>NC_086214.1:6047500-6700000 GCF_035770615.1 Melospiza melodia melodia
TTTATGCAGCTATCAGGGGAAACACACCAACTGGGTACTGGGCCTGGGCATGCCAGCTCCCTGCTGATGCTGGGGCATGGCATGGCATGCTCTGCATGGCAGCACCCACCTGCTGCACCCATGGCTTTCCATCTCCTCCAGTGTGGTGCTGCTGAGAACTTGGAAAGATGCCTCAGCTTTGGATCAGGCTTTACAACCTCAGATAATCCCTCACTTCATTTGAAGATGGGATTTTAAAATGCGGAGCAATGTGGGGAGTGGGAAGAGAACCCCTTAATGAACATAAAGATCCTATTGAATATATATGTACATATAAACGGTGTTGCCACTTGGTGGCATTGGGCAATAGCTCTCCTAGTTTATCATGACTTCTGCAGTTGGCAGCATTTATATTTTTAATGACTTACTACTGGCAGCTCTTATATTTTTAATGACTTATTATTGGGGTCCTGTTATTGCAGGAGCCTTTTTCTCTGTCTTTTTAGTGCAAGCCAGACTCTCCCTGCCATTTTTGCAGAGGGAAACTATTACAAGTGAAATAATTACAGTGTAAGGTTTCTAAAGCCAGAACACTGATCAGAAAGTCCGCAATAATTTTTAATTTCATTATTTCTTAATATTTGGAGTTAACTGTGGCTGGAAACATAAGTCTCATAATGATGAATCAAATGAGCAATTGCTTCATTCAGAGTACCAGAAGAAACCAGGGAGTGGCAGAGCACTCTGCTGTAATGTAAAAGTTTCTGTGCTGAGTGAAGATAAATGCTTAGGAGGTGATCCAACATACCACACCAAAGGAGGAAACCAGCTGAGGGTCTTCATTTCTGTCCAAGCACTATGATAAGTCCATGATTTATCTACACTTTCACTTGGAAGCTGAGAGGTGTCTGATTGCTGTAAAGTTGGAAGAGTCCATAGAAAACAATTCAGCGTCTTTGTGTGGGGAAGGGAATTAGCAGGGTGCAGTACAGGACTCACCCAACTCTTGGTGTGGGTAGGTGAAATACATTTCTGTTGTGGAACTGTGCATTTTTCAGTTATTTCCACCTTAGCTATAACCTTACCATGAGAAATATGAACCCATTTAAACTAGGTACAGAAAAGGAAAAAAGTTCTGGTGATGTTGCCCTTTCTCAGAGCATTTTGCACATTTTCCAGTGTTCTTTTGGAGAGGTAGGGCTCTCTCCCAGTGCTGTGCCTCCTGCTATGCCGGGTGTTTGAAACTGAGGGGTCTTCAGGGTGGAAAATGTAGGCAGAAATAATGTTATTTTTCTAATGCTGTGCAAACTGACAGCAAGCTGACAATCAGACTGACTCTGGTCAGGGTTGTAAACCTGGAGATCTTCCTTCCCTGCTCTCTGTGACTTCCTTGGCTGCTTGCAAAGACCCACGAGCTGCAATCTCACCATCATCCCAGCATCCTCCCAAGGATATTTTAGGAGCAGCAGCTCACAGTATTTACAGCATTGCATAATGCTCCAGCAGCAGCAATTCAGTCCTATTTGGGATTCAGCCAGTGTTTGTTGTCCTCCTTGGAAATGGTATTGATTATTGGAGCTCAGGAGCCAATTGTGGCCACTGTGATACTCAGCACCTGACATCCCAGGGTGATGTGCTGGGGAGACTCCTCTACTTCAGCTGTGGCTGCCAGTGAGGCTCTGGACAGGCTGCACACCTTGGAAATCATCTGTGCTGTGAATAAGCAGTTACTCACATCCTAAATGTTATGGGACGTGCTGGGTGGGTTTGGTTTGCACAGGGCCTGGCATTAGTTTGGTACCTGTGCCAATGGAGAGCAGCCCCACAGGCTTTTGGAGACCAGCAGCACTTGGTACCCAGTGTTGCATTGCCAGGGAAAATCATCCTGGACTATCACACTGATCATTTGTTGTTGAGGCTGGTGGTGTTCCATGCCAGAGACCATGGATGGAATAACAGCTTGAGTCTGGAATCCTGCTTTTCCAGACTGTGGTAGGTGTCATGTTGGGCAGCAAATGATGGTTATGGAGCCTGCAGGCAGCTGAGCTGCTCATGGTGCCTTCTGCAAAACCAGAACAATCTTAAGGCTTCATCCCAATGAAAGGTCAAAATGAAAACCCTGATTATAATAAACGAAGCCCAAATCTCTGACCTTTTAGAGGTCTTTCTCAGCCAGAGTTGAGATGTTCCCCATGATCAGAAGTGGGAGTGATTCTGATAAACCAGTTGCAAGAGGATCCTGAGAGCCCAGCAGAGAGATTTCTGCTCGATGGAAGGACAAGGGATGTGGCCATGCTGAAGCTGTGGGGGCCTGGAGCTCTGTTCTCCTGGGGGGAAAGTGGTGGTGATGGAATTGAATTCCATCCATTCCAATGCAGTTGGTCCTGGAATGTGGCAATTCCTCATTTTGCTCTTTGTTTATTACCTTATTCTGCCTGAGTCTGTGCTAATGTTACAACTGGTGTTCTCAGCTCTCTTTGGGTTTACAGCATTCAACAGCTTCCTGGGCAAAGCACCATCCCACATGCCTTATTTATTGCTATTTAGATGAATTTGGTGAGCCTTCAGCTAAGGTTTGTTTTATTAAAATTTGGGCTGTACTTTTCTGTCTGGCTGCCTGGTAGAAACAGTGTCCAAAATTGGTATTTCAATCACTTCCTATATATTTTTCCAAGTTAATTGAATCATGAGAAGCATGCAAATGCAAATGCAATGGCCCTTGTCATACTTCATAGGGCCTGTTAAACACATCAACCCAGAAATTATTAACACTTCCCAGTAGTTACAAAGAGCAATGAGCAAAAGAGCCTTCCTTCCCCCTGAGGAAGAGCTTGATGAGGTCTTCTTGGGGCAGCTCATCCAGCACAGCTGCTGCTGGAGTGGAATGGGATAATGCCTCTGTCCACCACAAAATACTGCATCTTCCATCACATCCCTGGCCCAAAATTGTGTTTAAACTGGTATTTGTGTTTAAACTGGTATTTGATGAATTGCAGTCCTTATCACCTGCACAAAGCAGGAATATCACCTCCTCTGTGTACAGAGCAGGGAATGAGCTGTGATCTCCCTGCCAGGAGTGAGTCATTAGTGGGCTGGGGCACACCTGGATGTGCCTGCTGCAGGTGGGATCCCTTGGTGAGAACAGGACCCTGGCACGTTTGTAGCTCAGCAGAAGTTGTTTTGAGCTCCAGCTTCTCCATGGCAGATGATGCAGAAAGCTGGGGTTTGGAGGTGATGCAAAAAACTGATGAGAAAATGGTATTTTGCTGCAATAATTTGCTTCAAGCACCTTGCACAGATCTCTCTGACATAACATACTGTTGATTAATGCACAAACTTACCTCCTCTCCCTGGTGTCTAGTTTTCATTCCACATAAGCTCTGATTATTAAAAAGAAACATTGGTTTATGAAGCTAAACATCAAAATGCAGAAGCAGAACCCTCAGTGTCCCCACTGTTTGCAGTGTGTATGCTCAGGGTTGTTTTCATGCTACACACAATTGAGGTTATTGAAGAAAGCAAAATGTGTTTGTTATTCAGATCATTTTGGGTTTGCAGTGCTGTCAGTGTCTCAGGGAAGGGATGCCTGAGGATTCAGAGAGGGTGAGGTTAGGAATTTATTACAGGGTGTCTGGGGCTGTACAGAAACAGCTCCTAAAGGTCTCATTGAAGGAGAAAGAAAGGATGGAGGAGCCAGGAGTGTGTGGACATGGAGAAATCCACACTTGCCTAAAGTGTCAGAATGCTGCTGCAGGAGCAGCAATGCTGGGCTCTGTGATTTTGGATTCCTGGGCTGCATCCCACCTCTGAGCTGAGTGTTGGCCTCCCCTGGCACCTCTGCTGGGGCCTTGCTGGCTGGATCTGCATCTGAAATCAAGTTCCTTACCCCAAGTTGATTTAGCTGAGATTATGCATTTGTTACTCTGGATCTGAACTGTTTATTTCTGTAATTTACTCCTGAAAAAATAAAAAACCCAGAGAATCCTAGAGCAGTGTATGCCTTCATTCCAGAGTCTGCATCTGCTTTTCTGGGCTGTTAATGTATTAAGAATTCTTTAAAACAGTTAATAATTTGTATTAAATTGTTTAGCTTCAGATTTTTTACTACTTAACCATAACAGATTAGAAGCAAGTGGAATGGGATTATTCTTAGTATGTTCCATTTCCAAAGTAATTTGTGTTATCTTTGCATTATTATTGCTTACTTTGTAATCCCTAGTGTATGTGTTACACCATCCATCCCTTGCAGAGCTGTGTGGTTCTTCTGCTTTAGAGATGGAGGCAGGAGCCCACAGATGCACAGGGTGCCTGCTCTGCATCTTCAAAGACCAGGGATAGTGCCCAGGCTGCTCTGCCAACCTCCATCTCCAGTGCAGGAGTACAAAATCTGGGTTTAGATTTGAGTGGGAAAATGGAAACAAAAAAGGCCAGAACAGCTTGAGTAAAATGCTTGGAGAAATTGTATGATAGAGATTTAAGTCCAAGACCACTGTGCTGCTTTGAAAACTAAACCACCTGGAGAATCCTCATGGAATTACCTTGAGAGAGATTTCAGGTTGGAGTTACAATTTAATAGAAAGATTGCAATAAATGCAGTGATACAGAGAAGAATGGCACAAAGAGTACAGCCTGGCACCCTGTTGGTCAGGGTGCTGATCACAGTGCTGTCAAATGATGGTTGCAGGCAAAAGCCATGTGCCTGTGGAAGTTCTGGTCCTCCTCTGGATGCATCCAGTGGTGGTGGTGATGCTGAGATTCTGTAGCTCAGGTTGAGGCAGGAATGCTCAGTACCTCCCCCAAGGTGGGGAGCTTCACAATGGAATGATGTAATAATGTGAGTCATAGGATGTTTTGGGGATTTCTTGATGGTTGAAGTTACAACTCCTATTCTGGTGGTGCCCATTGTGGTCCATTAGCAGAGATTACCCACTTCAGGTTGGGTGTGACTGTGCTGGTGCTTCCCCAAAGGGGAGTTACCACAGCTGAGCGGTTGGTGTGAGAAGAAACACTACCCTGCCTTGAAGGGTTTGCTTCTTCTCCCTTATCTAATTTAACAGCCAGATTGTGGCCTGGGGTGTCAGGTGAGGGATGGGCAGCTCCTGCAATGAACAGTTTGTCAGGAATGATGTGGAGGGGAGTAGAATACACAGTTTGTTTAGACCCACATTGTCACTCTCCTGTTGTAACCACACAACCACCACAGGCTGTTTCCCCTTGGGAAGGTCAACAGAATTGGTCACTGGCATCCAAGTGAATTGCTGAGTTCTCTGTGTTGTCCTTGCCAATCTGTGTGAATCCTGCCATGGAAATTGATGTAATCAGCACATGAAGGAGTGTCACAGTATGAACCTGTGGAGCAGCATGGTAGGGCCAGGAGGTTGGGATAAGTGGGCTCATCTCACTGCTTGCACTGAGGTCTGTGCTAAGCACATACTTGCACATGGTGGACCTGGCTCTCTCTGCCTCTAAAACAAACTTCTGTCTTCCCCTTGTGTCTCTGCAGAGCTTCCTTCCTCGGAACACTTGAGCGTGGCCGATGCAACATGGCTTGCCCTCAACGTGGTGTCTGGTGGAGGAGGCTTCTCCAGCTCCCAGCCCATCGGAGTGACCAAAATTGCCAAGTCAGTCATAGCACCCCTAGCTGACCAAAACATCTCAGTGTTCATGCTCTCCACCTATCAGACAGACTTCATCCTGGTAAGAGCACATGAGGGGACCAGGCAGAGTTATTGCCACCAGATGAAAATTCAGTTGGGCAATTCTGGGAACAAGTTATCTGTCAACTGACAATTGACAGTTGTCAGACTTGACAGTTCTGTTGAGTTGTCTGGGTGTGGCAGAAGTACCAAAGTCTGCTTTCCCCAGAGCTCTGTTCCTTGTAGTTAGGCCCTCTGACATCTCAGGAGCTTTTGCCATGGGATGAAGCATTTGTTGTCATGGCTTGTCTGGTGTCTAATGAATGCTGAGCCCACCCAACAGTTCTCTCCTGTAATGGAGATACTGGCAGCACTTCCCACCATCACTCAGATATTGGTTTTCTGAATGTTAGAAGAACGTAGTGTCTGCTGTCAGGTCGGCTGATGATGGCCAAGAGGCTCCAAAGTTGTTTTGGTTATAGACAGACAGACTTTCTGTCTCACACACGTGTGTGTGTGCCTGCACACAGGGCATACCCTTATTTCCTGAGGAAACAAGACTGAAGAACAGGCAGTGCTGAGCTGTTACAGGAAAAGAGGAGAAGCATCTCCCACTTAGAAATCTCCACATTCTTTTTACAGTCATAAAAGCACTCTGGTGCTTAATCCTACTGATACTGCCACTGATATCACCCAGTGTGCTTCTCTTAAGATACACCTAAATGGTAACTCAAGCAGGAGTCGTGTCCACTTTGCTGTGACCTAAAAGTGTGTACCCTCCACTGCAGGGTTTTGTCATTTCTGGTGCATATCCAGATAAAACCATAATATAAAATATCCAGATAACACCATAATACCAGATATCCAGAAGATTCCATAACACCATGCCCAGATGATGCTGTTGTCCCCTCAGGTGCGCGAGCGAGACCTGCCCTTCGTGATGCACACGCTGGCTGCCGAGTTCACCATCCTCAGAGTAGTGAATGGGGAGACAGTGGCTGCTGATGACTTTGGGGTAACAAATGGATTTGTCAAACCAAAACTAGGTAAGCACCAGCTTGCCAGGGATTTGGTCTCCCTGACACATGGGGTGGAAGTTCTGTCTCCTAGCTTCTTTCAGCATTTCAATGAATATTTTCTTAAGACTGCAATCTTACAAGCCTCTCTTAGTACAACCAAAGATTTGAGCAGGTTCTTAACTTTCTAAGCAGTGCTAGTAAGTTTGGCTGAATTTTGGCCTTTTAATGCTAGTTTTTCTAGAGAAGACATGCCTTTGGTAGGACAGAAGGTTAAAGTACAGTTTGTTGCAGTTGCAAAAATAATGTTGTGTGTAGCCCATATTTCCATGCCTCAACATTCCAAAAGAAAATGGCTTCTCTAAAAACTTGTTTAAGTATTGCAGTGATGCACAGAGAAGATTGTTTTTCAACTTTTACACTTCAGTGCCAGTGAGGATCAAGGGCACAGTGAGCCCAGGGCTGTACAGAACCTTAGGATGTTTGCAGGCTAAAGGAGCAAGTATTAAGCCAAAGGGCACAATCAGGAAAAAGAACAACTTATATACATATGCTTGCCTACAGACATGTGTGTAATTTTTTGCCCATAACCAGACAAAGAAGGGATCAGTTATTATGAAGTGCCACTCAGTTTCATCACTCAAGAGCTAAACAATCACCTTGTTTAAGAAAATGAATCTTAAAGAAAAAAAGCATCAGGAAAGGGCACAGTGAAACACATGTTGATAATGCACCAGCCCACAGTTTGCTGTGTTGGTCTGTTGGTTGCATGCCAAAATGCTGGCTGCTTCTCAGCCGCTGGCTGCAATCTGCTAGATAAACTGCTGCATGGCAGCTAGGTTTTAATTTTTCAAGATATTATGGCAAAATAGGTCCCCAGAAATGAGGGAAAATAGGATGGACTGCCAGCAACCACAGCCTTCCATAGCCCTGCCTTTTAATGGTGGAAACCTACATTTTTTTCCATTTTCCACTTTCTCTTGGCCTCTCCTTTAGCTTGCTCCTCATGTCGTGTAGATGCACCCAATGGCCTGAAAGCCCCTCAGAGCAGAGAGCTGGGCAGGGTATGCAGGGTGACACCACCCTACGCCTTAAGAGACCAGCACAGGAGCAGATCATCCACAGGCCCCTCATTCCCTGTCTGAGAGCCAGCAGGGCTTCAGCAGTGAGGCACTGCCTTACAAATACTGTCAGCTTTCTCTGTGACCCTTGCCAGGGCATGGATAGCACAGCTGATGGGACAGGAGCCTGCTGCAGATGTGGCTTCATAGCTGTGTGTGTCTGTGTTGTCTCTTTCAGTTCAGAGGCCTGTCATTCATCCTCTCTCCAGCCCAAGTAATATGTTCTGTGTCACCAGCCTGGATCCAGATACCCTTCCTACTGTTGCTACACTCCTGATGGATGTCATGTTTTACTCCAATGGGTAGGTCCTGCAGGGAGATGGGGCTTCCAGGAGAGGTGTGGGGTGTCTGGAGGCACAGACTGCAGGTTCTGCAGGGAGTTGGGGCTTCCAGGAGAGGTATGGAGTGTCTGGAGGCACAGATTGCTCCTCTGGGGTGCCAGAGGATCCACAGGGATTTGCTGTGGCCTTGTGCTGCTCCAGTGCTCTGCACTGAGGAAGGGAGGGAGGTTTCACAGGCCCAAGAGTGTTGTCCTGACAGGTGGAAGCCAAGCAGGTGATTGAGGGTGCCCAAAGACATCTGCTGGCTTTGGAAAGCTGAGTTTTTTCAGAGTGAGGGTGACAGCAGCCATGTGGTCAGTGTGCTGCATGTCCACACAGGGTCAGAGCATGCACAGCTGGCTGGATTGCTGCCCCTTGGTGCCCCTGGCTCCTGGCCCACAGCTCCTTGTGAGGGGACCTCGAGGAAGGGATGGAGAGTTTTGTCAGTTGTGGGGACTGGATCGTTTCCCACCTGCAAAATAAAAAAATAAAATCAGTATAATACAACAGAACTCAGTGTCACTTCCCTAAGTCAATATAAGAACATTTCTGGTTTCACTGGCTATATCTACTTTAAAAACCCATTTTTGTGCTCTTCTAGCCACAGTTAATGTAGTTCTCTTCTGTTTCTTCAGAGTAAAAGACTCAGTGGTGGGCAACGAAGACTCGGGACATATTCGCTTTTTCTCCTTTTCTCTCATTGAGGGTTACATCTCCCTGGTCATGGATGTCCAGACACAGCAGAGGTGAGCCTTGATCTTAGAAAAAGACCTTTAAAAAAGGGATGTTCTCTAAGGAGCAGGAAGCAGCTTAGACTCCTCCATGTTAATTATTTGGACAGTCTTATACGGGTGTCATGGGCCTGTACACCCATTCACTTTTCTGAGTAAAATCTGGCATTTTAGTTCCAGTGCCTAAATTTTAGACTGGTCTGTCCAAGCCCTCAGTGAAATCACAAATCAATGTGATCTAGGGTTATCTCACTTTCAAAAGAGGAATACTGGAGCAAAGTGATTTTTGCACTTCTATTCTGTTACTCATTAGCTGTGCTTGTAAGAGCAAAACCCAAAAGGAAAACCTGGTGCAGGTGTTTGAATCTTCCTGCTAAAGGCCAAACTCAGGGTGGGGATGTCAATGATGCTGTCCTCCTGCTTTGCTTTTACACATGGATGGGCTTGGTTCAGTCTTGTTAAGATGATAATGTCCCAAGTCATCATTGGCAGTGGGAGCCCATGGCTTGTTTGTCCAGCAAGGAAGGAACCAACTGCTGAGCAGTCAGCCTCTGTGTGTGTGTCTGTGCTTCTGTAGCTGTGCAGCACAGCAGGCTCTCAGGTCTGGAGGGGTGCTGTGCTCAGCAGTGCTTAAATTTGCTTTTGACATGCAGTGCAGTTTGGGTTTGGTTCTTGGGGATAAGTCCCCTGCCCCAGGGACTTTTTTTCAAAGTAATAAATCGCCCTCCTAAAAGTTTCTTTGACCTTACTGGAGTAAACCTTTGTCTGTCTTAAGAGGAGCCAGAGTGCTGGAGCTTCAGCCTGGGCTGCCTGCTTCACCTTGGGCAGCTCTCTGAGCCTCCAGTCTCCTTCCCCCTGCTAAGAAATTGAGACCTCTGCAGTGGTCCCAGGATGGGATGGAAGAAAGCCCTGAAGGTGCTCAGACACAAACCCAGTGGTCACTGTTCACATTCTTGAGAGCAGCCATGGAAACATAATCCATCCCTAGGTGTTTCCAGATGCAGCTCAAATCAAACCTTCACAGTTTCAACATTTGTAAAGCTGGGACTCAGCCTGTTACAGATTTTTTCCTTGCCTCTCTGGGTACCTATGCCCACCTCCAGCAGGAATTGCTGATTTGCCACAGGATACCTGGGGGATCAGGCAGGTGCATCTGCCCCACCTGCCTTGAGTTTTCCAGTTTGCCCAAGCTACTCCCTGTTATTGTTGGCTTCAAACATCTCAAGGATGCAGGAAGAGCAGATCCCCCACAGGCAGAATCTGGCACACTGCTGTGCTTTAATTGCTATGTTTGGTGTTCCTTTTTTTTTTTTTTTTTTACAGATTTCCTAATAATTTGTTGTTTACAAGTGCATCTGGTGAGCTCTGGAAGATGGTGAGGATTGGTGGGCAGCCTCTTGGCTTTGGTAAGTGACATTTGGAGGATCAGTTGGTGTGCAGGCAGGCTGTCACCTCAGGCCCTTCAAGGAGTATGGAAAAATCCATCTGAGGCTGATGCTTTTAAGAGCCAGCAGCTTAACATGACTTTGTGAGCTGAGATTTTCAAATAGAAGCCTCACTCCTATTAAACTATTTGATAGTTTGACTTCTGAATATACTCCTAAAAGTGCTACATGCTACAGTTCCAGCTGCACTGCATTCATCTGCTGGACTTTGGGGTGGCTACAGCTGGGGCTTTGGTTAAAGAGAAAAACTGGACTACAAGTTGGCATGGGAGTTCATTGTAGATTACTGAAATCAGTGCTCAGAAAGCAGTGTCATACTCCAGTGCAGTGCTTGGGTAATTCTGTGATTCCAGTAGACTTTTTATAGATCTATAGCAGCCCAAGTGGAAGCCTTGTTCACAGATGTGTTTCACATCCAGTCCTGCACATGTTTTCTCTACTCAAAAGAATACTGGTCCTAAGTAGCACAGAGAAAATGCTTCATGCCTGCAGGAGTGTTCTTGCTATTTCTATGTCCCCTGCAATTTTAAGGGTCTGATCTGAATAATGCAACAAAGGCCTGATCTTCAGGAAATGCAATGGCTCCTTCCTGGGGGCTCTGAACCACTTAGAAAATACAAACTTCAAGAACATTTCTGAAAAACATTGGGCCAATTTTTGTATTTAATTGCAACTTGTACACCAGACCACCAAAAGTGGAAGAAGGAAATTTTCTTTTTACGTATCTTTGAGGAAAATATATAGAAATAACATGATATGTCATTGATAGCACATCAGGACGTTGACCAGGCCCCTAAATATTTGATGTTTAAATATGTTAATTTCAAATCAAGTTCAAATATTGAATTTGAATGAGTAAAATTCCAGCTTTCACTGTGTGAAATCCTGTTTCAGGGGCTGTGGTGGGCTGTAGCCCAGGAACCATGTGTCCAGGCTGACTAATGGGTCAGCATCTCCTCCTTCAGTTGCAGGGCCAAGTGTTCAATAACAGAAAAATGGATGTTAAAGATATAAGGGGCTGGGTTTTGTGCTTTCTTGTTGAACATTGTTCAGTGCCTTTCTTTGGACCTCTAAATCATTCCAGTTCTACTGGTTTTGTGCCTTTGGAAAATGTTTTTCTCTGTAGCAAAAAGAAGGTTATAAAACTAAATGTGCAATGTATTGTTGTGGCCCAAAAACTCGATTCTGTGAGAAAAAACACATTTTATTACAGAGATTCCTTCTGATAGGAGTTTGTGAAGACAAACTTCTCCATATATTTTGTTGTGGCCCAAAAGCTTGATTCTGTGAGAAAGAATACATTTTATTGCAGAGATTCTTTCTAATTGGAGTTTGTGAAGACAAACTTCATATGTTTTATTGTGGCCCAAAACCTCAATTCTGTGAGAAAAAACACATTTTATTACAGAGATTCCTTCTGATTGGAGTTTGTGAAGACAAACTTCTCCATATGTAGGCATGGAGCTGGTGATCTCTGAGACTTTTACAAGCCCCTGCAGACAATGTTTGGTGTTTTCTCTCCCCACAGATGAATGTGGAATTGTCGCTCAGATTTCTGAGCCTTTGGCTGCTGCTGACATCCCAGCCTACTACATCAGTACTTTTAAGTTTGATCACGCCTTGGTGAGTATGAAAACAGCTTCTCTGGAGTAGGGGAGATCTTTTCTTAGGAGAAAACATTATGAGAATGTCATTTCTCATCTGGATAGCTCGTTGGAGTGCCTTTGCTCCAGCCCAGCAAATTCCTGTCTTCGGCCTCCTGGCTGTCCCTGCCCTGGGTGAGAGGCTCCTGAACCAAGCCTGGCCCTACCCAAGGCAAAGCTGTGTTAGTGAGTGTTGTTCTCAGCCCTTACCTGCAGTGATGGAAGCTTCACACCCTCCCTGAGCACCTTCTTCCACTGCATCTGTATCTTGTAATAGAAACAGCCACAAACCCTTCCATCTGCTTCCAAAAGTAGCTGCAGGCTCCAGACCCTCAGGTGGTTCCTTAGGTGCTTCCTTGCCCTTAAGGAAGGGCCATCACAGGTGCCTTTGTGTGATGGGAACTTTCTGGACAGTCCACCAGTAGCAGACCCCTGCCTTCATCTCTTGGTGTCTGCCCTGTCCTAACCTTTGCTTTCTCAGACCCATCTCTTAGCTCTGCTGTCCCTGCATCTTCCTGGTTTGTGATAAACAAGCAAGAATTGCCAGCACAGCAGGAGAAGGTGATTCTGGAGCAGATAAGGTTGTTCCTGTGGTTGTTCTCATGAGTGCCCATCAGCAGTTGCAGCACAGTTATCAACATGAGAGTCTTGCCATCCTTGGAGAATTCTCTTCATTTTTTGTACTGATATTTCTAAGCCTACCTCTGCTCTTCCTTTGTAGAGAAGACACCCTGAAAAATGAGGAATTTCCCTAGAAAGGGAAAATGCAATGCCTGTAGCCATAAATGGGATGGCATTTTTCTTGGAACCCATTTCCCCAATCCTGAAGGAGGGAGTCAGCTGCTTTATACTATTCCTTTTTTTTTCTTAAATGTGCCCTTTACTGCATTATATTTCTCTTTCCATTACTTGGAAATTCACTATTGAGGTCCTGCCTTTGACCTGTAAAAGCCCTAGTGAGATCAGAGCAGGTTTGGGGATTTTATAATGACTTTGTTTTTGCACAGTTGGTGTGAACCATTCACAGCTGATGGGTCATGTGTGTAAAGAGTAAAAGTAAATATTATTTCAGATAGCAAAGGTCAGAGTGCTATATATGTTTGTCTTATATTTTTTAATATTAACTGTGCTGATAAGATAAGCTAATAAAACACCATTTAAAAATCAATACTGTTAGCTTTGCCTCCCATTTCTGCCCATTGTGTTGCCCCAGGTGTGCACTTTCTGTGCAGAGCACAAGGTGCAGAGTGCTTCTACATGTCAAGCCATATCGTGAGAGCTCAGCCCTATCAGCTAAAATAGATTTGTAGCTGAAAACTTAAACCACACGATTGCAATGACTCTGCAGGCAGCTCCACCTTCTCAGAGTGCTCACCCTGCTGCCTCCAGCCCACAGATCCTGCTCCCAGCAGCTGGCAGGGTGTGGGGGCCATGCAGGTCTGCAGGTCTTCCTCACTCAAAGCAATATTTCAATGTTTTATTTTGCTACTTACCATTTTCTTTATGTATGGTTTTAAAAGCCTTTGCACCTGGACAGTGCTGTTCCAGTTGTCAAACCCTTCCATCCTTTGGAAGGTTCAGGCATTTTTTGCCTGACTTTGCTCTGGGTATGCTGGCTGGGCTGGATGCTTGTTGCTCTAAGGTGGTTTTGTTGGCCAAGATCCTGACCTAGATTTTGTCATGTTTTTCTTAAGTTTACTACCCAGATCCTTTGACTTCTAGTGACATTCCTTGAGGAGTAAATGTATCTTGAACCCTTTCTCTAAATTCTCCTTTTCTTTATTTAAGGTTGTTCAGTACCTGTTGTCAGCAATTTAGAGCACTGTATAAAAATGTGCTGTTCCCTTTGGTTTGATATTTTTTCTCTTGTGCATCTTAAGGTGGTTTTTGTTACTTATTTTTTATTTGACCTGGGTGTAATACTCAGATCTTCCTGCCATGCTGTAGCTGTAGATGTTTGCCCTGGTAATCAGGACTTGTGCTAGAGACAAAATTCCTTTGGGAGACAATGTTGAGATGGGAACCTCCAGGTCTCTGGTGTATCCCCTGGGTGATGCAGGGCCCAGCTGGACAGAATCATGGTTACCAGCTCCCTCTAGAGAGAGCAGGGAAGGAGAGTTGCCTTTCCAGGTACTCTGCTCTTGCTGCCTCATGTCCACGGGTGTCTTGCTCTGTTTCACCAGCATTTTGCTTCTGGAGAGGCTGGAGCTGTGTCTGGGATGTAATTTGGAGCTTTGGTTCTCCCTTCCTGGTCAATGCTTTGTTCTGCACTCCACCTGAGAAGGGAGCACAGTGCACCAGCTGCCTTGGACAGGGGTCATTTCCAGGGGGCAGGGAGAGGGAGAACTCTACTCCTCCACTGGTGGCAAACTGGGATGGGTCCTACAAATCAAAACTGTTTGCACATCTGTCCTGGAGAAAACTTTTGTGGGGTGATTGATATAATTTCTGTGCTGTTAGGGGGTCAGGAATTTTGCCTGAGTGAAGGAGCCCTGTGTTTCATGGAGGAGATGGGTCTGTGCAGGTCAAAGCAGCTGCCCAAAGCTGGCCAGAGCTGCCTCCTCCTGCTTCTGGCCAGTGCTCAGGAATCAGACAGAGACCCACTGGGCATCACTGGGGCTGGCTGTGGTTAAACACATTGACAACTATGTCTTTTCTCATTATCTTATGTAGAGGAAAAGTCAAACAGCTCCTTGCACTGCAGTGTTCAGTGTGCTGGGAAAATGATGAAGGGGAGGCAGTGGAGAGTCCTGCCTCAAAGTCCTGTTCCCTATGGAGGAGGTGTCCTGGAGTTTTCCTTCTAAACCAGAAGAGTTTGCTGGATGCTTGTTTTAAGATGATTTTCTTCCTTTCCAAATTACTTCTGTTCTCACATCATCAGAGTTGACTGCTGTTATTCCATCTTCCTATTGGAGAATTGAACGTTTTTCTTGTTATTTCTCATGGGCTTTTTTCTCAGTTTTGGTAAAAACCTCATAGAAAGACACAACCAGTTGTATTTCCACTGTCTGAGCTCTTGAGAGTGTCCAGTGAATCCAGGTATTGTAGTCTTGGCCTTAAATACCTTGTAGAGGAGACAGTTCCTTCTTCAATTTACTTGATATGAATTTTATTGGCTTCTTGCAGAAACTTAGGGTTAATTTATTTTTCTCTCAGTCCTCTTTCCCCTTTTCAAGAGCTGCCAGTGTCTTGGAGTTTATGTAGAGTTCAGACACACTTTTTCTGCCAGATGTAACTTTACTTTTGATGTTCTTTTCTGCCAGTGACAGTCACTCTGAGATATTTTGCATCTTCTGTTACAAGAGGTTTTTCTTGCAGTAAGCATGAAAAGTCATCATTAATAATACAGATTTCTATGGTTAAATCTCCTCACAAGGCTGGATAAGAAAGCACCACAAACAGACTGGTAGCTCTCTTCCTCTTTTGATGGGTGTGTTCTCCTGTCACCCTCCATGGCCTTCCCATCCCCGCCTGCAGGTCCCAAACCTGTAGGGTGCCCCAAGATGGAGCCCTCAGGCAGCCACACAAATCCATCAGCACCTGGCATGAGTCAGCTCCTGGCTGCAAGTGCTTCACCAGCAAAGGGAACGGAAAGGAGGGGACAGGAAGAGCAGAGAGTATTGGAATAATACCAATATAGATGGACAGGACGTGCCTGAGCTTGTCTGGCCCTGCTGCTGATCCAAACAGTGGCACTGTGGTGTGTCACCCCACAGACACTTTGGGCTGGCTGGGTGTGTGGTGTTTCACCCCACAGACACTTTGGGCTGGCTGGGTGCTGCAGCTGGGCCCGTGGGGACAAGTCCAGGCCTGCAGGAGCTCTGGTGGTGCTGGGATGGAGCTTCCCCCCATAACAGGGGCTGCTCCTCAGGTTTCCCTCTGTGGAGAAGCTTTGAGGCGATGGTGAAGGAAAGGAGTTGGTTCTGATGGAGGGTTTGGATCCAGAGCTTTATTCTGGCCCACAGGCCTCTGAATGCAGCACCAGCTCCAACAGAACTCCCTGAGCCCGTGGTTGCTGCTCCTTTAACCCCGGGGAGAGGGGCAGGGAAGGGGTAGGGAGCCACCAAGCAGGGACAGGAGGGGAGGGACAAAGGGACAAAGGACACCTGGATGGCCCAATGCCCCCCAGGGGTAGAGGGCATCCTTTGGATCTGCCAATCACTCAGTGCCCTTCTGGAATTCCAGGATTGACAGACAGTGCTGGGAGGGGTCAGGGAGGGGAAAGGAGAGGGGACTGATTCACCTGGGAGGGAATTATCAGGGGAGGGACCTGAGGTTTCTGAAGCAAACCCTGACATCACACCGCAACATCAGAGAAAGAGAAAGCCCAACATAGTTGGCTTCCCACCATCCCTCACACAGCAGCAAACCCTCAGCATCTCTCAGTGTTTGCTCTGGGGGTACCATGGGTGAGCAGGGATGTCCTTGTACATGGAGCCCTTTCTCAGTGAACTGCAGGTGTAAGCAAAAACCAGCAAAGTGTCTGCCTCCTTGGGACTTGTAGGGGGATCGAATATAAGAAAATAAAGATAGTGTAGAAAGTAATCTTACCCCTAAGGAGTTGCAGCTGGGCCAATTATCAAAGATTAGGAGCAGGCCTGACTTTAACAGGCCACAGCTGTAACCAGTGAGAAGAAGATGCTATAAAAGAGTGGAATGGCTGGGTGAGGGGGGAATTGGGGTCAGTTGGCTGCTTTGTGAAGAAGAAAGAGTCAGTGCTCTGAGGAGCTGCCCACAAGAAAACACCAACAAGGTGTGAAACTTTTGTAATAGCAGACAACAGTGTGGAACCCAGGGACTGGTCTGGCTTTGTCTCCTGCCTCTCTTTTCCTTGTCACCCCTTTTGCTGGAACATGACCTTTCTTTTTGTTTTCTTGCAGGTACCTGAAGAAAATATAAATGGTGTGGTCAATGCACTCCAAGTCAGTCAAGCTGAAAAGCATTAGAAATCTTCTGAGCTGGTTCCAGATGCTTTTTATTATTCTAATAATAATTATTATTATTATTATTATTCTTTTTTTCTCACAGTATTTCTTGAAAAATCTGATTACAGAGAGTGACATGAAAAGAGACTGTGGAAAGTTGAGCAGAAACAGCTCCAATAAGCCTTTGTTTTAATTATTATTATTATTATTGTTATTATTATTATTGTTGTTATTTTATTAAATTTATGAATGAGGGGCAGGAGGAAAGGGAGTTTGTATGGTTTCCTGATGTTCAGCTCCGAGGTGAAGTGAGCCCTGGCTGTGCCCTGTGTGGAAGGAGCTGCCTGGGGACACCCAAGGACACCCAGCACGGATGGCCCTGGGCCCAGTGTGAGAGCAGAGGGGTGGGCCAAGAGCAGATGGACAGACTGCTGCCTCGGAGAGCCCTGAAAACCAGAAACACAATGAAATATGGAATTAAACAGAAAAGATCTGGCATAGTACTGGCTTGTCTCCTTGCATCAGACTTCTGAGGACTGTCCATCACTGCCTGTGTTGAGATAGGATGCAAAGGGTTCTGTTTCTCCTGACAGAACAATTTGGTGTTGAAAAAGAAGAAAATATCCAATTGTTTGACATTTCCCCTTTTTCTTTCTCCCTGCAGTCAAAGCCTGGCTGCTCTGAGAAAGTCTGGGCAGGGGGAGCCAGCTCTGGCAGGTGGTGTCACCCAGACTTGTGTCTGCATTGAAACTTGGCTGCTTTGGGTCAATTTTTTCCAGTCCTTCCCTCACTTCTCCAAGTATTCTCCTGCCCTGCTCCAGGAGTGCTCTTGTCCCCTTACCCCCCATCAGAGCCTTCCCCCAGCCCTTGTTGTTCCTCAGGGCCAGCAAGAGGAGGAAGGGCTCTTTTCTCCTGTCCCCTCAGGCTTTTCCCATCCACTGTGCACTCATGGGGAGATAAAGGATTGCCCAGGGTCCCTGGGTAGCTGCTCTTGCACATCCAGGCCCCCTTGGCCAGGAGCCACAGCTCTGCCAGGGCCAGGAGGTGCCTGAGT
This sequence comes from Melospiza melodia melodia, assembly GCF_035770615.1. Classification (NCBI taxonomy): domain Eukaryota; kingdom Metazoa; phylum Chordata; class Aves; order Passeriformes; family Passerellidae; genus Melospiza; species Melospiza melodia. The sequence continues at coordinate 6,065,371 of NC_086214.1, forward strand.
CCTGTGGGGACCCTCCTGCAGTTTTTCATCACACAGGTGGAAATTGCTGCTGGCTGGGGAAAGCAGAGTGGTGCTAAAGACCTGCTGGCATCTGGTCCTGCACAAAAGGTGATGGGGCTTTTCCCATGGGGAAGCAGCAGTGTGTTCTCTTGTGGCTTGTACCACAACTAAGGGCCAGCAGGAGCCTGGCACCAAGGCCCACGGTGGCACCTGTGTCCTGGTGGGAGCACTGTGCAGGACAGCAGAGAGCAGTGCTGGGACAGAAGTGTTACCCAGGTGTGGGTGCAGCACTCTGCCCACTGTGCCCATGCATCAAGGGCTGCTGAGAGGAGGAGCTGCCTGCAGAGGACCTTGCTGCTGTGATTGCCAGCCCCTGCTTATCTTGAATTTCTTACCTTCTTCCACTTCAAGCTTGACATAAAGAATTTGCCGATCTCGCTGTTTTCCTGCAGGCTTTCCAGCCATGCTTCAGAGACAGCCCCTGGCAGGATTTCCCTCAGGCTGTGCCATATCCAGCTGTGAGCCAGGGGTTTGCACTCATCTGGAGGCAGTAAGCAAAGCAAGCAGCTGGGATTATGCCATGGACATTGATTTACTGGTGTGTAGGACAAGCAAACACACACAGACAGAGCTGCTTGGTTAGTTCTGCATTCACTGTACTGGAGGGCCAAGCAGTTACAGTTTCTGATGCTGCTGGATTCAAACTCGGAGTTTCGAATCTGATTTTTCACCATTGGGATGTTTTGTGGTATCTAGACAAGGAGTCAGAGCATCCATGGGAAAAAGCAAGGATGACTTTCCTTGGCTGGCCCTACTGGAGCTGCAGCATCCTGCTGAGGAGCACTGAGGCACACATTCAGTGCTTTACCAAGCAGGATGTCCTGCTGTTCCTTACGAGGGTTTTCAGAATTGTCGCATGATATGTTTATATCCACTCCAGATTTCTGGGCTAAAGGTTCATTCTAGATGTGGCTCTGTGCATCTCTGGGTGTTTGTTTGGAAAGGACACAGACACGGGCTGTCACAGAATGCTGAAGGCATTGGAGGTGTTTGCTGTGGCTCTGCCCAGTGCTGAGGGCACTGAGCTGGGCTGGCAGCAAGGCCAGTGGTGACTTCTCAGCCCAGATGTTGTCAGGGTTTCTCCTTGGGGTGGCAGATTGGCAGCATGGCTGGGGCAGGGGATGTTGAGCCTGAGCCTTTGCTGTGTGCAGGGACGGTGCCACCATGCCAGAGTCATCAGGACAGGTTTTCCTTCTGCTCTGGGTTCTGCCAGCCTTTGGGAAATGCCAGTTTTGGCATCAGAGTTCCAGGTGTTGCTGTGCATGTGCTGGTGCTGCTTCCAAAGGACTTCAGCATGGATAGGAGGGAATTAACTTGAAACAAGCAACAACTTTACTGAGCCTTAAATGAAAGCAAAAAAAAAGGGTTGATTTTCTAACATTGCACTCAGGCTATTTTAGAGGCTGAAATTTAAATTTTTTTCCCAAGGTAATCAGCCTTATATTTGTGAAATCTGTAGAAAGCTCTGGTATTTCAAATCTTCCAAAGGAAGGTTGATGTCCCAGCATAGGAGAGTTGGCCTGAAAAATTCACAGGATGTAAAATGCCATTGAGGGACTCTGATGCTGCCACTGGCCTTGGCTTCACCTTCTTATTTCCTTTTATCTTTGTTTCCTGACATCCAAGAAAATTGTTTCAGACAACTTTCCTTTTAGTATCCCTTTGATATTTTTTTGGTGGGAACTGGGATACTCCAGATGTGGCCATCATTGGTAGAACCTTGTCCCTGTGCCAGCCTGAAGTCAGGATCAGTGCAAGCTTGCACAGCAGTGCTGGATATCAGACCTGCTCTGCAGGAAGGGCTCTGGAGGGGCTTTGTTAAATATTTTCATAGTAATAATAATCCCACCACACCATTGACACCCCAGTGCTGAATGAACCCCAATAGGGGAGGGCTTTTAAAGCTGCTCCACAGCTCCCACTCTCTCAGCACCCAGCCCCAGGCGTGGGGAAGAAGTTGAAGAGTCTTTTCCTATTTTTAAAGGAAGAGTCTTTTTCTCCTTATGATAATCTGAGTATCTCTGGCATTTTGCTGTTCAGTACTGAGGGGATAAAGCAGGAACATGTCTCAGTGGACACCCTTGGCTGGGTGCCTGGATTACCTGCAGCTGCCATGGCTGCTCTAATGAGAGATTGCCTCAATGCTGCAGGGCCCTCCCTGTGCCCTCTCTCCTCTGGTTGCACAAAATGCAGAAGTGTTTCCAGCCCTGCAGGAAAGGGTAGGCAGGGGAAGGGAGCATGGCCTTCATGCATCCTCCTTTCTCCAAGGCCTTAGCAGCCTCAACCTTTCCAAGCTGTTATTAAATAGAATTTTGTCTTTGTCCCTCAACCCAATTAGAATTTGACTACAAATTCCTTTCTACTGAGCAAGTGTGTGTGTATATATATACACACACATATTGTTTCCATAGAAATCCATAGTGTGTCTCTATTGCCCACCTATAAATACCCATGTTTGTCTGTAGAGATGTGTCCTGTACATGGTGTGGGCACTCACACACATGTACAGACTATGTGTGCATACTCTGGGCACACACCCTTGTGTGGGCATCTATGTAGTGAGTAGGGTATACACACATTTATTCACCATATATTTTTAATTCAAGTAATGTGCAATATGAGTATTAGTTCCACTCTTGCTGTTTCTCTCCATATGTTAAGTGAAGAGCAGCAGTGGAGTTGACCTGAAGTAAAGCTGGGGTTCCTCTCCTTGCAGGGAGCAGCACTGGATTTCCCTCCCTGCTCAGAAAATTCTGAGAATTCTGTTCCTCTCCAGTTTGGTGCCTCAAGCACAGAGGCTGTAGGAAATCCACTCCTTTTTCTTTCTGTATGTTTTAGCTGCTGCCCTAAATTGCCTCAGCCTGTGAGTAGGGCTGGTCTGTTTGCAGCCCTGTTTCCTGCAGCTGGGGAAACCTGGAGAAGGCTCTGGGATGGCCTGGGCTGGGCAGCAGCACCCCTTCTGAGCTGCCTCCTGGTGCCCTTCCCCAGCATCTCTGCAAGAGTTGATTTCCTGCTGGGTTTCTCTGCAGTGGCAGCCCATGGCTGGTGCAGGGCTCTGGTATTTGTTGGGGAATTCACATTTGTTGGCCTGTGAGGAGCTGAAATCAGTGGTTTATTTTTAAACAGAAGGAAGTGTTGAAGGATCTTTTCCTGTTAAAAGAAGAGGCTGCTTGAACCCAGTCACTGGCTGGGTTCTGTGGCCAGAGGGGTTCTTCCCATCCTTGTGGGTTTCCCCATCCATACACCCACAGAACTGTTCAAGAGCACCAGGTTGTCCAAACTCCTTAATTTAGGGGTCAGCAATGTGAATAGGAGGTGCTGGTCCTGCACTGGTGCAGTCACTGTTCACTGAGCACAAGTGTTCTCTCAGCACTGGGTAATTGGTATTTTCTGTTACTGAAAAGGGAGAAATTCTTTGTTTGCTGAATTCATTGCTGCTAATTTCTGAAAGAAGGAGTCCCCAGCAGCATTCTGTAAAGGACAAAAAGTCATTTTCTGATGAGGATTTCTTCTCTCTGTGTTCCTTTGACTGTTGTGGACATCTCCAGTAAGCAGCTTAAGGCATCTCACTTACCTGTTCCAGTCCTGCCTGCAAACACTGGATTGGATTAAACTTTTATTATCTGCAGGAGAGTAGAACCCAGTAATCCTTTGCCCATAGTATTTACACATTGTAGCATGCACTGGGGTGTACTTACATTGGCTGAAATGTGCAAACCTGCCTCCAGATTTCCAAACCTTCTCCCCATGAGTGCATCTGTATGTCTGTCTGCACCCTGCTGTATGTGAGGGGCCAGCAATATCCCTCAGGCATCCTGGCAGCACTGAACTGGTGTGGAAAGTCTGCATATCCTCAGCAAGGCTGTGGGACCTTCCCAGGCTCCCTGCAAGGGAAATACTTCACTGTGAAAATAATCTTGGGTTACTCTGCTTTCCTTGGCCTCCTGTATTTAATCCTTATGAAGCACAGCTGGGTTGAACTACCAGCTCCAGTTAGCAAAGGTGAGGGGAATAAAGGGGTTCTGCAGTGAGAGACGTGCCCTGGGTGCTGATCAGCACATCCTGGCTGCAGCAGGAGCAGCCTCTGCAGTTGCTCTGCTGAGCACAGAGCCATGCACAGCCCCTGTTGTATGGAGGGGAAATGGATGAAGTGTCAAAGTACATTCTCATTTTAGGGTGTGAATTTTAGGGTTCAGCACCTCTCTGGAACATAAATAAGCCAAGATCCTTTCTTGGTCTCTCTAGACAGCCCTGGTCATTTCAGGTTCAAAGCCTGGAATGAATTAACAAATAATTACATGGAACAGCTTCCCCCTGCTCCATAATTCTCTTGCAGCCATGACCTCTGCTTCTGCATGCCCTGAGTTTGCAGAGGGAACACAAACCCCTGGCACCTCCTCCCAGCTGGGAGTGCCCAGTTTTGAGGCCAAGGTGAAGGCAGTGGCAGAGGGATGGCAGCTCCTCCCCTGCACAGCTCCAGTATGGCCACAGCCAGCCCAGCTCAGCCTTGTCCAGCTGTGTGGGGCAGGACAGTTGTAAAACAGCTGTTCAGTGCCCTGGGATCCCTTGGGGTTTTGGTTTCATCCATTTTTAGCTTTCTGCAAATATCTGTAAATGAACTGTGGGTGGATTTTGGAGCAGGCATGGATAGAGATGCACATCAGGCATCAGGCAGGATTGAGATTTTTGATTTATGTTTGAGAGCAGAGCAGGAGCATGTTATGCCCCCTGTCCAGCCCTGTCCTCTGCCTGTGGGGAATGGAGAGCTGGCCAGGTGCCATGTCCCTCTCTAGGCAGACCCAGTGGTTTTACCAGGGTCCTCCCAACCCTAAAAGATTATGCCAAAACCAGGGCTCCTTTCATCCTTTCACCCTTCACTTTGCAGGGGCTGGTTTCTTCTTCCCTCCTTGTGTGGCTGTGCCAGAGGCAGTGTCTGTTGCACAGCTCCTGTGGGAAGATGCCACTGGAGGCTGCAGTCCAGAGTCCCCCTGCTCTGGCTGGCTTTCTGCTTCTATTTCAGCATCCTGAGGATTTAAACCAGCTTTCTGTAGTTACAGGAATAAGCTTGAGGATTCCTACTCCGTTTGTTACTTGAAAAACATTTTACAGGTACCTGATTCCTTGTGGGAATGCTGCTTGAAGCACCCACTTGCCAGGTTGCTGCTGTGAGCATTAATTGCTCCTTTGGGCCCCAAAAGGGGAATTCAGCCCCATTTCCAGCTAAAGGCTGAAGCAGCTCCAGGGTCAGGCTTGCAGGATGCTGCTCTGGGCCAGATCACAGGGGAGAGACAGCCCCAGTAAACCCAGAGCTCCCTCATCCTGCTGCCTGCACAGAGCCATTCTCATCAGCTGGAAGGGAATTTCCATTCTGCCAAAGAAAAGCAGCAGTCCCCTCTGTGGATCTGTGGTCAGTGGCAAAAGCAGGAGTGTTTGCCATGTGGGACACTGAAGGAGGGAACCAGGGGTTCCTATAGAGCAAAGGAGAAAAGAATCTGCAGCCTTTGTTGCAGCTGTTTCTTGCAATGATTTCTAATGCCAGCCTTGGATGGGGTTGAGTTTTTGAGATCACTGAAATTACCAGAAGAGCTGGTGCTGCTCTTACAACTGTGGGACATGGCCTCTAGGCAGGACCAACCTGCACAGAGAGCAGGACCCTTCCCAGCAGGGCTCAGCCCTGGGGCATGGCATGTTCCCTGCAGCAGGACAGACAGACAGACAGGCTACTGAACCAGGGCTGCTCTTGAAGAAATCCCTGAGTTTTAACATTTCCTTGCTGGGAGCAAACCTCTGTTTTTCCTGGCCTCGTGTGTCAGTCAGTTGGTGCTGATGCAGGAAGTTCAGAGCATGAAGGAGGGAGCTCTGCAGGAGGAAGAGGAGGAGCCCATTTCTCCTTCACCTTTAGGAACTGTCTGGTTCAGCTCAATGACCTCAGCCCTTTTTTAGTTGTATCATGGAATTAAACAGGAGTCATGTCCTTGTTCTCCCCCAAACCCCACCTACCCATGTGCCAGTGCTTCCTTCCTTCAGGTCTGTATTTGTTCTCCAACTGCAAACTGTTCCAGTGACACCATGGCAGAAAATCAGCATCCCAGGGCAGTCTCCTCTGGCTTCTTCTGGTTGTGCTGGATCCAGGGCTGCCCTCATCTCTCATCCTCCAGCCACTGCTGCTAAAGCTAATCCTGCCAATCCAATGGCTGTTGGCAATAGTGTGAGAACTGCATCCAAGTGCCATTGGAGCCCAGGTTAATGCCTGGAAATGCACAGGGTGCCTCTTGCCAGCCCAGGACTGTGGTGTCACAGCCAGCAGCGTTGTGTCCCCTGTCCCTGCTCCTGTGGCCAGGCATTGTTATCCCTCCCCTGTGTGGGGGCTCCAGGCTTGACTTTGGGGCTTGTGGGACACGAAGGGTGTGGGACATGAGGAGCAGGGTGTTCATTTTAGCACAGCAGCAGCCACGTTTTCAGCCAGTGCATCCTCCTGCACAGTGACACAGAGGGGACACTTCTCCTGCTGACCCAGGCACCAGGACAACCATGGCCCTTGGACAGGCAGAAGAGGCTGCCAGGCAGTAACTCACAGGATGAACCTACAGAAACTCTGTTCCAGCCTTTGGAAGAGCCTGTCTAGTTCCCTTACTGTTAACTCCTTGTTTAACCCATTCCCCCCCTGTTTCCATTAGAATTAGAGGGTGGGTGATCACCTCAATTTGCTTGACATGTTCACCTGCTCCCAGCACCCAGCAGCTCCTGCTGGGATTTGGGTCTTGGTGCCCCAGGGAGCACCCGCAGCCCCCTTGCAGTGAGCCTGGCACAGCCTGGCACTGCCAGCTGGGCTCCTGCTGTGTGAGCAGCCTCAAGGGTGAGTTCTGGGGGAGCTGCACAGAGGGAGGATGAGCCTCATTCCCCCCTCAGTGCTCAGGGCACATTTTTGGTTTGGTTCCTCTGGGCTCAGCTTCACAAGCCCCCAGCCCTGCAGGGTCACCAGGGGAGGGTCACAGCCCCAGCACTGCTCCAGTTCAGGGCTGGTTACAAGGGGCTGGCACTTGAGCAAGTCTGAGCATTTATCTCCTTCTCCCCTTTGTAAGGACTCCAAAGGAGCCCAGATTCCATCCAGATACCTACACAACACTAACCCCAATTTCTAGGGCTGCCAAGACAGCAGAGATGCTCCTGGTGCAGAAGCTGCCCAGCCTGGATCAGGGTCTGTCTCTCATCCCTGACCACTTAGAACAGCTGTGCTGGCCAGCCTGGGGAGGAACCACGAATCTTGAGGACTTTTTAATTTAATAAGTTATTTATGTATCATTTGCTCTGTAAGTGAAATAGCACTTTTGGCCTCAGACACACACCAAACAGGCTGAAGTGGGGCTGGGAACCCCAAACTCTTGCAGCCTCTCCTCCCTGCTCACCTCTCAGAAACCCCACACAGCCTTTCACTGGGGAGGGTAGGAAAAAAAGTGTATTTATTTCCTTTTCATTACCAGATCTGATGTAAACAGACAGGGTGGGGGAATCCTGCACATGGAGGAGCCTTTGGTGCAGCTCCTGCTCTGGGCTGCAGCCATGGAAAGGCTGCTTGCACCTGCCATGGGCTCAGTGGGGCCAGTGTGGGTGGCAGTTCCTGCAAGCCTGGGGGCACAAGGGGTGACAGGGGACCCTGAATGCACCAGCTGCCTCCATGCCCTCTGCACAAGGGGGGATGTTCCACCAGCAGGCACAGGGAGTGGTGGCAGCAGCTTGGGATCATGCACTGGACATTGTGTGGAGCTGAGCAGTGGCTGCTTTGCTTTCCCAGCAAGTGCACATGCTGCTTTTCTTTGCTGGTCTTATGCTGAAAAGCTGAGATTCATGTACTGTATGAAAAATAAAACAAAACAGAAAAAAAAAGAAAAAAATCCTAATATGTTCCAAAAGAAATGACAGTATATTTTGTACTTTGTAAAGTAATTAAATCGAAAAAGAATAAAAAGTGAAACTTCTGCTGTCTGCTTTTGTACTGATCAAACTGATGAAAATAAAGCAGAGCTTGGCATTGTCTGGAAGATGTAACTCATTTTTTCACCTACAGCCATGAAGGGCAGGGCTCACACTCTCACACACAGTTTATGAAGGCAGCAGACATCCCTGGGGCTCTCTGGTGTCCAGGTCCTGTCTCTGGGTGCACTGTACCCCCACAGATGGAACCACCACCATCTCCACCCTCCAGATGTTTTCTGGAGACCACCCAACCCGCCCTATGCTCTTCCTTTAAAACAAGAGGTCAGTGGGATGCTGCTGGTACATTTGCCAGATGAGTTTCACCTGCTCACTGCACGGTGCAGGAGCCCAGGAGTCTGGGCAGCCCCCAGAGGTCCTGGCAGGACACCCCCAGACCCTGCACCCCAGCACTGGCAGGGAACAAGCTCAGCCTCCTCAGGGACTGTTTCAGGGCAGCCACTGTGGGTCCTGAGTCTCAGTCAGCAGCACCACTGTCACATGGTCTGCAAGGAAAAGCTGAACAACCTGTGTGAAATGGGCAAGAAAAACAGTGAAATCAGACATCTCCTCACCCTACCACAGCTTTAACCATTTATAGTGGATGTTTAAAGGGGAACAGCTCACTCACATAAACTGTAGTCAAAAAAAGCATCTCCTTTTTAGTGTAGTGCAATCCATTGTTTACTCTGGTGACCAAGTGTTAAAACATCCATGTAAGAAATTATCTGAGGGATTGTTAATATGGAATGCAGCCTTAATGCAGAGCATTGCCTCAAGGGTTTAATCCAGTAAAACAAAAACCCAAATAAATCAACACAGACACAGCCACAATCTCAACACTGCCTGCAACTCCTCACAAAAGCAAATGGCATCTTAAGGTAAATGAGAGGACTGAGGACTGGTGTCCAGACCCCAAAGACACTGATGCCTTCTCCCATCAGTGTTTTTCTTACCTCACCTGCCCAGACTCACTCCTTTGAGCAGGAGGTGCTGTGGCACTGGAGGGAGATGGGGGGAGATTCCAGCCCCTTGCAAAAAACACTACAAAAATAGATTTTTATGGGTTATGATGAAGCACAGTGAAGCAACATTGTTCCAGGAGTATTTTGAATGCCAAAGGCTAATGACCAGTTCTCTGACTCATCTGTTTTTGAAGGATCCTGTAGAGAAGTCTGTTGTAGCACAGCAAGTGCCTAAGATGATCCTTGTCTAGCAGGTGTTCATGTGTTTTATCCCTCAGCCTGCTGACAGATGAGACCAGCAGGGCAGCCCAGGGCCATGCTGGACCCAGCTCTCCAGCAGGAACTGCCAGGACCCCTTGGCATGGTGGGCTGTGGAGGCTGAGCTTGTGCAGGGGCACCTGTGCCTGAACCTCTCCCCATCCTTCCTGCAGCTCCTCAGGCACTGTGGCAACCCTGCTGGGCTGTTGGAGAATTTTGCTCAGAAATGGCTTATAGAGTTTTGTTCAGACATGCCATAATCATATACAGCTGATGGAAAAGTAAAGGGCAGCTGTGAGGAGCAAATTCTCACAGCCTGTTTCTGTAAACAACAAAGTTTCTCAGGTACATTTCTGTAAACAGCAGAAGTTCTCAGGCTGTTTTTTCATAACAGGTAAACATTCTGTCCTTGGCTGGTATGGGAAAGCAAAAGTTGACAAACATGGAGGCCTTGAGAACTTTCATAACAGGGTGAGAAAATAAATCTTGGTTTCAATAACAAACCACAGGTATTGAAAACAAAAGGAGGGGTTAATGTTTAATCTGTAACCTATGATGAGCTCGGGTTTTGCAATATGTATGAACTTAATTAACACTGTTATAAAATGTGCCTGGTGGATCAATAAATCGGAGTTCGATGCTGATCAGAGGATGGGTCGTCTCCCTTGGCTTCTACCCTGGGCCCCTGCAGTGCTTGGAGCTGGTCCTGCACAGGGCTCTGCACCAGGGGAACATCCTGAGGCCCTTCTGGGCTATTTTAAGCCCAACACACCAGCACAGTGCTGATCTGAGGTAAATCACTTGTGCAATCAATGCCAAATCAAGTAGGTTATTCTAGTTCTAATTTGAGCTGCTCCCCATGTGCATCCTTGGCCCAGACACTCCCTCACTGCAGGTATATTTAGGGATGCTGGTATATTTTGGGCTGTCTACTTTGCTATACTTTGAAGGACAAAATGATGCAAAGTTGCTTTGCAGTTCCCAATGGCAGTGACCTGAAGCTACCCCAGCAGAGCTGGGCTCCTGTGTGGGAGCAGGAGGAGCAAAAAGCCACACAGGTTGGATCTGCCTTCAACAACAAGGGGGTGTGGCAGGGAAAGTGTTTTCATTTTCTGAGCTAAGACTGAGCCATCAGCAGCTCTCAAAGAACTGTATTTTACAAAGGGGAAAAACTGCTGCACAGCAGCAGCCAAAAGAAAGGAGGAAGTCTGTGACAGAAACCATGTAGATACAAAGGTCAGCAGAGGAGATGAAGGAAGGAGAAAAGTCAGGAGCAGGGCTGAGCCTGGGAAGAAGGGAGATGTGTGAGAAAGGTACTGTGAGACTTTTATTTAGACACACTAATTCCTCTTTACCCTGCTCTACTTCATTGGCAATAAAACAATTTCCCCACCATGAGTCTGCTGTGCCCATGATGGTATCAGGTCCCTTGTCCTTGCTCTAACCCATTTTTTCCTGAAGATTATCTCTCCCTGTCCTGCTGATGGGGGAGGGATGGCACAGCAGGTTGAGGGGCACCTGGCTAAGGTCAAAATGCTCCCCCCACACTGTAACCAAACATGGGTAAGTGCTGGTGCTTGCCAGACTGCCCTCACTGCCACCAACCTTGTTCCCACCAGCAACATGGCTGAGAATGCCACAACCACCACAATGAAGGCACAACCCCCCCTGCACTAAGCCATACAACACTCCTATGTGGGGCTGAAGACCTCACTGGCATCTCATTAACACAAAGAATTTGCAATTTATTGTACAGCAAGAATGCAGCACCAGGACTGAACCCAGCTCTTCAGAAGGCCCAGCCCCAAAGTGCACTGGGAAACAGCTGGAAATGAGAGCAGCTGAGAGCCCAGCACTAACCAGCCCACCTCAACAGCAACATCCATGAAGGGAATTGTTTTTAACCCCTTTCTCACCAGTTTTTGTACATGTTTTCCATGGTTTGAAAAGCCTCCTCAAGCTGAAAGGGCAAGCCCACTCCCATGAGGCCAACAAGACGTGCCTGGGCACTGCAAGTTGTCCAAGCTGCATGCAGAATCAGGTGTAAATTAAGGCCAGCCAAATGAGAGTCCAGAGTAATGAAGGTCTGCCAGTTTCACAGCAGCTTTCTGTTCTGCCTCACCCACCCAGCAACATCTGTTACACAGGAACATCAACAATTCAAGAGATGTGGCTCTGTTTCCATGTACTTTGGTTCACCTTTCCGATAATTTATGCAAACCCTTCAAAACTTATTTAATCAAGGTAAAGTTTACAGACCAAGTTTTGGTACAGAATTCCATCTAATGAAGCCAATATATGTGGAGTCCCATGGGTGCAATGCCTGACTACATCACTGTAAATCCTGCAGGTATGGAGCTGGCTCAGCTGACAGAAATGGCTTCCTGTCACACAACTGTGAACCAAAATGCTGCAGTTCAAATGCAGACCCAATCAATGCACGAGCACATCATGCTCAAGAACATTCCTATTACTACTGATAAAGATTTTATAATCACTTTATTGAAGATCTACTAGCTTGGATTCCACCAAAATAGCTTGCACACCAGAAATATCTCACACAGAGAGAAAAGACACAACCCTGCCTGATGTTTGGAGTGTTTCACAGGAGAGAGTTTCCCACACATGGGTGTGAGATGGGTAAGTGCCTGCTACAGTAACACACAGCTGTTGCATCCCATCTCTATCACCTCACTGCTACAAAGGCACCAAGGAATGAAGCTCTGTTTCTTACCCATCAAGATTCCTTCCCCTGCTAGGCCATCCTGAAATCCCCTGCTAATTGCAACTGAGAGCCAGAGCTCTGAAAACAGAAAGGGCGTAGGGAATCCAAAATAAATCAAAGGCAGTGATGTGTGATCAGCACAAGGAGAAAAAGGAACCTGAGGGGCAGTGAGCACTGCTCACATCCATCTTGAGCACTGATTTTGCAGGGCTTTGTCTCCAGCCTCCCTCAATAAGCTGGACTGGCTGCTGTCACCATCCATCTGTCCTCCTGCACAGAGAGCCTGCTGTCCTATTTGACAGTACTTACCCCTGCAAACAGGTTCTCGCTCTTTGAGTGTGTTCCTCTGGTGTTCAGTCTTTAGCACTAACACAGAAAGCCTTCCACAGCCCAGAGACACATCACTGCCTCAGGCAAGGGCTGTGCATCCCATTTCTGCACAGGACACCAGCCTGGGCACAGTGCAGCTCAGGGTGGCCACCCAGGACAGCTTCAAGACCTAGCATGATCACTCTTCCACATAACAGTCCTTAAAAACCACCCAACCTTTCCCTTGAGAAATAGTTTGGCTCTGCCCAACGCTGACACTCCAGAGCTGGTGACAGGAAATGTCCACATTCAATGTCCTGTGCTGCAGATTTCATCCCATGCCAGTCTTCCTTGAGGGAGATGCTCTTCATCTTCAGGCACAGAGGGGCTCACCAGCTTGGGCTGGGCCTCAGATCCTCTGGGAGCTCATCAGGAAGGAGCCAGAGCACTCCTTGCATTCCCACACTCCTCAGGGAATGTGCTTCCTTCCTGCAGCCAAGCCAGGCCATTCCAGAGATGCAGGGATGAGAACACACCCAGACACTGCTATGGCTGTCTCTGCTCAGTCACTTGGTTTCATGAAATGAGTTTTCCTTTGCAAGAAGCTTGTCATCAAGTCCCTGCATGGCCCTGGAGCAGAGCTGAGACCCTAGGTGAAAGACCTGACCATGCTCACCATGTGATCAACTCCACAGGCCACATCCACCACCTCACCAGGGACAGTCACCTGGGTGAAACACAGCACAGTGGGTTATTTATCACACCTGGCATTTCCTGTTTCTCATCCTCCTCCCACTCAACATGCCAGCTAGTTTCACTGGGATTTGTACCAACTTTAAAGCACAGAAAGAGCAAGATTCAGCACCAGGCAGGCTTGTGCATGAGCTGTGAAATACTCCTCTCTTTGCTTCACAGAAGCACACAAAGCTTTGGAAGGAGAAAGAGGAGCAGGCTCACTAGCAGAGAGAGGAGATTGGAGCCTCAGCCCATCTGTTCAGCAGCAGAAGCAGCAGGACTGAACAGAGCATACTCTAGACATGAGGAAGAGGATCTGCCCAAGCACCACAGGGATTTGCCTCTTCTTTCATCAGCAAGAGCTGGAACAAGGCAAAGGCTCAACTCAGCCTAAGGCAGTTTGTACTTTGATGCTGAGACCAGCTCATCACTCCTGAAGCTTATTCACTTAAAACTGACTTCAAACTTGAGGAAAGCAGAGTCTAAAAAAGCAAGTTTTTCCTCAGAGGCAAGAGACAGGACAGCAGCCAGTTCTAGGGCAGGAGGTGACAGACAAGGATCCTGGCACAATGCCATAGTACTGTCAGACAGGAAGAGCATAACCCCCAATGTCCACAGCTGGGGAAATGAATTCAGAAATTCCACCCAGCCACAGCAGTGTGATTCTAGGCAAACGTTCCAGAGCTGGTCTGGTTTTGTTCATTTTTAAACACAGAAGAAATCATACTACAGAAACACATTTACTGCAAGTTCAGACACACAGACAGGGACTCCAGGGTGGTCCAACTGATTGCCTCCCTCATCTCCTACATGGCCTTCATGGAGACCAGGAGCAGCTTTTAGGCTGAACTCCAGAAGCAAAGACTCTTCTACATCCACTGAGTCTGGCTCTCAGAGCCAGCTGGGAGGAAGCAGTGGAACTGGAAGCACTGTGAGACAGCTCTGAACACAGCTGAGAAGGAAGCCCACCACTATGTGGACCTGTAGCCACTACAGACCAAAATGCTCACCTACTTTAGGTGAGCAGTGATTTGGACAGATGGCCAATACTGATGTTTCCTTTGCAGCACATACAAACAGAAGAGCAGGTTGGAAAGGGAAGAGGCAGGAAAGGTAGCAAACAGATGATGGTGGACAGGAAGGAGATAAAAACTGTTCAGATGTGGTGGCACAGCACCAGATGCTGTTTTAGGATTCAAAATCATTACTGGCACAGCAGACTCAAACATTTACTGAATATCTCCATTCCCAGGCTCCACAAGGACCTCTGGAAAACAAAGCACTCCTATGGTCATCTTAGCCTTCCACTCCTTTGAGAATTACTCAAAACCACACAGCAAATGATGGTCCTTGCCCTCAGAATAACAAACTAGCCAAGGAATATACTCTTGGCCTTAATACCACCATCCTTACCCTCCATGGGAAATACTGGTCTTCCATTCTTCCAGTTCCCAGGCACCCTCTTAGATTCTTCCCCCACACAAAGAGTTCTCCTCTGTCTACACAGGAGAAAAAAAATAGAAAAGAACAGTCATTAAAAAGGAAGAATTCTATTTGTGATGCTGGCAAATGTGGCTGCAGCGTTTCTGGGAGTATACAGGGTTATACAGGCAGTATGACAGCTACCAGATTTACTTCAATGTACAATAAATGTACTTGTGTTTGGAGAAAATGATGCCTAATGAGCAGCAAAAGAAACAAGTTCTTTTACTTGTGCACAAATCTTTGTTTCCCCCTCTTACACCACCTGCTTTGGAATTTTATTTGAAGGAAGAGTGCAGCAGCAGAAATTCCAGGGAATCTTTTGTGAAGCGAATAATTTGTGCTGAAAGTTAGACAGCTGCAGTTGATCTGTATCAGCTACCACCAGAGCAAATCCAGTAAGCAAGGCAGTGAGATCTGTCCCAAACCATCACCTGGATATTACTTATGTGACTGTCTGAAAGAAGTGACCTTCTAATGACAGCAAGGGAAAGGCAAAAATTGGTTGAGTTGAAGAGTTTTGAGCTCCTCAGGAAAACACACAGATCTCAGAAGTGTTTGGATCAGCTCCACAGCAGAAACAACCAAAACACAATCTATAACATAACTTTTATGTATGATTAATAATTTAACCACCAGAACACTGTTCTAACTCATTCTGAATGCCAAGAGGAGCCACTTACAAGCACCCTGCACCAACCTGACAGTGTCACACATTCTGCTTGTCCCCAAGGACTCAGCCCTGGCATTTTTCCTGCTGCCTGCTGGATCTCTGAAACTGCTGCCTGATGTTAAATGACTTTCAAATTTCAAACCCTTCAAGGGCTGGGAACCCACACAGGGTGCACAGAGCACAGGATCATAACTTCTGCATATTAAATGCTTGGGTCTGCCCACCTCAGGCTGCTAACTCAGTTGGCCAGAAATGCCAAGAAACTCTGATATTTACCTTCATTTAGACTCAGTTTTAGTTTGTTCATTCATCACATTAATTTTCTAAACTGGTAAGTGCAGCAGACTGACTCATTCTATACAGGAAAATGAAAAAAATCTGCTGGATTTTGTGTATGAGAAAGTGTTATTTGTCTTAATACAAAAAACTTTTCTCAATTAAAGCATAAGTTAGCACAAAACATATGCCAGGAACCATGTTGACACCTGTCTGGCTCCCTGCTGCTGCATTCCAGTGTGCCTTCAGTTTCAAGAAATATGGGTGCATTTTTTGGGCTGTGTGGTTTTGTGGGTTTGTTTTTTTTTTTTTTGTTTGGATTTGTTCTGGTTTTGGTTTGGTGGTGGGTTTTTTTGGGTTTTTTTTTTTTTTGTTTGTTTGTTTGGTTTTTTTTTGTTGGTTTTTTTTTGGGTTTTTTTTGTTTTTTTTTTTTTTTTTTTTTTTGTTTTGGGGTTTTTTTTTGTTTGGGTTTTTTTGATTTTTTTTGGGGGTTTTTTTTGGTTTTTTTTTTGTTTTTTTGTTTTGTTTTTTTTTGTTGTTTTTTTTTGTTTTGTTTTTTTGTTGTTGTTGTTGTTGTTGTTTGTTTGTTTGTTTTTTGGTTTTTGGTTTTTTGGGGTTTTTTTCTTTTTTTCTCTTCTGCCAGTAACACAGCAACATGACCTCTCCATGGGAGCAGGATGAGAAACTTACTTGTAAGGGCTGCAAACTGGCTGAGCCCACAGCGAACATGAGCAACACGGGTGTCTGGACTGAAGTCTGAGCAGCCAAAAAGGCTGGGTGGGATCATCTCTGGCTCTGCTGTCTCTGTTAGGTTTGGTCCTTTCCCAAGAATTCCATATCCCCAGACAAAAACATTTCCTTCTTCTGCATTACAATAAGAACACATTCTGTAAGAAAGCCTGTGCTTGTGAAATTCATGCCACAACCAAAATTTAATCAGAACCAAGGGGATATCTTCCTTTCTTCCAACTCAGTCTAACACTTTTTGATTATTTAAAATCTGCAAAAAATGCCCATCCAAATGCCTCAATCTTTTTCTAAGCTATGCAAGCAAATCAAGCCCCCCAGGCAGAACTTTCATGGGGAAATAATGCCAGCACAAGAGTGAGCTGGATAAAATCCTACTGACTGATGGGACAGAGGTTGAGAGTTTATTATCATGGCTTTCTTCTTTGATGATTTTTCAAGTGGCAGTGAAGCTGTGGGCACTGACAGACATGCCCAAACCAGCAACTGGATGTCACTCTGCCTGGCATTCTGCCTTAAGGTGGGTGCCTGGGAAAGGCAACAAGCATAAAAAATAGTAAATTTCTATGTCAGCTAGCTCTGGTCCCTGCATATTAGAAGCTCTGGTCATCACAAAACCTCCATTATAAATATGAACATCTTCATGGAGATAATCCTCCAAGAGAGTAACACAATCCCCTCCCTAACTCCTTCATGCAGCAACCCCCCAGCTGTGCTCCCCAGACACTGACAGCCCAAAGAACAGCCACTAAGGACCTGCTGCAGTTTCACTGTTCTCAGAACTCTCTTCTTTCCATCCCAGTTCATTATTTATAAACATGTCAGATTCATATGGAGTTGTTGTGGTGTGCTGTAATGTCCCATTTTGGCCTTCCAGGTCATTCCCCCAGGTGTGCCTGTGCCTCTCTCCCTTCCCCCTTGCCCCCATGCTGAGTGAGTCCTGTCAGTCCGGCTGAACATTCCAGCAAGGCTGAACATTCCAGCAAGGCGTGGTGTGCTTGGTCAAGTTCAAAGGATGCCCCTATGCCCAGGGGTCATTGGCCTGTCTGGTGTCATCTTCCCCTGAGACCCTGCCCCTCTCACCTGGTTGGTGCTCACCTGTACCTCCCCTCCCCCTGTCCCTGAGCTTAAAAAGGTCATCAGACCATGCGGCCGGGATTCTGTTGGAGCAGTTGCTCACGTTCAGACCTCTGTAACCATGGAATAAACCTCTGGACATTAAACCCTCCAGCAGAATCCTCTCCTTTTTCTCTTCACCATCGCCTGAAGCCATTCCTCCTGAGGTAAACGGGGTTCCTAACAAGCCTGGACTTGTTCAGTGCCCAGCTGCAATCTCCAGCAAGCCAAGGTGTCTCTGGGGTGACACACCACAACTGCTGCCTTTGGCCCAGCAGCGAGGGTCAGACTGGCCCAGGCACAATCTAACTGGGAATATTGGGAGCCTTTCTCCAATATGGAGTCTGAAGGGCTCTACCTTCTCTCAATGCTGCTTTACTTCCTCCCCATACCCATACTCATCATAGGCCATACTCAGTATGGCCAGCAAGAGACCAGAGGAGCAAACAGCTGCCATGCTCCTGCTCCAGCCTGCAGAGCACTCACAACAGCACACACTGGAGCAATGCTCTGCACTAGTGAAAACAACTCAACAACTCCTCTACACATTCTTAAATCACGTTTCTCAGTCTCCCAGCTCTCCTCACAGCTTACAGTATTTCCCATTTCCAGAAAACAAGATACTTGTTTCATAATGTTACAATCCACCTACAGCGCAGCCTTGCACCAAGTGAATGATTCTAGAAGATTCACCTGTTAGCACAATGTTGCCAGTCCCTCCACAGGCAGCCTCCTTCACCTTCCCAATCTTGAATGGCAAATGCCTGGGAACATTCACCTGCACAAGATTGCAGAGGAGTTGTTAGAGTCAAGGCAAACCACAAACTAGACATACATTTTAATTTGTTCTCTAGTTCTGGTTAGAGCTTACATACATTGGATCCTGATACAACCTTTATTGCCTGAATTATAACATTAGTGCAAGTCCCAAAACTAAAAAAAAAAATCTACACGAAATTCATTAAGGTGAGGACAAGGTGGAAAAAGTTATCTACTAGAAAGCATCCATGCATGGCAACACAGCTGAGAATGACTAATAACTGCTGCTTATCCAAGGCCTTTAAAGTCAGACACAATGGCCAGGTCAATAGGTGAGCATGTCTTCAAGTGTCACACTGGATTAGATCACTAAAATTCAGTCTGCAGTGGCATTTTTTAACATATTAGGGAAAATTACTTAAAGAAAATCACACTTATTTGGTACAGTCCAACACAACATACATACACAGCTTGACATGTGTATCAAAGAGCAATCTTTAATTTTATAGCTCTGCCATTCTACACTTTGGACTGTATTTATATTTTAGCTCAGACTCTCATTTTTAGCAAATGTGCCATTCTTCCATTTCAGATGCCACAGCCCTCCATCACACACCCAGCCAGGAAAATGCTACACTGCATAACCTGACTGCTGTCCTCAGGCCTTATGGGTCACAGCATTTAGCCCTAAAGTCACACCAGGAGAGGCACAGGAAAAAAAGTTCTCTAAATTTTTGCTAAAGCTATTCTAATATAATTGTCTGCTCTTGGTCTTCTGCCAAGAGTAACTTGATTATTGATTAATTTCTTGACTCCATTTCCTGAAGTAGCTGTACCATGAGACCAACAGCCTAACTACCCCAGCAGTACAATGCCCAGTGTGAAGACAGCACTCTGCCAATGCCCCATGTAAGTTTGCTCAAAAAAACCCTTTTATCTGTGAGACACTGGAATTTGTTAATTTGTTTAGGACTCAGTTATAAACCCACTAAGGATGTCCATGAAAAATTCTCCAGCTACAAGGTTGACTGGAAGGGACTTCCAAGGGCCATATGGATCACCACTAGTATCACTTGAAATCCTAGATTAGCCAGCCAAAAAACTAATTCCTGTACTGAAATTAGCAAAAGCACTTGAGCTGGGTCTCAGGTCAGTGCAAAGTCCATGGGATGGAGAAAGAAGAACATGGAGCTCTTAGGCTAACAAACTGGGGTGAGGTGACAAACTTTTGCCTACCAAACATACTGCCCCCTAAAGCTACAAACATGTCAGGTTGGTTTTGTAAGCTTATGTAAAAACAGTCTGCTAATGGTGTTTGTATCTGCTATCAAAAGACCCCAGATCAGGGAGAAACATGTAATTTTTAACTCTGTGCCCAGCAGCTCAACTGAAACACATAAAAACACACTCTCAGGTCAACTGACCTGTGTGGTTTCTGTCACAGAAGCCAACTGCAGGTATTCTGAGTTTCCCCAGCCAAAGACGTCTCCTTCATCTGAAACAGCCAGACAACAGTCCCCGTAGGAGGAGACCTGGATAATGTTTACTCCAGCAATGTCACCCTGCAGCTTAGTAGGAACACTGGTGATGTTATAGTGTCCAAGACCTGAAAGGAAAAAAGTAGAGATTATGAAAAATTTTCTTCCAGACACACTTTTAATGCCTGCATAGGACTATTTCTGTCATGCTATAACAGAATTACCCTTCCTCTGAAATAAATCTTTCTGTCCATACTGCTTACTGTCCAGCAGCCACAAACACCACCTCCCCTGGCCAAAGCCACTTCTCTGGAGTACACAACAACTTCATACAATCACACCCTGGAGAGTTCCAGATCTCTTGTCTGCATGGACCAAAGTGTTTGAAGAGCAATAACCAAGCCAGGCAGGTATCCCAAAGGGATGAAGTTTCACATCCTGTCTTCTGCAAGGAGAGCCATGAGTGACAGCACACTGCAAACAGACAACAGCAGGGGAAATGGCAGAAGAAGTTGGGAAGCAAACACTTCACAGGACAAAATGCTGCATGGAAAAGAGATCAGAATGTAGATGACAGCCTGGTTACATTATACTGGCACAAAAGAATCATAGGAAGAAAGTTTTGGGAGCAGCAAAACAAATAAGCAGTAGGAATGACTGTGAGGAGGAAGTTCTCTGCAGCAAAAGCCACCACAAGAAGGGCCTGCCCAAGGATCCCATGCTAAAACATGCAACAGCTACCAAGGTTTGTCAGTTCAAAAGAGCAGAACAGACCCCACAACAAGAATCAGGAAGGCAAAGCCACCCCAAAACTGAAGAGCAAAGCTGCCCATGTCACATCCACATCCCCTCAGAAGCTTTAAACACTGATACACTCTCCTCTGACTGCATGCTTGGATTGCCAGGGCAGCATCCTAAAGCTCCTCAAAAATGAACTGGATTGTCTCAGTTTGGTTGCACTAGAGTACTGAAAACATCTACACACAACTGGAAACATCAGCAGCCCCTTTCTGTCCACGCATACATGACAAATACACATCACAACTTCTCAATTAGGACAGCTTGCTATAATTGCATTAATTGCCTGAAAAGCAAGCTGAGCTGAGTTCCTACCTGTTTGTCCATCAGCTCCCCATCCACATGCATAGACTGAACCTTTCTTGGTTCTGAACAGACTGTGGTCCTGCCCACACACAACCTGCACACAAACAAGAAGTCAGTCAGGAAAGGTTCCATGTTCAGACTTGATTTAGTGAAGCATTACTGACAGACAAATTGAGCAATGAACCTCTGTGATGTCCATCAACTCAGATTTTGACCTTTTCCTCCTGATCACATGGCTATAGAGAAAGGGAAGGCCAAGAACCACAAGATACAACACAGAAAGCAGCAGAATTTTCTTTATGGGAAGTGATGCTGCAGTTGACTTGTTTTAAGATCCAAAACAAGGAAAGAAAGCTCAATTCAGCAGTACAACACAATAAAAGCAGCAGAGTAAATAAGAGCTCTCCCTTCACAGGATGCCAACCACATCACTCTTGATGCCAGCTACAAACTGCTAGGGATTCTTTGCCATGTAAGCACTCAAGGCACACAGCTGTTCTCAAATCTGTATTTGTGCTGAACTAGCCATCATGTCTGCCACAGGCTTGGCATGAATTAAAGCCAAGGAAAAACCCATTCAAAAGCAGAAATTAAAAATTAAACAAAGATTGAAGGGATTTAATCAACAAGTTAGGAGAGTGACTACCAATATTAGCCACATAACTGCTGTTATCAAAGTACAAACAGGTATCAAGTAGCCAACCCCCCCTAAAAAAATTAAAACCATGAAAAGTCCAAACAGAAGCTTTACAAGCCTAATTCAAAACAGTTTTAGGATGAACCACAGAACAGTCTATCAGGTGGGTGTAAATGAATGACTCTCCCTTGGAACAGGAGCATTGTGTGTCCCTGTATGGCTGCAGTGGCACAGACATACCAACAAACTTCTCCTGTGCATGGAATACTGCAGCCATGGAGGTGTTTCTGCTGCCCTGCAGTGCCTTGCTCTCCTAGGAACCTGACCTAGTGCTGGCTAGTCTAAGTGAATGGTTTCACAGCTCATTTCTGAGAAGGCAAAGACAAAATTTAAACTCCTAAGCAATATAAAAGTGACAAAAGGGAACAAGAAATCACAACAGAGGAGAGTAGTGGAGAGCCCAGAAGTAGACACAGTACTCTGAGTGTGGCTGAGTAGAAAAGAAGAATTATCTTGTCCTGCAGGTAACAGTCCTAATGCAGCCCAGGGCATCCTCAGCCTTCTCTACAGCAAGGCACAGTGCTGGGTCATGGTCAGCCTGGTGAACCCTGGGGCCTTTTCCACAGAGCTGCCTCCAGACAGTCACCCCTAGCCCATGGGGGTGTCTGAAATTGCTCTTCACCAGCAACAGCACTTGGCCATTTCCACTGCTGAGCTTGATGAGGTTCATGCAGGCCTATTTCTCCAGCCTCTGGATGGCAGCACCACCCTCTGGTTTATCAGCCACTCCTCAGAGTTTTGTCATCTGCTATCTGCTGAGGGAACAGTCTGTGATCCACATCATTAGTGAAAATATAAACAGGACTGGACCCCAGACCCCTGGGGTACCCCACTTGTTACTGGTTTCAACTGGGCTTTGAGCCAATGGCTGCCACCTCTGAGCCTGGCTCAGCTGCTCCCAATCCATTTTCAGGACTGAGCTCCTCTCACCTGGACAACTCTGCTGTCAAACTCCTTCAGCTGATGAATGAGATGGCTTCCACTGGGCACCAAACAACCACCAAGAAGAGAAAAGGCAACACAGAGGATTTCAGAAGACTGCAAAAAAACACAAAAGTAAACCTGCCTCTACTGAAAGCCATTTTATTACCAGTAGAGAAATTTGTTTGCATGTAGTTTCACTGCACAATACTTGCACAAAGAAGGAACATAACTCTACACATAACTCTTAACTCTAAGAAGTTAAGAATGGTCATTTTTTAAATAAAAGCTCATGTGGTTGGGGGTAGGGGCAACCCTCAAAGACAGACCCTAGTCTAGAATGAGCAGACACACTACATAATACTGCAGTACCCAAATAAACACTACACCTAGCTAGAGATAATCCAGACAGCCCAGAGCACAGTGTAGTGCTAACATCTCTGTCATTTTTTCACAATACAGGAATTATCAACAATTCAATGACTGACTTCCAGTATCAAGACTAACAAAAGCTACCTAATTACAGCTATTTTCTCAAACTTTACAGACCAAGTGTTGTGGATCACAGACAGAGCAACTTTTGGTCCTACTAAGGAATCAGAAACTCAACATATTCCCACTATTCACTTACAGAGTACTTTGAGCCTATACTTTGGTGAGACCCACAAAAAACCCAATGAAGGAAAAGCACTACAGACTGAGAGGCAGTTACAGCAGAGACTTAACAAGAGGATGCCTCTTTCATAATTAAATGGCACTTCTAACATCCTCCAGAACAGCACATGTACTCTGAGCAGCTAAAGGAGAAAGCCCAACTACTAACACCAATTACCTCAAGCAATTTATGAAGGCTGGGTTCTCCCACTTATGCCCTGCAAGAACTGTCCCATGCTGACATTCTTTAGTCTCTTGTGAATGTTGTCAGCAGAGTGCCCAGCATGGATTCAAAGTCAGGCTGTCTGTATGATGCCTGTTCTCAGACTCCTTAATCTTAACTGGCATGTTTATACTACCAGACCTTTTCCACCTTCAGGCTTTTCTGCAGGGTTGTTTTCATGCAATTATGTTTCCAACAATAAGAAAGTTCAGGATCTTTGAATTCTCACCTGTAAATTTCATCTTCAACAACCTTCCGGCCACACTGTCCGTAAGAATTGTTTCCCATTGTGAAAACTGAAAAACAATTATCAAACACATCAACTTTATTACTGCCCAATCCTCTGAAAGCCTCTTTTCAGTCCTCAAAATATTTTCAGGCAGTTCTAAGTCTGGAAGGTGGAGCACAGCAATGTAAAAATTGGCATAAGCTTTTTTCAAATCCATTTTGAAAGTGACTGAATCAATTTTCACCAGCAGCACCCAGCAGTACTGCTGCAGGCACAGAGCAGTACCTGGAGCCTGCTGTCTGTCACAGTGGGGAGCTCCCAGTTCATCCTGCCACTGCCAAAGACACTCAGGAACAGATCAGCATTCCCACAGGAGTGGGAATCAATGAACCAACCAGCTCACCCACTAAGAAGCTGCTCTGGATCACTTGGTGCAGCACTGAAGCCACTGCACCAGAGAGTTCCCGGAGATGTGGAGAGAAAATTCAAAACAGGATCTTCTCTATAAAGGACTACTAATTAATTAATTGCCTTTATAAACATAGCACTCTGGGGCT
This sequence comes from Melospiza melodia melodia, assembly GCF_035770615.1. Taxonomy (NCBI): domain Eukaryota; kingdom Metazoa; phylum Chordata; class Aves; order Passeriformes; family Passerellidae; genus Melospiza; species Melospiza melodia. Next base: position 6,089,310 of record NC_086214.1, read on the forward strand.
CAAAGGGGAAGTAACACAGGAGCACTGGCACAGTCACCCAAATCTGCACTCAAAAACACATCAGAGTGAACAACACAAACAGGCTGCACTCAGCCAGGCCTGGGGCTAGAGAAACAAACCCTGTAGTAAAAACATTTACATTTTGAGCCAAGTGAAGCTCACAGCTTTCCCTCACAGAAGCAATCCCACAAAGGCCAACAGCTGCCTGCATCCCACTTACAGTGCAAACAGCCCACCTGGGATAGATTTCTAAAGGACAAAAACCAATTTTTTTTCAAGCTTTTAATAAAAGCTTGGCCAGGCACCCATAGACATCACCAACACAAGCAACATTGTACCTCCTTCACTATCTGTCAGCACCAGGGAATGGGCTCTCCCACAGGACACTTGCAAGACTCGAGTTTGCTGTGGTTTCTCCAGGGGTAATGGAATTGGAGATGGTTCCAAGACATATTCATAGGCCTTAGCTTAAGGGAAAGAGAAGAATTTTATGTCAGTAAATTCCACAAAGTAAATTCAACATACATCTGCTGATCCTGTTGTACATTCACACACTCATTTTTGCTTTGTTATAAAAGCAGATACATTTTAGAAAGCCTAAACTATCACTAACCAAAGAGGCTGACAGGGATTTATCACAGAGGGAAGAAGGTAAAAGCTATGGAGATAGCTGAAGTCAATAATCACTGCCTAAACAAAAGTCCACCATAACTAGAGAGTGAATGTTGTTAAGGCTTCAGGTGGCAGAATTGTGAAACTGAGGCTTTCACCCACATGTTCAACCACTTCAGAGCTTAATACCATGCACAAACACTCTGGGGATATTGCAAACAAGGTACCAGAACAACAATCACAAAAATGTATCCGGAAAGGTGAACAAAAAATCTTTTAAAAAAGTAGATTACAGGCAGTTTCAGAAATAAGGAATGCAACAAAGACTGGCTAGCCTAAGTCTATAGGGAATAAGACATCCAACGTTTATGAAAAATGACATGCTGTACTTTAAAAAGATTTAGCAACTTGAAGAACATGGACAGAATCAGTTCCAGTCAACTGGGGGAGGGGGGAAAGGACAGCAAACCATAAAACAATACTAGGGAAAAAGTTAAGAGGAGATAAAAAGCCTTGATACCAAAGTTACTGTAATAAGTGAAATCAAATCCTGGAGGGCCCAAAGCAATATTGCACACAGACAGCAGTGCTTTACTGATTCTCAATAAAAATAAAAAACAACAACACAGCCTGGGACTGCATCAAAGCCTCCTGATGTTTTTCACAGCTCCAAACACGTGGAGATTCCTGTGCAACAGGCAGACTGCAGTGTCACCCTGTAAGTCTTTAATACACTTAAATCCTTACTTTGATCTCTTCTGCTCCTCTGGAACCCAAGCTGGGAATCCTTGTTGAGCCCCATGCCCCACACTTTGGTGATGTCTCTGGTATTGGAAGCCAGCAGAGTGAATCCATAACCACAGGCAGCAGAGGAGATCTTTGAAGACAGACAAAACCCACACCATCCCGTTAGAAACTGTGGCTTAGAAAAGCAAGTTTCACTCCAGGCTACTTGTTCATCAGCATTCAATCTTCATTTAGCCACATTCACATGCAGCCCAATTCATGGCATGTATGGTCCTGCAAAAATTATCAGTCTTCTGTGATAAGCACAATGGTGAAAACTCAGGTCCAACCATTCTGCCTTAAAAGTTTTGGTTTTGTGTGCATACATCTTTATTTCTGCATTATCTTGGTCCCATTTAACACCACAGAAAGACTTGTTTGCTGACTTGCATCAGCAGATTTAAAAAAAAATTAAAAATAATAGAAAAAAAGATACAGAGATATTAATAGAGTAACATGTTTTACTCCTTTTGACAAAAAAAAAAGCCCAGCATAAGAGGCACATGAGGAGCAAGTGTGGTCACTTGGTGTTCAGTCTAAAGAAATGGAGCCTGAGGTCAGACCTCACTGGGGGCTGCAGAGAGGCAGCCCCGACCTCTGCTCTGGGACCCGAGGGCAGCCGTGCCAGGGGAGGTTTAGACTGGATTTCAGGAAAAAAGAAATCCAGAGGATGATCGGGCACTGAACAGGCTCCACAGGGAATGGCCCAAGGAAAGTTCCAACAACTCTCAAGTGCAGGGTGGGATTGCTGGGCTGTCCTGCACATGATCCTTCTGAGTCCCTTCCAACTCAAAATATTCTATGAACGCTCTGACTTCTTCTGCACTCGAAAGCAGAGCACGAGTGAAACATGCAGGCAAAAGGATAACGTGATTTTCAACACAAGCTTCCCGTTTGTCAGGTGGGAGCAGCCACTGAAGAGGCCTATTTAAGCTGGCAAATGCTCTTCACATCCTGGCTCTCTAATGCCTTTGACAAAATTACAAATATCTATTTCCTAAACTATATGCTACTGCAGTTGAAACAGTCATTATCCCAAGCAATACCACTATATCGACAAAAACTACTGAATCACGGCAAAGCCTTTAAACCCGATCCAGCTTCTCGGCTGTGCTAAGCCCTGAGCAGGCTCCGGAAGCCGGGGCAGACACGCTGGCCCCGCCGGACCGGACCGGGCCGGGCCCACCTTGTCCTCGGTCTCCAGGCGGTACGGTGTGGGCTGGATGCGCCGCGGCTTCTTCCAGCCCGCGTCCGGCTTCACGAAGCTGGGGATGCCCAGGGCGCCCGAGTAGCTGAAGCCCCACACGAACACGCGGTCCTTGCGCCTGGCCGCCTTCCCCGCGTACTGGAACACCGGGGCAGCCTCGTCAGCCTCCCGCAGCTGGCGGGTGCTCGGCGGCCCCGCCGGCACGCAGAAGCCCCTGCAGAGCAGGCGCCGCGCCAGCCCCGCCATCGCTGCCCTCAGGCCGCCGCCATCTTGGCCGCCCTCACACGCGGGCGCGCGCAGCCTCACACGCATGCGCGCGTCTCTTAAAGGAGCCACACCCCCCCTCTGAGGGGAGCGTCCGCGCCCGCCTGGATCCTGAGCTATGCCTGGACTTAGAGCCAGGCCTGAGCCTACAGCCCAAAGTCACGCCTAAACCTACACCCCGACCTAAGCCTAAATCTAAACACAGCCCCCGAGCCCAGTGTGGGCTTAGACGGCGGCGCGCGTCTCTTAAAGGGGCCGCACCGCCCTCTGAGGGGAGCGTCCGCACCCGCCCGGACCCTGAGCTACGTCTGAATTTAGAGCCAGGCGTGAGCCTACAGCCCGGCCCAAAGTCACGCCTAAAGCTACACCCCGATCTAAGCCTAAATCTAATGTGAAAAACGCTAATGACTTGTTTTTAAAATTTTTAAAAGTTTAATAGTAATAAAATAGTTAAAAAGAATAGTAACACAATTAGAGTAATAACGATTTAGACAAATTGAATTAAGACAATATGAAGCAATAAAAGCGAAGTGTTACAGACGTCTGGTATCTCTTTCTAGGCATCACGAGCCCGAAAAAAGACACCCGTTAAAAAAAGATTAACCCTTAAGAACAATAGCCTGTTGCATATTCATACACTTCATACATAATGCATAAATTCCATTCAAACACAAAATTCTGTCTAGTGTTCATCAACTTCTTCCCTCTAATCTTAACAGCGCCTTCGAGGCAGAAAGAAGTTCGTTTCTTCTGATAAGAAGGCAATAAATTATCTTCCTCTGAAAGATTTAAGTGTCCTGTGGCTGCTATCTCGCTGCGAGTCCTTTCTTTAAAAAAAGTATCTCACATAGCATCGTTTCTATTTTAGCAATTTCTATAACCTAAAACTATATTTAACACAGTACCTGAGAGAATTAATACAACATCACTTTCTAACACAACACATATAATATTCATTTTAATATTTGCGAAAAGCCAATCATAAAATACATGCATTTTTCACATAGACACATCCCCAGAGCCCAGTGTGGGCTTAGACCCAGCCCCAGACAACCAAAACTAAAACACCCAGGCACAAACCTACAGGTCGACCCAGCGCCATCCCAAATAAAGGCAGCCCTGGCTGGCACAGCAATGGCAGCGTTGGCTGGGGCAGTAACCAAACTCAAAATGAAACTCCGTGTGAGGCAGCCCTGTCTCAGCACTGAGCCTTCACTGTCCTCCTTTCCAGGAGGAAGCTGCTGTCCTTCCATCCCCCCAGATAAATTTCCTCACTGCACTCATCTCTTGCAAGAGTGCCTTGCCCAATCTCCACCTGGACTGTGAAATACAGAGCTGTGTTTGGTGTCAGGTACATACAGCCAATGTGTGTATTTGTGATTGTAATATGTGTGGAGACTGACCATGGGACAGTTATAAAGATGAATTCTAATAATAACTGAAGAAAGTAAAGCATGGAAGAAGGCCTTTGAACCTATCTTTTGTTCACAATTAACCTTAGCTGATTCAGAAGCATTTGAATTAAAGCATTAAGGATGTTGCTCTTTGCTTGTAGTTAAGCCTTGAAGAGTTTTGCAATAATAACTTTTTGAAGTGTAATTTTAGAATATTGCTTGTATCCTTGAAACCATAGCTTTGGAATATATATAAAGGAAACATGCTTATCTCAGGCTCTAACAAAACAGAGAAAAACAGCTTGAGAAAGGAAGATGAACATCAGCTCAAGGATTTATAGTTTCAACCAAGCTGGACATCACTGTTATGAAATTTGTAGTCCTTGCAATTAAAAGTTGGACCCACATTTGGGGAGCTGGACTTCACCAGATGGGATTCGTCTTTCTTCGTTTGGAAACTGGACCATCACCATCTGGGGATACTCCTTTTGGGAAACATCCTGAGAAAAACTAAATCACAATAGATATAGAATTGTGATGTAAAAATTGGGAATCGAAACTGCTGATGAGTAAAAATTGGAATAGAAACTGCTGAGAAAGCTGATGAGTACCCCTATAAATACCTATAACCCTCAACTATCGGTGTGCAGTTGGAGGGAAAACTTCCCCCACTGCTGTATTGCAGTTGGAGAGAAAACTTCCCCAGCGCTGTATTGCTCATACTTGACCATATTAATTAATAAATTGATTGCTGCTTGAATATTGGCCTAGTCAAGCTTCTTACTTATAACACCTTTCCTGCCACCATGCCCACACTGCTCCTCAGGGTCTATCAAGTGTCTCTCCTTTATTGATGAAAGCCACAAAAATAATTCAAAATACGAAGAGGGAATAGAAAGGCATGTAGAGATGAGGCCTTGGTGCTTGCAAGGAGCTGGTAGGGCAGGGCTGGTCCCTCCTCAAAGTGCTATCAGCACACTGTGGGCTGGCTGAGGTGGAGGATGAGGACGGGCACTGGGCTGGGCCGACATGGCCACAGCCTCCCTGGCCTGAGGTGGCTGCCAGAATCACTGGATCCCTGCTCCAGCTCCGAGCCCCAGCTGCACAGGAGCTGCAGGAGATGAAGCTGTGGGTGGCTGGTGTGGGGGCTCACAGGATCTTCCTCCATGTGCTCTCAGTGCAGCGGTTCAGGATGAGGTCCTTGCTGGGACGGGGAGGGACAGCTGGTTGAGCCTTGGGCTTGTTGTCCTCTGGCTCATTTTTCTCAACTGCAAGTAAAAAAGATGTACAGATGGGTCAGAACTCTGCACCAAACATCACCCTCACGAACAATCAGCAGCTTCCTGCATCACTGCCACCAAAGCTCCTGCCTCTCCTCCTGTCCCTGCTGCATGTATGGGTCTTCCTGCAGGTCATGGTGTCAGGAGGTGCCCACCAGTGCCCAGCTGGGAGCTGTGCTCAGGGAAAGCCTGTCTTTAGGTCTGCATGAGGTCTGCCCATCTTTAGCTCTGGGAAGGTCACAGATACTGCATGGGGACTAGCAGATCTAAAGGGTATGCCTCAATGACTGCCTCTCTCCTTCATAAAGAGATGCTCTTTACAAGGGCCTGAACTGGTAGGACAAGGGGAAGTGGCTTCACACTGTCAGAGGCCAGGGTTAGATTAAATATTAGGAAAAAATTCTTTTCTGGGAAGGTAATGAGGCACAGGTTGCCCAAAGCAACTGTGCCTGCCCTGTGCCTGGAAGTGTCCAAGGCTAGGTTGGATGAGGCTTGGAGCAACCTGATCAGGCTGGGAGCAACCTGATCAAGTGGAAGCTTTGAATGAACTGGTCTTTAAGGTCCCTTCCTACCAAAACCAAATTCTATAATTCTATGATTCTTCATGTAACACTTCCTTGTGGGGGCTCTGCTGACAGCTAACATGGCAATTGCAGTGGTAATGGCAGCATGGGAGAGGTTGGGTGCATCAAGGAAAGCACTGATCCCAAATGTGGGCTGACCTCCTTCCAGGACCATATCCTGCTCTGCCTGACCTATAGCCAGGGGTAAGAAAACCCCTTGAAAGAAACACCTCCCTGCACAGCCATTCCCCATGGGCATGGTGTGACCTCAGTGTGCCATCCTGCTGCAGCTGCCAGCCCTGGTGGGGGGCACGGGTCATGCTGCAGGATTCCAGTTCCATTGAGGCTTACTGATGACATTGGCCTTGCTCTGGGAATTTCCACGCAGTTTCCTCTGGTTCTGGATGTACTTCTTGCTGTTCCTCCTGTAGGTCTCCTGGCTGATTTGCTTCCGGCCCTGCTTGTGGATGCTCTTCACATTTCGGATGGTGGATCTGCAAAGAGTGAGAAACAAAACTTTCAGTTTTCATGCTAGCAGCTGTCATACCACACATCTCCTTTCCCCACACTTCCTCCTGTGCTTCACCCAAACCACAGTTTCTGCTTTTGGGTTCTGCCTGGTGGATGCCAGCCGTTGGGGGCAGCCATCAGTGAGCCACAATCCATGATGTGTGCTGAGGCAGCTGGATGGTGCTCTGCAAGCAAACACTGAAGGGTGAACCCTGAGCACAAGTCTGGAAAGTAATGATAGTGATTGGTGAGGAAGATATGGCTGGAAGGATGAGATGGGCATGAGGGTTATCCAGGAATGCCCCAGAAGTGATCTATAGCTCTTGGAAGAATGAACATACAGGACCTATCCTGGGCACAAAATTCAGGTCCCTGGTGTGGGGCTTGGCATGGCTCCTCGAGGCTCAAGGGTGAGATACAGGGGAATGGAGAATGGGGCATGTGTCAGTGTGCACCCAGACGTGCAGTGTTCAACCCACAGGAGAGAAGCTCCTGAGAGAAGTGAAAGGCTGAGCAGCCTGAGGCTGCTGCAGGGGAAACCCCAGCACTGGGGACTGTCCCTGGGCAGGCAGACAGGGGCCCTGCTGTCTCCAGTACCATGGCAGGAGTGAGGTGGCTCCTGATGCCCACCCCATGGCATCATCCTCCTGCTCTTCTCAAAGAAATGTGTCTCTCTGCCCTCAGCCCCTTGCTGGTGTGAGCACATCCCCCATGTCATAGCAAAGCTCTTGCCCTTAACAGGTCACCACACTCACAACAGGCTTGGCCTGGCTGCCAGTGCCACGGAGGCAGCGGTCACAATGGCAGGGGGACAAGCCACTGTCCTTGGAACAGGCCACCTCATCCCCCCCAAGGCTACCAGCAAACAACTCTGTGGCCAAACAGGTGGATCTGGACCATTTTACACTGTCTCACACTCAATCCATGCTCCAGTAAAACTGGGTTTGGAGAGATTTCATAGCAGGCCTGACATGTCATCTTGCAGAGAAAAGAGATAGTAGCAAATTCTGCCCTTTTTAGCCATTCTCTTTGCACTGGAATTCATGAGTTATTTGTGCTTTTTATCTTTTTAATCAAAACAAAACCCCTTGCATTAGCTCAAATCCTCCCATTAGATTAGGCCACTTGGCAGCCCAATTTAGTCCAATCTCTCCTTGCCTCTGAAAGATTCAGTGCACACACTTAGGAAGTAAGAAAATGGCCAATTTAAAACTTAAACAAGATTAGCCCAGAAAAGAACCTTTGCAGAAGGACAAGGAGAAATACACCTGATGGGTATATTTCTCCTTGTTACATATCCTTGTCCTCCTTGTCCCAACATTTCACCTGTTGGAGCAAGGATCCTGGAGCCCTGCATCAGCAATGCCTGTGGTAGTTGGGGAGCAGAGCTGGTGGGAGGACAGCCCTGCTCTGTCCGTGCCCTGCTCACATTTCTCCAGGCAGTTCCTCACAGACAGGCAAGCAGGTGACACCACAACACCTGTCTCGTTTAATTTCATCTCCCTCAAGGAAGAGGGAATGTTCTTATGCCCTCTATGCAGAGCTTCTCCTACCTCCGTGGAGGAGCACCCCGGTTCCTCAGCTCACTCTTCATAGAGGTGTTCACCTCCCCAGCTTTCTGCAGGTACATGGAGGGGTAATAACCTGTGGTTTCATCCTTCCTGCAACACAAAGCAACATCACTGGCAGTCGTGGCTCTCAACCACCTCCTCAGTCCAGGAGAGAGATTGGATCATTCTTATGGGTGGTCACAGAGTCCCAGCATGGTTTGGTTAGAGGGGACCTTAAAGGACCTCATTCCAACCCCCTTCCACAGGCAGGGACCTTCCCCTAGAATAGGTTTTTCCAAGCTCCATCCAGCCTGGCCTTGAACTCTTCCCACTCAGGACATTCCATGAGTCGTGGTTCATGCCTGTCCCTTGCTGGTGCCACGTTACCTCAAATGTTCCTTGCAGCTAGAGTGAAAGTTGAGGTTTTGCAAAGCAAAATGAACCAGAACAATTAGAGGCAAAATAACAGATACATGTTTTTTTCCCATCTGCCACCTTATTGGATATTTCTGAAGCCCTCAGGAGAGGAATTTCCAGCTGAAATGTTTAAGATTTGGCAAAGAACAGACTCTGAGGAGCAGCCCTGCCAAAGGAAGTGCTGGGCAGTGGCACCAAGGACACCAAGGCTTTCAGAGCCCTGATGGGGAGCACCATGGATGTCCCTTCCCTCTCCCTGAGTGCTCCTCACCTGAGCTCTTCATGGCATCTCTCACCTGATGACCCACCAGCCATCCAGGAGCTTGTGGATGACTTCAATGGTGTCACCCTCCTTGAGGGTCAGCTCATCCTCCTCCACAGCAGTGTAGCTTTTCTGGACCACATACGCTTCACCTACACATGAAATGGGGATGGTGGATCCTGTGCTGACACCTCAGGGATGGGGCTGAACCTCCCCAGCCACTGAGGGGGCACCAGAGCATAAGGAGGCACCCTAATTTTAGGCAAGACTCAGAGTGCTTGAGGTTTGGATTCAGACTTCCCCCAGTCTTGTCATTGCCCATGGCTCATCCCAGCCCCTCCACCATCTCTCCATAAAAAAACTTTTGGGTGGAAGCAGAGGAAGCAATCCTATCTCTGCTCAAAAGTGTGCTCAGAATTCAGGTGGTGAAATAAGGCAGAAGGAAGTGTTGTGCTAATAGAGCCTTTTCCAGTGTTGTGAAACCCCCAAAGCTGAAGCCTGTTGAGCAATTGGCACAAGTCTGCAGGATCCTTCCCCTGCTCCACGTGATAAACCCTGCTGTCATGGCAGGGCAGTGAGGGGACAGGGAGCAGGGCCAGGCCCTGATAAGGACAGCTCAGAGGTGAAGCACTGTGAATGCCTGTGTCTGATTTGGTTGCTGCACCATGCTGTTCTACTAACCCAGCACCTCAGCCAGCTCATCATGGCCACTGGGTAAAGATCAGCCAAAACACAAAGCTAATGCTGAGTTGCAGGTCATGGGAAGCTCCCAAGGTTGACACTGAGGCCCCAAGCCATGAGATTTATCCTTCCTGGCATTTCCCACAGCAGCATCTCCATTCCCAGTGATCCTGCTCAGTCTGAATTGCCCAGCTTTGCAGTGAGCCATCACAGTGGAGAGCTGCAGCAGGCTGTGCTCTGACACACACACACACTGGTCACACCAACATTTTACCTGCATAGTTAGGCTCCTGCTCTTCAGACTCATCAGGACCATCCAGTGGCTCCAGATAGGCAGCAGGTACCCAGCCTCGTTTATTCTTCAGCTGACAAAACCACCAGCCTGCAGAGAAAGCAGCCATGGGCAAGAGCAGAGAGTGTTTGGGGACTGGCCAGGGCAGGTGCAGGCATCTCTGTGTCCCAGACCAAAGGACAGTGCTGGGGCCAGTCTCTGTGACATGGTGCAACCAGAGAACTTGACCAGTTGATCCTGCTCCTGTGGGCAGGAATCCTCACAGGCTGAGGCATGGCCAGGGTGTTGCACAGTTTCCTAGAACTGCCCCTCATGCTCAGCCCTCACTGCCATAGCTGGCTCACACGCTGTGTTTGGATGCAAGGGCAGCACTCATTCCTGCTGAAGTTGTGGCAGGGACTGGGCTGGCCCTCAGGGGCTCTCTAGGGGGATGGACACATACCATTCTCACTCTTCTCCACGACATCCACCATGTCCCCAGCCTTGAGAGCCATCTCAGATGTGGAGCTCTTCTCATAGTCGGCAATGGCTCGGTACGTTTGCAGGACAATGGGGCCCGTGATGTCTGCGTGAGAGAAGTGACACATGTTCCCTCCTCCAGCCCCCAGCCCTGTTCCAGGCAGGCCAAAAGCAGCCCCAGGACAGCCCACAGTGCCCTCCCAGCCTCTTTCAGCCCCAAATCAGTTGGATTTCAGGACAATAACTTACTCCCCCCAAGGATTTGGCTTCACTGCAGCTGCAGGTCTGGTATAGCAACCATGTTCTTAGTGAGGGAATCTGCCATGGAATGAGAACTCTCTCCCCAGGCTTCACTGCTGTTGAGGCAGCCACTTTGCAGCCCTCTTACCTGTAAGGTTTTTCTTGGAATCCTTTGGCAGGAGGAAGACCTCAGGCTTCTTGGTCCTAGACAGGTCAGAGCAAAGGCAGCTCAATGCCAACCAGCCCTATCCATCAGCACCCTCCCTGCAGGCTCCTGCCAGCATCCAGGGCCAGGAATGCAGGATTTCCCTCAAAATAGCAGGCAGCAGGACTCACTGGCTGTCTGTGACAGGGTTCATGTCATCATGACGGACTTTGAAGAAGTTGACCACGTGCAGGCACCGGGAGATCTTGTGGGGCAGGTTCACCAGCGTGTAGCAGTACTCAGCCAGTGTGCCCTGCCTGTTCTGAGTTGAGCGCTGCCCATCAAACCACTTTGGGGCTGGGGGAGAGGGAAAAGGGCTCAGAAAAAGCAGGCAGAACACTTTGTTTTAAATACTTTCCCAAGCACACTGCTCTGAATCATTAATTCTGCCCTGCAAACAAGTGGGTCTGGCCCCAAGGTGCTGCGTGGCTGCATTGTGCCAATAAGGTGAAGCTTTGTGGGGGCAGAGCTCTTGCAAGCCCAGCAGTGATCTTGTTTGACCCTATTTCATTTTTAGGGTAACTCCTACATGTGTGTTCAGACTAAGCCCAATGGCTGGCCACAAATACAGCAGATGCACCAGGGCACCAAGAGGGGCTCGGGGGACCAGCCTGCAGTCAGAGGAGACATATTTATCCTCCCATCCCACTGCTTATGGTGTTCTTGACTCCAGAGCTGTAAAATACTGCTGGCAATCCTGACCCCAAGCAGTGCTGAACCACATGATGGGAGATGCCTTTGTGTGGTCAGTGGCACCCCATGCCCCCCAGCAGTCTGACATCTGTCTGGTCCTCAGTGCTCTCAGTTCCCCAGATGGAATAAGGGTGCTTTGACCAGCCCCAGCATGGTGGGGGGCAGCATGTTGAAAGAGGCACAGCATGGTGGTTGGTGTTAGTCCAGCTGACTGGCACCCACACTGCTGCAGAGTGCAGGCTTATTCCTCCTCCAGAGACGCTGACCACAACTGCAGCTCTTTTTCAGACTCCCTTCTGCTTCCTTTAAAGCAGGAAATTAAACAAAATGGGGAAGTTTTCTGACATGCACCTTGCTTAGAGACAAAACATCAGCTGTTGGGATCAGAAGTTCATTCTCTGTCATCAAAGACATATTGCATTGCTTCCTCTTCCAAAGTATCTGTGTTGCCACAAGGGCAGTAAGCCAACACCAGTGATGGTGTCACCAAAAGAGGGCTCAGCTCAGCTCAGCTCCACTCAGTCCAGCCTTCCCAAAGCCAGACACTTTGCACCAGCCAGGAATCACAGGGGTCACAGCTGATTCTTTTGGATCTGCTTCTGGGGTGCCTTAGAGAGCAAGGATGGGGTCTGCAGGGCTGCTGAGTGTTGGGAAGAACCACTGCCACTGCTCACATCTTTCTGGGGTTTTGCTTTCAAGCCTGGTGTACAGGAAATACTGCACCACCCACCTGTCCGGGAGGCAGCCAGCACAGCTCAAGCCACCAGGGAATTTCCCAGCTAGCTGCAATTTTTATTCACCCCCAGCCACGGTGCTCGCCCCTCACCTGGCAAGTGCGGGATGATCCGGTTCTCTATGTTGATGTCCCCGGATTCAATGGGGAACATCTCCTTCAGCGCTTTCTGCAGAGCAGAGCCAGGCACAACAGTGAGGATGGCACCAGGGGAACAGGCTGTGACACCCACTCCCGTGCCCCCAGCTTGGCTCCTTTCCTCACCCTGCTGCCACCAGCATGTCTTGGCTGGGTCCCACACCTCAGCACTCTGTGCCCAGGGACACAGAGCCAATGGCTCCCACCTTCAAAAGAGATCCAAGAACTGGACCCAGGAGCCTCTTTTGAACCAGGTTTGCTTTGAGGCAGTTTCAGATGGCATTCACCCTCCTTTTTCCCCACCCCAAGCCCATGTGTCCTGGGAGGACTCACGTGGAACTCGTATATCTCAGTGAAGCGGCGGTAGACGACCTTTTCAGAGAGGTCATTCCACTTCACCAGGAACATGTAGACCTGAGGAGCAAAGCAGAGGCTGCAGTTTTGCAGGCAAGTGGGACACCACTCCCCACTGTGCCCAGAGAGCCCTGGGGATGGTCCAGTTTCAGATAAAATTGGTTTTCCTTCCACCACCCCAATGCAAACAGCTCTGCCTTGCCAGCAAATAAACTGGGCACTAGGGGAGTTGCAATGGATGGAGAAGGGACAGAAACATGCAGGTGGGTGAGAAACAAAGAGGAAAAAGCCCTTTCCAAGAGTGCAAAGTAGCCAATGTCTTGCAAAGGAGGTGCCTGAATCTTGTGTGTTCAGGACAGTTTAGTCTCTGGCTGCCTGCACCTCATGTTATCAGCCATGACCCCTTTAAAAGGAAGCATTTAGGCTCTCAGTCCCATTTACCTAAGAAAATTTGTAAAAACCCTGGCCAGTCCTCAGTCCTCACAAGCCAGAACGCTGCTGAGTACTCACGTAGTGCTGGCTGGGGAAAAACCTTTTCTCGTAGCCCAGCAGTTCGATGTGCCGGATGAAGGCGTCTCCCATTGCTGCTGCTGCCCGCAGGGCTCTGCTCCGGACCCTGCTCCTGCCTGAATGGGTGCTCTCCCTTCTCCTCTGCCCGGGCTCAGCTCTGTCTCCCCTCCCCTGTGCCCTGGCTCAGCTCGGCTCTCTGCTGCAGCCCTGGGGAAGCGGAACTGCCGCTGCAATCGCACCCGTCCTTGTGCACTCGCTGTGGTTTGTACCGAGCGGCGCTTCCCAGCCCAGCCCCTGCAGAGGCTCCAGGGCTGGGAGGCCTCGGGGACAACCTGGAGGGAGCTCTGGAATCAGAAAGCAGCGAAGGGTTGTGGAAGGGGCTAACAGCAGGCCTGTTAGCTAAAGGAGCAAGGAGAAGCTGAGAAGCAAGAAGAAGCTGATAAGGAGCTCTCTGCAAGGCTGTAACCAAGGAGACCGAGAGAAGAAAGATAAGGGAACTTTGCAGCTGGACGAAGCATTTTTAGAAAGTTAGTTGAAGTCACTGTAACTTTTCACCAATAGTGTTATGTTGACTGATTGTGGCCAATAGTTAGGGTAGAAGAAGCATAAACAAATGGAAAGTGTATAAAAGTCAGCCATGTTCAATAATAAAGAGTTGCCAACTGAGACTGCTTGTGGTCTCTGCTCTCGACAGCAACAAAGGGTGAGGGCCAGGCTGGCTGCCCTGGTGTCCAAAGGACTCCTCTGGCTGCTGATGCTGCCCCATGATGGCACAGGGTACTGCAGCAGAGGGTCAGGGACAGCCAGAGGTGCCTTCACCCTCTCTATCAGAGCTGGAACAGCTGAATGAAGCATGTGATGCACTCCCTGAGCCCCAGGAATGGCAGTACTGTCCTCTGTGTGTGTGGGAATGGCAGGTGGGGCAGCCACGGGCTCGGTGTGCAAGAGACCCTCCCCTTGCATCACCATTCCCTTTCAGTCACTTGCAGCTTCTTCAAAATCTGCCACCAAAAGGTTCCCTTGAGGAGCCCCCAAGGACCTGAGTCAGTCCCAGCCCTGCTCACCACCTTACCTGGGCACAGGGCTGAATGGGAGGGGACCCAGGCACCGGGAAACCCAGAGTGGGCTGGAGACAGACCCTGTGTCCTGTTCTGAAATGCCAGTGCACCAGCTGCATTCATGTCCTCCTCCTTCTCCATCCTCAGCCCTGAGCAGAAAGACCTGAAGGGATGTGAGAGCTGCAGGGATCAACTCCACACTGCTTGCAAGCAAAGGTGCACCCAGGAGTGCTTTTGTCCCCACCCTCAATTACAGCGGGCACCTGAGTCCCTGACAGAGGCAGGCCCTGCTCTCCACAGGACCCTTGGAGGAGCCCAGCTCCAGCCAGCTGTGAACCCTCAGCTCCATCCCCTCTGGAAACCTGTGCCAATGTCCCCAGCAGGGCAGCTCACACCCCGAGCTGGGTGTTAGAGCAAACCCAGCCCACACTCAGCCAGGAGCAGAGATCCTCAGGCAGAGGCAGCAGCCCCAAACCACAGCAGAGCTGTCGGGGGCTCTCCCCACTGACCAGCAGCGCCAAGCCCTGCCACAGCATCACCCCAATGCCCTTGTCAGCTTGTAAAGACAAAAGCTTGTTCTGGCCACATTAAAAACATCAAATACTAATTGTAGCCCTCCCCTGGAACTTGGGTGTGGCACCTGCAGCTGTGCAATACTAAATGGTCATTTACTTTTGGTTTCTTATTAACAGGGGGACTTTCCTATATGCAAGGGAAGTCCCTTGCCTATTACACAACCACATCCATCCAGAGCTGTTTGGATTCTGCTCTGTTAGTCACCAGATAACTGCTGCTCATGCAGAACACCATAAACTTTGTCGTAACAGCTAATTTCATAATTACAATTGTTTGTACTAAATTTAAAACTGCATTACACACAGTACATTTCTGGAAACCACTCAATTCACATGTTCCTTCCTGTTTCCTCATTCCTCATCCTGTGAAGTGAGAAATGAGAGGTTTTAGATGCCACTGACCGTAAAGGATCGGTTCACAGTGAAACACCACCTGTAACTCTTTGCGAGACACTGCTGAGCCTTCCATCAGATGTCTCACATGTCTAATACATGTCAAGAAGCAAGATTTTAGAAGAAAATTCTCAGAAGAGGAACATTACATCTGAACAAGCCCAGTTCTTTTGGTTTTGCACAGTCTGGTTTTTGGTAGCAGGGGGGCTCTGGAGGTGGCTTCTGTGAGAAGCTGCTCAAAGCTGCCAGATGTCCAGCAGGGCCACTCCTGATGGCTCTGAAGATGGACATGCTGCTGGCCAATGCCCACTCCAGTCCTTTCAGCAAAACCTCTGCGACCACTTTCATTTCATTTTTCTTTCAGCTCCTGCAGACAGAGTTCCAGTAGAGCCACTCTGCTGTTACACACTTGACAAGGCAATACCCTGGAATTATTTATTTTCCCAGTTCCTTTGCTGTGACACTGCCCTCATTTTGAGTGAGCACTAACAACCCCACCAGCAGCAGACAGCTGGGCAGGCTGTGCTGAAAGTGCCTCCTAAAGAGGGCTGTGAGTAAAGAAGGGATGAACCATCCTGCTTTTTCAGAAGGGGAAGTCAAGCCAGCTAAAACCTGGGGAAAGCTGCATTATGTCATTTCCCCATTCTAAATATGTCCAGAAGCAAGTGTGAAACCTGGTCCTGAACTACTGCTGGAGGTTCACTGGCTCAGCAGGTCTGTTCAAGTGTGTGATGGTGCTCACAGGGGTCCCAGGATGAGGGAAGAGATGAGGTTCTGACTCCATGTTTCAGAAGGCTAATTTATTATTTATGATATATATTATATTAAAACTATACTAAAAGAATAGAAGAAAGGATTTCATCAGAAGGCTAGCTAAGAACAGAAAAATAAAGAATGATAACAAAGGTTTGTGGCTCGGGCTCTGTGTCCAAGCCAGCTGACTGTGATTGGCCATTAATTACAAACAACCACATGAGACCAATCCCAGATGCACCTGTTGCATTCCACAGCAGCAGATAATCAATGTTTACATTTTGTTCCTGAGGCCTCTCAGCTTCTCAGGAGAAAAAATCCTAAGGAAAGGATTTTTCATAAAATGTGTCTGTGACAAAGTGAGCAGCAGGTAAATGTGGTGGTGGTTATAATGTGGACAGTGCCCACGTGGCAGGGTTAACAGGTAAGGTACAGCAGTGGGCTCATTCCATGGGGCTGGGAATGCTGTCTGCTGAGGCAGGAAGGCACCAGTCACCACCAGCTCCCATCTGGAGAGAAGGAAGGCAGGACCAGGATGAGCTTTTCCAAAATGCCTCAGCCTGGAGCTAACCCTGCCCCTGCTGACAGCACCAGCACAAGGTCCCAGTATTCAAGTGGGAGCACCTAGATCTGCATGTTGTGAAACACAAGCAGATGTCCTGTAGGGTCTCCCTTATCTCGAGAATGACAGAAATGTGCTGCTCTGGATTCACCTGCTGAATTTCAGGTTGCTCCCATGGAACAGAGACTGCACTCAACTGAATTTAAGGCTTCAGAATTTTCCTGGAATATCCAATCACATCACCCACCCAGAGCTGGATTGCAGTCTGAACAGCAGGACTGGACTTTAATTCTCTGCTGGCAGGACACAACCATGCTGCAAACATGTTCTACCTGCCTACAGAATTACTTGATTTCCTGTAAAAGACATAATTGCATGGACAGTCTTGAAAAAATCAGAAAGGTCTTTATTTCTTCATCAGGGAACATCACTTACCATTTGTGCATAATGCAATCATCTCAAATTCACACCAGTAAAAGAGAAACCTTTGCAAATAATCTGGATTTTTAGAGATTATCATATAGCCAGAACTGTATATCTCCTATGGCTTGTTAAATTTGAAAAAAAAAAAAAAAAGATGTTTTTACATGCTGTGGTGGATAACCAGGACCACACAGGACTTAATTTGTTCTATTCACAGAATATTCTGAATTTTTGACATAATAGGGCTTAGAGCAGGCTGTAGCATGTTTCCATAGCTAATTCTAAATGAACAGAAGAGCATCCCCCACAGCCTTCAGCAGAAAAGCTCTCACACAAGTCCACACAATTACTGCCCATGGCAGGACTGTAAGACCAAACCCATCATATGTAAACTGTGTGATACTCTGATATAACATGGACCCACTACTTTAACAGAAAAAACTATTATGGGGTTTTATTTCAGTTGGTTCCTAATCCACACACTGGAATATTGATAATTTCACAGTCTATCTCATTAATGCACACTAACCATCAAGTGGATAATTTTATCTTTTATTTAGGAAAAACATATGATAGATATAACAGGAAAAATTAATTCAAATATACAGATACTGTTGTCCAAAGAGACATTAAAGTAACATCTGAAAATTAATGTAAAGGGGTTTTTTCTCCAAAGTAAACAAACTGAACTCTTTGCAGGATTTTTTTCATTACAAAAGTTAGAATGCATTCAGGTACAGTGAAATTAATCTTTATTGGAAAATGTATACAGCCTGAGCTATGTCCCTGTTGATTTTCATCCCTGCCATCTCCCCAGCATTGCTGCATCAAGTTTAGTCCTTAAAATATATTCCAAAGTAAACTGATACAATCCAAATCTACAGTCATTATTAGGTCAATTCACAGAACTGCTGAAAAAGTAGACATTCCTATATAATAGTACAAAAGGATTTGTATAGAAGATACTTCTCTTATACAATTATATTACACAGCTCTGGACAGGCCGAGCAGGCTCTTCTCAGAACAGGCAGCTTCTGGCTGGGAAAGAGAAATTAAAAAATTAAGTTAATTTAATTGAAGTCTTGTGCCTTATTACAACTATGAACAGTCTGTATTCTATTTTCCAGTTCTTTAGGCCTAGATTTGTCACCCTGTTCTTCTAAAGTTCTTCTAAGCCTTCTGATTTTTACATTTTTGTAAGCGAGTTTCTCACGCACTTTTCATGTAAATAAGGATTGTTTTGCATTCCTTTCTGGAGGAGGAGATAATTGATGGACTGTTGGTTTGACCAGTGTGGTTGGAGAGGTGGCAATTCCATCCTCCAATCCATGGTCACTTTTGGAATTCTATAAATATCAAGATCTGGTAATAAACTTGCCTTTTATGCCTTGGACATCTCAGTGTGTGTCATTCATTTTGTGTCCTATTGCAACACGGATTCAGCAAACATGCAGAAACTGAATATGGCTCTCAATAAATAGGAGATTAAATGTGTGCTCTAGTGGTCTCTTGTCAGAATTTAGAACAAATATTTATTTTAGCACAAATTCAGTGGATGGCCTAAAGCATCCAAAACTCTGAGGTGCTGCAGCATCAAATTGTGCAGCCATTGCTTGGACAACATTTTTGTGACCTTTAATTTACAAGTGAGATGTTTTTTATTTCTCACTGCCTGCAGTGTGTCCCATGACGAATCAAAGCTTTTCCTTTAGTATATTTTATCCTGCCACACAGTTTTATCACAAACACAGAATTCACTGATTTAATAAGAGCACCACTGCTGCCTGCAGTGCTCAGGGCACAGCTGGGATGCTGGTTTGTCAGCTCCTGCAGCTTTCCACCACATCATTTCATTGTCCTGGGCTGTGTTCATGCTGTACAAGGCTGTCCCTCAGCTCCAAAAACTCAGCTGGTGCCAGGAATGAAATCCACAGGCTCCAGGCTCCCCCAGCCAAAGCTTCATTTAACTTTACACCAATCAAATCAAATTGCTGAAGCATCAAATGCTGCATAACGAGGAAGATATTTGGGGTTCAGTATTACCAAAAAAGCTGAAATGGAAAGAAGCACTACCATTTTCTTTGAATGAAGCACAGAGACTCTAAACCATGTGGGTCAGCATTTTAGATTTGGTGATGTGATAGCATTGCTAACATTGCTCTCCACCATCACAAAAACATAATTTTTAGGAACAAGTGACATTAAAAACAGAGTAAGAGAAAGATTTGGACATTTGGGCATTGTAAATGAAACTAGGCTTTTCATAAAAGTTTAATTTATGTAAAGAAAAGAAAGAAAACTTTTAAAGGAAGTTGGTTTGTCATGACAGTTAATAGTTTTACTGAGTGTCCCAAGCTCAGACAATACTCAGACAATCATAGTGAAGAGCTTTCCTGCTCAATTACAATTTGGAAATGTATGTGCATTACCAAGAACAATAATGCTTTTTCACACAACCATATCAGTGCTTTACATAAACACTAATTCCCTCAGCTTTCACTTGCTCTTCTTCTGAGATATGTGATTACAATCACATATTTTAGGCCACATTTTTCTAGGACTTCCTCAGAAATTTGAACACAGTGTGCTTTACATTGGATAAGAAAGTGCAAAACATCTGACATCTTATAGGTAAGAACTGAGACACAAAATAATTCCCAACTAAAGTACTGGCACCTTCTGACATTCAGTATTGCACTGTGGAAGGGGCTAACAGCAGGCCTGTTAGCTAAAGGAGCAAGGAGAAGCTGAGAAGCAAGAAGAAGCTGATAAGGAGCTCTCTCCAAGGCTGTAACCAAGGAGAAGAAAGATAAGGGAACTTTGCAGCTGGACGAAGCATTTTTAGAAAGTTAGTTGAAGTCACTGTAACTTTTCACCAATAGTGTTATGTTGACTGATTGTGGCCAATAGTTAGGGTAGAAGAAGCATAAACAAATGGAAAGTGTATAAAAGTCAGCCTTGTTCAATAATAGAGTTGCCAACTGAGACTGCTTGTGGTCTCTGCTTTGTGTCATGACCACCTCAACAGTGACATTACACTTCATCTCTCCTTTCCCCAGCCAAAAACATTAAAATATTATTCCTTGAACAGGTGTTGACTTCAAGAAACACTGAATTATTTTACCCAGTATTGATGAGGTCTATGACGTCAGGTCGTCATCTTGCTTTATTTGAAACTGTTCTTCTGTTTCTGTCTTATCTGTTAAAAAATTAGTAGTGAATGAAAAAGTGGAAAACTTCTCCACCAATTCTGTTACTGTTTTACCTAAGTAAAAATTTATAAAAACATGAAATGCATTCATTATCTTTTAAAACTAATAGTAATAAATAAAAGCATATTCACAGCAACCTGTTTCTGTGAAAATTACCATTTCCACTGTAATGTAATGATGATGCTTTTAGAAGGCTTCTCCAAACTAAATGAGTCTGTGATTCTATCTGAAAAGGGTACAGTTCAAGTATATTCTTGGACAATAGGAAAGTTGGATGTTTTCTAGAGTTTAAGTGCTAAAAGAACAACAATGCTCCACTCCCTTGCCCCCAACAGTGTATCCAGGCCAGTGTGGCATTCAGAGTTCCTGATGATGGCAAGCATCACTTGTGGAAACTCCTGCACTGAATAACTAAATGCATCATTCAGGATATGAAGTCACTCAGAGCCTATGTATAGGCAAGACTCACCAACCACAAAGAATTCCTAGAACTCCTTTGTAAAATTATTAGAATAGTAATTTTTGCTGCTAATGCAGCATATCACAATATCATGCAACATGATAAATAAATGAGGACATGTGCCAGGAACCAGTACAACACATCTTCTTGGTTTTGATTGACTTGACTTTAAAAACAGATGCAACTTTGTTCAGCATTACTTAACAATATTTCTTGATAGTAACTGAAGACAAACACTTACCTCCTAGAGATACTTCTATTTGGCTTGGTTCAGCTGGCTCTTAAATGAAAAAAAAATACAGTCAAATGAATAGGAATACAGTTTGAACAAGATGAATCAGATTAGGGAAATCAAGTTTTCCCTCAAAAAAGCATCTAATTTTTCTTAAACCATCAGACTCATATCTCTTTGACCGAGATAAATTTGTGTAGCTTTTTATAAAAATATAAAATATCCCCAAATATTTATTACATTCAACTATGCAACACTTTCTCTTCTAAGAATGGCTCACTGTGGCAGACATATCACCAAGACCCAGAACAGCAGAATGCATTTGCACAGAATACACCAAATTTGGAACAGCTTAAAGAAAGAGTCCCAACTTCTCCTAAGCACTGTCTGTGATGGCAAGTCTGTGCACTTTGGGGAACAGTGGGAAGGTGCATAACAGAGGACAAGTATGCTTTAATTCCGTGCTGAGTTTTCTACTATCTCTGCATGGAATGTAGAGATCCATCTGCATGGATGTTCTGGGAAAACCATTTATCCTTTTTAACACTGCAGATGTTAAGAACCAACAGACTGAGCAAGCTCACAAATCATCAGCAGCTGATCCTCCCTCTCACACTTCCACATGGAAACAGAGGAACCAGCAGCTTCCTTGATAATAATTTTCATCATACATGTGTCCCTTACTCTTAAAACGTTTATCAGATGTTTTCTCTTGGTTTCCCAGCTTCTTTGTGTAACCATTTATTCAGTCAATTGCAGAATTTTTCTCCACACTACACCAACTTAGCATACATATTTTTAAAAGGTGTATGAACATTTAAAAGCTGTATTGGATCAAAGTGAAGTTGCCCAACCACATTTCTTTAGTTAATTCACAGCCCAAAGCTAAGTTCTCTGTTCAGACTAAGACTGCAGTCCCAGATGCAGCCTAGCAGGGTTACAGAGCTTGGCAGAGGGCAGAAACTCCACCCAGACCCCTCTGCCAGCTGGGCAGGCAAACTTCCCTTGGCTGTACATGCAGACATGCTCACATTTGAGTTAAGCAGAAATTAATAAATGGATGCTGAATTGCCTTTACACATTGCCCCCACTAATCCTTCTCTCCAGCTCTCTCATCCTCTGTAAAAATCAAATCGAGGAACACACCAATGACACAGCTTGAAGAAAGCAGAGTCACTTTCCACTAATGTTTAACAGCTCATAAAGTTATTTAAAGTTTAACAGTTATAGAAGTTAACAGCTATTCATTTCTCAGAATGAAATGGCTCATCATGAGCTCCTCACACCTAGGACATGACAGTGATGATATCTGCCAGTGAGATGCAGAATGCCATACCCCACCCTCCTGCAAGGACACGTGTCACACTGCATCACCTGGAGGTACTGCTGTGGTAGTGGCTGCTGCTGGTGCTGCTGGTGATTCTGCTTCTGCTTCAGCTTCTTCTAGCAGCTCTAAGATTAAACATGATCATTGTTTTACTTCACAATGAAAATGGTTCACATGCAACACAAGAAAAACCTTTGAATCTGCAAATCCTGAAACTTCTCACATGAACAGGTCACTAACACTGTGACTGAGATGCAGTTCAATTCTTTCTGTTAGAGGAAAAACACTCCCTGTCTTGCCTGCAAGCACCAAAACTTTCCTTTTAAGTTTCCACATGTTCTTTAGATGAAGAATAAAACACCACACTTATAAGCAGTTGGCTCAGACTTTCAATCATTCACCTTGGTACCCATCAGTGTAAGATCATTTTGATCATAATTAGTGAGCCTGTCACTCATTCACCTTGGTATCCATCAGTATATAGAATATATATAATATACATAGTGTATATAGTATATATTGTGTGTGTGTGTGTATATATATATACAGTATATATAAATAATTATAATCATTTTGATCATAATTAGTGGACACAGACAATGCCCAAACCTCCTGTGGTCCATGGCCAATCTGCTCCCCCAGTCCCAACACACATTGACAACTTATGCTGAACTGACACCAGCTCAATGGATTCTTTCATTTCTAACTGAATTCTCTGGAAATACCATTCCACAATTATTTTAGCAACCAAAATACTGTATCTTTCTTTCTCACTACCTCAAACAATTTCATTTTGAGGGCCAGATTTGCCATAGCACTTCAGTTAACTATAGTTTGCCTCTCTAAAATGTTATAGTTTCAGCAGAACGCAGATTTTTCACTGGAACGAGGTTGTGCAGCTACTGGAAAACTCTTACTAATGCTACTGTGATGGATTTAAACTTATAACACAGCAACTCTCATATAAGTGTGCTGCTCAATCAGGATCCTAAATTTCTTTGGGACTCTGCAGCTGAAAGATACAAAATCAGAGTCTTGCATTTCCACATCAAGTCAATGCTAATCTTATGCTGCTTAAATGTAAATTTATCCCCCTGCCCTCAAGTTAACTGCACACCCATGTTTAGTCAGGAAATCTTAATCAGAAATACACAGGCAAAATTATACAGAGACCTCAACAACTTGAGGGCTCTGCCACTAAGACACAATGTAGAAAATGAAACTTGGTAGGTTACAAAAATGGATTTGTCATCAGGGTCTCAAAAATACTCACGATTGTTAATCACAAGTCCTGGAAACGGCCTGGAAAAAAATATAAAAATTACTGATTCTGAAATGCACTGCATGGTGTTTCCTCCCAATGTAACCTCCCCACACCTTCTATAACAGAGGTCATGCTAAAACATGATAAGAAAGGCAAGTAAAACAGAAGGAAGAGTAGCTCTTGGGGACTTTGGTTCTTCAAAATAGCATTTTGAAAATGTAACATGTATGGAAGAGCTAAACCCTTCCCTTGGTCACTGCTACTTAGCAAGGAATCACCTCTGCAGGGTTCAATTCAAAAACACATCGAAGTCCTTTTGGTTAGAATATGTCATGATTAAGGGTTGAAAATTCAGATTCCTTAGTAAAATCTAAGAAATTTTTCTCTCTAAGGATAAACTGAAGCTTTTAAACTCCTGTGAAGTCATCTATGATTTGAGAAGTTACAGAAACTGATATCAATTTTTATTTTCAACTCCTCCTTAGAATGATTGCAAAGTTTGATCTGTTCTGCTTCAATGCATACAAATTAACATTAGATATGTGTGTGTGTGTGTCTATGGAGATATACAGATACAAATGAAATTCCCTTATACTATAATTGGACAATATTGTATTTTAAAATATTGAATAGAAACCAACGAGCTCTGGACTTGTCTCAAAACTTGATATTATGACTGGGAGAGCAAGGCTCAGAAAACTATAGGACCTTTTAGCATATTATGATTAGATTTGAACTCAAAAGATAGCTTGCTGTAATATGCAGTATTGGTAAAATGCCTTTTGTCATACCAAATAAGGCATTTCCTCCTTTATTCATGCTAGGAATATCTGTGCTTCATTTGACCTGATATGTTATCCAAAAAGAACCAACATCTATTTAAAGATGCACTACAACTTCTATTCTCTCACATTTATTCCAGCTATGGGGCTGTACTCATAATGTAATTAATGGCAACTACATACCTAACGACAGTGAACTTGATAGACTCTGCTGAATCCAAAATCTTCCTCATTGAGCTGAGTTCCAGATAACTGGGTGCTTTAAATGCCACACCTGGAGGCATTCCATCCACCAACACACAGCCAGGGTTGTTAGTGATTTTTCTGTATGGAACTTTCACAGGAAAATTCATACCAGTGGCTTCACCTAAGGGAGAGAGGTTGTGTTTATTTTCAAACCCACAGTATTTCTGATTACACTGAAGAAAAAGTGTAAGAAAATCCTCAAAGGATTAAGAAACAAAATTCAAACCATGCTTTCTATCAGATCTGAGACTCTGAAAATTCACTTGACAATGAAACAATTACAGTGTTAGAAATGAGGTTCTGGATTACACTCATGAACATGACTATGAGAGCATTGGTCACAGCTCCAACTCTGACAGCTCAGCATATGAAGAACACAGACTCTGCTCCCAGAGAACAGGATATTAAAGGAGATAGCTACATGAAGGAAAACAAAGCATTTCCTGCAATGCTATGAAAGCAATTCAATGCAGCACAAGTGAAGGAATTTCAGATAAGGAGACCCAGGTCATTGCTACTGTACAATGCAAAGTACAAAAACAGACAAAACTATACACAGCAAAAGGGTTAAACTGCATTTTTAAAATTACTCTAATCCCAAGTACTAAGAGGTCAGGATTACGAAACCCTGAAAAGAACCATGGGCTGCCAGCAAAATAAATACTTCATCCATGCTGACACAGAAAAAAGGAAAAGGAAAGGGGAACCATGAAGCAATCCAGACCCTTAGGACTTTGTTTAAAACACCAAACTATCTACATCACTTACAAAAGATTCTTTTTGGAGTCAAACCACAACATTCATATACAATTCTCCAATATTAATGATCATATATATAATTTACTGTGAGTGAATATTCATTCACTAACTGCAGTATGAATAACATTAATTGCACTCACACCTATATAAAAATGGGGAGTAAGAAGCAATTACCAAATTTCTGGCTAAAAAGATCATTTACTTGCTCTCTCAATTGTCTGGCATTTTCTGCTCTTGGCAGTCGCTCATTTTCATTATCTGGAAGAAATTGTGAGAACAGCATGAGAATTAAGCACAGATTTCCCCCCCTGAAGCTTGTTTATCCCTGCATGTTTACTCAAAGCAGGTATACCCAAGAGCTCCTAACCAGGGACTGTCTTTGTTCCTCATTTTAGTTGTGACACTGAATTGTAGAAATACACACAAACAGATGGTTGCTAAGAAATTACAGAATCCTAGAATGGTTTGGAAGAGACCTTAAAGATCATCCAGTTCCAAACCCCTGCCATGGGCAGGGACACCTTCCACTGGACCAGGTTGCTCCAAGCCCCACTCAACCTGGCCCTGAACACTTCCAGGGATGAATGCAGAAATGTCTCGAGATGATTTTGTAAAGTAATTGAAACCAACAAATTGTATTTTACTTTCTTAAGGAACATAGAATGGTATATAAAGCTAAAAGCAAAGTGATCATTCAGTAGATGGCCATAGCATGCAACAAGAAAAGCAGTAATTGGTGTTAAGACAAAGCAGTTCATCCTCCATGGTCATTCAATTCAGTTCAAGTACTAACATCTGGAAGTTACCAAGAACTGCAAGTCAATGTTTAATTTATTGCATCATAAAAATGTGGATACTTCTTAACAGGAGGCTTATAGAATAGTCTTATTCTAGAGATGTCACTGGTGAGATATTAAATTAATGAGTGTTAGATAATATTTAACATCTCAGCAAAACCAAAAGCTAACTTGTGTTCTTTCCTGACTGTACTTGTATTTCAGCAAACCAGCCTGACTGCAGGAAAATATCAAACTAAGCAGGTATCATGAAGAATATAAGCACAAGCATTATGATGTGAAACCAGCCAGTATACACACCTTTTATGGTTACTTTAACAACATTTAGGTCTTCAATACGTTCAGCTGTTTTCACTGTGCTTTCTGTGGTCCTTGCTGTATTGGCATTACTGGAGGAATTATTTTTTCCTAAGAGGATTAATTTAGAAAACATTTATAGAGAGCTCAAAATCTTCAGTCTCATCTATAAAGAAAATATTGCAAAACAACAAATATTGGCAAAGTTTTCAAAGAGGACCTAGTTTCAGTTTCAAAATGGGAGCATTTATTCCATGACCTACCTGCCTGACACAATTTTCTACTGGCTATTTGCACTCCTGTCTCTGGTGCCTGTGTCATTTAGATGATCTACATACCAGGAGCAAGTAATTTATCTCTAGACCTGAATAACTCCTGTGAATCCTACATTACTGGCTACATTTTGATGGAATGTAGTAAAGAATACATTAGAGGCACAATTATTTGTGAATAACTTAAAAAAATTAATACTGCCTTGTTAGAGCTATATTTAAACTGCAACTGGTAAGTGCTTATCCCATCTTAAAAACAGACAAACCAAGCAACTGCAATGTAGAATAAATCTTTCAGGAATTTATTAACACCATGCTGCTCTCATAATTAATATTTAACCATTGAAATAAACTTTTATCTGGAAATTTAAGCAGCTGCAAAACTCACCTCGTGAGCTTTTACCAGAACTTTCTTTGATAGCTGCCTCAAGCATCTCAGGCCTGCAAACAGATTGAACATTTTACATACAATAATAAAATTATACCATCAACATTAAAGAAAATCCCATTCTCAAAAATGGTAACTAAGTGATGTCCTCTCAGCCAAACAGACAGTCAAGAATGCAGTGACTGAGGGGCTCCATAACTTCCCTGACTCACAGAATCTTAAAACTGGTTTGGATTGGAAGGAACCTAAAACACTGCCCCTGCTATGAGCAATGAGCAGGGACACCTTCTACTACATCAGGTTGCTCAAAACCCCATTAACCTGGCCTTGAACACTTCCAGGGATGGGGCAGCCACAGCTTCTCTGGGCAACACCCTCCCAGTGAAAATTTCTTCCAAACATCTAATTTTACCCTGTTCTCTGTCAGTTTAAAGCCATTCTCCCTTGTTCTGTCACTATCTGTCCTTGTAACTTCTCTTGCCACTGTTTCTGCACTGGCACAGGAATATCTAAACCTGTTCTAGGAAAAAGAAAGAAAATTCTTACAGCTGCCATTAAAATAATCTCCACTCCTCAGCTCCCAATACACAACCAGAAAGGTTTATGAGTAGTCCATAAGTGCTCCTTGCAGCAGGAACTAAACCAGTGATGTGATTATTGTGGTGGATTAAGAAATATGGACTTGCTCTTCCTCTCAACAAGGTCTAAGAGTCTGTCAGAACAAAGAGATTATTGTATCTTGTTCCACTTGCACAAGAGCTTTCTGATCATTTTCTCAATAAAAATATTCCAGTGTGCATTTTACAGAGTAATTTAACAACTTGGCAACACAATTTCATTTTTTGGTCTACATTTCAATTCTCATTGAACAGATTATTCAAGACATATAGGAGCCTTACTTTTTAATAATAAATTTTATTTTGGGTCTATTTCTCAGGATCTTCTCTAGTCTGGGGATCCCAAAGGTGGTGGGCTGGCGGAAGGGCACCCCCTCAGGCAGTCCCTCCACGTGGAAATCCTCAGGGTAGGAATCAAACAGGGCATATGGCACCTTCACTGGCCCACTGCGACCCAGAGCCTCCCCTGAAATGCAACAGAGCAAATAAGGTACAGTTAGGCAGCTGATGTGGAGAAAAATAGAATATACAGAAATACCTCTGCTATAAATGGAATAGAGTACTTGGCACATCCACACTCAATTAGGTAAAACCAGCAGGCTTTGCCTTTTTTGGTGACTGCTATGAGTATGCAGGGAGAAAACGAACAGTTTCAAACTTAACTCATTCTGTTGCAGTAAATCTCGCCATAATTTGCTGAAAATTTGTCATTTGCATCCAGCTCATGCCACTGGCTTGGTCTGCATGCATGACTATCCTATCTGTATGGCACTTTTGTCTTGGGTTGCAATTGCAAGATGCAATCTGCATTCTATCCCCACCTGTCAGAGCTGGGGCAGTTCTCTGCTGTCCATGGGGCAGTTTTTCCTTTCTCTCTCCCACAGCCAACCCTCCCTCCAGCAGATCTCTGCTGTCCATGGCCACTGAGTGTCCCTGCAGGGCTGATCCACTCCCAGCATCCCATGGGGAGATGCTCCGCCCAGGGGAGGAGCCAAGCATTCCTGCCTGGATCCAATCTGAGCCTGGCACAGCACAGCAGCCTTTGCCCCCTGCACTGCCAGAGGAGCAGCTTTCTGCTGCCCTGCATGGCCAGAGGGAGCCCAGGCCCATCTGCAGCAGCCCTGGAGCTGCAGAGGAAAACTCCCCCCTTGTGCAGGATCCCTGCTGCAGCAGAGCCACAGCTGGCACTGCAGGAGGGCTGAGCCCCCCTGGGATGGGGCTGGGACACCTCCCTGACACACAGGGGCAGGGACTGCTCTCACTCTGGCAGGGATTCTTCTTTTTGTACTATTGCATTTGTATTTTTAATTTTTTTCCTAGTAAAGAACTACTATTCCTACTCCCATATCTTTGCATGAGAGTCCCTCAATTTCAAAATGACAATAATTCAGAGAGAGGGGTTTACATTCTCCATTTCAAGGGAGGCTCCTGCCTTCCTTAGCAAACACCTGGCTTTTCAAATCAAGACACACTTTGCTGAAGGCAATGCATTCTGCCTCTTTCTCTTCTAGAGAACAGCATCAAAGACAGGTAAGATTCATGTTCTTATTCAAAAATCCACACTCAGAAGAGTAAGGAGAAGCCATTACTTCCAAAAGTCACTAGTTTCCAAACAGCCTGCACTAGAAGTGTTGGAATACAATGGAGCAATTTCTCCAGACACCACCCATAGCCTGTTTTGAGTCATGCAGAGTCATACCAAGTCCCATTTATAAGCAGAGTGATGAATGCTCAAAAGGATGTGCCAGTGTGTGAAATCACTCTGTGGCTCATTTAAAAAATTGTAATCCAACTACAACTTCTCCATTTTCAAACCCAAGTAAAATAACAAGTGAAAATGTGACACTGGATTGCAAGCACATGAGAATGAACTCAGATGGGAAACTCTAAGGTACACAAGGATTGCAGGACCTCTGGAATAAACATATGAACACCTCTCATACATTTATCTAACTGTTCATCTAACTGTACATTATCTAGCATGTTCATAAGAAAGGAATCTCAGTAGTAAAGAATCAATAAACATACCACATTTTTCACTAAACATATTTTCTACTTTCTCCTTCAAGTCATTGATTTTGGTATTCCACAGCTCTGCCAGGAAAAATTTGGAAGAATTAGAACAACACTCACACAATGAATCAGTCTTTGAATAACATTTTAACAAATCTTTAATAAATTATTATGCTTGATAACCAATTTACTATGGCAGTAAAAAATGTGTAAAATGGCTTTCATTCTGCAAAACTATATCCACATCCATCCTTATTTTCTGGAAGCTTTGAAAGATACTGTAACTAAATGAAGCAAAGGTGATTAAAAGTGAAATTAATCCAAGAGTGATCCAAAGTTACTATCAGATAGCAGGAAATTTACTCATCTGTTACTCACCTAGTACCCAAAATAGTGGCACAAAGCTCCTCATGTGTTCAATGACAGAGCCCTGAAACATTTGCCTCTCTCCTGAGAACTTTAATCTTTAGCACAGTTTCTACTTCAGAGATGAGATTAAATGTCCATTTAATTTAAGCATTTTGTTTCTGACAGCCATCAGAGCAATTTCTACACCAGTTTACTTGTGGCTGCACTAAGTGGGCCATGGCTGGTCTACAAAACTAAAACCTCAGTCTAAAGTTTAAAAAAGTTGCAGATTTAAAACAAAATACCTAGGTCCAACAAGCAATAAAAGTCCAAGAAAACTGTACACAACTCTGAATATGAATACAACTTGTGCTAAATCAGCATCTCATTAATTCTCAATTGGCTTGGTAGGAGTAAATAATTCCTTTCTTATAGGTTTTGTGACCATACAGCTATAAAGAAAACATAGGGGACAGAAAAGGATAAAGCAAATAACAGCAAATTCCTACACAAATGTAAGCAAATAAACTCAGATTGTAAGTATGCTGAAAAAAGTTTTAGTGAGACCTAGAACTCCTTACAGTTACTTTGAATGCAGTCACTCACCTCACTTGACAATGAAGAATTTCTTGGATTGCAAATTGACCCTGCTTTCAATACTGAGATTTCTGTTCCAGAGCACTGCACCAACAGGCCTGGGCCCCCATGGCCAAAAATTCATGGCCTACACTGATGAACAAACACAGCTGCCTGGCTTTCAGCCCTGCCCAGCTTTTCCTCTCCTGATCTTGCAGAACTGGAGAGGTCAATCATGGCAATCATGCAGTCAGCTCTGACAGGTCATGGCTTTCTCATGTTAGTTCAATTCCTACCTGGTCCCTTCATCCCTCCTAGAATCTCTGCACAGGGATGTCAATACTTCAAATTTGTGATGGGCTTATGAAATTTAGGCACATGGGTTTATGCTCTTGGTGGTACTTTGCACCAAAAAAGCCCTTCAAGGGTCTGCAGCATTGTGCAGTAACAGAGCAGCAAAAATCTAAAACTGACTCTGCACCTGAATCAATAATATCTAATGGATCTGGGCTGCATTTGTGCAGCATGCTCCACATATCATCCAGGATTTCTCTACTGCAGATTACTACACATAATGAAGAACTGAACGTACACAAAAGAGAGGACTTCAGTCATTCACTAACTGTACATCAGAACATGACCTCAAAATATCTGATATGCAACCCAGGTGTTCCTGGATCAACACATCAACACTAAAATAATGCATCTGTGCTAATTCCCCCAACACTTACCAAAAGAAAAGTCTTTTCCTTGTTGCTTTGAATTTGCATTGGAGTCACTGGTATTAGAATCAGTTTCTGCATTTTTAGTTTGGCCTTTTTTAGGACCTATGAAGAGACATTACATGTTTAAGGTAGAGAGCAGAAACAAGACATCATACAAAAAGAACAATGCATCAAACTTGATTACTAGAGAATTCTTCAATTCTGAATCAAGAGTAGAATAAAAAAAAACCCTTTAGGAAGTTCTAGAGTTGTATTTAAGCATTTAATGCTACTGCCCACATCTGTGATCTCTCTGCTCAGGACTACATCAGTTCCCACATCTCTGCTTGGGCCAAGCAAGCTGTCAAACTGCAACATTTTACCTAAGCATCATCTACACAGTATCCAGTTTGTTTCAGAAATGAAAAAAGTTATAAAGTTTTATATAAGTTATATAAAGTTATAAAGTTATTTTATACTGAAGCGTATCTGGAGCCCTCAAGAGTTTGCTACATGAGGTGTACATTACTTATGGGCTATGAAAGCTTAGAAGAACAGAAAATATAGAAGAATATAATAAAAGAACATCAGAAGAATATTTATTTCTTCCATACTCTCTTCAATAGTAACTTCAATCTCTGGAACACTTGAATTTTCTGAAGAACTTCGTGACCTTTTGGAGGTCCTTGGACTAACTCCTGGAAGCCAAAAGAACACAAGGTGTGAAGCACAAATTTTGCACACCTAACAAAGGAACAGCTGTATTCTAAGAATTCTAACAGACTCAACTAAGTAGAGTCTGCACAGTTAAACCTGAACAATACAGTGATGCTCACAACCTTAAGCAGTAGTTTTAGTGCTCTTGAAAAAGACACACCTAGATTTTCCATTAATTCAGAACAAAAGACTTTGTTTTTTCTAAGTGTGAAGGAAAGTTTTGGTACTTTTTATTATCTAAAACCCAAAACAAAATTACTAACATCAGAATTTTCTACAGACAAGAGATTATTTTATGCTTTTCTTATAAAATACCATTATTATTTACAGCAGTTCACAGCTCTCAGTTTAAAATGGTTGAAGCCATTAAAAGTGAAATAGAAGTTGTCAAAATTGAGTAAATTCCTTTTCTGTACTAGAATAGTCAAGCAGAAAAGCAGATACATTTATGGTTTGTGTGTCTTTCTCAAATAATAGCAGATTTAGAGGCTACTATGCTAGATCATCTTAAATAATACCTTTTATTTACAACACCTGTATTTTTCAACCACAAAGATCTCTCAGTCTGCTAGGGAAGTATAAAGGAAGTATTTACAAATGGATGGCAGCAAATAATATTTAATTGTTTACCTGTTTTCTTTAATTTACTAGCCAGTCTTAGAGGCAAATGGGAAATGACAAGGTCAGGCCTGGAAGTTGAACAGAACAAATCCAATCAATTGCAAGACAAGTCATACAGCAAAAAGTTACCAACTTCTTGGAATTCATTTGAGTTCCAATTCACATAACATCAGCTCTCTACAAGGAAATCCTGCTAGAAGCATGGATGACTCTCCATCTACTATAACCACAAAAAACCAGAAAACATAAAGATGTATTTTCTCTTCTGCAATTTTCTTTGGGGTTTACTTCAAGCAAAGAAAAATACAGAAAAAGAAAATAAAAAAAGAAGGAACAAAGCTTCCAGGTACAAGACCATTTCCCCTCCTCAGTTTTTGATGCATGGAACACACAATTTATACATCTACAGAAACTGAATGAGGAATGTATGTCCTTGTATGAGATAAAGCATATGTGCAAAATATTCTTTGTGTTTCATGGAAGCAGAGTTTAGCATTTAAAGCCTAGAGTTGCTGGGAATGAAGTCAAGTAACTTCAAAATCAGAGAATGTAAAATAAAAATAACTGGATCACAAACTTACTTCTGAATAGTAAATTTGATTTTGCTACTGGCACGGATGATCCTTTCGAGGCGCGGGATTCCAAACCAGGTGGGGCTCCGGAAGGGAACTCCTTCTGGCAAACCTTCCACCATCAAGGAGTCAGGGTGTGACTCAAACACAGCATAGGGAACTTTCACTGACTCTGAAACTCCCAGAGCTTCAGCTGAAAATAAAGATTAAATCGTGTATTACAAACTTAAATGGGTGGAATTTTATCTCAAGTGGTTTTAAGAATCTTGTCTTACAGAAGCTCTGATACTCAAAGCCTCCTGGAAAAAAAAAAAAAAAGGAATATTTAAATATATTTGAAGAGATTCCCTATTATTTTCTGTGGAGTAGCTGCAATGGCAACTTGGCCCATCTTGTTACAGATAACGTCTAATATAGGCCTACAGTGCCTGATGTTTTACTTTGAGAACTTCTTTTCATCCAAAAGAAACATCTCGTCACACAACTGGAAAAATAACAGCCTAGGATACTGTTATAAAAACATTAATGTCAGTTACAGGAAAGAGTAAGTAAAACATAGATAAGAGGAGTCAAGATTTCCATACTTGTCCTAGTATACTTCTGATGCTTAAGTAAATACTGTAACATTTAAACAGAGGAGTTTTGAAATGCAGCAGCATTGCACAACAGTTCATTTAGCATTAGTAAGTTCATTAACTTACCAAACTTAACCCTAAATATATCTTCTACTTCCTGTCTTAGCTTTGTAATCTTGACATTCCAATCTTCTCTCCCTGAAAACCAGAAACAGGTGTCAGAGAATCACCCAGCTCTTGATACAAAGGTACATTTGAACATCTTTCAACACAAGAACATGAAAACTAACAACACAATTACATCTGATTAAACAGGGACACACAATGAGTAATGATTATTTATAGCAGCTAAAATGATACACCTAATTTCCTCTACATAATGAAAAGTCGATTTAAATGTAGTTATGAATTTCAAACACTGACCCTAGCAGAACAACTTGTTCTCCAGAGCCTTCAGATGCAGGAAGAAATGATTTTAGTGGTTCTCCCTGTTAAAGGCACGTCATGCTTTCAAGAAGTCCCTACAATTCCTTACCAACAGGAACCTGAAAGAGCTCAGGGTCACCTGTGAAACCCCAAAAGACTGCAGACCTCTGATTCAGGCCAGGACAGTAACTCAAGTTCTCTGGGGCTCTGAAGGTGACCCAGGCTGGTTATTCAAAGGCAGCTGGGACTGCATCAGGATTTCGCAATCCATCCACGTCCACAGTGATCAGCTCATTCCTTCCAACCCTCATGAAGAATATGCCAGCACACTCATCACACATGGGTTCCTTCTTGAAAAATGCTGCATTGATCTAGATGTGTTTCCCCATCAAACCCTTCTATTCCCACGTGGAGACAGCACCTGTCTTACCTTGAGGGTTTGACTTGTGCTGAGGACTTTGGTTTGGAACGTGATTTAGCAGCTCTGGCCTGCAACCAGGACACAAAAAATCTGCTTATTCTTGTTGTAAAATAAATATCACTACCTATTATGACATTAATTGAAGAATTTGAATTTTTCCATTATGTTTTTCACACTTGTCAACATGTTAACAGATATGCAAAACATATTCTAAAATATTTGTCTGGATTGCAAATGCCCATTTTACCATGCAGAATATTCAATTTGCCTATTGGGTAATTAGAGACCAAATGCTTCATTACTTAATGAAACCAAGTGCTTGATTACACATAGGGTGCTTGTTTGGACTCTTCCTTTAAAAACCCTCCATGTTTAGACTTACTTTTTGATCACAAATCTTATTTTGTGGCCCACTCGAATTATTTGTTCCAGGCAAGGGATTCCATACCACGAGGGACTCCTAAAGGGGATGTTCTCTGGCAGCCCTTCAACATAGAGGTCAGTTGGATGGGCTTCAAATTTCTTGTATGGAACAGCTCTAGGGTCATTGCTCCCCAAAGCCTTGGCTGTAGGAACAAAACACATCCAGTCACTGTATAAATAATAATAATGCTTTTAATAAAGCAACTTTAAATAAAAGCTAGCTGATACTAATTCCTCAGGCTGTTGCAACTCTGCTATATGGAACAATGCAGGACATCTAAATTCAACAAAACCCAAGTCTCTGCATGTAAAAAATGTAAAAAAATTGCCATATTGTATGATGTTGCTGTTGGGCAGTCACAATACCAGGCTGGACTGCTTACTAGGGCATAATACATTTGTTTTATCCAAAGTTTTTAATCTGTTATAGAGTATCATGAAAAAATTTATTCTAAGTCTTATAACTTGACTTTTTTTTTTCCATATTGGACAGAACATAAAAATTCATCCAAAAATGTTTTAATACTAATTATGATGATATTGCAGTGGATATAAGTAAACAGCTGTTTTACCACCAAAGGAAAAAAATCCAGAGAGGAAGGAATCAAGAGTAATCAGAAGAGCTGTATAGGTAACACTTAAAATTCTTTTTAAATTATGAATTTACCTTGTATAAGCAGTAAACTAAAACATTCTTTTTCACTTTCATTATTTTAAATTCCAGAATTTTAATATACTTGAAAAAAATATGGAATTT
Source organism: Melospiza melodia melodia (assembly GCF_035770615.1). Lineage (NCBI taxonomy): Eukaryota > Metazoa > Chordata > Aves > Passeriformes > Passerellidae > Melospiza > Melospiza melodia. The sequence continues at coordinate 6,125,030 of NC_086214.1, forward strand.
AAAATAATGAAAAGTGAAAAAGAATGTTTTAGTTTACTGCTTATTTAAGAATTTTAAATACTTGGGAAAAAAAATCTGAACAAAGGTCTCATTCACACAGACATTGAAAGGAAGGAATGAATGCAACCTTCAAGAAAATCAAAGCCATTCAGAAAAGAAGATAATAATGCTGTACTTACCATACATTTTACAGAAAATTTGATCTACCATCTTTCTCAGTTTGGTGACTCTGGAAGACCATTCTGCTTTTGCTGGATTTGAGACTGACACAGAACAAAACCAACATTCCTTAATTATACTGGTTATATTTTCAGTTGTTCAGTTTATACACTGCATAATCATCCTGCATTTTCAGGTAACACATAAATGCTGTATGTAAGAAGTATGGATTCAATGTGGAACCAGAAAAAAACGACCATAAAATAGTGACAGAATATTAAAACTGACAAAACTCCACTGAACCAGTGACATCACTCTTGCTACAAAATACACACAATGTTTTGGCTTGAAGAACTGCAATACTTTCATCATCCACCTCCAAACTGCAGATTCCACTTGGAGATGCAAATAGTTTTTCAATGGTTTCATTTCCTGAAGAATTTGTTGATATTCAGTGCAGAATCAGGCATATGGGATGAAAATTTACTTTTAAGGGATCAAAGCACATATAATACAAATCACTTTTTGCTCCTGAATATAACTTTGTGACCAACAGGTGAAGCTTCCCAGTCTCAAAGAGAACATTGGCCTGCTTACACACCATGGGTTCAGTCAGAATGCAAAAGCAATGGTTTGTGTTCCACACTTCCACCAGACTGGGCTATCAGCATAAGCTCCAGCTGACACTTCCTGAGATCCAACTGCTCTGTCTGCAGCCACTATCAGTCTCCTCAGAGTTTCAGAACTGAGGCCAGTCTACAAAACCTTCCTGACCAGCCTGCTCCCCACAGGAATGCAAATGAAAATCATCTTTTCCTCTGCCAGCCAAAATACAGATCCATACTCATCCCATCCCTTTCCTGCTGGGGACAGAAGCCATCAGGGCCTGTGGACAGAGCAGGAATTGGACATGGAGCCACAAGGAGCTGAGAGAGCAGGGGCTGGTGCTCCACAGCTCTGTCTCCTGAGATGCCAGTGGACACAGGGAGCAGCAGAGGAGATAATAAATCACTGGGAAAGAGGGAATCCAAAAGGAAGAACACTGCAGGAAAGGAGGCTCAGACAGCTCCTGACTCCTGTGTTCTCTGAGATGTTACTGACAGCTCCCAGGGATGCTCTCTTCTCTTATTAGAGAGGATGCAGAGGTCACACATGTCTCTATAAAGTGATAGCTGGTGATGACAAGCCAGTTCAGAACCCTGTGCCATAGAAGTTGGTTACCACCAGTTTTCATAGCTTTTTAGGGGGTTTATGAGTTGAGCAATGTACTTGCTTTGCCTCCATAATCAGTACAATTGTATTAAAATTACTAAAACAACACAAAAAGGCTAATTTAAAAAGCCAAATAACAGTCCAGTTAAGGCTAAGGCTCAGTTCCTAGCCTATCTACTATTTTTGTAGTTGAATTTTGTGCTTGAAGGCACAGTAGGTTATTAACACTCAATACACTAAGTTAACTTCAGGAAGGAAAAGTTTAATTCCTGCACACACATTAAATAGACATCCTTATGGTATATCTGCTTAATTTAGATCCTTAATATTCACTTTAATACTGTCTTTGATGGAAGACTATGAGTATATTGGAGAAACAGGAATATCACATGTGCTTGAACAACTCACACATTTGAAAACCTACCTTTTGAAGCTGTAGTGACCTCTGGAGGATCTGTTATATTCAGAAGTTCAGGCCTGAAAGATTAAAGGTACATGTTTCAACAGTGACAGACACTGGAGAAACTAGCCTCCAGCTACAGCCTCAAGTTACTACTTACTGAAGGATCAAACCCAAAATCCTCCCAGGGGACATCATGATCCCCAACTAATGCTGAAGTATCCTAAGAGCTGGCTGGAACCCTATTGACAAAGCATTTTTCATGCCCAATACCCATATCTGATGACTATGAGCATCTACCCATTTCATGGTGACATACAGGTTCCATTAAACTTACCCCTGAGTTGTGAGATAGACTTAATCAGAAACAAAGACAGACATTAAAAATTTAATCTCTAAAAGAGTAAGCTTCAAAGCAGACAATTCTCTTTCCAAAATATATCTAATTTTATCCACAGTTGAACAAACAAAAAATTAAACATTTTGATGTTTCTCACAGAGCCAAACTAGATTTTAAGCTGTTCTTGTTACACATTTCAAAATCAATAAACACCGAAAATTAATTTCTGTTAACAACTAAGACATATTTGACAAAAGCAGGTGCCAACATTGCATAAATAATTAGATCTATGTATGATACCTGATTTTAAATGAGACACAAGGTAGATCTACACTACTTCCTTTTCTAGTTACCTGCAAGCATTAGGATGATAGAAACTGATGATGTTCCTCTCAAATGTAAGCAACCAGCACCTCTGGTAAAGGCAACATGCACAGAGTCAGAGGCTGCCACTACCCCCAATTCTGAGCCTGACCACTGCAATCAGCAGATTCCTGTCCATTTCAAAAACTCTTGCATTAGGCCCTACACCACTGAAGACAGGAAAACATCAGCTGTTACTCACTGAAGCGTCCTTTAAATGTCAGTCAATCGCCATCTGAGCTCTCCTTCATGTACACTACCTGATCTACCTCCAAAAACACCAAGGACACCTAAACCACAGGAACCAGTAGCTATGTGCTGGCCTCAAGCTTGCCCTGGGAAATGCTTTATACAAATACAGCCATAGACACCTTGATACAACATTCCAGCATTTTTTTTTTAAAAAGCATAAGTTGAAATTAGGCCAGGATCTTCAAATAGGATTGATCTTCAAATAGGATCAAGTATTCCAAAGTCAATGGCTTTCAACATGTATTGCAGCTGCAGAGATCTGAACAGTACAAAGAGATCTGCCCCTGACAAAAGTCCATAATATTGAAGAGATCTGACCAGAGATCTCTCCACTCCCACTCTCAGTGGTCCACTGGCCTGATAAACTGAATATATCAAAATGGACATCAACTAAAAGCCACTCCTCAGTACCATAAACTAATATACCAGCAGAAACCAGTTTGGAATTCCGTGGAGAAAAATGAAGCAAAGTGGCAGAGGCAGAAAACAATGAGTAATGCAGAGCCAAAAATGAACAGCTCTGTGACAGTGGTCACAAGGGTCTTCAGGGTGAGAGAGAGACGTCTCTCTCGAGAGAGACGAGAGAGAGAGACATGCTGAATTCATGTTCAGAAGGCTTGATTTATTATTTTATGATATATATATATATATTACATTATGACTATACTAAAAGAATAGAAGGAAAGTTCTCAGAAGGCTAGCTAAGCTGAGAATAGAAAAGAATGAATAACAAAGGTCTGTGTCTCAGCAGAGAGCGAGACCCAGCTCTGCCCTCAGTGATCAGTAAATCCAAACATCCACAGGAGACCAATCATGGATCCACCTGCTGCATTCCACAGCAGCAGATAACCACTGTTTACACTTTGTTGCTGAAACTTCTCAGCTTCATCAGGAAAAATCCTAAGGAGAATATTTTAATGAGAAAATGTCTGTGACACAGCTCCTCACTTTTTGATGACGAAGCGGATCCGGTCCTTGGCCAGCAGGATCCTCTCCAGCCGCGGGATGCCGTACGTGGCCGGGCTCCTGAAGGGAATCCCATCTGGCATCCCCTCCACAATCAAATCCCCTGGATGGGACTGGAAGGCTCCATATGGGACAGATGCTGGGCCCTCTACCTTGATAGCTTCAGCTTTAATGAAAAAAGAGAATAAAAATATTAGACTAGAATCTCATCTGGCAGCCCTTCCACAAACAAATCTGGATGGGACTGGAAGGCTCCATATGGGCCCTCTACCTTGATAGCTTCAGCTTTAATGAAAAAGGAGAATAAAAATATTAGGCTAGCTTGTGGCTCTACTCAATTACCTGTTTGATATCACTCTGATGAACATGATAATTAGCATGCAGGTAATAAGCCCTCAGCACATTTAAACATTCAAGCATTCATGCTGTGAGGGACTTTGTTTAATAGCAAAATCACTTTGATTCACAGTAAACAAACTGCAGCCCTGCATACATATGCAGATCATCCTCTTTTCCCTTTATGTAAACATTTAATAAAAGTGACCACACCTGTTAAGAGTGAAGAGTCTCACTATTTTAGTTTTGCTTCATAGAGCATTTTGAAAGATGAAGTTATTGTCATTACTTTGGTTTAGCTAATAGAGTGTTTTGAAAGATGAAGTTATTGTCATTACTTTGGTTTTGCTTAATAGAGCATTTTGAAAGATGAAGTTATCTAGACTTCAACCAAGCACGCTTCAGTTCATGTTCAGTTTCTAGCTCTGTTATCACTTGTTACTACTACTGCCTTACAAGTCATTAATGCCTTGGAGTAGGGGCACACATCCATTCTTTTCAGTGAATTCCTGAAGTTTCTGCGTATTTTAGAAATCCAAAGAACCACAAAGGAAATAAAAAATACACTTCTAAAACTGCTGAAAAAAGCATGGCCCTCCTAATGAAATCTTTGAAACAAATGAAAAGCAAGTAACTAGCAACTTGGGAAGGGGGGGTGGGCCATACTCCACCATTCTGGATTTCCCATTGTTGCCATGGACTTGCAGACATTTAGCAATTTTGTATTTAGTGATTATTTACTCTTAATTTTTCCCCATTGCTGCTTTGCTTGTAATTAGACTGTTATGGTTTCACTACACCTACTAGTAAGTGTAGTATTGATGGAAAGTGATTAGTTAATACCATAATGGGAAGCAACTCATTCCATAGTTGCTCTTAAATTGCTCCACCTCTTAAATTGTCTTAAATCAACTTAATTTTCTTCAACCAACTTTGCTACGTGCGAAGACCAAAATCAAAATTAAAGCATTTCATGAAGAATAATGCTCCTTTCTAGAGTAATTAAAATACAGTGAAACAGATTCTGAACTGTATTGCCTTGGTGCAAGTTGCTTTCAGTGGGCTGTTTAAATGTCAGATGATGGTCACATCCCAAACATGTAGTAACTCCAAATCACAAGGGCTATTCTGAAAGCACTTCCACTTTTCATGGAACAGGCACACCAGCATTTATTTTTAAATCTTTACTCATGCTGTTGTAGTTTGTGATATGTGGACACAAAACATATCTAAGTGCAACATTTGGAGACAAATTCCAAAGTCTAACACATCTGCTGCTTTTTCTTTCCAAGAGCCATTAGGATATGTAATTTTTGCTTCACTGTAAAACAATCATAATCAAAAATGAACCACCAGTGAGTGGCAGCTTCTCTTCACTCTAAAGACACTTTCACCTAAAGACTCAGTGTAATTGCAGAGAAAAGGGCAACTCTCTCAAATGTGGGTGCCCAAGAAATTTGAGCATGCAGATGCTCCAGGAGACTGAGCACAACTGAAAAATAAAATCAAGCTTCCCACTTTGGTGCCAAACACAGATATCCCATTTTGAAATTACTCTGTTCATCAAAAAAAGCTACTTTTCTTAATTTTATGTCTTCTAGCAGTATTTAGCCCTTTGGTGCTGTCAGTTCTGGTGTGCTCCTGAGCCAAGAACAAGATGCATGCCAAAGAGCAGTCTGTCACTTGCTGTGACAAAGGACTACAGGCAATGGCTTGGAAAGGTGTGTGACACATACCATATTTTTTCTCAAACAGCACTTCAACTTCTTTTCTCAAGTCTGTAATTCGTGTATTCCATTTGTCTGCAAAGAAAAGAGGAGGACATGTCAGACTACAAAAAAAAACTGAGAATCTTGTAAAATCTGTGTTACCACTAAATGAAATATGAAGTGTGTACTTTTACTTGCAAACAGGTGCCTCCTGAGTACAGTACAGACTACACCTTAAAATGCATGGATACATTAAAAAGAAAGAAAAATACAAAATAAAATGTTAAAGATTACTTCCAAAATATGTATATTAAATGAAAGTAAAAAAAAACACAACAAAAACCAGGTTAAATAACTGCCAATAATGATTTCTCTCTTTGGTAGCTCAGTCATCAGCTCTTGCAGCCTCCAGGGATAAAGGCAGTTTATAGGTGCTGTTGACAGTAACCTAGATTTGAGTGCTCAAAAGCTTGATAAAGCTTACAGAAAGTACATGGAGCTGTTTTGGTGGAAATCTGTACAACTACATGGATCAGGAGGCATCTGGCCTTCTCTACTTTAATCCAGTATTTCTCCAAGTCCTAGTGTTGCAAAATACCCCCAGAAATCCTATTTCTGAAAGAAAATACAGCTGCAAAAAAAAAAAAAAAAAGTTTATCCAAATCCAAACCTGTGCCTCCAATCACATTGTGACATCAAATAACAAAAAAACAAGAGGCAACCTGTGATGATGATTATAGTGATGCAACACATCTAAACAGAGACCAGGACTATAAATGAAGGCTTGAACTAACATGTCTCATTCCTGCACTACAAAATTTCCCAAAACCTTTTCATAAAACACAGCAGGGAAACAAAATCATCTTCAATTTCCATCTTACCAAAATTGAACCTTATTCCTTTTCTTCTCACACTACTGCCCGAGTCGCTGGTTGACTTGGGGCTCCTCTGTCTCCTCTCACCGGGTACGTAGTCATCATCATTATCTTAAACAGACAAAAACAAAATCACTGGTTTTTTGTTCAGGGAACTTGAGTGTAGCACTAGAACTGCTTTGAATTTCAGAACTTTACCAGAATTAAGAAACTCTGATTACCATGGCACCAAATTTTGCAACAAGTTACTTAACTGAGTAACTTCAGAAGGCTCCTGTTCCTACCTGTGAAGGACAAATTTGTTCCTACAAAAGGGCCAGTGCAAAGCACAAGAGAGCAAAAAACAAAACTGCTTCTGTACTTGCTAAGGAAAACAACCTTGTCTTCTGAAACATGACTGGGCATTGTGTGATCATAAAACCATCATGCAACAGCAAAAGGAATCACAGAATTAATTGTGCAGGTAGGGACTACATGTGTTATCTAATTGGAAATAATACCTTTCCACTAGTAGATCTCAAAAGTAAGCAATTTTTGTTTTTTATAATTATACTTATTGACTCTTCTCATATAAACCTTTCTGTTGAGATAATGGTGGAGTTATTTCCATGCTGCATTGTAAAACATGAAAGTAATGCCAGAAGTGTCCACTTTGCCACAAATGCTCTGCCTACTTTCTAACTTGCTGATTGGGTGCTCCTAATCTAATTCCCCAAGCAAGCAATGCAAAAGCCAATCTCAGCAGTGCTTTAAAGCAGCTCCAGGACACTCATTCACAAATACAAGAAACACAGAGCACCTCCTACCAACATCCCAGCATGAGAACTGCAGGGACACTGCTCAGCAGCTTTGGAGCCACTTGGATGGCAAAGGCAGCTGCTCACTGCAAAGGTTGGGATCTCACAGTTACCAACATCAGACAGACACCTCGAGGCTCTGCTTACACCACCTGCAACACTGCCTTTCTGCTCTGGTACCATTCTTCCCTGAAGCATCTATTAACTACAAATGTTACAGCTAACTGCAGTGTGGTTAAAAAGCAATGAGTTCTCCAGAATGAAGGAATGTTAGAACATCGTCTCCATTCAATGAATATTTTTCATTACCAACACCTGAAAACTATGCAAGAGATAAAAACTGCTGTCAGGCATCATTTCAAAACCAGCCCAACAAGTCCAATCTGCTTCCATATATTGTGGTTCTCTAATACTTCTCCACCATGTTCGTTTACCAAGCAGTGCACAAACCAATCTACACTCAACACCAGCACACAATTCTCTTCATTCAGTGCCAAGTAATGTGGGCTTTGGAAAACACAGTTTAGATGGAAAAATGCCCAACCAAATGAAATCAGTGACCTGGGGAACTGACCTTCACTAGTGAGGTCAGCCTCAGAAACCTCACTTCCTTCTGATGAGTCATGCTGGGAGGAATCTGAAAGGGAAAACCAGGACAGTTGGATGTGGACAAGATTTTCAACCAAACACTCCATGCCTTTACCTCTAAACCAACATTGTCAAAGGACCCCTTGCATTCACAGCAGGCAACAAAAACAGAAGCAATGATATACTACCATAAGTCTTTGAGCAATTCCAGACAAAGGCAAGGAGGTGAAGATTACACCTACTCAAAAGTATGTAACTGATAACCAGCTGACTGCTTAAAAAAGCTGGGTTTTTACAGTGAAGGGTTTCACCTCTGCTCCTGCCTGGGGATCCAGCATCACCATGGACCCTCATCTCACACTATTCAGCAAAACCACATGCAACTCTCCATACTTCTCTTACAGAAACTTGTAAAAACCAACAGATCTCAGAAAAAGGGTGTTACAAAGCCTTAGTCTGACTCAAAGGGCCACACTCAGCATCCCTAGCTATAAATTTCTAGTCAAAACCAAGGCACAGCCAGAGCCAAGGTCATTTCCTATCACACTTCCCCCTTCTCACACTCCCTCCTCACAGTCAGGCATAAAGCACATGGCATTACACTGAGGAAAACAAACCACTTAGATTTCTTTTCTCCAATAAATTCAGTTAAGACTGCAGCCAGCACAGGCAATGAAATTAATTTTCCTCAATCAGAAGAATTGCTGCTGAATTTCATGTAATGGTAACCCCTAACTATGGTGATACCCACCTTCTAAACAAAACTAATGCCATTTGCAAGCCAGAGCACTGCTGCTAGCAAAACCAGCCCTGAAAAGCACACAGCTCAGGCTGGAGGGCCACAGGCTCAGAGCAAAGCCAGCAGGACAATGATGGACTGTTCACACCCTGCCAAACCACTAAACCTTGGGTGATGAGCACCTTGCAAATTCCTTTCATGACTTAAATTCATGATGACTACAATCACAATCTCCTTATAGCAAGCCCCAGAGTGGTGTGATTTGGGAGATTAAAAGCAAAACAAAGCAAAAATAAAAAAGTCAACCTGGTGGAAATATGAAAAGAGAGTTGTTGGATAAAATTTATTATTCAAATTAGGCAACATCTTTCCAAATATTTCTGTGAAAAAATATCCAAGGATGGTAATTTGTAAGCACAAACAACACATCTGAAATGCTGTAACTTTATTTCCACATCTTTTCCTTCACTGATATCAGAACTCTGGTGACTGCCTTCAAAACTATAAAGTAAAAAATATACTTCAGACTGCACAGAATCTTATAAAACAGATTAATATGTCCCTAAACCAAAAAAAACCAAACCACAGGATAAAGGAGAGGTATACAAAACATCCCAGGTGAAGCATCTTTAACCAAACTAAAGAGAAACACATGGATGCATTTCTGTGGAGAACCCAACAGAAGGGATCAGGAAAGAACACAACCAAAAAATCCCAACTTTCTGTGCATCTAATTTCATCATCAAAATAACAAATAAGAAAAAACAACACAGGCAGCCTGTGATGATGATTATACTGCTGCAATTCATCTACACAGAGACCAGGGCTCTTAAATGAAGGCTTGCACTAAAACTACAGAAAACCTTTTCATAAATGAAAGCAAGGTGATGAAATACTCTTGAATTTTCATCTTACCAGAATTGAATTCTTCTTTGTTTCTTCTCTGAGTACTGGACTCTTCATTAACCAACCTGCTGCTCCTCCGTCGCCTCTCAGGGTACATGTAGGAATGGTCAGAATCTAAGAGAAATCAAAAAGAAATCAGTAGGTTTTTGTGCAGGGAACTCATATGCAGCACTGGAACCGCTTTTAATTTCAAAAATCTAAATAAAAGAAATTGTGTTTATGACAACACCAAATTTTACAAGACATTACTTACATGAGCAACTTCAGAAAGCCCCTGTTCCTACCTGTGAAGGAACAACTTGTTCCTCCAAAAGAACATGTGTGTGCAAAACAAAAGAGAGCAAAAAAAAAAAAAAGCTGCTCCTGTACTTCATAAGGAAAACAACATTGTCTTCTGAACCATGACAGGTCTGGCATGATCATAAAACAGCCATGCAGCAGCAAAAGGAATCTAATTCCCCAGGCAAGAACTGCAAAAGCCAATCTCAGCAGTGCTTTAAAGCAGCTCCAGGACACTCATTCACAAATACAAGAAACACAGAGCACCTCCTACCAAGATCCCAGCATGAGAACTGCAGGGACACTGCTCAGCAGCTTTGGAGCCACTTGGATGGCAAAGGCAGCTGCTCACTGCAAAGCTTTGGATCTCACAGTTGCCAATATCAGACAGACACCTCGAGGCTCCACTTACACCACCTACAACACTGCCTTTCTGCTCTGGTACCATTCTTCCCTGAAGCATTTGTAAACTATAAATCTAACTACAGTGTGGTCATAAAGCAATGTTTTCTCCAGAATGAAGGAATGTTAGAACATCTTCTTCCTGCAATCAATAATTTTCATTACCAACACCTGAAAACTATGAAAGAGATAAAAACTGCTGTCAGGCATCATTTCAAAACCAGCCCAACAAGTCCAATCTGCTTCCATATATTGTGGTTCTCTAATACTTCTCCACCATGTTCGTTTACCAAGCAGTGCAAAATCCAATCTACACTCAACATCTGCACACAATTCTCCTGATTCACTGCCAAGTAATGCAATATGTGGAAAACACATTCTGGATAGAAAAATGCCCAAAAACCTGAAATTAAGGACCTGTGGTACTGACCTTCAAGGGTGACCTCAACCTCGGGATTCTCACTTGTTTCTGATATATCGTGGTGGGAGGTCTCTGAAAAAAACACCAGGACAGTTGAATGATGGACATGGACAAGATTTTTAACCAAACACTCCATGTCTTTGCATTTACACCAAGTAACAAAAAAAGAAGCAATGATATATTTACCATGAGCCTTTGAGAATTCTAGACAAAGGCAAGGAGGTGAAGATTACACCTACTCAAAAGCATGTAACTGATAACCAGTTGACTGCTTAAAAAAGCTGGGTTTTCACAGTGAACTGGTTCACCTCTGCTCCTGCCTGGGGACCCAGCATCACCACAGACCCTCATCTCACACTATTCAGCAAAACCACGTGCAACTCTCCATACTTCTCTTACAGAACGTTGTAAAAACCAACACAGCTCAGGCTGGAGGGCCACATGCTCAGAGCAAAGCCAGCAGGACAATGATGGACTGTTCTCACCCTGCCAAACCACTAAACCTTGGGTGATTTGCCTTTCATGACTTAAAATAATGCTGACTACCATCACAATTTCCTTATAGCAAGCCCCAGAGTGGTGTCATTTGGGAGATTAAAAACAAAACAAAAGTCAGAAACGCCAGCCTGGTAGAAATATGAAAAGAGAATGATTGGAGAAGATGTACAATTTCCACTAGGCAACAGCTTTGCAAATATTTCTATGAAAAAATATCCAAGGATGGTAATTTATAAGCACAAAAAACACATCTGAAGTGCTAGAACTTTATTTCTACATCTATTCCTTCACTGATATCAGAACTCTGGTGGCTGCCTTCAAAAATATAAAGTAAAAAATATACTCTAGACTGCACAGAATCTTATAAAAGCAGATAGATTAATGTGTCCCTAAACCAAAAACCAAACCAAACTGCAGGATAAAGGAGAGCTACACAAAACATCCCAGGTGAAGCATCTTTAACCAGACTAAAGAGAAACACATGGATGCATTTCTGTGGAGAACCCAATAGAAGGGATCAGGAAAGAACACAACCAAAAAATCCCAACTTCCTGTGCATCTAATTTCATCATCAAGCCAAATAACAAAAACCAACAGAGGCAACCTATGATGATGATTATACTGCTGCAATTCACCTACACAGAACAAGGATTTTAAATGAAGGCTTGCACTAACATGTCTCACTCCGGCAGCACATAATTACAGAAAACCTTTTCATCAAACACAGTAGGGTGATGAAATACTCTTGAATTTTCAACTGACCAGAACTGAACTCTTCCTCTTTTCTTCTCGGAGTACTGGACTCTTCATTAACTGACCTGGTGCTCCTCTGTCTTGTCTCACGGAACACGTAGGAATGGTCAGAGTCTAAAAAAAATCAAATAGAAATCACTGGGGTTTTGTGCAGGGTTCTCATGTGTAGCATTGGAACTGCTTTGAATTTCAAAAATCTAACAGGAATAAGGAAATGTGTTTATGAGAGCACCAAATTTTACAACACATTACGTGTGGAGAGCCTGGTTCAGGCATGGCTTAAAGAAAGAGGCCATGAAGGTATACAGCTGATGGGAAAGTAAAAGGCAGCAGTAAAGCAGCAGTTCCCAGGCTTGATTTTGTAAATAATTAGGTTCTCAAGCACCACTTTATAAACAATAAGATTCTCAGACAGTCTTCCCATAACAGGCAAAACATTCTGTCCTTGGGCTCTCTGGGAACACACAGCTGCTCTGGGAACCGATATGAAGGTTTTGAGAACGTTTCATATCACATGAGAACACTAATTTTAGTTTCAATAAACAAACCACAGGTATTGTAAACAAAAGGAGGCGTTAGAGTTTTCTCTGTAACCTATCGCGAGCTCAGATTTTGCAATATGCATGAAGTTAATTAACACTATTGTAAAAAGTGACTGATTTGATCACTAAATTGGAGTCGATGCTGATCGACAACAAAGATGGGTCGTCTCCCTTCGCTTTCAACAATTACGTACATTAGCAACTTCAGAAAGCTCCTGTTCCTACCTGTGAAGGAACAATTTGTTCCTTCAAAAGGGTCTGTGCAAAGCACAAGAGAGCAAAAAACAAAGCTGCTCCTGTACTTCATAAGGAAAACAACATTGTCTTCTGAAACAGGACTGGGCATTGCATGATCGTAAAACAGCCATGCAACAGCAAAAGGAATCACAGAATAAATTGTGCACACAGGGACTGCCTTTCTTATCTAATTGGAAATAATGTCAGTCCACTAGTAGATCTAAAAAGACAGTACCAAAGTTTTGTCTTGAAAAGCTCAAATGTTCTAAAACCACATATTAAACCAGTTCAAAAGTAATGCGAACCAATGAAATTCATCAAACAGGTCAACTCTGCCTTAAACATACCCAAGTGGACAGACAGGAGAACAGCAAACCTAGCAATGTGTCAGAGAGCTGTTACTCACCCTGGCACCTCCCAATCCATCCCTTTCTTCCCTAAGCTAATGAGCTTTTGAGACAGCCCACTTACCAATACCTCCAATCTCAGAGAAAACAAATGGGTAAAGCAGACAAAGGAAATAATTTTCACATGCAGAAAAACATGCACACATGTCAACCAAGGGCATGGTTTACTTAGCAAGAATAATGTCACATATTGACATATCTTGTACCTATACAGTTCTGTTACATTCTGTCAGAGAAAACCTTTTCAGAGCACTCTCACTTTTGTGCTAAAGGCCTTTACATAAGCAGAATTGAATGACTCCTCCCATATAAACCTTTCTGTCGAGGTAACGGTGGAGTTATTTCCATGCTGCATTGTAAAACAATGAAAGTAATGCCAGAAGTGAACACTTTATCAAAAATGCTCTGCCTACTTTCTAAATTGCTCATTGGGTGATCCTAATATAATTCCCCAAGCAAGCAATGCAAAAGCCAATCTCAGCAGTGCTTTAAAGCAGCTCCAGGACACTCATTCACAAATACAAGAAACACAGAGCACCTCCTACCAACATCCCAGCATGAGAACTGCAGGGACACTGCTCAGCAGCTTTGGAGCCACTTGGATGGCAAAGGCAGCTGCTCACTGCAAAGGTTGGGATCTCACAGTTACCAACATTAGACAGACACCTTGAGGCTCTGCTTACACCACCTACAACACTGCCTTTCTGCTCTGGTACCATTCTTCCCTGAAGCTAGTTTTATCTACAAATGTTACAACTAACCACAGTGTGGTCACAAAGCAATGGATTCTCCAGAATGAAGGAATGTTAGAACATCTTCTTCCTGCAATCAATAATTTTCATTACCAACACCTGAAAACTATGCAAGAGATAAAAACTGCTGTCAGGCATCATCTCAAAACCAGCCCAACAAGTCCAATCTGCTTCAGTATATTGTGGTTTTCCAAAACTTCTCCACCAGGTTCATTTACCAAGCAGTGCAAAATCCAATCTACACTCAACACCAGCACACAATTCTCCTGATTCACTGCCAAGTAATGCAATATGTGGAAAACACATTCTGGATAGAAAAATGCCCAAAAACCTGAAATTAAGGACCTGTGGTACTGACCTTCAAGGGTGACCTCAACCTCGGGATTCTCACTTGTTTCTGATATATCGTGGTGGGAGGTCTCTGAAAAAAACACCAGGACAGTTGAATGATGGACATGGACAAGATTTTTAACCAAACACTCCATGTCTCTGCACCTAAACCAACATTGTCAAAGAACCCCTTGCATTCATAGCATGCAACAAAAATAGAAGGAAAGATATATTACCATGAGCCTTTGAGCAATTTCAGACAAAGGCAAGGAGGTGAGGATTACACTGCTAAACTGCACATTCAGCAGAGCTCAGTTGGTGCTATGACTGAAGGAAATTCCATCTTATTGGCTTTCTAGGGTTAATACAATCATAAGTATGTTCATCTAGAATTTTTATCTTACCAGAACTGAACTCTTCAGCTTTTCTCTCAGATTCGGAAGATTCATTGGCCAAATTTTTGCTACTAAGTCTCTTATCAGGTGGCAAATTGTCTTCATCATCATCTTTAAGAAACAATAAAAAACCCCCTGTATTTTTGTCCACGGAATTTGCATGCAGAACGGGAACTGCCTTGAATTTCGAAACTAAAACAGAAATAAGGAATTGTGTTTATCAGGGCAGCAAATTTTACAAGACATTACATACATGAGCAACTTCAGAAAGCTCCTGTTCCTAACCTGTGAAGGAACAATTTGTTCCTTTAAAAGCACATGTGTGTGCAAAGCGCAAGGGAGCAAAAAACAAAGCTCCTGTACTTCATAAGGAAAATAACATTGTCTTCTGAAACAGGACTGGGCATTGCATGATCATAAAACAGCCATGCAGCAGCAAAAGGAATCACAATAAATTGTGCAGATAGGGACTGCCTTTCTTATCTAATTGGAAATAGTATCATTCCACTAGTAGATATCAAAAGCACCTATGTTTTTGTTTTTTCTTGAAGGGCTGAAATGTTCTAAAACCACGTTTAAAACCAGTGTAAAACTAATGGGAAGCAATGAAATTCACCAAACAGGTCAAATCTGCCTTAAACACACATAAGTGCAGAAACAGGACAGCAAACCTAGCAATGTGTCAGAGAGCTGCTACTCAATCTGGCACTTCCCAATCCATCCCTATCTTCCCTAAGCTAATGAGCTTTTTAAACTGCCCAATGACCAATAACTCCAACCTCAGAGAGAACAAATGGCTAAACAATGAAAACTAATTTCACATGCAGAAAAACATGCACCCACATCACCAAGAGTATGGTTTATTTAGCAAGAATATTATCACATATTTATATATCTTGTACTAATTCAGTTCTGTTATATTCTGTCAGAGAAAACCTTTTCAGAGCACTCTCACTTTTGTGCTAAAGGTCTTTACATATAAGCAGAACTTAATGATTCTTCCCATATAAACCTTTCTGTTGAGATAATGGTGGAGTTATTTCCATGCTGCATTGTAAAACAATGAAAGTAATGCCAGAAGTGCCCACTTTCTCACAAATGCTCTGCCTACTTTCTAACTTGCTGATTGGGTGCTCCTAATCTAATTCCCCAAGCAAGCAATGCAAAAGCCAATCTCAGCAGTGCTTTAAAGCAGCTCCAGGACACTCATTCACAAATACAAGAAACACAGAGCACCTCCTACCAACATCCCAGCATGAGAACTGCAGGGACACTGCTCAGCAGCTTTGGAGCCACTTGGATGGCAAAGGCAGCTGCTCACTGCAAAGGTTGGGATCTCACAGTTACCAACATTAGACAGACACCTTGAGGCTCTGCTTACACCACCGACAACACTGCCTTTCTGCTCTGGTACCATTCTTCCCTGAAGCATCTATTAACTACAAATGTTACATCTAACTGCAGGGTGGTCATAAAGCAATGTCCTCTCCAGAATGAAGGAATGTTAGAACATCCTCACCATTTAATGAGTATTTTTCGTTGCCAGCACTTGATGAAGTCACAAAAGATACAAATTGCTGTCAGGCATCATTTCAAAATGAGCCCACCAAGTCCAATCTGCTTCAGTATATTGTGATTTTCTAAAACTTGTCTACCAGATTCATTTACCAAGCAGTGCACAATCCAATCTACACTCAACACCAGCACACAATTCTCCTGATTCACTGCCAAGTATTTCAGGTTTTGGAAAACAGAATTTAGATAGAAATATGCCCAAAAAACTAAAATCAACGACCTGCACGACTGACCTTCAACAGTGACCTCAGCCTCAGGATTCTCAGTTATTTCTGACGTGTCATGTTGGGAGGAATCTGGAAGAAAAAGACAGGACTGCTGAATGGTGGACATGGAAAAGATTTTCAGCCAAACACTCCACGCCTCTGCATCTAAACCAACATTGTCAAAGAAACCTCTTGCATTCACAGCATGCAACAAAAATAGAAGCAAAGATATATTACCATGAGTTAATCTATGATCATGATTATACTCCTGCAAATCACCTACACAGAGACCAGGGCTCTTAAATGAAGGCTTGCAGTAAAATGTCTCACTCCTGCAGCACAAAATTACCCAAAACCTTTTCATAAAACAAAGCAGGGAAACTCATCTTGAATTTTTATCTTACCACAATTGAACTCTTCTTCTTTTCTTCTCTCAACATTGCCATCTTCATTAGACAAACTGCTGCTCCTCTGTCTCTTGTCAGGTGGTGGGAAGTCATCCTCATCATCTTTAAGAAACAATTAAATAAAACCCTGGGTTTTTGTCAGGGAAATTCTAGTGCAGCACTGGAACTGCCATGAATTTCTAAACTAAAACAGAATTAAGGACCTGTGCTTACTAGGGCACCAAATTTTGCAACAAATTACTTAACTGTGTAAATTCAGGCATCTCCTGTTCCTACCCATGAAGGAACAATTTATTCCTTCAAAAAGGCCTGTGCAAAGCACAGGAGAGCAAAAAACAAAGGTACTTCTAAGGAAAGCCACCTTCCTAAGGAGATAGCTACTTTCCTAAGACAACAACATTGTCTTCTGAAATATGACTGAGCACTACATGATCATAAAACAGCCATGCAATAGTAAAAGGAATCACAGAATAAATTGCGCAGATAGGGACTACCTGTGTTATCTAAGTGGAAGTAATATTATACCAGTACTAGATCCCAAAAGATAGGACCTATGTTTCGTCTTGAACAGCTCAAATGTTCTAAACCCACTTCCAAACCAGAGAAAAACCAATGGGAACCAATGAAATTCATCAAACAGGTCAAATCTGCCTTAAACACACACAAGCGGACAGACAGGAGAACTGCAGGGACACTGCTCAGCAGCTTTGGAGCCACTTGGATGACAAAGGGAGCTGCTCACTGCAAAGGTTGGGATCTCACAGTTACCAATATCAGACAGACACACTGAGGCTCTGCTTACACCACCTACAACACTGCCTCTCTGCTCTGGTACCATTCTTCCCAAAAGCATTTATTAACTACAAACCACAGTGTGTTTATAAATAAATGTGTTCTCCAGAATGAAAGAATGTTAGAACATCTTCTCTGTGCAATGAATAATTTTCATTACCAACACTTGAAAATTATGCAAAAGATACAAGTTGCTGTCAGGAGTCATTTCAAAACCAGCCCACCAAGTCAAATATGCTTCCATATATTGTGGTTTTCTAAAATTTCTCCACCAATATCGTTTACCAAGCAGTTCACAGTCAAAATTACACTCAGCACCAACACACAATTCTCTTCATTCACTGCCAAGTATTGCAGGGTTTGGAAAACAGAATTTAGATAGAAATATGCCCAACCAACTGAAATCAATGACCTGGGGAACTGACCATCAAAAGTGACTTCAACCTCAGCATCCTCACTTTTTTCCGACAAGTCATGTTGGGAAGAATCTGAAAGACAAAGATAGGATTGTTAAACGATGGACATGGACAAGATTTTCAACCAAACACTCCATGCCTTTGCATCTAAATCAACATTGTGAAAGAAGCCCCTTGAACTCACAGCATGCAATAAAAGTACAAGCAATGATATATTACCATGAGCCTTTGAGCAATTCCAGAGAAAGCCAAGGAGGTGAGGATTTCACTTGCTAAACTGCTCATGTTACACTCCAGGGTTGCTGCTATGACTGAAGGGAATTCCATCATCTTGGCTTGTAGGCTAAATACAATCATAAGGATTTTCTCCTCTCTTACCCAGGATTACTGAAAATATAAACAAAGGCTGCCTTTCCCTACAGATTAGGGATTTGTTTTTACCATCTCTACAGACTCATGATTGCTGTGCTACCTTATGCTGTTCCATAACAGGCTGCAAGGCCAACAACCAAACATGGGAGGGAAATTCATGAGCACAGTGCTTTTGCTGGGGCAGAGTGCCCCAACAAGTCAAACAGGATTAGCCAATCAACACTCACTGTGAGAAAGAGCAATTTATATTTAACTGCACTACAGTTAAACAAAGGGAAGCTAATTGTATCAGAAACTCATTTTCCTTTATCAGAAGAATTGCTGCTGAATTTCATGTAATGGTAACCCCTAACTATGGTGATACTCACCTTCCAAACAAAACTAATGCTATTTACAAGAAGGAGAACTGCTGCTAGCAAAACCTGCCCTGAAAAGCACACAGCTCAGGCTGGAGAGCCACGGGCTCAGTGCAAAGCCAGCAGGACAATGATGGACTGTTCTCACCCTGCCAAACCACTAAACTTTGGGTGAGGAACACCTGAAAAATGCCTCTCATGACTTCAAATAATGATTACTACCATCACAATTTGCTTATAGCAAGCCCCAGAGTGGTGTGATTTGGGTGATTTAAAGTAAAGCAAAACAAAAATCAGAAAACCGAATCTGGTGGAAATATTTGAAAAGAGAGTGGTTGGAGAAGATTTACAATTCAAATTAGGCTACATCTTTCCAAATATTTCTGTGAAAAAAATATCCTAGGATGTTAATTTATTCCCACAAATACAGTCCACATCTCAAATGCTCTAACTGTATTTCCACACTTGTTTCTGCATTGCCATCAGAACTCTGGTGACTGCCTTCAAAAATATAAAGTAAAAACCACATTCCTGACTGCACAGAACCCTATAACACAGACAGATCAATGTGTCCATAAACCACTCCAAACCAAAGCTAACCACAGAATAAAGGAGGATGACAAAACATCCCAGGTGAAGCATCTTTAACCAGACTAAACTGAAGTGAATGTATGTTTTTCTGTGCAGAACCCAACAGAAGGGATAAGGAAAGAACACGTCCAGAAAATATCAACTTCTTGTGCATCAATTTACATTGCCATGACAAATAACAAAAAACAACAGAGGTAAGCTATGATGATGATTATACTGCTGCAATTCATCTACACAGAGCCCAGGGCTCTAAAATGAAGGCTTGCACTAATGTGTTGCACTCCTGCAGGACAAAATTACCCAACACTTTTTCGTAAAACAAAGCAGGGAGATAAAATCATCTTACTGCAGTTGAAATATTGTGCTTTTCTTCTCCTTTTGTTGGCAGTTTCCTTAGCCGACCTGGTGTTCCTCTTCCTCCTCTTTCTCCTGCTAGGGGGCAGGTACTCATCATCATCATCATCTAAAAAAGACAATTTAAAAAAAACATGGTTTTTTTGTCCATGGAAATCAGGCATAGCTCTGGAACTGCCTTGAATTTCAAAACTTAAACAGAAATAAGGAACTGTGGGCACCAAGTTTTGCAGTAAATTTCTTACCCAAGTAACTTCAGAAAGCTCCTGTTCTTACCTGTTTTCTAATACTTCACCACCAGGCTCATTTACCAAGCAGCGCACAATTCCAAACTACACTCAACACCAGCACACAATCCTCTTCATTCACTGCCAAGTAGTGCAATATGTGGAAAACACATTCTGGATAGAAAAATGCCCAAAAAACTGTAATCAATGACCTGCAGAACTGACCTTGACTAGTGATTTCAGCCTCAGAATCCTCACTTGCTTCTGACGAGTCATCCTGGGAGGAATCTGAAAGAGAAAAACAGCACTGCTGAATGATGGACAAGATTTTTAACCAAACACTCCATGCCTCTCCATCTAAACCAACATTGTCAGGGAAGCCCCTTGCATTCAGCAAGCAACAAAAAAAAGAAGCAAAGATATTTTACCATGAGCCTTTGAGCAATTCCAGACAAAGGCAAGGAGGTGAGGATTACACTTGCTGAACTGCACAAGCAGCAGAGCACAGCTGGAGCTATGACTGAAGGAAATTCCATCATCTTGGCTTCGTAGGGTTAATACAACCATAAAACACCTTCTATTACCCAGGATTACTGAAAATATAAACAAAGGCTGCCTGTCCCCACAGATTAGGGATTTTTTTACCATCTCTACATACTCATTGTTTCTGCACTATGATGATTTCCATAACTGGCTGCAAGGCCAACAATCAAACATGGGAGGGAAATTCCTGAGCACAATGCTTTTGTTGGGGCAGAGTGCCCCAACAACACAAGCAGGATTACCCAATCAACACTCAGTGTGAGAAGGAGCAATTTATACTTAACTGCATTACAGTTAAACAAAATGAAGCTAATTGTATCAGAAAATCTATCAAAATTAAGTAGCAGTGCATGAAGGAACAAATTTTAGTTATTCCAACAGAGTAAAGCTGCACTTGTGCATTTTGAAGAGTATTTTCCTTTAGATCTCTGTAAACTGGGGTATGGTATCACTTTGGGAGCAAGGCTGAAGGAATCTTTGCTTCCAAGTTTTCTCTTCACATGATGTGTGTGGTGTAGAGCAGAAATTCAGCTCTATCTACTGGGACACCTCAACTGCAGTATACTTGAACCATTTCAAATACATCATCCAGTTCATGGAAATCAGTATCATGTTTAGGTCAAATTCCAAGGCAGTGCTGGGTACATAACTAGCAAATGCAAAGTATTAGAAAAAGGAAGAATTAGGAGTTGTTTTACTAGACATGAACATAAAATAGGGTTGTAAAAAAGCTCTAACTGTATTTCCACATCAGTTCCTGTACTGTCATCAGAACTCTGGGGGCTGCCTTCAAAAATATAAAGTAAAAAACATATTTCTGACTGCACAGAACCTTATAAAGCAGACAGATTAATGTGCCCATAAGCCAAACCAAACAGAACAAAGGAGAGGTACAGGATCACAAAAAACCCCAGGTAAAGCACCTTTAACCAGACTAAACTGAAGGGCATCTATGCATTTCTGTGGAGAACCCAACAGAAAGGATCAGGAAAGAACATAACCAGAGAATCCCAACTTTCTATCCATCTATTTACATCATCATGTCAAATAACAAAAACCAACAGAGGCAGCCTATGATGAATATTATACTGTTGCAATACATTATACATAGAGCCCATGGCCCTTAAATGAAATTCCAAAAATGCCCTTTATCTTTTTTAAGTTTTTATCTTCTATAATTCTCTCAAAAAGGTTCTAAACAATCAGTTAATGTTACAGGTTTTTTTTTCAAGATACTGGGTTTTTTTGGCAGCAAAAAATCACCCAAAATCTTTTGATAAAACACAGTAGGGAAATAAAATAATCTTTAATTTTCATCTTACCAGAATCAGACTCTTCTGCATTTCTTTTCCTAGTACTGGCCCCTTCATTAACCGACTTGGTGCTCTTCTGCCTCTTGTCAGGTGGTGGATAGTCATCATCATCTTCTTTAAGAAACAAAAAAAGAAAAAAATGTTTTTTTACTTTTGTGCTAAAGGCCTTTACATAAGAGTAGAACTTCATGACTCCTCTCATATAAACTTTTTTGTCAAGGTAATGGTGGAGTTATTTCCATGCTGCATTGTAGAACAGTGAAAGTAATGCCAGAAGTGTCCACTTTCTCACAAATGCTCTGCCTACTTTCTAACTTGCTGATTGGGTGCTCCTAATCAAATTCCACAAGCAAGCAATGCAAAAGCCAATCTCAGCAGTGCTTTAAAGCAGCTCCAGGACACTCATTCACAAATACAAGAAACACAGAGCATCTCCTACCAGTATCCCAGCATGAGAACTGCAGGGACACTGCTCAGCAGCTTTGGAGCCACTTGGATGGCAAAGGCAGCTGCTCACTGCAAAGGTTGGGATCTCACAGTTACCAACATCAGACAGACACCTCGAGGCTCTGCTTACACCACCTACAACACTGCCTTTCTGCTCTGGTACCATTCTTCCCTGAAGCATCTATTAACTACAAATGTTACAGCTAACTGCAGTGTGGTTATAAAGCAATGTGTTCTCCAGAATGAAGGAATGATAAATCATCTTGTCCATTCAATGAATATTTTTCATTAACAACACCTGAAAATTACTCCAAAGATACAAATTGCTGTCAGGCATCGTTTCAAAACCAGCCCACCAAGTCCAATATGCTTCAATATTGTGGTTTTTTAAAACTTCTCTACCAGGCTCATTTACCAAGTTATGCACAATCTAAACTCCACTCAACACCAGCACACACAATTGTCTTCATTCAGTGCCAAGTAATGCAGGCTTTGGAAAACACATTTTGGACAGAAAAATGTACAACCAACTGAAATTCAGGACCCGTGGTACTGACCTTCAATGGTGACCTCAACCTCAGGTTTCTCACTTATTTCTGACATGTCATGGTGGGAGGTCTCTGAAAGGGAAAAACAGGACAGTTGAATGATGGGCATGGACAAGATTTTCAACCAAACACTCCATGCCTCTGCATCTAAACCATCTATGTAAAACCTTATGAAACAAGGACCTTGTTACCCTTGTAAAATCATGGCTCTGCCCTATTATTTTAGCTATACATAAAAGAACTATGGGAACATGACACAGCTGCACTGGAGGCAGAAAAACAAATTATATAAGCATGACATGCTCACATCATGGTTTAGGGTGGTTGGTTGAATTATATCTGTTCTACTAAAATGGAATGTAACAGATAATAGACTACCTGCTTAAAAAGGGCCTATTTTTTGCAATAAACAACTCTCCTTTGCACCTGCCTGGGGACTCTGCATCACTGCTTCCTACCATTTATCCTCACAAAAAACATTCACATCTCACAGGTTATACCTGTATTTCCATATCTCTTCTTTCACTGCTATCAGAACTAGAGTGGCTGCCTTCCAATATATAAACACATTCCTGACTGCACAGAACTTAATAAAAGCAGACAGATTAACATGTCCATGACCCAAACTAAAGCAAACCACAGAACAGAGAGGTAAAGGATCACAAAAAAATCCCAGGTGGAGCATCTTTAACCAGACTAAACTGAAGTGCATGCATGTGTTTCTGTGGAGAACCCAACCGGAGGGATCAGGAAAGAACACAACCAGAAAATCCCAACTTTCTGCGCGTCTATTTACATCATCGTGTCAAATAACAAAAAACAACTGAGGTAGGTGATGATGATGATTATACAGCTGCAATACATCTACACAGAGCCCATGGTTTCTTAAATGAAATTCCAAAAATGTTTATTTTTTAGCTTAATTCTGTCAAAAAGTTGTAAGTGATCAGTTAATGTGACAGCTATTTTTGTGATGATACTGAACTTTTTGTCACCACAATATCACCCAAAACTTTTTTCAGAAAACACAGCAGGGAGACAAAATCATCTTTAACTTTCATCTTACCAAAACTGAATTCTTCTGCATTTCTTCTCCCAGTACTGGCACCTTCAGTAGCCGAACTGGGGCTCCTCAAACTCTCTTCAGGGGGCATGTACTCATCATCATCATCACCAACATCACCATCATCTTTAAGGAAGAAAAAAAAAAAACCAAACTGGTTTTACATCCAGGGAAATTGTGTGCAGCACTGGAACTTCTTTGAATTTCAGAACACTAACAGAATTAAGGAACTGTGCTTACCAGGGCACCAAATTTTGAAACAAATTATTTAACTGTGTAAATTCAGAAAGCTCCTGTTCCCACCTGTGAAGGAACAATTTGTTCCTTCAAAAGGGTCTGTGCAAAGCACAAGAGAGCAAAAAACAAAGCTGCTTCTGTACTTCATAAGGAAAACAACCTTGTCTTCTGAAACATGACTGGGCATTGCATGATTGTAAAAAACCCCATTGAAACAGCAAAAGGAATCACAAAATAAATTGTGCTGATAGGAACTACCTTTGTTATCTACTGGAAGTAATATCATACCATATAGATTATACCATAGGTCCCAAAACACAGTACCAATGTTTTGTCTTGAAGAGTTCAAATGCTCTAAACCCACTTTCAAACCAGTGTAAAACCAATGGGAACCAATGAAATTCATCAAACAGGTCAAATCTGCCATCAGGTTCATTTACCAAGCAGTGCACAATACAAACTCCACTCAACACCAGCACACAATTCTCTTCATTCAGTGTCAAGTAATGCAAAATGTGGAAAACACATTCTGGATATAAAAATGTCTGAAATCAATGATGTGGAGAACTGACCTTCGTTACCGAACTCAGCCTCAGAATCCTCACTTGTTTCTGATGAGTCAGGCTGGGAGGTTTCTGAAAGGGAAAAACAGGACTGCTGAATGGTGGACATGGACCACCAAGATTTTCAACCAAACACCCCATGCCTTTGCATCTAAACTACATTGTGAAGGAAGCCCCTTGAACTCACAGAATGCAAAAAAATATAGAAGCAAAGATATTTTACCATGAGCCTCTGAACAATTCCAGACAAAGGCCAGGAGGTGAGGATTACATTGCTAAACTGCACATGCTACACTGCAGGGTTGCTGCTATGACTGAAGGGAATTCCATCTTCTTGGCTTTGTAGGGTTAATACAATCATCAGTATTTCCCCCTCTCTTACCCAGGATTACTGAAAATATAAACAAAGGCTGCCTGTTCTCACAGATTAGGGATTTTTTTATCAGCTCTACAGACTCATTGTTTCTGCACTATGATAATTTCCATAACTGGCTGTAAGGCCATCAATCAAACATGGGAGGGAAATTCATGATCACAATGCTTTTGTTGGGGCAGAGTGCCCCAACAACACAAGCAGGATTAGCCAATCAACACTCGGTGTGAGAAAGAGCAATTTATACTTAACTGCATTACAGTTAAACAAAGCGAAGCTAATTGTATCAGAAATTCTTTTAAAATTAAGTAGCAGTGCATGAAGGAACATATTTTAATTATTCCAACAGAGTGAAGCTGCACTTGTGCATCTTGAAGAGTATTTTCCTTTAGATCTCATTGTAAGTTGCACTTACAATTTATAATGCTGAGTTTTATTAAACTCTAGAAGTCATTATGAAACAGACTGAATTTCTTGAGAAACATACCAATTTACACAAACAATTTGTGCTTTAGAGTGATCAACCTGATGCTCCTCTTTAAATTTAGAAAAGGAAGAAATTAAGTTCCCATCTACATGTCTGTTTGCTTGGACAGCTGAAAATTAAAGCAACCATAATTTTCATTTCTATTCATGTTTAAGTTCCAATAGCCTCAGTTTTATGGCAAATCAAGTAGCAAAGCTGTGAAAAGCAAAATTCACACACAATTTCTAACACAGATGTGAGGAAAAAATACAAGTAAAAGATCTACCTGGGTAAGTTTTTCCAGGAGCAATGTTTTCATCTATCTCTGGTGTTTTGGAAGGGCCTGCTTGAGAATACAGAGAACAGTTTTTAAGGGTGTCTCACAACAAACACATACTTCCAGCCCATACAGTAATTTGCCAAGAAACTTCTAATTTCCTATATTATATGCTCACTTCATACTTTCTGTAATGTTAAACTTTGGAAAGACTGTTAAATAGTAAATATTTATAAATCCTTACTTACTTGGTTCAGCAGATTAAAAATGGGGTTAGTGGCAGCATTGTGCATTTCTTAGACTACTGAGCAGTCGAGAGATTCATGCTGAACAGCAGATTTCAACTAATAAACTAATTTTTAAAAAAGAAATGTTGATGCTTCTGCCTTTCTTCAAGGACACTTTAATCAGCTAGATCTTTTCCCTGTTCATTAAAGTTTATATTCCTAAGGAGCATTCTTTGACCTCAACATTCCTATCTACATTTAATACATAAATTCACCGGGCTTAAAGTAATTTATGACACTCCAAGGCTGTTTACTTTTCATTACAACAGCTCTTTTGAAGACTACAGACTGGTTAAAAAAGACTGGTGCAGAAAGCAGCACAAAAACTACACTTAACCTATTATTAACACTCCTAAATGATTTGTGGTTTTTTTAGTGTTTATTTATATATGTTTATTTGTGTTTATTTAGTGTTTATTAACGCTAAATTAACACTCCTAAAACCCTACTGCTTACTGCTCTGGCTCTCCTGCAGCTGTGCTAGAAGGGTGAGATGCTTACAGCACAAACATCATCACACTGAGCAAGAGGCCATTCTGCACCACAGAAACAGCACAGGTATGGAAAACCTGCCCATGTGTGGCAAACAGGAGTAACTGGAACTGATTTGGACTAATTGTTCTGTGCAAATCCCATAATTTCTGTCTGCATTTGCAAAAGCAACCTGCAGAAGCTCATACAGGTGGCCAGAAATTCTAGCTGTTTAGAGATACGTTCATAAATGTATCAGGCACAGTATGAACAGTTCCACAAGAGAAAAGCTACTGTTAATTAATAAGGCAATGAAATATTCTAAACTCTATTGCATCTGCAAAGTAAGAAAGAAAATACAGAAAATACTATTGTCACAATCAGACTTCATGAGTATTTCAGTCAATTGAAAATACATATACAGCATCAAATAAGTGACTATCTAAGTATTAAAGAAAACAATGGTAATTAGGTGGTTACAATAATGCTAATTTGAACAGTTCTGCCTAATTTGATTAATCAGATTTTAAGAGATTAAAAATGAACAGCATTTGTGACGAACCTATGCAAAGTTCTTTGCTTGAAACACATTTCTTTCGGCAAGTGCTGCTTAGATCTGCTCCTGCCACTTTTCTTTGCTGGGGGAAGGTGTTTCCCACCCTCCTTTTATTTTTTTAATCTGTTTACTTCAGAGGAGCTCCCTGATTTTGTCCAAAACACAGCTCCACAAACACTGATGTTGGCACAGCCTAGATCATAGTCCAAAGATGAGGAAAAACAGGGAGGAAAAGGAGCCAGAGACACTCATGGTCCTCCAGGCCTCAGCAGAAGGAATTCTCATACCAATAATGTGATCTGCAACTATTAGGGGCGAGTGGGAATAGAACACAACACCCTGGGTGTGCTGAAAATGTCTCCATGGACTAAATTTGCTTTCATTTAAATCAGCATATTCAGCAGATGCACCCAGTCAGGTTTGTCATCTCCTAAGAACTCCTGTGAACATGCAATTACTATTACTCATAAGGCATTGACACAAAAAAATATGCATCCCACTACAACCAAATATCTCAAAATATGCACAGTTTTGCATTTATTCCTTAATTCAGAAATCCTGACAGGATTGTTTTACCCCTATATTCTGAAGTATTCTCTGTATTGCATTATCTTTGTGCCAATACATGCTGTGACAACAGTAAAAAAGGAAAACTAATATTCTTTCATGCATTTAAACTTGAAGAAACATTTCTCTGGTTAAAAAGATTAAATTAGTAGATTTACAGCTCTTGGGACTAAGCAGAGATAACTCAGTCCTTTTATCTGTAATATTGATAAAAACTATAGTACATGTAGTAAAACCATGAGATTTTTTTTCAAAAGTGACAGAGATTATTTCATAAAACTTGAACATTTTTTCCATATTACAAAGCTTGAACAGAGGAAAAAAGCAGTATGAAAAAGTTGTTTCAGAAATTAAAACATGTCAAACAATAGATTCTGCTATCCTAATACAGTAAAGACTAGAAAATTAAATTTAAGAGTTCTACCACCAAGAGATATTAATAAAACCAGATACATTTCCACTTTACTGCATTAATGCACACAACAGGCAGAAACACACAGATATGACATAACCAAGGAAAGCAAAAATCAAGTACAGTGGTAACTAGATCAAAAGAAGCTCCATCCAGAAATAAAGATATGGAAAAAAAAAAATCACAAAATAGAAAAATAAGAAAACTCAAGAAAGAAGAACTAAATTCTACCAGTGAAGGTGGGATGTAGGAGGAAGGATGGGCACAGAAGTGGGAAATGTAATTACTAAAATCACAGGACACCTTAGAAGTAAAATCTTTCAGTATGTTTATGTGTTGGAATCTGAACTTCAGATGTGTGGGCAGAGCTCAGCAGTTCCACCTTGATCCAGGGAAAGCAGAGGTTATGCTCTCAGCTAAGAGCCAGCTCTTACACAGCACAGGCACTTGGGAACTCTCTAACACCCACACCAAACCTTAGTCTTTTATGAGCAGATAAATACAGGAGAGATCACTGCACCCAAAGCAAGTGCTGGGTCTAGGATTCAGCAGTGCAGTGGAGCCCTGTAAGAGATGGCTGTTGGCATAAACTGAAACTCCTGAAACGTCTGTTACAAACAGGTGATTTTTCACATTGCAACAAATCCATTAAAAAAACAAGAGGAGATGTCACTCCCTCAACAGTCACAGCTATTCTTTCTGTCTACACACCATTTACTTACACTGATTCCAAACCTCTCAGCCTCTGTTTCTAATGGATTATGGCCTAATGTCCTAACACTACACAGCCAAACCTGTGCCACTTGGCAGAGGAATGGATTTATCACCACAGGGATAAGCAATGCTCATTTTTCTGGCCTTCTTATAGGCTACCTATATAGTAGCAATGTGAACTAGATGGGATTCCCTTCAGGAAGCACAACACTGTGCTCACTATATATTCTGGAATTTCTTGGTTTAAGATAATACCTGCACAGTCAGTGTTACATGCCAGGCTAGCTTCACAGATTTAGCTCCATTAAAATACACATTATTAAAATACATCTCTAGTATTCTCAGAGATCACCAAAGGAGAAATGTTTTGTTGTTAGGGACATACTAACAGACATTCATTATTTTTAAGGTTTCAGAGTGAGAATAAATGCCAAGTTTACATTCACATTTTGGGCTTTTTCTTTGTAGAAGAAGAAATTTTCAATTTCATTTGGGTTTGGATGAATGTCCTGTATTTTAACTGTCTCAATAACACTGTCAAGAATTCCAAAACTGACAGCACTGTTCAGCTACATGGTGTTTAAAAAAAAAAAAAAAAAAAAAGCTGTTAGGCAGTTTTTTTACTCACTTCTAGGTGTTTTAAAAACTGAACCAGACAATTCACAGGACAGACTGTTTACAGCCTTTTCCTTCTGCTTCCATTTTTCTCCGTTTTAACTTCAAGGCATCAGTGAAGACCTACATTCACAAAATTTACAGGATAACATGCCACTTTTACAAAGTGTTTGGTTTTAAGTCAGCAAATAATTCAGTTCTGTATAGGTTATGCCACCAAAAAACCCTGCTTTATCCTGTGGTGATAAAGCACTGAGCACTCAGCATCCACCCAGCAGTGCCACACTTTAAAAGGTTTGTTTTTATATAGGACAAATGAGGTGTTCTCAAATCTGAAAATACATCTGACTCTTGAGAAATTATTATTTAATTTGTTAGTTGCTGGTAAAAATACTAAATTATATTTAAACCATTAAACCAAGAAACAGCATTCTCAGTGATGTATCTTTTCATAAGAGCCATAGTCACTGATACAGTAAGGCACATGCAGGAACACCAGCTAACATAGCTGGAATGCCCCAGGATGTATCACTTAGTCCTGATGATAAATACTCAGTCCTTTTCCTCATTTAGTCAATCATCAAAATCTGGACCTTTTTCCCAGAAGAGGTTGTCTTTGGTTCTCCCCTAAATTTAACACTGAAGTGACCCTCACATTTGTCCTGGACACTTGAAAAAAACATCCACTGCCATAGAGTCTGCACTAGTTTGAAAGCAAACCAGTGGGAGATTCCAAATCAGAACAACCATTTAACGGGAAAATTAAAAAAAAAAGAGAAAACACTGGCTTAAACTGACAGAGTGAGAATACAAAGTGATATCCTATTGGTCAGGGTGGTGGTAGCAGTCCAATTAAATGGTGGCTGCAGATCTGTTGGAGTGATAGATGTGGTTCTGTTGAAGCAGTGGTCCTGTAGAGGGGCCTGGTCTTCCTCTGAAGGTCCAGTGGTGGTTATGTAACTCTTGTCCACTAGGAATTCAGTAGGTAAGGCTACCCATGGTGTTCCAAACCTCAGATTCTATCCAGGTAGGAATCTTTGGTTCCTCCCCCTGGGCAGAGCATCTCCCCATGGGATGATGGAATTTATCAGTCATGCAGAGAGACCTGATGGCCCATTAGCAGAGACAGACCCCAGAGTTATCAGGGATGAGTCATGGAGGAGAGATAGGGAACACTGCCCCAGCTGTTCTAACAGCTTATGAAGATGGTAATAGAATACATACTTTTGGTTACAGCTTACCTTGTAACTTAAGACAGTGCTAGAGCCCACTGACAGAAAACTGCCCCTTATTCTCTGTCAATACATCCACATGAAGTTTTAGATGACTGAGTCCCTATTTCTCAGTCATCTTATTGTGTACTGCTAAAACAATTCTAAATTTAGATGTTGCCATGAGTTTTCAGTATTAACTCATGGCAACATCTAAACCTTCAACTGAGATGAGAAGAACATCCACCTACAGATATAATTTTCCCTCTTTGATTAACAGGAAGAGTTAGTGTGCCAGCCAGGCATACAGCACATTGATCAGCATTACAGATTTTGAGAGGAAGCACTTAGAGAAAAAATACAACCATTAAATTTTATCAGTGAATCACTTTCTCCAGGAAGCCCAAGCAGATTGCTGTTCCCTAATACTTAAGTTGTTTCTTCTCAGAAATGGATAAGCCTGGCTTTTGCTGTAGGCTATTTTTAGCAAAATTTATTACCTTATCTGTTTTCTTTATTTTGTAGCACATCTCTCCAAAGGCAATGCTGGGGCAGACTATGTTATTCCTCAGGAACACCCCTCAGAATAACCACTTTTTAAAGGTTCACTTCTTGTACAGCACCACCACCCACACACAAACACCTATGTGCCTCCAGAATTTATAGCTCTACAGTCTGGACAACCTTTGGCTTGAATCTGAGTGATAGCTACACAGAGAATGAAGGGGAAGCTGCTTTACTTGTCTAGTCAGCATGACTTGACATGAAAATAAAAACATCTTTCAGCTCACAGCATCCCATCACTTCTACCAATATACTCAGTTCTGTCTTGTTTTAAATGCCATTTTGGACAACTGCACTGCGGGCAAAGAGGGGGAGTCATCCCTCAAGCACCACTTTATCACAAAGAGATATATATTTATATATCAGAATATTTAGAGTTCTTTGAAAGACAACAGAAATGCCCCCCATCAAATGTGCTTAGACTTCACTCTAGAAGTATATTGCATGACTTGGATTTTTCAGATGCAGTGCAATGGATACTATTTTGTAAAGTAGTGATTTCAATGCAGACTCTCTTCAGATGGCATTGAGTTACACTGTGGGCTATTGGCCAATTTCTGACATCATTTGTATGCATGAAATGGAAAACCACAATGGGGATAAAAAGCAAAAGAATGGGAAGACTTGGCGTTGGAAGGAACAATGATTAGGTTGTCTTCACACCAGTATCTACTTTTACTATATCAAATTTGCCTAGCCTGTAAGACTGCAAGGCTAGGCAGTGTACACATATGAAGAGCAGATAATCCCAACACTATTCCAGTTCTGCACTCAAAGGGTGACACTTTGCTATGCCATGGTTGAGGTCACTCTGAAGGATGCTCTTTTGTCTCTTGAGATGTGCTAGGATGAAGTATTGATTCCACATCCCCATAATTAGTTATTAAAGCACATTAGAAAATAGTCTCAAGAATCCTCATGTCAGAACATACATAAAATGTTATCTCAATAATATATAGTATTACAAAATTAAGGGATGTGCTGTTTTGCACTTCACTGTTGAACATATAACTGTCATTGAGAGATGTGTGGCAGCTTGCCCATGTTTCTTTGCATTACTCAATTAATCTAATGACATGTACACATAGGTTGAAATTATAAATTTAAGGTTCTAGTTATTTTATATTGTCATTTATAGTCACAATTTCTTAATTACCATTCATGCCAACATAAAGAAAAAACAATTTCTGTTCTCTCCTAGCTGAGGTGAATGTGTAAACTGGATACATGGAGGTGAGGCAAAAGAACTGGGAGAAAATTTAAAACATACATGGAGGCTGAGCCATGGGCCTCATAAATATTGTTTTGCTTTGTCCACATAAATAAACCTTTCAATACAATTTTGACACATACTGGTCATTCCTACAAAGGAAGTGATCGATACACTTCCAGTCACAGAATCACAGCGAAGCCCTAAAGCAGATAGCCTTCCAGAAGTAATGGGTTAAAACATGGAATGTGAGGCATGTAAAGCAGGGCCTAGCACTAGAACACACGGAGAAAGCACAGCACTAGGAAAACAGAGCAATAAATTAGATAAGAGGTAGAGCATCATGACAGAGCATCATGACAGGGGAAGAGATAAGTATAGGAGAAACTAATGGGCTAAGCAGGTTTAGAGCCAGCAATGTCGAAACGACCCTAAGGGTTTTGCCAAGCCATGGGATCTAAGCCAAGTACAACGGGAATTGACCAGATTAGGAAAGGAGTTCAAAAGTTTAAAGAGGAAGACTCATCGGAAAGACCCCGTCTATGATGAAGGCAACAGGAACGACCACCTAAAAATCCCCCAAAAGAGATGTCTCCACCTACGCTCCGCCCACGCTCCGCCTACATCACGCCCCATATGAATATGCATGATTATGTATCTGATTTGATGTAATCCTATACCCAAAAATGTATATAAGGCTTGCTTTTGCTATGTGAACTCAGAAATCCATTTTGTGATTTCTCCGACGCGTCGCTAATAAAAATACCTCCTGCTTAATTGACTTAAGCTGAGTCTGATTAGGCAGTCACTCTGCCTGTTCGGGGCAAAATTCGGCATCAACAGAATGGCTGATTATATAATGTACAGTGTATAAAAATTACTGAAACTTTAAACTGAAATAAAAATTCAAGCAGCGCTCTAGAAAGCAACACCAGAAAGGTTTATTTCCTGTTTAACAAAGTCATTGAATTATAGAGTCTGCACATTGTACCCTCAGAAAAATACATCAAGCAGTTTCAAAACTTCCTCAGAACCAAACACACACATATGGGTTTGGGATGAAGTTGTTCTTTTGGTATTCTTCAAAATAACATGATAGGAAATGCTGTATCCTAACAGAGCTAAGTAATTGCATGTTTAATGACCAAAAATTACTTAAAAGAGAGTCATGGAGGGATCAACACTTCGGCAACCAATCATTTAATGAGATAAACACATTATATCATTACCTGGAGTATTAAATTGATAGTAGTTAGGATCATCTTTTTCCTGTTTCAATGTTACTGTTGACAATTTGGAAGAAATTCCTGTAGAAGCAACAAAGGAATCAAATATGGAAACAATAATAAGCAGATTCTTAAAACAAAAACAACCACAAAAAAACCAAACAAAAACAAAACAAAACAAAAAAAACACCAAACCACCAAAAAAAACAAAACAAAAAAAATGCACTCACCATGATCCTCGTTGGTCTCTATTAAAAAAAAAAAAAAAGAAAGAAAAAAGAAAAAGGAAAAAAATACAAAACATTACACATTTGCTAAGCTAAAACAACGGTAACAAAGTGACCTGCTGGTTTCTTATGTTTCAGTTTGGTCAACTGCAGAAATAATCTAGGATTAAATACCTCCCTACAAACCAGGCTCCCCTGAAGATGTTGGCTCAGATCTGAAGAATATTTTTTAAATTGGCTCCTTCCTCTTTGCATGCTACCACAGGAAAAAATATATTTAATCACTCTTTGTGCTAAAAGTCCTGGGAAAGCTCCTGAGAATTACTTAAAATGCCTAAAAGGCAGCACTGGAAGTGGTCTGGGAGTGACTTAGTAAAAAGTTCATGTTAATGCTTTGAGTATGTCAAGGAAAACATGAAAAATGGAGGGTGCCTAAACCACAAATTTCAAGTTGTGAAGCACAAATAACAAGAGCAAAAAGTTGAACCACATAGGCAAACTTAATTCTAATAAGAAATTGAGCAGTGCAGCTCAACCCAGCAAAAGGCAAAGGCACCAGTTTATCTCCCAGCACACCTGCTGCCTCACTGGCTGTAATGGGATTGTCCATGCTTTTATCTCACAGCACACAGCTCAGCATTACTCTGCCACAGATCACAATGCCCTGGGGAATCATCTGCTACCTGCAGAGCAACTTAGGAATCATCTGGCAATGTTTAAATAACAAATAATACCTCTTGTTATTTATGAACTTTTAATTTCTATTTTAGCTAGAAAATGGACATTTTTTTTATTTTCAATATTTTAGGAATATTAACAAATAAATTCTTCTCTAAATTACATATAAAGATAAATTCAGTCTACAGTGTATTACAAATTTTTGTAATCTGTAATTTCCCTCTTGAAATGGAAGCATTTGGCTAGGGTTTAATATTTGATAAAAACTCCAACTGAAAAACAGACAGTTTCAAGGAAAGAAATGTTTTTCTGTGTCACCAAGGATGTCTATTCCTACTTTTCTTTTTTTGGAGCTCTTTTTTTCTGTTTTTTGCCTAAGTTCAGTCTTCTAACATAATCTGGGTTTTTTTTCTTTTTGTTTGTTTTTTTGGGGGGGGGGTTTGGGGTTTTTCCTGCAAATTAAGGCAAAATTTTGAACATACCAGGATCCTTGCTTGGTTCTGTTTTCACAGTAACAGGAGGACAACTATAAAATTAAACAAATCAAACAGAATGACATTATTAGAAACAAATCTTAGATTTCTGGGAAGTTCTTAAAGCTTTATAGCTTGTTAAGCAAAATCAATCTCTCAGAACTTTTTTCTTACAAGAACATAAAATTAAAAACCCCTGCATATTGGCTTATCTGATTTTTACAACTGAATTGCCAGCAATCTCCTATTCCTACTTTTTTTTTGAGGTACATCCAATATTCAGATCATGTTTAGCATTTAATGAGAGGCAAACACAGAAGTACAGAAAACTGATCCCTGTTTTCACATTCACAAATGTGTACATATATTACAGATATAATATCTTCATTTACTAATTTTAAAAAAAAATCACTTTTTTCAAATTGAGCAGGGGGAAGGAAGCAACATTACATCTGTTCTCCCTCACTGCTGTACCACAAAACATGGCAAACAAACTATGAATTAAGACTAACAGACTGTGAATTAAGAACACCCATTGGGCTAATTAAGCTAAAGAGAAACTTTGCCATTTGTTTAACTTGTAACAGTTTCCTCACAAATAATGATCAAAAGAGAAGACTGAGCTTCATGCTTTTTAAAATGCCAAGTAAGCAAAAGTTATTCAAAGGTCAGATGTGCAGTAAAAGCACATTAAGACAAAGATAACAATATGAAAATAGATAGTTGATTTTTAAAAAAATCTACATTATTTAAAATTCACCTTTCAAGTGGGGGTATAACTGAATGTGAAGGAGTTGTCTCATCAGCTTCTGAAAGTTAAAAGACAATATTTTAATTTCTTGTACTCCATTTACTTTAAACACAAATTGAAAATATAACGTTGATTTCACAAAGCAAAAGCCTGTTCATATTTTACAAGCATATGTGCGTATTTTCCTTATTCACAGATAATGAAAGATCCCATTAAACTGTACTGAGACACAAACAGCTTTAGAATGTCACTTAGCACACTGAAAACCTGCCTTGTATTTTTGATAGTACTATATTATTAACAGAATTTCTGTAATATTCCATCTCTAGTCCTCAACCTGAGCATAGGCAACACATCTCTAACTTTACTAATCAAGCATGAACTTCTGGCTCTTTTACTAAGAAATTAAACTTTTCCTTTTGGACTACATTCCTACAGAGATTGCTTCATCATTTTCATAAAACAAATCCCCACATTTCTGCATTTAGCAAGTAAAGCAACATGACACCATAAAAGGAAGAGGAGAGGGGGTTTCTTCTAAGCTAGAAGTGAATCCCTCTAGAGTTTTACAATACTCACTCTAGCTACAACACCTAGCCACTACAACTACAACACCTAGCCACTTCAAAATATTAAGTTACTTTTTAAAATTAAATATAAATGCCAAAATCAGCTGGATAGTGGAACCCAAGCACTAGAATGTCTTGGCATCTTCTGTAAACTGAAAGCAATCCTTCCTATATTCACTTCTCCTTCTCTTAGGATACTATTCAATTCACATTAAATTGAAATTGAGTATAAGGATGAAAAATGAAACAGAATGAACTTGATCAAGACAAAGAATGAAACAGAATGATTTTCATCTCTAATGAGTTGCTCCTGGCAAACACATAAAGGAAAGGGTTATATATAGGAAAGGATTACTTATAAGTAAGGCAACTCATAGTCTAGAAATTTCTGCACAGTTTGCCACTTTATTTATATGAAGAAATGCTCTACATATATTGCTACCTAAACTCAAATTCTAATATTTTTCTGTTTAGTCTGAATAAGCATTAACTTACCTATCTGTTTCTTTGGTTCTACGAAAGGCCTGGGTGGAAATATGGGAAGAAAAACTCAGTTTTAGCAAAGACATTGTTAATTACTTGGTAGTGTACATTACAGAGAGAATTCCTATTTAAGAGAAACAGTCTGCAGTGTATTTAATTAAAAATTAAAATTAATTTTACTGAAGTACAAAACCAAATTAGACAGACTAGCACAAGAAAGAGAGCAAATAACCTGTTGATACTAAATGAGATCTCTGATTTGTTTTTCAAAATCCATTTCAGGGTGGAAGCATCATAATTTGATGGATGTTTAAATGTGACTCCTTCAGGCAGGCCCTGCACTATCACAACAGACTGGTTCCTCTGAATCTCTTCATATGGCACAGGTACTGCAGCTGACTTTCCTAAAGCTTTACCTGGAAAAAAAAGAGGAGTTGTTTTGGTGTTGAGACTGCAGAAGTTAGCAAAAGTATGAAAAACTTTGTAACTCTGGACAGAACTGGAGCAAAAGCAAAGTGTGGATGCAACTCTTCTCAGAAAACCTAATACTGCTGGCACTAATGTGCACTGTGAAAGAATCTCAAATCACATCCCACAAAACACATCAAGAAGAACTACATGTGTATTTTTCAGAAACAGCTACTAAAAGTTTCTAAAAACAGCAGTGTAGTTGGAAGGCTAAGTTCATGCAGTTTTTTCCTCCCAAATGGAATAAAAATTTTAAAATCTAGAAGAATTTAAAGCACCCACCATAGGAAAAGCAGAAAAACTCCTCCACAGACTTTCTAAGAGCCTCCAGCTCCTCAGCATCCAGTGCCTGTCTGTTTACAGGTGGTGCAGTCTTTGTTTTCTGCAGTTCTGGAGGCCGGCCCTCCTCTGTAACACCTGGCAGTTATTTAGAAAAATAAGACAAGCACAAAATAGTAAGTTATTAGAAGTGCCTAGTCCCACCCTTTAAACTAGAGATTCTCAAGCAGGAAACCTGCCAGGAAATTGCAAGAGTTTACTTTTATTAGAAGCAAATGCACACATCTATGTATATAAGCAATGAGCAAATTTAAATTTACACCAGAATTATTATATCCTCACTACAATCTTTGCAAATATCACTCCCTGAAGAACATGAATGACAAATTAAAAGACACATCCAAGGAGGCTTTCTTTGGCATGAAGAGGTTGAAAACACAATCTCACGGGAGGATAATACAGTCAAAATAAAATGCTAAACTGCCAAGAAAAAAAAAGGACCAACAGAGTCACCAAGGAAAAGGTAAAATGCCAGTGTGAAGGGTCCCATAGCTCTCTAGTGCTGTGCATGTCATCTTATGCAGCAGTTCTGTTATGTCCTGGTTTATTTATTCTGTATGTGCTTCATAGAACATTTTACAGAAGGGATCTGACTTCTGCCATGACAGCTTATGTCCTTCAAAGGACATTTTAAGTACACACACCTCCTACTGCTGAATAAGAGGAGCTACAAACAAGACATCATCACTCAAACAAAGAAGATTTCAGCCCTACATCTTGTTCTAATCTCTGAGCAAAAGTCACTGCAAAAGAAGTGAGGAAGTAAGAACACTTCCAGTATTAAAAAGATTAAAAAGCAAACAGAAGCGATGGCTTTGGGTGGCAGCCTTCCTTTCTCATAATTCAATTCTTGCTAAGATTTACTGCGAATCATCCAGCAAAAGCAGAGGCAAACAACAGAGATATGCTTGCCTACCTTGAAGGAAAGGCAAGGGAGATCTGTGTTCCTTTGTGCAAGAGCATGATCAGTGCTGAAGCTGTGTCATGACTTCACCACGAGCCAGCACAGCAGTAAGCCTGAAACACTGCGATGTGCATCACCAGGACTGCTGGCATCAGAACTCTACACTGACACAAGAAAACAAACATCACTTTGAACAACTGATTACAAATGGGCTGTGAAATGAGCTGAAGCAGCAATGCTTTTAGTAAAACCACATTTATCATCTTAAAAACTCGTATCTTCATTTCAAAGAGAATCTCATCCTTCCTGTGCAGCTCACACATCTGCTTCATGCCCTGCAAACCCACCTCCACGTGACATTTAATTTGCCAGCTCTTCAGGCCTGAAACTTTTGCATTCTCTGCAGTATGACAGGGCCATCAGAACATGAAAAATAATGCAAAACTGGGATATTGTTATATACCTGTAACACAGGTGCTTAATCAATGACAGCATTTAGGATTTGCCTGTGGACTTGGGATAAGACATCAGCTTCCATTTACAACTACATCTAATGTACCTTTTTGAGTGGGTGTTTTTCCTATGTAAGAAACTGATTCTCTGAAAATGCCTTTACTGCCAGCAGCTTCAGAAAGTGTACCCACACTTTCTAAAAATAATAAACAAACCAAAATTAAGATGACAACACTGCCCTCTTCATATGAAAATGAAAAGCAGACAGAAAGGTGGAGAAACTTTCTTAACTAGAAGACAAACCCTTATGGGTTTTTTGAATTACATGATTTTTATGCATTTTCTTAAGATCACATTATGCATCTGCCTCCTTAATCCCTCCCACAATCGTTGGCTGATTTTAATCAAGACTCACAGACAAGATTAAGTTTCAAATGCAGCAAGATTTGTAACAGCCCTGCAGAACTGATCAAACCTAGCAGGCATTCACTCCTCCTGGCACTATCAATGGACACACAAACCCTTGGAGGTTACACAGCTTCACAGGCTCTTCCAAAGCCCCTGCCACAATTACTGGAACCCTGAGCAGGATTCAGGCTACATCTGGGAGGGGATGTCAAGGACATATACAACAAGATCTGGTGCAGAAGAGGGATGAAGGGGCTGATTTATGGCTCACAAAGGGGAGGAATGGTTATATGGTAAAAGAATAGCATTCTGCACAGTTGTGAACACCCTGTGGAATTAGTTGCGCTACTCTTCTAAATTCAGCAGGACTACAACTATACAACTCCCAACAACCCTCATCTTGCAATGAGAGTCAATAAATGCTTAAGTGTCTCTTATTTTCTCTGACTGTCTAGATGTTTTGGGGTTCTTTAGAATATCCTTCCCTCCAGGTCTGACAGTCCAGCATTACACTCAGCTGGAAAAGGAATCTCCCAGCTGCCCCCATTCTAAGCTACAAATCCAGCACTGTCCTCATCTCACCAAAGAATAAGAAACAAAGAAATCAAGCTTTAGCAGAAAAACAATCTACTTAACTGAAACTTCCTCAAAAAAAACCTGAAGATGAGATGCTCAATAGAGAACTGCGGGCACAATTTGGTATCTGAAGCTGATCGAGCTCAGGACTCCACTAGCTAAAGAGCTGTCAGTCTCATAGCAGTTAAAATATCAGAAGGTTTTTAATCTGGTGTCTTTCAATCCCTCAGGGAGAGAAAAACAAGAAGTAATTTTAAGACTATGAATGTGACCCCTGCACAGGAACTCTGAGAGGCAACTTAAGAGCAACAACAATCTTGTGACACCACTCCTATACATGTATTTCATTATTTGTACTTAAGGAAAATTACTGCAATGAAAGAGGGAAAGTAAATGGGTGCACAGCTAAAAGCATTTTGCTTTGGTTATAATATCATTCACTCAATTTATCTGTGAGCTTTTTAAGGCCATCCATCTTTACAGCTCATGAAATTGGAAAATTTCCTCAATTTAAGAAAAGTAATTTTATAATTATCAAAGGATCACTTGAACCACACAAAAAGCAAATCACCTGAGGCAGAATTTAGGAGGCACGAAATTTCAGAAATACTGACTATCTACACTAAGTTTCTGTTTGTTTTTGACTCTTGAGGAAACAAGATGTGTGATTTCCAAGGAAATGGGACTGAACTTTCCCCACAGGATTTTAAACCAGCTGTTAACTTCACACCCCTTAGCTGACTAGGCAGAGACAGAACATTAAAGGTTTGTGGCAATCAAGCCAAGCAACCTAGCTGTACAAATTACTCAGAAGGATTCAAGGAGACAGAAGCCCAGCTGCAGATCTTCAAGCAGGTCCACAGTAGCCTAGTTAATGGGAAAAATCATTTTACTTGTCTGCAGATGATGGAATACACCCAAGAGGAAACAGATACATACCAAAAAACCATACCGAGGAGCCAAAGCTGACCAATCTTTCCCATAAGTTTGTGGAGAACTGCATTCCAGTCATTCTTGGATGTGTTCTTACATAAAGAACACCCAGATTCTGAGCATTCCTGAACCTACAAGAAGCTCTCCCAACCTGTGGCTGGGTGGACATGGAAGTACAGGTAAGAAGAGCAGAAGACCCTGGCCCAAAGTCTCTAGCAGGACTTGAAGTCAAACTCAAGCCCATAGCAGATGCACTGTTAAGATCAGTGTGGAAACCCAAGGCCATCAGAAGAAAAATGAAGGCTGCAAAAATAAAGGACCCATCCAAGATGAACCATCTACAGGTGCAAGATGGCCCCATCTCAGTCAATTGAGCCCAAAGCCCTGGCACCACCAAAGAAACAAGCAGCATGACTGGGAGAGCTGCCAGAAGTGGAGAACTAGCAGGATTAAGCTTCTCTGCAATATCAATGGTGTAGAAGACAGTACCAGTGGAAAGGCTAGCAGAGGCAACTGGGATTCTTGGAGAAGAATTGTCTCCTTGGCAAATGGGATGGAGGAACATATGGTGCTGGGTAAACATCTTTCAAAGTCCAGGACAGGTGACCAAAAAGGTGTTTCTGAATCAGGAAACTCTTCTGAGAGTTTCCCTTTTGACAGAAAGTTCTCTTATTTCCCTGGGGAAAATAAGGCTTCCTCTGGGTTTTGGGGTTTCTTTGGATGTCTTATAAACTATCTCCAGCTCACAATCAAATGAGAATGAATTCCACAGATCCCAAGAGAAACTGCCACGATGACAAAGATGAACACTGAAGAGAACAGCATTCTTCAGATCCCCAG
This sequence comes from Melospiza melodia melodia, assembly GCF_035770615.1. Lineage (NCBI taxonomy): Eukaryota > Metazoa > Chordata > Aves > Passeriformes > Passerellidae > Melospiza > Melospiza melodia. Next base: position 6,166,749 of record NC_086214.1, read on the forward strand.
GAGTAAGTCCCCTGTTCAGGACAGCTGATAACCCACAACTCCAGAGCAATCCAGAGATGACAATCCAGAGGCACTTTATCTTGCCAAGGCCATGCAAGAGGAACTGAGGACCACACAATACACTTTAGCAGGGGACAGCAACTAAAAAAAAAGGGGTAGCACTGTTAGAGCAAGATGTATATGATGTTGATTGCTTACAGTGCAGCAATATCTACACTTGTCCATAAGCTCAATATGAGCAGGTGCTCAAAGTACATGCTATTTCTATATACAATACAAACTTACACAGGCCTAGAATGTCTGACATTGCTGGTTACCCAAGGCACCTGTTCTGGATACAAGAACATGCAGCTCTACACTGATTTGAACAGTCTGTTTCACCATGACATAGGGCTCACAACCATCTTCATTAAGCAGAGTTCAGAAGAATACATTATCTGACTCAGTTTTAAATAATTAATGCCTGTTGACTGGTTTTTCGACACTTACTACACAACCATACTAAAATTTTTAAAAATGTTGTTATTATTCATTCCTAACATATTTTCTTAAGGTAATAAAGTAAATGGGCTATGGTCAGGGCTCATCCTTGCCCTGCAGCAAGGCATTAGGGAACCCATGTGGGTCAGGGTCATCATGAATGAAAGCCACAAGAAACCAAACTCCAGTGCTGCTTTCACTGAACCACTATTATTTTTATCAGTTCTACACCACTAAAAAGTGTACACACTACTGTGACCGTGGCCACAAGGGTTGCAGGATGAAGAGAGAGACGAGAATGTTGACCTCATGTTCAGAAGGCTTGATTTATTATTTTATGATATATATTACATTATGACTATACTAAAAAGAAATAGAAGAGAAAGTTCTCAGAAGGCTAGCTAAGCTAAGAATAGAAAAGAATGAATAACAAAGGTCTGTGTCTCAGCAGAGAGCGAGACCCAGCTCTGCCCTGAGTGGTCAGTAAATCCAAACATCCACAGGAGACCAATCACAGATGCACCTGTTGCATTCCACAGCAGCAGATAACCATTGTTTACACTTTGTTGCTGAGGCCACAGCTTCTCAGAAGGGGGAAAAATCCTAAAGAAAGGATTTTTATGAAAAGATATCTGTGACACACTACTTCCTTCAGAAACCTCATAAACACATTTGATCAGTTTAGCCCACTAAACTGTACTCATTCATTTTAAAAAAGCAGCAGGTTTGAAGCCTGAGTCCTACAAATTCTGAAAATGCTTCATACACTACTCAAATTACACAAAGGAACTGTGAAAAATGTGGAAATAAAGACTGAAGATATGTGCTGGCTTACAGAGAGTCAGACATAACCAGAGGTGCTTAGTAACTAGACTTCTGTTTCCATATTTAAAGAAATATGAAGGCACCCACAAGTGGAGAGATAATTCTCACTATTGTCAGCACGATGTGTTCCAGGGACTGACATCACAGATGAATTTTTAAAGGTTTAATTCTAACAGCAAGGTAAGAATCTCTTAGAAGCCTTTATCAGTCCTAAAGTAACAAGTCCTAAAGTAACAAGAACTCAAGTCTCGCTTGTTGAATATACAAAGAATTGTGTCCTTCCTGGATTCTTATAAAACACCTATTAAAATCTCAACTACCACTGCCTACTCCTTGCTTTCATACTCAGCTGAAGAAACAATGCAACAAGGAACTGTTGCCTCCACAGCTTTACATTGTAGAGCAAATGATATACTACAAACTTCATCAAGACCTCAAAGCTGCCAAAGGCGGTGATGGAATCAGCATCACCAGGAATATGTAATGCTATTATTCCTAAAAATTGTTGTTCTGAAGTAATGTTTTCTGGAATTATCAACATCATTCTCAGGGACAAAAGAAAACTATTTCCAGTATCAAGAGTCCCCTGAAAGCATGGGAGATGTGCACTTAGTGAAACCATGAAACAACAACTGACAATATTGGCTTTGTTCACACAGATCTACACCACAATGTTCTGCAAGAATCATAATGGAAACACTGTTTTCAAAGTTAATATTCTTTAGTCCTATCAGCCTGACAGCACAAAAACACAGCCCAAGAACAAGTATCTTGTAACTGGAATAAAGCAAAAGCTGAGGATTATCAAAACTGATGTAGGATTTAAACACAGACATGCATCTACAGAAACATCTCATACAGCCAAATACAAGCATGGATGAGAAGCCAGTGCTTCCCACATTACAAAATCTGAAACAGAGATCTAGCCAGGAGATCAAACAGCAAATCCCCATAATTTCTGATCCTCTACTAATAAGTGTGCCTACTACACAAAGTCCTTGGTATATCAGGGCCCATGATACCACAGTACTGGCAATAACACATAATACCTAGGATGTCAGGCAACAAAAACAAAACAAAAAAAAAGCAATCAGGTGAAAAACTGAATCCCTCCCCAGTACTCAGATAGCAGTTTTCACAAACAAGAGTATGCAAAGATTGTACTGGTAAAAAATGAAAAAATAAGGAAAAAGAAATTGATTCATCTTCAACAATTGTAACTTGATTCTGCAATCAAGTTACAATTCTACATTTTTATATCAGCTATCTCTTACAACCCAGCATTGTGTTGACTTTCCTTGGAGTAAATATGTGCACAGAAAGTCACCGTCCATGCCAGTAGAACAAAAAGAAAAAAACAGAGCCCAATTGTCTTAGGCTGCAAGATGTGCCTGGGGGGGTGTTCTATCCCCATCTATCAGAGCTGGGGCAGTTCTCTGCTGTCCTTGGGGCAGTTTTTTCTTTATCTCTCCCACACCAACCCTCCCTCCAGCAGATCTCTGCTGCCCATGGCCACTGAGTGTCCCTGCAGGGCTGATCCAATCCCAGCATCCCATGGGGAGATGCTCCGCCCAGGGGAGGAGCCAAGCATTCCTGCCTGGATCCAATCTGGGCCTGGCACAGCACAGCAGCCTTTGCCCCCTGCACTGCCAGAGGAGCAGCTTTCTGCTGCCCTGCATGGCCAGAGGGAGCCCAGGCCCATCTGCAGCAGCCCTGGAGCTGCAGAGGAAAACTCCCCCCTTGTGCAGGATCCCTGCTGCAGCAGAGCCACAGCTGGCACTGCAGGAGGGCTGAGCCCCCCTGGGATGGGGCTGGGACACCCCCTGGCACACAGGGGCAGGGACTGCTCTCACTCTGGCTGTGGTGTGTTTTTGTTTGTACTGTTGCATTTGTATTTTAATTTTCCTAATAAAGAACTGTTATTCCTATCCCCATATCTTTGCCTCAGAGCCCTTTAATTTCAAAATTAGAATAATTCAGAGGGAGGGGGGTTACATTTTCCATTTCAAGGGAGGGCTCTTGCCTTCCTTAACAGACACCTGTCTTTTTCAAACTAAGACACCTACCACAAACAACTCATCTTGGGACAGAACCTCCAAGACAATTTCTTGTAGCAGCAAAAGCATTTTTGGGAGTAAGTCTTTCTGTTACACACTAAATGCAGTTGCTTTCCAAGCAGTATTTAACCTGACAACAACAACTTGACAGTTTTTTAAACTCCTAATCAGACTGATTCTTCTATCATACCCTACCTTTGACCTCCATCTTCTCTCTTGCTCTAGGCAAATAATTTTGTTATTTATTAGGCAGTATCCACCACCAACACTTTCCCAAATGACTGCATCAATGCTCCTCTAAATCATCACTGAACCTTTGAAACCTTTCCCTAAAAATCCTGTCCTCTATGAATGAATCAATGAATCAAGTCCTTTGAACACAAAAGTTGCACAGTTTTACTGTAAAAATGAAATTAAACAAATAACACACCCTAGATGTACTTAAAGCAGTAGAAAAGTAATGCAGATGTAATTTCAAGTCATAATGTTACAGATGAGTACTTCTGTCTACTAAATAAAAGGGATATAAAATAGCTACATGAAAAAATACCATCTTCTCAAAACTGTGCATCTGCTTTAGTAAGGCATGAAGTGATCTCAAGAACCAGGACCACTTGATGTGACAGAAGTACTTCTCTACCTGCTCACTGCCTTCCTCCACTCTTCCTGAGTGGAAAAAAGTTTGGAGGAGAGGATACAAAGCAAAATTAACACACACACTAGGAAATGTAGATGCATTACAAGGGCTGACTGTCTAATACTTCTTATTGTACTGGTTTTCATATTATCTAGGAAAACATGAACACTTCCAGCCACTGTAGAAATAACACCATAAACAAGACCACTGTTACTGCTTATTTTACAGCTTGATTTGCATTAGCCAACATAATTATAGCATGCAGCCATGATAGACAGAATTTTGCCCCCAAAATCATTAATATTATGCAATATACATTATGCAGATTGTGATATACAAAAAGAAAACATTGAAACTTACAGTATTCCATAAAATCCGTCTTAAAATCTTCCCTAGAGTTGACAAAGGCTTTTCCTCTTTCAGTTCCAACAACAAAAACATTTCTTGCAAATACACCAATACAGGCAATTTCTGCCTTGGATTTGGAAAGTTCTTTACACTATAGAAAGAAAAAAAAAAGCTTTTATTATCATAGTTAAGATACAGTTAATAAAAATGTATGTGATTTCATGTAAAACAATTATTGCACTGCTGCCAGCATCCACCCTTCAGAAGATACTGTGAGCAACATAACATCAGCTAGTAGCAAAGCACAATTTACATATCTGGAATGCTTTTCATCAGAAATCTTAACAGTATTGTAGATTCATCAGCAAATTAAGACCTTGTATAGACTCAGAGATTGCATTGTTTTTAATTGAAATTATTTATGACATTAATCCATGTTCAATTACCACTTCCACATTAATCATACTGAGTGTCTTACTCCATCTTCAACAAAGCATACAGAAGTTTTGTATATTCACAGCACACTTCTCACACACCATCTTCTGCTCAGAAAGGTGGGGCTGCAAGGAGGATGGCTCCCTGTGGTCTGCCCAGCCCCAGGTGAATGGCCCCTGAATGGAAGGATTGCACCATCCCTGCAAACACCTACATATGTTCTGCCAGGAGAAATTTCTGGCAAGAATTAAGGCAGGAAGCCTCTGGAGAGAAAAAGGATCCCAAAAAAACGGATGAGATGACCAAGTAGTGATCACAGAAAGTCAGACTCACATAGGAACTAAATGAGAGTTTGCTACAGCCTATAAAAACACCAACAGTTGAGCATAGAAGAAGGAAGTAACACAAAGACTTAAAGAAGTAATGGGATAAAAGACTTGCAATATATTGTCTCATAATCATTCCTCTCAAAGCTTCATTGCTAATAAGAAAACTCTTGCTTATCATTTAAAAACCCCAATTTTAAATAAACAAATCTTGGACACTGCCTCAATTTCAAGGAAATGGGATGGGCATTTCCACTCACAGCCCTAGCCAACCATAAACCCCACCACACAATTTAATAACTTCTAAAAAACAGATGATATGCCAAAAAAAGAAGTATTTCCTGAACAAGTTTTGTTGGGTTTCTACAGCAGCTGAAGACAAGGCATTAGCCTCAAAACCATTTATTCACTCTACACTACATATGACAAAGACCAGAACATACTCCTGCCTTTCAACCACACTGTACCAAAGCAATCAACAAATACTTCCCATTTATTTGACAAAATAATTTTTAAAACAATCACACCACACCAAGAAACAAGATTACTGATAGCATGATTTATCACAACCAAAGATACAATTACAGCTGGTTGGACAACACACATTACGAATACAACAATCCATCTTCCCTGCTGCCCAGTGGGAAGCAATATACTGATGTAATCCTGCAAATACCAAGACACATTTATGATGCCAAAATTTAACTTCTCTACTAACCATTGACTCCAGTCCTGACATGAGGAACGTAACCACCATTCTGCTTTCCAAGGATTCCTCATCATGGATGGATGTTGGTCCAAGAATTTCAGCCATTTTCCTCCTGTAAAATAAAAGGAAAAAACCTTTACAGATACATACAACAGTGAAAAAAAAAATAAACCCCCTCTTATGCAAGCAAAGAAAAAAATAAATTCAAAATCCCGTAGAACACAGCCCACTGCACACAAGCAATTAAATAAATAGGTAGATTAACAGGAAAAAGTGCATGCTCTTCTTTCATGCTTCCTGCTGTTTCATCCAAAGCTGGAGCTAAACTGAAGATAAAATGTTGTACCATGATCAGGCCACAAACTATCTGTGCCCAGAAAAATGCATTTTAATTGATTAGCTGAATTTACATTGATTTTTCTTTCTTAGCATGTCTAAATAAACACAGCAACAAACACTGGCATAAACAAATGGCAAAGTGTAATTATGACACAGGTATAAGAACAACCTTCCCTTATAACTATGATAGCCTAGCTCAAAACAAACAATCACCATCCTGCCCCAAAATCACAACCTCAAAGACTACAGTATCAATAACCAAATTGTGACATTCTTATTTGTATATTTTTCAGTTGCAGAATTAACTCAAAGCTGAGTAGTCTCAAGTAAGGTACTAAAATTAATAACTAAATTTCAGCACCCCTTCTTTCTGTAAGTCATTCAGGAGATTTTCAACTTATTTAAAACATAAGTAATAATCAAGACTTGTTTATGCTTCTGTTGGCAGAATTGTTTATACAAAACTGATATAAGAGAATGAGGTTTCAGCAGCTTCTAAGAGCACATTTTTCTAAAACATTTTATAAGCATTTGTATCCCACAATAAACTTGGATTCTTTGACCATCACGCTGAGTCCCCATCTCTCTCTCTTCATCGCCAATAGTGGCTTTTCTTTTTCCTGGAACTGTTCAAATCTGCTGTGGACTGAAAACCCAGAAGAACACTGGAAGCTCACACCTCCCAGAGATTGAGCGAGCCAAGCTACCCCTCATGACAAGGACTTTCTGAATTTGCCATCTCTTCGGAACATTGAGAGGTTTTACTGTTTAATACTATTAATTTTTTATGCTTGTGAATACTTTGCTTGTTAAATAAACAATTTTTTCCACTTTTCCCCAAGGAAATCTTTACCTGAACCAGGGAGGGTTCTGTTTTCTGGAGGGACCTTTTTGCTGCTTCCTCCCAAATTTGCCCTAAACCAGGACAAATACATTTTTTGGCGCCCAACGTGGGGCTTGAGTGGAACAAACTTGTATTGCTAGCATTTTGGTTGTACTTATTCTGTATTGGAATAAAGCAGTCACTAGCCATATTGCTTGAATTGATAATGTCTCTCTGGGTGGAGGCCTTCATGTATCTCTGGTCCCCAGATTTTTTTGAGTTTTTAATACCTTTCTGGCCCCTAGGTTTATTTTCTTATCTGGAGATTGTCCCTAACATAGTTTTTACAGTAGAGAGGCACAGATTAGAATAGCTATTTTGCTTGGCATGGTGATAATTATTTATAGGGAGTTTGGAAAGGTACTAAAGCTTGTTCCAGATCAGTATATATACGTATATATATCTAAATTTAAAATACACCTACGGTAATATTTTCCCCCCAAATTATTACCCTTTATGCATGCATTTTCTACACTTTATGCATGCATTTTCCTGTCCTTTTGGTGTCTTTTTGGTGGTCCCTGGTGGTTGGAGACCCCAAATTCATACTGACCACTCAGGGAACTGGTAGAAGTTGGCACAGCCAAGCTGGCTGTGTTCCAATTCTTACAGAATGGGCATTGTGCAGTTCCAGCACATCCAACAGCACTGATTCAGCACAAGAAACCAGCAGCATTTTGGTAGGGGAGGATGAGGCAGGGGGGAGAATTCATCACACACCTGAGACCTTCCCAAAACCAAGGATAACTAATTCCATTTTTTCCTAGGTAATTTTATGGTAGTGAGCACCATGACTTTTTACTCAGCCTGCATGACCTCTGATACTATTAAGAGCAATTAAAAGAGTAAAACACAATTCCAGCAGCTGCTATTTGAAGTGTCCTAGTGCAGCACCTAGGCATTCATAAATTACATGGGAATCATGTAAACAAAATGAAATATTAATCACAGCACACCTCACCATCTGATAATTCCTGTCTTTACCACTGTAATTTTATTTACTTAGTCAACATGATGATCAGCTTCACTAAGAATTACTTTAGTTCTGTGTATCCATCAACACGCAGAATATTTGAGAAGTGAATTAATTTAACCTAAACTCTACTGGCACATTTTTCAGAGAGAGAAATTGCTGTCTTCATCAGTGCAAACTGTTACTTCGTATTTCTATACTACAATGGTCACGTACAGCAACCAAAAGACTCAGATTTAAAGATAAACAAAACTTTTTAAGTTTTTCTCACAAAGAGCTAATCCAACACTAAGCATCCATTCACATTCCATCACCTTGGAGAAAAAAAAAATCATCTGATCAGTTTACAGCAGGTGTCCAAAGTGGGCACCTTTGCATGGTGGCTTCATGCACCCTGTGTTCTCATTGGAGTACTGCTGCTTACCACAGCACACATCAGGCACTGACTGGGAAACCAATCATCCCACCACTCTTCAGCAGTAATCAGCCTCCTCCACTTGGTCCCTTTGTTATATTTGCCCAATTATCCCATCATCAAAAAAGCCAAACAATATTAGAGGTAGCGGCAATTTTGATTGAATAGCTTAAAATATATAAAATCAGATACACTTGAAATATTGACAATATAGTTTGGTTAAAATAAGGGATAATTTGGTTCCAATAATAGCGCACAAGGAAAAAAAAAATATCCACATGGGGTATGGAGTGCAGGATCCTTGGACCCCTGCCACCTCACAGACAAGCTTGTTATCTTAAATGCAGTTTAAGTTAAACAAGCAGAAAAAAAATATGAGATATATTTACAAAAGGAGTCTAAAAGTTGTTCCACATTGTGAGATACTGACTGAAAGATTTGTACACAAACAACTCAGCTACATGATTAGCTTATGGGGACACCTGCACTCATTAAATAGTCACCATGGAGATGTTTCTCTCAACCGTTTCACATACCAAACCTTGGGTAAAAGAAGACTGCAAAAAAAAAAAAAAAAAAACAACTGGCGACTCAATACATTTTGTGATTGAAAACACTGTTGTGAAGCCAAGAGAGGCTAATAAGGTATTAATGTACTTCAACTCACCCTTGGGTTACACATGCACACCAAGCTAGTATAATGTAAGCCAAAACTAACATAATATTATATTTACGCATCAAAGCAATAAATCTCTTATAGCTAGCATTTTCCTGGGACCCAACCAGATTTTCCTTTCTTTCTGTTAATTTTTAATAACTGTTATCTCTTGCTTCTTCCTGCCTTCAACATCTGCAGGAAAGGGGGTAGGGGGTGGAACCCCTCCTCTCCCTTTCTTTCTTGGCATTACACTTTTTAACTGTTTTATTATTTCCAAATATTAATTACTGAATTTCACATCCCAAACCTTGGGTAAAAGAAGACTGCAAAAAAAAAAAAAAAAAATGGTGACTCAAGGTGGAGAAAACAGAAATACATACAGGTTAGCAAGTGTGCAAAAAGTACAGAATGAAACTTGTAACCGGAGTGCAACCTGTTATGTAGAAACAACTTGAAATAGAACACAAAATAATATAATTGCTATGTAAAGACCATAAAGACAAGAAAACCCAGTAAAGCAAAACTCAGGTATTGTTGAAACAGGTACTGTTGGGTTCTGTTCTAAAGCAGAACCCAAATCAGCCAGGACGAGGCTCCTGGCGTTGGCCAGGACAAAGTGACCTGGGAGAAAGTCAAACCTCCATTGCACTTGTGCAGAGGAAATCAAGCAACAAACACCGAGGAAGAAGATCCTACTTCATCAAGAAGACCCTTGCCCAGGACCCCCAGAGGGCATGGCACCACAGAAGACTATAATATGAAGTACAAGGAGGCAGAATGGGCAGGGAATGGGGGGGCAGGGAGGTGTGGGCATAGGAGATCAATGTGTATTTAAACCTGAAACCTGTCTCCACAGGTACACATGTATAGAGGAAATATGCCCCACGTGTCCCACCTGGTAATAACATACCTGCTTTACAATTCTAAGCATAAAGTCCTTATTCACCAACTCACCACTAAGATGATTAGAGGGATGGAACAACTCACCTATGCGGAAAGGCTGAAAGAATATATTTTTGCATAAATATTAATAGCAAAATAAAGGGTAAGACCAATCTTTGCTCTCTACTAGATGCAGAAGAGAACTTAGTAACTGCAGATAAAGAAAAGGCGGAAGTGCTCAACGCCTTCTTTGCCTCAGTTTTTAGTGGGAAGATGGCTCATCCTCAGGACAACTGTCCTGGGTTGGTAGATGGTGTCAAGGAGCAGAATGATCCCCTGTTATGCAGGAGGAGGCTGTCAGAGAACTGCTGAGCCACGTGGATGTTCATAAATCTATGGGCCCAGATGGGATCCATCCTAGGGTGATGAGGGAGCTGGCAGACGAGTTTGCAAAGCTGCTCTCCATCCTTTACCGACAGTCCTGCCTCACTGGTAAGGTTCCAGATGACTGGAAGCTGGCCAATGTGACACCCATTTACAAACAGGATGGGAAGGAAGAAATGAAGTAGCCAAACAACTGATGCTTAGAATAAAACAGAGGAAGTTGAGGTACAGCTAAGGGATTTTGTGCCAAAGTGACTAAATGTTTGCCAAAGTGACTAAATGTTTATCTATAATAAAAAGCTTGGTGCATTTGTACCAGACTAAAATTATGTAGAAGACACCAGTGAAAGGCCTCCCTCCAGATGACCACAAGAAGGACAGGAAGCCAACGACCACCTGGAAAGATGAAATTGCTGATCCCAGCTTATTGATATTTGTTGATTCGGACTAACACAAGCACACTGGAAAATGCTTTGTAGACTTATAAACAGTATATATACTTGGTCAAAATTGTAAGTGGCACACGCCATTAGTGGAGCAGTGACTCCCAGCTACCCAGCACCACTTGCTAGCTTTCTTTAAAATAAAAGATATAAAAATAAAATTCAATTTAGCTATCAAAATTTTATATCACCCCGACAGCCCCCAAATTGGGGAGACACATGTGCAACACAAACCATCTAATAACCATGAGTTCATACTATGCAAATGACTTCCGGCGTGCATATCACGTCATTATGTTAGTAACACTAAGCAATACTTACTGTATAAAAACACCACAGCTGTTTACAAGGGTGGGTGGGTTAGCCGGCGAAATCCCCCTCACCACCAGCAGGCCGGGCCAGCTTCCACCACTGCCATGTCCAGCCCTCGCTCCGCTCCGCCCCTTCCCCTCCGCGTCCGACGGCCGCCGCCACGCGCCGCGCTCGGGCATGCGCGCGCCGCCCCGCCAGCCAATGGGATGCGGCGGCGCGGCGGCAGCGCCCCCTCCTGCCCGCGCCGGAGCGAGCGCACCCCCCGAGCGAGCCGCGGCCGCGACCGCCGAGCCGCCCTCAGCCCCTCACAGCGCCGCAGCCTCCGGCACCGCGCGTCACGCTCCGTCCCTCGCCCCATCCCGCCGTTCCCAGGCCCGCCTCCACTCACCTGCGCCGGGCGCAGGCAGCCCGGTTCCTCTGGCTGGAGACGCCGCACGGCTACGGGAGCAGCGCCGGGGCAGCGGGCGTTTTTCCGCGGGCTCTCGGCGCTACCGAGCGGCCCCGCTCCTCCTGCCGAGCCCAGCGCCGAGCCGGGCAGGGGATGATTGGCTCGCGCAGCCGCGGCGGCGCAGGCGCTCGCGGGGGCCGCCGGGAAGCGCAGGCTGCGGGCCGGAGCTCCCGCCGGGCAGCGCGCCAGGAGCACGGGCCGGGCAGGCCCCCCGCGCCCTCCCTGCGGCCGCGGCCGCTGCCCTGAGGGTGCCGGCGCCTCCGCACATCCCCCTGTTCGCTCAGAGCGGCCGCTCCCGCCGGGCAGCGCGCCAGGAGAACGGGCCGGACGTGCCCACCGCGCCCTCCTTGCGGCCGCGGCCGCTGCCCTGAGGGTACCGGCGCCTCCGCACATCCCCCTGTTCGCTCAGAGCGCCACGCTGGACGCACAGAGCTGCTCTCCAGAGCCAACGATGGGAGCAACAGCCTCCACCAGCAGGGAGCCTTACTCAGGGTTAATCATGACCTTCATAGTAAAACAGTCGTTTATTTTGTTTTCAGGGACGTTAAGCATAGTGAATGCTTATCTATGAGATTTTTTTTTCCTGGCTCAAAAGAGTCAAATGTTTTGTCTGACATCACTATTCCTTTTCTTTGAATTTAGGTTCAACATAGTAAACATGGATGGAAAATTTTTCCATTCAAAGGAAAATGCTACGCTTCATAATTTGATTCCCATTGAAAATACTGCAGCAAAACCCAAGAGATTTTAAATCAAACTACCACATTCATAAGTAACATTATTTACAGCGGTAGACTCCCAAAACTGCTGATGTATTTTCAAAATGTTCACAGTGTGTTTTAGAGATGGTCAAGAGTAACTACCAAACACTGCATCTTTAAGTAAATCTCATTTGTAAAGAAATTGAAGTATTTAGCTTCCTCCTAGCTGTAATAGATAGCAAGAAATCCATCTAGGGAATCAATGTCAGAAGCTGGAAAAGGTCCCTGCAGGATATGCTTCGGCCATTCTTGTACCATCACTGAAGGCTGTGGACTTGTGCAAATCAAATACCCAGCTGCAAACGCTGACCAGAGTACCCTAAACAGCTGATTTGAGTGATTAAAGAGATCATGGCTTTTATGGTTCCTTGTCACTGTTCAGCTGGACATAACTGTCCTCATAATTTACATTGTGGGAGACAAAAGCATTCTGCAGCAGACTATAAACACAAATCCCAAATCACAACCACCAAAACACTTGAAAACCCTAAAAAGGTTAGAAATCATCACCACCTGGTGAAACCAGTATATTTCACCCTGCAGTGGTGAAACCATCATTCACCACTGGTGAAACCAGTAGATTTCGCCCTGCAGTACTTGGATGGTTCCTTTTTGCAGACCCTGTGCAGGGGAAGGCATAGCTGCTGGTGAAGAACTTAAGCACAAGGGACACCAAATCTTTCTAAGCAGCCACAACTATTTACTATATCAATTTGTCAGTTCCCTTGCTGTTTACATGGCGTTTTCAGCAGAAGGCATCCATAACTTCATGCTCCACCATATCTTCATACTGGCATCTTCCAGTTGCACCTTACTGCACACACAGCTGATACTGAGCCTTTCATACAGATTTAGATGTCATACATACACCCTGCTCAAAAGTTACTCAAGCAAATCCACCAGAGGAGTTTACTTGCCCACAAAATGGAAGCCCACTGCCAGGACATCATTCACAGGTTGTGTCCAGACTGTTGCTCTGCAGGCATGGATTGTTCCGAGGGTGGAGAAGATGCCTTTTGATTACAAATCACAATCATGATTCATTTTGAGATTTATATGTACCAGCTGCTTCCTGCTGGTAATATCATTATTGCTATGACATGGATCCTCAGAAGAGTGGAAATTTGGTATTTCTCCAGGTCAGGATGCTTCCCACTCTTGTATATCCCTCTGTGTGAATCAACACATACAAGTAACCAAGGATAACCATCAAACTACAGCTGAAATGCAAAGAGTGGGTTTATTTCATTACCTTGCTAATAACACCTTGTGGAACACACATGGGGACACAGGCTCTGTTTGGCTTAGCTCATTCTAGTAGACATTGGAGACATACTAACTGCCTGCCTCTCAAAAACAAAAGGGTTTGCGTGTTTTTGACAGAGGATAAGCAACATTAAGCATGATAAATGGAGTTTTCTCGCACCAACATGTCTCACATTCCCAGCCGCAAAATCACTTTGATCAAAACTATTCTCTCCTCCTCACCAAACTTTTCAGTTTTTACCCTTTCCTCCCAACACATTCTCTATAACCTCCTCCAGCCACATAAACTATGAAGGTGAATAAAGTTAACTGAAGTCATAGAGTTAAGTCACACTTTGTATGGAATAGTGTTTATCCAGCATGATTGCAAGATGACTAACTGAAAAAATTTTTAATATTTAGAAATTTTAAGACTTCTAAATCTTTCAGAAATGTTTGCTGTATGCTGAATCAATGTTCAGACTAGAAGTAACTTATATGTTTTTAGCAGATGGAGTAATTAACAAATGTAATATATTACCATAATAATTGCTGCATCAGTTCAGAGCCTGGAAATTAAGAAATTACTTCTAGAAAAGATGTTCAGTGTAATACACAGCCTCCATGGAGTTTTGCTTTCAGATTCTTGAACCAAGTATAATAAACACCTGACTAATTAATCTTAGTATTCTTTCTAGATTTAAAATTCAAGAATGAGCCTCCTGGAAGAAAATGTTTTGATCGAAATTCCTTGGTTTAAAGTATTTAGAATCAACTTGCTTTTCTACTTCTGCTAGTTAGCCAGCTGGGCTTCAACAACACATTGAGAGAGGTTTTCATGTAACTGGCTTGTGTACTGTAGCTCTTCTAAAAAAAGAGGAAAACACTTAAAAATACCTTTTGTGCCAGAGGGTTATAGTGACAGTAAATATGCATTTTTCCAAAGTTCACAAATAAAACCCCTCAATTTAACATGCTATCCAAAACTGCAGGCATTAGTGATATGTCATGGGGACCCCTAGGGGCACCTTCTTCAAGCTAAAAAAGAAGCTGCCACTTTGAAAATCTGGCAGATTTGTCTGGTGAGATGCTTCAAAGAGCATACTGGTTAATAGGGATATTAAAATCATTCATGGCTGCTGAGTAATTCTTCATATCTCTGAACATTGCTGCTGTGATAAATGGATATGATTCGTGCTAACTAGATTGTAACTATATCAATATAAAATAAAGGAAAAGTATATGTGATTAGTGTTACAAAGCAGATGGGCCCCTTTGCAGATGTGACGTGAAAAACAGGACACAGGATGTAGTATTGAGATAAGCAAGATCCCAAAATAGAATTGGTCTTGGAATGAACAAAGTTGGGATGATTCCAGGTATATGCTTGATTATATTTAACATACTTGATTGTATTCATTTATATAAAGAATTGCTGCTCAATTAAAATTGCTGCTAAATTCAATTTTGTTGTTTATTAAATTAGACATATAGAACTTCATAGCACTGCCATTGCAGGCTTGTACAGACACTGTTGCAGCAGTTTGTGATTTCCTCCAGCCACACCAGCCAGGGACCTAGCATCTCTAAAATCAAAGCCAAAAGGGTTGTACACAAGCTGGCAGAGCAGGAGAGGTCCCAGCCACCAGCGGGCTTAGAGGGCCCTGCAGAGGATTCCAGGCAGCAGACAGAGGGACAGGAACAACTGGAATGCCTGAAAATCACATTTAATAATGGAAAATAAAAGGTGCACTAACAATGTGCAACAAAACATAACCTGTATACTGTATAGAGCTGTTCCAGAAGACCTTGAAATGAGGCAAACACAACCTTACATAGACATTATCTGAGGGCAGAGACAATCAGAAACAATACCTTATATGGAACACAAGATTACCCAATCGGAGGGCAGGGTTCAGAACATAACTTTATATGGAATGACTTAATCTACATAACTGTTCCCATCATTCCTCTCTTCTCACCCTAACTTAACTAGATGTTTCCTATCTTAGCTTCTTGCCTCCCAGGGCCTAATATTCTTTCCTTCTGTGACTTACCTACAGCCCATCCTTTCCAGGATGGAGTGCCACATCTCTCCCTTTTAGGTTTTCTTTAAAAAATTTTTAAAACATCTGAAGGTCTTCTGTAGTAGCTTTTGGCAAACAACTTAAATTTAACAAGACTAACATTAATAACTCTTTTAACAAAAACAAATCTTGGTATAATTATTGTCAAGTAAATCAAAATTTTAACAGGTAATCTAACATAATGCAATCACTACTATAACCTACAGTAACAATTCTATTTTAATCAACAAGAACAGTTGCCTTAGTCAACCTTTACCTTTTAAACTGTTTTACCTGATAATGTGTCATATTTGTAAAAGTATTGATGAAAATCAACAACAGGGAAACTGGTATTAATGATGAGAAGTATTTTTATAGCTACTGCCAATTGTAAACTGCTGATATTTTTGAGTTAAGAATGAAATGTGGTAATTATTTAATGGATTAAAATAATAATTTGGTTTTGGAAAGTGATTAAGGTTAAAATCTTAGGGAGTATATACAACTAATTAACATTGATATCCAACATTAAATTAAAAGATAAATAAAATCATTAAGTTGAATTAAGAAGACAGACAAGAACTACACCACTACAACAGAAATACTGAATAAAATAAACATTTGGAGGGAAATGAAAACCACAATTTTCATATAAGAAATTGTATAAAAATGTGTTTAAGTAATTGCTTTACAAATGCTGAAAACAATTGATTAAATAATTGCAAGGTTTGATAACACTATAGGATAAACTTAACTACTTTAAAGTATATTAAGTAAATCTATGGTCTCTAACTGTAAAAAGAGAAATAAGAACTAGAACTACTTTGCTAGCTTGTTACTAAAGTTATACTAAGTGATAACTAAGATAAATATAACTTGCACTTTGTGTAATCAAAATAATATAAAAATTGATAAGTGCTATGTATAAAATGAACTATTTACATTTCTTAAATTGAAAACTGGACAAAACAACTATTCAATTTGTTGAAATATACTCAATTATCTATATTTAAATCAAAATTTAAACACTATAAAAAATACTATCAAATTTATACAGCTCAATTAAATCACTCAAAGCTTAAAATATGAAGACACTTCCTCTACCTGACACTTGTAATAAAACTTTTTGGTTGTTAAGCTAATCTAAAAATCTAATTATTTTATTGAGACAATAATTGTATTCTTCAACATAGAGCGGTGTTGATGTCGCTGATGCCAGGATGTTATTGGCTGAAGTTGGTAAATTATAAAGACTGAAAAGATATAGTTGCCGCTAGGTATTGCCTAGTAATATCTGAAGAGCTTCAGGTGGTGGATTTTTGAAGCTGATAGACAGAATGGTGATATTGTCTTGCTAATTTTCTTTTTCACATGATGGTGTCAGTGCTTGGATCTCAGCCTTGGCTTTGTTGCTGCCCACTTTGGTGACGCCATTTTGTAGGATGGTGTTCTTGTTAAGATGGCAGTTTAGGAGGATGTAAGAGAATGGCAATTTCTGGAAGAGGAGGAGGGAGGAAGAGGTGGAGTGGCAGGAAGGGGAGGGTCTGGTGGGTCCAAGATGGTGTGACCATTACCATCCTGGACCGACAGAGAAGAAGGAGTAGGAGGACACAAGATAGCAGAAGGACAGTAGCTCATTTGCACCTCGTGGTGGGTTCCATCTCATGTCTTACTCATAGGGACTAAGGGACAAAGAGTAGGGGACAGCGCTGTCTCGGTTTGGATAGAGGTGGTAGTGGCTAAGATCATGTGGAAGGAAGGGGCATGTGAGGTGTTGTGGAGTCTCTTTTTGTAAAGTTTTGTTCCCACTGAGTCCCAGAAACCAACATAAAGTTGTTAGTAGCCGAAGAACTGGGGAAATTACAGAAGACCCACTTCAGAATCACTTTTTGTGCACGTTTCCAGACTTCCTTCCTATGATTAGCCAAAAGTAATTTTAACTATCCATATATATATCCCTCTGCTGGTTAGACAGACTCAAAACCATTTCACTCCCTCCGATTCAGCGATGGGCCAATGTTTCCCTCGTCCCTCCAGCTCCGTCACAGGAATCCTCACATCTTCGGTCGAGGCAAGGTCGACTTCCTATCACCTCTAGTCCACCATAGTCTAACACCTCTGGAGGGACAACCTACTGGTCAGCACCCCTGATGATCCAAGCCCGACAGTACCCTGAATATCAGTGTCCCTGTTCGGGCGCCACTTGTTGCATTGCATCTGACAAATGCAGCTTATGAACCGGACTAGCCAGGAGTTGTGAGGCAAAATAAAAAGGGACAGGAATGACTGGAGTTCCCGAATATCAAAGTTTAATAATGGAAAATAAAAGGTACATTGTGAAGGTGTTCACAGGGGTCTTAGGATGAGGGAAGAGACGAAGGATCTGACTCCATGTTTCAAAAGGCTTGATTTATTATTTTATGATATATATATTACATTAAAACTATACTAAAAGAATAGAAGAAAAGGCTTCATCAGAAGGCTAACTAAGCTAAGAATAGAAAGGAATGATAACAAAGGCAGCTGTCTCAGACTGTCTGAGCCAGCTGGGCTGTGATTGGCCATTAATTATAAACATCCAAGATGGGCCAATCACAGATGCGCCTGTTGCATTCCACAGCAGCAGATAACCATTGTTTACATTTTGTTCCTGAGGCCTCCCAGCTTCTCAGGAGGAAAAAATCCTAAGGAAAGGATTTTCATGAAAAGATGTCTGTGACAGTGCACTAACAGTCAATGTGCCACAAAACATAATCCATACATTGTGTAGAGCTGCTCCAGAAGACCTTGAAATGAGGCAAACACAACCTTATAGAGACATTATCTGAGGACAGGGAACCAGTGAACAGAGAGAATCAGAAACAATAACTTATATGGAACACAAGATTACCTAATCAGAATGTAAGAAAGTGACCTCCACCACTGGACAGCAAGGAAGGAGTTGACTTACAAGGCTCTAGGAAGGGCTAGAGATATAAAAGGCAGAGCACCCATTTTGAAGATGAGCCACGTGGCTGGTAGTCATGGGAGAGGACTCCCAGTGCTGTAATTTTTCCTTATTTGGTCTTTTTGTTGTATTTTTTTTTTTTTGGTATTTTTAAAATTTTCAAAAGTGAGTGGTTGTTTCTCACAAGGGGCAGGCAGCAACACCTGTAAATCTGAGCATGAGACAGCTGGGCTGTACATTGAACAAAAGACTTTGGTATTCCACTGGCTGCTTCTCCATGAAGCCAGTGTCCATAAAGGAGACAGAGGTGTCCTGCAACTTTATTTGAATAAAGGGAGAGAGGCCTTGGAGGCTTTCTCACTTGAGGTCTTGGAGGGCACAGCCTCCTTTTGTCCCAAACTCCCAGCACCATGTTGCCTTCTTCCTTTTCCTATTGGCCAAGGTGCTAGGGAGATACAACCTTCTTGAACCCTCTACCATGTATGCCTCCTTGAATCTGTCATTTTTCCTCAAAATTTAGAAACTCAAGCTTGTGCAGACCCACTTGACTGTTTCAGGAGTCAGGCTGTCTGGGCTTTGCAACAGTCCTGCTGCTTGAAGTTGGTAGAGACATTAAGACACTTTTTAAAGACATTAACACCCATGCCTTCACCCACAGAGTTGTTTGTAAAGACATTAGCACAAATCTTCCCCAGCAGGGTAGTCCTCAAGGGCAGCACTGAACCCTGAATGGAGCTGCCTGGGAGCTTCCAGGGCAGCCAGGCCTTGCCACAACTGGGATGGAGCCTCTCATAACCCTTCAGCCTCCATTCCATAAGCTTTAGCCTGGGATAAGCAACTTGCTTTAAGCTGTGTAGGCTACAAAGAGCTACAGGTAATATCTGTGCAGCCATGCTTGCTTGTGCACTGCTGGAGGGGTCTGGATACTGCAAGAAGGAATGGGTTGTAATGACTGCTGGAAAACAGTCCAAAACTGCATTCGTCATTGCAGCTAAGACATAGTCTTACTTTGGCAACAACTGAACTCTCCAAAAATAAAAATAAATATTAAAAAAAAAAAAACAAACCCAAAACTACCCAAAGAGGGAAGCAAGACCTCACTCTTGACTGCATCATTACTTTTCGAGCCTTTCCCTAAAGTCAGAGGAAATAAGATCCTCTGGAGACACCCTCTGGCCGTGCTGCCCGCCAAGCTGCATCTCACAACCTGGGACTGCTCTGGAAGATGTTGCAAAAGGATTCCTCAAAAATGCATTCAGTCTTCTGAATAAAAGCACAGATGCTGTTTATGCTGTTCTTTAGCGTCATGGTGCACTACATTTTTACAAAATTATTTGAATCAAAGCTCTCATTCTTTAATTAAACTTCATTTAGTTGCCATCTGCCTGGGATCAAAATGGCTTCGTGTTTTGCAGCTCTTAATGAGGATTGTTATTGAATTTGTAAACACATAAACACCATCCTCAGCCCCCTCCGATATACCAGAGAGTTTGAAAGGTGATAAATCAGAAACACGGCTCAAACATTAAGAACTGCATCTTCACTCATCTAATAGTAATTGCCAGGAAAATTAATCCACAAACACCAGAGGTCTATGTCATAAAAGGAGACAGAAGAGTACTCTCACCTGTGTTCAGCTGTCTTGATGCTGTTTCTGTGGTCAGTAACACCTGGAAAGGTCCACGCCACTTCACCACCAGGGGTGCTTCTTTCCACTCCTTAACTAGGACTAAATCCCTGGTAGGATGCTATGAACAGCAAAGTCCAGAGGCAGCATCTCTGCTAACTGGGCTTTCTGTCAATGAGATTTCACAAGAGACAGAATAAAACACATATTGTTTTAAATATACATCACTTATTTCCGCACACCCCCCCCTCCCCGGCTTGCACCATGTTGAGAATTAAATGGGTAAGGAATTACAAACATCAATTCCAAGGGAGATAATAGAATATCTTCTCTGGGTGGCCCTTATTCTTGCCAAAGCTAATGGCAAAAGCCACCCCCATGGCATCTTCGTTTCTATCACCAGCTTCAAAAGATGTCTCTTTATTTCTCCATTCATCTGTTTTAATCGCCCTGAATTCTCAGGGTGCCACGGCTATGGAGATCCCACTGAAGTCTCAAAGGAGCCATAATCCCTTGAAGGCTCCTCCTATAAAATGAGTTCCCCTGTCCAAGTCCACTGCCTTCACAATCCCATACTCAGAAATCATTTGTTAATTGATCAAATAGTTGCTTTTAAGTGACTAGACACTCCCCTGGCCCCCCTGCCAGCCGGCACATAACTACCGCTATCTAAGCCCTCTTGCCTGGAGCATCTCAGCAAAATACACCATCCCCGAGAGGACATATAGCCCAAAGTCATTTCCCCTGCCTTGCAGTCTCCTCTGCAGGCAGGCTGTTATAGGCATCCCTCAACAGCTCATTTTGCTAAAACAAAAACACTCAAGGTAGTCCTGGAGAGTCCCAATGACTCCTCCCATTGAGCTATCTCAATATTTGCAGTCTCAAAGTTCTCGGCATCTACTGTTTACTCTGCTTCGTAAATCAATTCTCCCCACTTTCCCCTGCTCTACCACCTTTAATTATCTCTGACTCCTCTGGTGGAAAAGACAACACCACCACTTCCCCCTCCCCGTGGCAACAGCTGAGCCACAGGAAGCAAAGGGAGGATCCCAGGGAGGATCACTGGCATAAGTGCTGCTATTTGAACATCTCCATTGACCAGCTGATTACCCACGGTCTCTTCTGATCACTCTGCCTGATGTCACTTAACAGCTCTTACTTCTGCCTCTTATGGGAAATTCACCACCTCTAACAAGTCAGTGATTGAGGTCTCATGAGCAGAGTTTTCCCTGCAAGTTAAACCTCTTCCCTCACGTACCACCCCACATGCACTCATAAGACCTCTAGGCACACCATTTTTCAGTAAAAAGACAAAACAAGTTAGACAAAAATGAAACTCACTAATTTTCAGGATACTTTAACTAGTATTTGATCTCTCACCAAGCCACTCGAACTGAAAACACAAATTACAAACATAAACAAACTGAAAATGCAAACACTTATGGTTTTAAATTTCATTGGTTTTCACACAGCTCCATCTCATGGATTGGTAGGTTCCTATTAAAAAAAAAAAAAAAAAAAAGGTGAAAATTTGGCCTACTAGACAGATTATTAAAAAGGAAAAAACCTCTTGTGGCTTACACAAAGTGACAGAGTCCCCCTGGAGAAATGGTTATCACATTTATGTGAGATTTTGCTGCTTGCAGTTTCTCTGCTTTCAAACAGTTTTTCTTATCTTTAATGCAGGGATGTTTGACATTCCTAGAAAAGATAAAAGAAACAAACTCCCCGGCAGAATATGCCTGAGTGAAACAGTTAATTGCAATAACTTATTCAGGTGGCGTTTTACCTTTTATTCTATGAAGTGCTTGTTGCATCACTTCTGTTGCTTCCCATAGGTCTTCAGTGAGGTTTCCTGTTGGGATTATTATCTTATCAGAGTGACCCCAATAAAAGTTGGAAAGTCTTTTCCCAGTGCTTGAAGAAGGAGTCAGAGCTCTTCATTTCTCGGTCTCAAGGTTGTTTTTTGTTCCTTATCTATAAAAAACTTTCTCCTGCCCTGCCGAGGTCCATCCAGCAGGACAGACAGAGGCACTCTGCCTGCCCCCAGGGCGGTGTTATGTCTTTATACTAAAAACTACATGTACAATGTTTACAATTACTTTCCAGTAATTTTCCTTATGGTACTTATGGTTTTCCCCATTGTTTCTTTCATCTCTCAGTATCCAGTTTTATTTCTCAGCAGACCTACAGTTTCTTTGTAAAGGCAAATCTCTCATTCCATTTATCAATCAGTGGAATCCCTTCCATTGTTTCTTTTCTCTCTCAGTATCTGACTTTATTTACCAGCAGACCCATAGTTTGTTTCTAACAAGTCCCTCATTCCTTCCATCGTGGAGTGGCTCCATTTCAGCAATTCCCATAATCACATCATACACAAAACCCATGTGTAGAAACACTCTACTACTGCAGGATCAAGATTAGGGAGGCCGTGAGAATTAAAGCTGAGGGAAACCAGTAATGAAGTGCAATCTGACTTTTTTTCAAAGTAGGTCAGTATTTCTGGGTCACAATGTTACTGTTAAGCTTTGATTCATTCTTTCAACTTTCCTGCTCCACTTAGGTCTCCATAGAGTGTGCAAGTCTCGCTTCACCCCTACTGTTTTATTTGGCCTTTGCTCTGTTTCAGCAATGTAGTGAACCTCTGTCTGATGACATTCCCACTGGTAGTCCAGACCTCAGGATAATTTCTTTGAACAAAATCTTTACCACCTTGCCAGCTTTGTTGGTGCGACAAGGAAAAGCTTCTCTCCATCCTGAAAAAGCATCTGCTGGTACCCATTTTGTGCAGAAACCTCTGCAAAGTCCATTTGCCAATAGTCTCCTGCTCAATTTCCTTTCTAGACACGGTCCCAAGTGCAGGGTGCCCAATCTAATGTGCCTTCTTTAAACAGGTTGGACACTTTTTAACAATGCTTTCACAGTGCCAGTCATTCATATGCTCAAAACTTGAGGTTTCAATACTTCTACCATAGAGTCTATTCCCCAGTGAGCAACCTTCTGTTGTTTCTCCACCATTTTCTTCATGTGTTGGGGAATTATTATGTGTTTGCTGGGTGTAATTCACCATCCTTCAGTACTCTTTTCAGCATCTAACAATTTTGCCAATTTCTCATCCTCAGCCTGGTAATCAGCAGCCTCCTTGTCCAAATCCTGGTAATTCTTAGGTGAGAACAGCAGGATGTCCCCACTGGCAGCCTCCTTGGCTGGTTTGTCTGCCAGGGCATTTCCAATATTTACTGGGATCTCTCTGAATTGATGAGCTTTACAATGCATTACTGCCACCTTCTGAGATAGCTGCCCCCCTTCTAACAACATCTGTATTATTCTTCTGTGTTTCACAGGAAATCCCTGAGAAGTTCATAGCTCCCTCTCTTTCCACGAGTAAAAGTGGAATTCTCTCCAAAAGTAAATTTCGAAGCAGTCTGTATAATTACAGTCTGATCCTGTGAGAGACATAATGCTCTTGTCAAACGCAATCAGCTCTGCTTTCTGAGCTGACATGTTGGGTGTCAGAGCTTTGGCCTCTGTTACCTTGTGCTGAGTTACCACCACATTCCCAGCTTTTCAGATTCCATTTTTCACAAAGCTGGTCCATGAAACTTCTTCCATGAAGAGTTCCCAATTGTATGGAAAATCACGCTTTGAAAACCCAGTGTTCATTAAGGAGACAAGGAGGCGGACGAGCCCTACCACTTTATTTGAATAAAGGGAGAGAAGCCACCGAGGCACTCACCCACTGGATTCTCTCTCTCGGGTTTCTGGTGCACACCCTCCTTTTATCCTAAACTCCTGGCCGCGTGTTCCCTTCCTCCTTTCCCCATTCCACTAGGAAGGTACAGCCCTCCCAAACTGCTTACCACATGTCCTCCCTTTGAGCCTGATTTTACCCCAAAGTTCAGAACCTCAGGCTTGTGCAGACCCACTTGACTGTTTCAGGAGTCAGGCTGTCTGGGCTCTGCAACTAACCTGCTGCTTGAAGTTAGTAGAGACATTAAGACATTTCAAAGCCATTCACACCCATAGAATTGTTTGTAAAGAGGTTAGCACACATCTTCCCTATCAACCCCTCCTCTTAGTATTTCTCAATTTGTCTTTACAAACCCTAGACATTACTAACTTTAATTTTTTTAACAACCTGGCACGGTATAAAGATTAACATTTCAAACGTCCCTCCCAGCTTTTCTGCATCGGGCCCCTGCAAGAGATGTGGCGAGTAAATACAGAGAAACAGAATACAGTAAATACAGTAAATAAAGAAGACATTAACAGCTCAGATCAGCCCACAATCACTAGAGCTCCTTGTAGATGATCCATGGCTACTGATAGCCAAGGACTCCCATCCTTTTCCCCCTGCTGAGAAGTCAAGATCTCTGGGGTTTTAGAGACCTTGACTCAAATATGATGGGCCCACCCCTGTTCAGCTCTCCTGACTGCTGTTCCTGCGGTCCTGGTTGGATGTTATCAACAGCAAGGTCCAAAGGCAGCATCTGTGCTAACTGGGCTTTCTGTCATTGAGATTTCAAGAGACACGGTGTCCTGAACACATACTGGTATAATCTTCCCTCTCCCTGACACATTGAAAATTAATTCCAAGGGGAATGATTTCCTCAGGGTTTGGCTCTCATTTTTGCCCCAGCTAATGGCAAAAGCCATGCCCATGGCTTAGTTTCTGTCACCAGCTTCAAAGGTGTTTCGTTATTTGTCCATTCATCCTTTCTGCTTGACCTCAATTCTCAGGGTGCCAGGGGGTGTGGGGGTCCCACTGAAGTCTCAAAGCAGCCATAATCCCTTGAAGGATTCCCCCTGTAAAATCCAGCTCAGTCCATTGCCCCCACAATCTCATACCCTGGAATTACTTGTTCCAAAAAATACTTTAATAACTGACACAGTAGTTGCTGAAGTCACCAGAAACGCCTCTGGTCACCCTGCCAGCTGGCATACTGTTATGAATAGAAATGTTGCCCATTTTTTTAAAGGTTGCAGAGTTCACAGGTTGAGCCAGTTGCTGCCAAGGTGGAGTTCTAGCTGTTTGTTGTTGTAATCACCTGTTGTTAATAGTTTTTCATTAACTACATGTTGCTGATGGTTGGGAATTTCCCTTTTTCTCGAGTATCCCCCTGCTGCTTCCTGGAGGATGGCACCCGCATGGTGAAGAGGAGGGAACATTGGGGTTGGCATGCAAATGAAGAAACCCCTCACCAAACCTAGCAAAAACCCCGAAAAACAATGAGCCAACACGGAATTGAGGGATTGAAGTGATGTCTAGATGTGAGGAACAGAATCCAGTGTCCGCTAAGACCCTTTTTACCCCTCACCATAACCTAGAGATGTCGGCTGGAAACAGGACCTCAAATGTCAAACCAAATAACTGGGAATCTCCTGATGCTCTGGTGAGGATGGAAGCCCCAGCTCTGCCCACAGACCAGCAGACACAGCTGCATTTTCCTCCTTCTCTGTGCCACTCCTGGGAGCAGCGGTGGCATGAATGCAGACCCATTGGTTCTTCCCACCCGAGCTGATTTTTAATAAAAGCATTAAAAGGAGAAAGATCTCCTCCCCTATTTATTTCAATACCACTACCAGAAGGTATTTAAGCCCTGTTGTCCGGGGCATCTCAGCAGAATACAGCTTGCATCCTTGGACACATAGCCCAAGGTCACTCCCCTGCCTTGCACTCCCCTTTGCAGTCTGGCTATCAGCTTTAGCTGGGCAGCCCTCCATAGCTTGTTTTGATAAAATAAAAAGACCCAAGGTAGTGTTGGAAAAGAAATGAAATTTAGCAAAATATTTAATTATAGTGAGTTGTGTGTGAACTGGTTTGTTAAAAAGTAGTTTTGTAGCCGTTGAAAGTGTGTTGGGTTTTGTGTGTAACTTAGCAGGTAGTCTTAGGGATTTAATAAATAATTAAACTAGTGCAGGAAAGTAAGAATGCTAACCTGTCTGGAGGCAGCATACAATGCTCTTAGAATAAGATAAGCAGAAGATTAATGATCTTGTTTGTGAACCAAGGAACGTATCACAAGGGGTCTGTGACCAGGCAAGGGGAACGGGGAACTGTTTCTTGGAGACTTTGTTGTGAATCGCATGTATAAGAGGGGAGCACCCATACGTGAATTTGGGGGCTCAGACTTTGGGACGTGAGTCCCCCAGTTCCCCGGGCCCTTAATAAAGCACCCACAAAACTTATCCGAGTTTTGTGTCATTTATCAATCGGGCAACAGTAGGACATCTTGAGGAGGGTCTCTGCCAATCTTCAATGACTCCCTCCGTGGAGTTGTTTTAATATTTGCAGGGTCAAAGCTCCTGGCATCCACTGGTTACTGTCCTTTACATAAAATCTCCCCTCTTTCTTCTGCCCCACCACTTTTCATTATCTCCAACACCTTTGGTGGAAAACACAGCACCACTTCCCCCTCCCCTGCCCCCCCCAGCAATGGCTGGGGAGCAAAAGGGATCAAAAGGAGGATCCCGGAGGCCTCTGGCAAAAGTGCTGCTTTTTGAACATCTCCATTGGTCAGCTGATTGCCTAGAGAGCCCAGACAGCCTGAATCCTGAAACAAAGTGGGTCTGCACAAGCTTCAGTTTCTGAATTTTCAGCTAAAATGACAATGGGGGGATATGAGGTAGGCAGTTTGGGAAAGCTGTACCTTTCCAGTATCTCAGCCAAAGGGGAAATGAAGAGGGCAACATGCAGCCAGGGGTTTAGGATAAAAGGAGGCTGTGTCCTCCAAGACCTCAAGAGAAAAAACCCCGCAGGTGTGTGCACCCAAGTGGCTTCTGTCCCTTAATTTGAATAAAATTGCAGGACTCCTCTGTCTCCTTTGTCAGGAAAAATAATCCATGAACACCAGAGGTTTATGTCCAAAAAGGAGACAGAGGAGTCCTGTAACTTTATTAGAATAAAGGGAGAGGCCATGGGGCATTCCCCATGGGATATCTCAAAAATTTTAGAGGATGCACCCTCATTTTTCTCCTAATTTCCTGGCTGCATTTTCCTCTCTCTTTCTCCATTGCCTGAGGTACTTGAGAGGTACAGAGTTCCTGAAATGCCTAATACCCCCTTCTAGTGAATACCCCTCTTGTTTTTCTTTTTCCTTGTCTTTCCTTGTGTCCCTGTTCTTTTTCTCTAAATCCAAAGATGTAGCACAGTCTTGAGTCAGTGACAGTCTGCGTCAATTAGGGGAATTCCTATGGAATTTATGGTTCTCCCCATTGCTTCCTTCACCTCTCCATTTTTGGCCTTATCTACCATCAGGCCCACAGTTTGTAAAAACACCTCCCTCTCATTGCTTTGACCTTTATGGACACTGGCTTTTCATAGCCTGATTTTCTGCACACCTGCAGCTGGAAGAAAGTCTGTCACCCCCTCTCAGCCCCTTTTGAATGTTTTTTTATTCTTTTAACACCATGCATATATTTGTTCTGCAACTCAGGATTATTCTGCAAATCAAAAAAATAAATCAACATACAAAACAGCATTAGTTGCAAAATGGTCAGTGCCTTTAACACGCCCCTTTTTGTGATAATTTAACTCACACATGAGCCACCAAGGATAATAATATTCAGCAAGTTGTTTTCATCTCAGGGGATCACGTACACATCTCCCACCCCACGCCTTTTCCAGTTCCTTAAAACACAACTCAAGGGGAGACTTGGGGAATTCCTTCTTGCAGGAGCTATGAGGGCAGTCCCACACCACATTTACCACCTTACGAAAAATAAACTTTCTACACTTTTAAAATATTTTTAAAAGCTCCTACAATTATTTTTTAAATAACCTTTTACAACCTTTTAGTAATTTTTTACAACTTTATGCAACCTTTCGCAGGACTGAAATTGTGCTATGGGCATTCCTGTGTTAGCTAGTGCATGATCTTACACAAGCCAGCACGGTTACAAAAACCTCTGAGCCCAGCAGTGCTTTTGTTAACCACTTAGAGTTTTCCATTTAGCTGGGAACTTGTACTCCCTTAAAAGTACACTTTTCTAATTAGCTGGGGACTTGAAAACTTTTGATACACACTTATATAGTTTTACAATAACTTTTAATAGAAAATAACAAATTATATCATTACTTTTATAACCCAATTGTATTATAGAGCTCAATTTCTGGAGGGATTCTCTGCTGCAGCTTATGGTTAGATATAATTTTATATCCTCAATAATGCCTTAATAAAACCCAGAGGTTTTGCCTTGAATTCATTGGATTATAGGATCAAAGGATTTCCCTGAAAAAAGCTTTTGAGGCACACCAGAGTCCTCCATCCTGTAAATCCATGGAGCATCAAAAGCATTGTCCAATCTGGGGTCGCAAGTAAATTGTTGTCAAAATCATCAGGATAAATTAAAAAATCAATCAGGATAAATAAGACTCTCTAACACTTTCTTTTCAGTGTTAGGGAGTAAGGCATTACTTTATTCTTGGCCCAGATGTGTGTGTGTGGCTGACAAAGTTCCAGCCTCCACATAGATGCTGATATGAGTAATTTTCATTTATTTTTTACATTTTTAGCAAACAAAGAAATAATGTTCATGGTTTCTAAGCTACATAATTCTTTTAATTAATTAGAATTCTATCCTTTAATGGTTATTGATTTTGTACTCTTCATGCTAATTTGAGTCACATTCTTTAGTCCTCTTATCATCTTTTTCTAAGATAGGGGGTGTCCAGCTTTGCAGGTCCTTATCTCTTCTGTATCTTCTGGTTACTCCAAGGTCCTAGAAGGGTTATAAATTTAAGATCCCATGTGTCCAATCTTCAGCTCCCTTTGGCTTTGTTTACTGAAGCTTGTCAGGGTTAGTTTTAGCAAACTTAATGTTTCAGTGATTTAATGATCAAAGTAACAATAAGAGCCTGTGAAGAAACTTAATTAGTGCTGGCTAAAAGTGGGCACTGCTTGAAGTTAATTAAAACAACTAATTAAATAAATAGGAAAGTTCTGTCTTCCAACAACAAGCAAGCACAGGCACCAGGGCAGGAGTTTCCCACCCCAGCCACAGAAAATGGAAAGTGGATGTTGTGGCCCTGCAACTCCTCAAAATCCCAGCAGGAATTATTGCTATCGCTGCTCAAAATGCCTCTGTTACCAAAACCAGCAGTGTCCAGACCCATCTGGGGGCACTGGAGGTGCCAGGTGGATGCAGAGCTCCCAGCCAAGCAGACGGAGCAGGGCACAAGCTGCCTTTAGTGAGAGGGGTTCCATATCACGGATCAGGAAACTTGGGGAAGAAAACCTGAGCCCAGTGTGGTGACTCAGCCCCAGTGGCACAGCCAGCCCTCCCCTGCCCCATCTTCCTCACCAGCTCTGAGCTGGGGATGCTGGGGAGAGTCTCTTTTGCTCAGTTTCCATTTACAGCCTTTATGATCCCATTCAGCTCTCTGAACTAAATCATGAGTCCCCAGCACAGTTCCCATGCCCTAATTTAACTCCAGGGCTTGCATTCACCTCTGCCTTTTGGCAGCATCATCAGGGCCTGTGTGGGTACAGCACTCCAGCCCCCAGGCTGGCAGAGCCTCCAGCAGCAGCCTCAAACATCCCTGTCATTGCTAAACCCTGCTAAAACCTTCAGTGTTATGGCGTCAGACTTTTATGTCCTTAATACAAAAAAATAAAATGTAATAATAAGTATGCCCTCTTATGAGACATCTACTTGGTAGATGCAAATGAGCCCCTTTCAGACATTTGGGAAGACAAAATGAGATTTTATCTCTGAATCATGTTTCCTAACTGGAGATGCCACAGGTTTGAGTATCTTGGAGATGCCACAGGTTTGAGTATCAGGCAGAAACAAGAAAGTCTGAGATTTTGATGCAACTGCTCAGATGTTAAAATATTTCTAACTGGGGTTACTGATACAGACTTCACCACTTTTGTGCCATATCCTACATTTACTTGGGATTTTGTTATCTTGTGTGATCATTTACATCTAACTCCAGAACAAGTTGAAGTCCAGATCCAGGAAACTGCAGCTGCCTTGAAACATGTCTACTTCCCATCAAATAACACTTCCATGCCCTGCCCAAAGCCTTCTCCTGGCCTGAAGAGACAGACTCAAGCAGAGTGAACACATGTAAAACAAACAGAGCAGCAGATTCCACTCAGACAAACTGTCAGGAGTGGTTTTGACCCTCTGTCTGCCACCATCCACCCACCTGGAGGCCACAGCTGCTGCTGGTGGGGCAGCTTTGCTGTGACAAGCCTGTGGTGACCCATCCTGGAGGGACACTCAGCAATGGGCACCTCACAGTGAGGCCTCATATCCCTGTTTATAATGACTCCAGAGCTAGAAGCCCCAGGGTTTTTGCTTTACTGGTGGCTCAGGCTGGGCTGCATTTACCTGCACACAAGCCAGGATGTTTCTTCTTCTTCTTCTTCTTGCACTGACATTCCCACAGTGTCTCACCCATGCAGGGCTCTCAGCAGGCACAAAGCAAAGTTAAACACATGCAGGGGGAAATAACAGCTTTAGCTTCTGCAAACTCCAGGAATGGAATGGAAATATAAGGGCAGGAACGTCAAATTATACCCCTCCCTCAATTTATTGGTTTGTTTATTACATGGGGGAAGGTAGTCCAGGGTAGATGGAGGAGTCTGGGGGCACCCTGCCTGCACTCAGCATTGCCACCAGCAGTGGTCCAGTGCTGTGGAGTATCAGTGTGATCAGAACAGGAGGCTCAGGGGGACCTTCTTACTTAAAACCACCTGAGATGTTGTAGCCAGGCAGGCAGTGGCCTCTTCTCACAAGTAAAGTGATACAACAAGAGGAAATGGCCTCAGGTTTTCCCAGGGGATGTTTAGATTTGGTATTGGGGAAAATGTCAACAAAAGGGAGGTGAGGCTTTGAAATAAACTGTCCAGGAAAGTGCAAGCATCACCATCACCCTGCCACCATTCATGAAACATGGGGATGTGGTCCTCAGGCATGTGGTTTAGGGGAGAACATGGCAGTGCTGGGTTCATGGTTGGACTCAGTCTTACAGATCTTCTCCAAATTAAACAATTCCACTATTCTGTTGTGGGACCTTCCTTCCCCAAAAGGCATCAAAGCCTCCCATAACATCATAGAATGATAATCATAAAACCATAAATCATGAAGGACTTCAGTGGCTGGAAGTTTTTCCTGGTTCAAATGCCAGTTAAATGCACACAATCCAACCTTTCTGTGCCTTTCCAAGTCTGGGATGGCAGGAGACTCCACACAGGAGGGCTTGGGGGGGATCTCACCTCTTGGGGGGCTGAAACCTCCTTCCCCCTTAATGCAAATGCATTTGGGCTTAGGAGCCAACAGAACTCATGGGTGCAGGTGACTGATGCTTGGGAGGGCTGGCTCCCTCCTCTGTCACCACTGCAGTTTGGTACCACTCCTCTGGCAGCTCTGTACATGAATTTTTACATCTTTGAGCTAAATTAAATGAAGCATTAAAACATTTCAGACCTCTTGGCTTCAGGCACTGATGACACTAAGGAGTCACTGAGCTGCCAAAGCCCAACAAGGCCTGTCCAAGGGGTGCCCTTCTGCCCTTATCCTTACCTATAAATGTTATTTACCAATAAGATATGCAATAAAATAAGTACTTTTAAGAGCAAGGCAACACTTTTTATTTTTATTTAAAAAGGCCTTGGTGGCAGGAATATAGTGTAAAAATCATTGGAAAAACTAAAAGGCATCGATACATATTGGAATATACACTTTTTACATAAATTACATTTATTTATTTTTTCTTTCATTTGAGGTTCTTATTTGATATTAAGGTCTAATAGTTAATAGGTCCTGGGATCTGGACGTTTAGACCACCATAGTCTAACATGTACATGTTCATGGGCCATTGCTGAAAGAGAGAGAGAGAAAAAGAAGGCAAAAGTCTCCGTTAGGGCACAACACAAAACCATGCAAACATCAAATCTCTGACATGTTCCAACAACTGGCTGTTGCTCCCACTTTCCAAGTAAGAGAAAAGAACCAACCCCAAACCAAAACACCACTAGCAAACTTGACAAAAACCCTTCAAAGTTTTTATTTCTCTTTTGCATTTTTGGGGAGTTTTATTTGGTATCATCCGCAACCGAAGCCAAACCCTGAAGGAGTGCAGCTGTATGCATCTCTCTGACTTTATCTCCTATTTTTCCTGGTTTGTGGCATTCTAGAACTGCTCCCAGAACTGAGCTAGAGGTACACC
This sequence comes from Melospiza melodia melodia, assembly GCF_035770615.1. Taxonomy (NCBI): domain Eukaryota; kingdom Metazoa; phylum Chordata; class Aves; order Passeriformes; family Passerellidae; genus Melospiza; species Melospiza melodia. Next base: position 6,199,130 of record NC_086214.1, read on the forward strand.
CAGGTACAGACCTGAGGTGATGTCACCAGCACTCGTGTTTGAGCCCAGGGGATGGAGGGATTTGCCTGAGCCTGTCTCAAATGCAGCACCCACTAAAGCTGAGGCACACACTGCAGCAATGCAGGAGAGCCCCTGGGGGTGTCAGGCTCGCTCTGCTGACCTCCCCCAGACAAACCCTGCAGAACAAGACAGCCCCACAGGTGTGTCTCCTCCTTTGCCAAACCTGCTCGTGCCATTTTACATCACACTTTATAGGGTTTGTCGGGTGCAGGGAGGTGGTGACAGCTCGAGCAGAACAGAGCAGCATCCTGAAGCAGAAAGATAGGTAGGCAGTAACCCCCCTAATATCTGGAAGGCTTTACCACAAGCGAGATCTGATTTGTTGATGATGTAGACTCCATATTGGAAGAAGAGGAAGAGGAAGAAGAGGAAGAGGAAGATACCGAGTTCCCTTCGGAGATCCTCTTCCGCTTCCGTTTGGGAACGCTGATGTCTTTGTCTGCAAGGAGAGAGGGAAGGCATGAGGTGTCCAAGCCCTGAGAGTGGTCCCTAAATGTGGGGGCTCATTTTGCCACTGTGACCTTGCCCTCCACAGAGCATCCCCAGCTGTGCTGCCACTGGTGGCACAGGCTTGGCCTCCATGAGGGGCACAGAGCTGCCAGCTTTGCTCACACTCTGGCATGCTCTGCCTTGCCACATCTCCCCTCTCTATCCATCCACCTCTTTCCATAAAACACAGGATTGTGGTTATCTCTAGGACTGCTAATTCTGACACATTTGATTAAAACTGTCTGAGATTTATCAGGATGATGGGACAGAGAGAGAAGCACATTCCCAGGGATGACAGAAAACCTTGTTGCCTCAGAAATTCAACTGCTAAGTGATGGATCAAATTAAGGGCTTTAACCAGGGAATAAATTGCTCACGGTAAGTAAACTGCTAATGGGAGAGGGATAATCACATCCTCCAGAACATGCTGAAAGTTTGAGCCAAACAGCCCAGTCTTCCCACAGCTCACAGAAGTGGAATCCTCCAATAGGACAGTTTACTCTGGAACAGATGCTGAGCCTAACTTTTTGTAGGTAGGATCTTCCCCCCATCCTGCCCTGGGTATGTGGGAGGTTCAAACACCTCCTCATAACTCCCATCCATTTTCTCTCCCACAGTGCCAGGAAAGCCATAGTTTTGTCCCAGCCCTTCCCTTACCTGTTTGTTTGGCCTCGGTGCAGATTTCAGCAAATGGCCTGTGGAGGAGACAAGGTGTGAGTCAGTGGTTTCACCCTGTGTGCCTGCCTGTGCTGGACACAGCCCAGACCCTGACCCTGAGCTGACTCCTTCAACACCCCCTTGTGTGGAGACAGGACTTGGAACATCCTGGAGAGAAGCAACCTGAAAGAGCTCAGCTGGATCTCTGAGTTATCAGCCCCCATGCACCTTCCCAGCATCACCATCCCAAATCACAGAAGAAAGAGGGGACAAATTGGCCCTGTAACCCTTCAGTGTGCCCACCCATGGGCAGGCACCTCCCTGCAGCACAGGGATGGAGCAGGTCCATGTGGTGGCTCTGGTGGCCTCAGCGTGAGCTGCTCTGCTTATGGCTGAAGGAGCAAGGACAACACTTAACAAACAGAAGCATCCCCCACCACAAAGCTGGGAAAACTTACTGGAGCTGGTTTATAATCACTATTCGGATGCTCTCCCGTGCCTTCAGGATCTTCTCCAGCCGGTGAATGTCGTAGGTGTTGGGATTTCTGAACGGGATGTCGTCCGGCAGCCCCGTAACCTCCACAGAGTCAGGACTGTCCCTGATGAGTTTGTAGGGCACCATGACAGGCCTGTTCAAGCCCAGAGCCTCTCCTGTAAGGGCAGAACAGAGGACAGCACAACAGCTTTACCCTGCAGTGTTGGAACCCAGGACATCCTTCTGGCTGCCCTGGATGGCTCCAGCCCCTGCCAGGGGGCTCAGAGACCTTGACACGCAGCCAAAGACACCTGTGGCTTTGATTTTAACCCATGGAAACAACTACCAACCTTATATGAAGATTTACAAGCCACGAGAGTTTAAATAGAATTGTTACAGACATCTTTTCATGAAAAATCCTTTCCTTAGGATTTCTCCTCCTGAGAAGCTGAGAGGCCTCAGGAACAAAATGTAAACAATGGTTATCTGCTGCTGTGGAATGCAACAGGTGCATCTGTGATTGGCCCATGTTGGATGTTTGTAATTAATGGCCAATCACAGACCAGCTGGCTCGGACAGAGAGTCTGGGACAGACCCTTTGTTATCATTCCATTCTATTCTTAGCTTAGCCAGCCTTCTGATGAAACATTTTCTTCTATTTTTTTAGTATAGTTTTAATGTAATATATATAATAAAATAATAAATCAGCCTTCTGAAATATGGAGTCAGATCCTCATCTCTTCCCTCAACCAAAAACCCCTGTGAATACTGGCACATAGAATGTAGTTAATTTATCACAGGGTGAAAAGTAGAATTTTGGGTTTTTAGAATGGGAGTTTAGAAGCCAAGATGGAGGAATCTGTGCATGCCTTATCCTTCTTTCTTCTTCTTGGCCTCCATCTTCTGCTGTGATGGTGGCACTTTTGGATTGGTTTAGAGCAGAGACAGACTGTCTAACATAGGTTATAGGTATTGGAAAATTATTGTAAATAAAGTACAGGTAGTTTTTAGTATAAAAAGATAACACCACCCAGACGGTGTCAGTGTGCCACGGACTGACTTGCTAGACAGATCTCACCAGGTCAGAAAAAGAATGTAATAGATAACAGAAAATAAACAACCTTGAGAACCAGAACCAAGGAATCCTGACTCCTTCTTTGATTTTGGGGTTGGGAAAAAGAGACTTTCTGACACCTTGGGGTCATCTCAAGCACAGAAACCCTGAGACTGCAGGGCTCTAGAACCAACCAACTGAAGGACCAAGAGCCCTGGGGGACATTGGGATGCCATGGCTGCTGTGGTGCCCAACCTTTATTGCAGCCACATCCCACCCATTTTACATGTACCTGCCCAATTTATTGTCTGCTCTGTTAGTCTCCATTTAGAATTCTGCCAGGAGCCTCAGGTGAGTTCAGAACACACACACTGCCACACTTGCCCAAACCCATGGCTGGACCAGCAGCAGCAGCAGCATGCAAGACAGCCCAGGACAGAGGGGAAATGGAAGAGATTTGCCCATTTCCTCTTGTCTCTGTACATCAGCAGGTCTGGGGGTCACTGGGGTGGAGATCAAAGCCATCTTTGTCATGACATCACTCCTGCCCATTTCTCAAATCAATTTATCTCTTTAGCCTCCACATCCTGCGGCAGTGATACACCTCGGTTTAATTCCTTGCTGCATTAAAAGTCCAGGTTTACTTCCTCGTGTACAAGTAAACCTGCTGCTCACCTCTCTGGGTACCCCTTCATTTCCTGCTCACTGGGGAGCACAGAACATCCCTCACTCCTGTGCTGTTTCTGACTGTAAGAGCCTGCTCCCACCTTGCATCTCTGCAGCCCCAAAACCTGAAGCTGTTAGGGCTGCACAGCCACATTTCTGGCTTTCCTCCCACAGTTTGTCCCATCAAAGGCTGACATCAGACTGAACCAATCCTGCTGCTGTGCTGCATTTTGCCATAACCCCTTCCCCTGTCCAAGGATGAGCTGTGAACAAGAAAATAATGGCCCCACCTGCCAAGAGTGAGACACAGGGACCTACCCCCTGAACCTGACCATGAACTTAAGCTTCCTTGACCAATTTTCAAGTCCATCCCTCCTAGGAATCCCACTAATCCTCATCTCAATAACATTCCCAGCTCTCCTACTACCATCCTTAGACAATTCCAAATTACTAACCAACTCTCAACCCTCCAGCTATGGCTTATCAACCTAGTTACAAAACAACTAATAATACCCCTAGACAAAAAAGGACACAAATGAGCCCTAATTTTAACATCCCTCATAATCTTCCTCCTTCTCATTAACCTTCTAGGACTGCTGCCCTACACATTTACCCCAACCACCCAACTATCTATAAACTTAGCCCCAGCCTTCCCCCTATCCCGGGGGCCAGGTTGTAACATGGAGCAGCAGGACAATATCTGTGCTGCAGCAGCTGCCATGGGCTTGGGCTATAAATAGAGGCCTTTGTGGAAATAATTTTAGCTGTGGCTGCTCTCAGCCTCACCCTGAGATGCCTACAAGCAGAGACTCACCGTATTTCTCATTGAAAAGCTCTTTCACTTGCTCTCGCAGGATCACCTTCTCTCCAAGCCTGTTGGCATCATCCTCATCTGCAAAAGCAAGAAAGAACAGGGGTCAACTTCACTTGTTTCCTTCTGAGCCCCTGGAAAACCAATCTCACTGACACAGTGCAGGACAGCATCCCTGTCCCCATGGGCCTGGGGACACCTCAGAGGGGCTGCTCTGTGCTTGCACCCTGCCACACCTTTCAGAGCTGGGCAAAGCAGCTCTAAAATGCTGCCAGGTCCCCATTTGCCATGTGCTGCCACAGCTAAAAGCATTTTATATCCACTTTGCAGGGCTGTAAATGACTAGGAAAAATGCAAAGCAGTGAAGGCTCAAGCCCTCAGTGTCATGAATGCTCCCACAAGGGACATCAAGGAATGAGAGAGCACTTTTTTGGCTAAGCTCCTAAGTGAAGTATTGTTTTATAACATGCCATATAATCAGCTTGGCTTTCCTAGCTTTTTAAATTATCCTCATTGTGCTAAACAGTTTCTCTTCCATTCTCTCATGTCAACCAATGAGCCTAAGTCAGCAGATTTTTACACTCAGCTGTTTAGCATCCACAGGAGGCTCCAGGACAAATGACTGAGGTCATTACCTCAACCTCTGCCCTAGGGTCAAATAACCCTAAAACCCTAACCTGTCCCTTTAATGCCTTTTTTTCCCCAGAGGTTTAAAGTACCAAGTGAACACACCTCATCTGCCTCTTGCTGTGGTCACCCCAGCAAGCTGGGATGCACAAGGCAGGACCAGCTCAGTGGGGTGGACTCCCCACTTTGTCTCCTCCCAGAGAAGATCCTCACTGTGCCCAAGGCAGTGCAGGACCAGCTCAGGGATGGACTCCCCACCTTGTCTCCTCCCAGAGAAGATCCTCCCTGCACCCAAGGCAGGCACTGTCCCCCTGGCTGGAAGCCACTGGGTTAAAATCATGGAACCACTGCATGGTTTGGGTTAAAAAGGACCTTCCAGGACCATCCAGTTCCAAGTTCCTGCCATGGCCAGACACAGCAAGGTGTGCTCTGTGCAAGTGCTGGCTCAGGTGATGGTGGAGGGTGGCTCAAAAGGGTAGAAAGAGGTGCTGGGAGATGCTGCCCAAATCCCATCTTTAGTATTGGCATCCTCAGGTGTCTCAAACAACATTAATCACAGTCTTTCTCTTAATGCTTGGAGCCAAGAGGTTTGAACCCAGCCCTCAGGACATTTTGGGGGCAGAAGCTGCCAGAAGACATTGTTCAGGCCCTTGTTCAAAGTCCCTTTCCAGCTCTCCTGGAGCCTCTTTAGGCTGGAAGGGGCTCTAAGAATCTAGACCAGACTCTAGCTACTCTCTCTAGAGCCTTTTCTTCTCCACGTGAACATTTCCAGCTGTCCCAGCCTGGCTCCAGAGCAGTAGTGCTCCAGCTCTTGGGTGACTTTGTGGCCTCCTCTGGACTCATTCCAGCAGGTTCAGCTCTTTCTTGTGCTGGAGGCCTCAGCCAGATGCAGTGCTTCAGGTGGGCTTTTCATGATGGGCTTTTACAGCATCATGGTGAACCCTGCAAACCTTGTCATGAGGGATCAAGGCATCCTCTGCCCCCAGTCTGCAGTTTCATTTTGTGCAATTACATGATTATGATTTTTTATTATTTTGAGCAATTATATCATTTTTGTTTTGGTTCCAAGCAAACACATGGCTGGAAGTTTAGTTTTTAATGCAAGGTGAAAATCCACTACAAGTCCCTGCCCCTTGCATGGGACTGATTTCAGTGCAGAAAGATCCCATCCCACATCTCAGCCACTGCTGCTGTGGAGAGAAACTGGCAACCTCAAACTTCTGCACTCTGCTACTGCAGGGTACAGCCTCAAAAAAACCTCTTCTCCACCTGGAAAACATTTGCTTTGCCTGGATATTACACATACACACACAAAAAACAAACAAAACAAAAAACAAACAAAACAAAACAAAACAAAAAACAAAAACAAACAAACAAAAAAACAACAACAACAAAAAAACCCCCAAAACTAAAACAAAAAAACCCAAAAACAAAACAAAAAACAACCCAAGAACTTTCTGCAAAGAGAGCTCAGGGGTGCTTCAAATCTGGAAATGGCAACAAAGCAGCTTGAATGGCATGGAGCAAAACATTAAACACAACAGATGGAGATTTCTAAGTGATGCCTTGCAGTGCCACCCTGGAGGCCATGCAGGACCAGAGGGGACAGCCCTGAGGGCTCCCTCTGTGACTTCCTTGTCATCACTGCTCAGTTTCTGGGCTGTACATACGTACCCGTATGGATGTGTAGATGGTAGCAGACAAAGACACACCAAAATTCAGTGTTCTCACTCATTTAATTCTCTGGGACTGAAAAATGCAGCAGGTCTTTCCTTTCTGCCCCAAGTGACCCAAGTGCAAGAAAAAAGATCCCAAGGGATTTTGTTTTTTCCGCCTTGAGGTGGACATTACTCTCAAATTCCCCTTCAAGGACACAAACAAATGCCATGAAAATCCTGGAACTGAGCATGCATAACAGTGAAGCCAAAGAGGAGCCTCTGGCCAGTGGCACTGCTCCCCAGGGACTTACCCCTCTGTGCCCAGGCAAGAGGGATCTCCATCTCCCTTTGACTTTATCCATTTGGGTTTGGAATTAATCAACTCAGGGAGCAAACTGAAGGAAGAAGTAAATCAAGGAAGCCACTAGTGCTTCAGAAATGTGCTGAGTCCTTCCCATAAAGCAGGTTTATCCATGCTGCTGCCTTCAGCTCTGTGTTATCTTTTTTTTTTTTTTTAATTAAAATAGTTTCCAGTTGATTTTTTTCCCCAGTTCTGCTTTCCTGAAGTCAGCACCTCTGCACTCCACAGGAATTGACATACAAGTGGTCACATTTTTAAAGCTCCACTTACTTTTTTTTTCTAAAGCACCACTTCTCTTTTTTTCTTACTTGTCAGAACTTAACATTTCTTTGAGAGACACCAAGCTACTTTTAGTAATTATAAAAACTGAGGTTTAAGTGTCTGCTGTTGGGCAATAGAATCCAAACCACTGCTTATTCTTCTAGTGTCTCAAAAAAACCCACACAAAACCAAATCCAAGGTATCCCATGGATAAATAATGGTTATGTCTGTGTTCCTCATGTCATGTGCAGAACCTGGATCTCAGTGGAGAAGCCACAGCAGAGTTGGGCAGAGTACCCAATGGAGCTTTCTTCCTTTCCATGTCCTCAAATGCTGCTCAGGGGGATTCAGGGGGATGCCTGTCCTCTGTTCAGCCACTGCTCATGGAGTAACAGCCTCCTGTTACCCAAAGACTTGTCCTGAAGCCTGTTTCATCAGGAAAACTGTCCCTGCCCAACACATCTCACTGAGAATATGGCTCAGATCCCTTCTGCAGGCAATCCCAGACTTATCAGAGAGATCCTCAGCTGGCAGGCTGAGGGCAGGCTCCTTACAGCAGCCTGCCCTGAATCCTAAGAGGAGTCTTTCCCCTCCCAGCTTCCATGTTTGCAATTCAGTTATACCCCTGTGTAAATCCAGAATAAACGTGCTGACTTTACTGAGGCTACTCTGCAGTAACTCAGGTTTAAATGCAGTTGGAATTAGCTTAACATATGTATGTTTTCAAAGCAGGGCTATAAACTTGTGGCAGCAGCAATTAACACCCAGACCCCCAGCCAAGGTCCCAGCTGGATCTGCTGTAGCTGTGCCATGCCCAGGTCAGCTCTTCCTCACTCCTGTACATCAGTCTGTCTTACATCCCTGGAGCCTTCACCAGCCCTGACCCAGAGTCTGTGTTAAAGCAAAGCAAAACCAACCCCTACCCAAGCTCTCCTTATGAATGGCACGTGGATTTGTAAGAAATTAATTGCTGGGACACGTGGATGAGGATGAGAAGAACGTGGCAGGTTGGTTTGGCTGGAGTGATGGCAGCGATGCTCAGGGACTACAGCAGCGGTGCTTAGAAATGCAGAAAGGATTAATAACAACAATAAAAACACTGTATCATTCACTTCTGCACACCACAGAAAAAACAATACCTGAAATTTGGGGGGTTTAGACATTTTCATTCCCATATTAACACACAAGTAAGAGCATTTCTTGTCTGCTACCATCTACGATGCACCACCTGAGCTACGTACCATTGAGAGCAGCATAGGCTTTTTCCAAAGATGTTATCCGTCTAGGGGCTACAGCACAAGGTAATGGGAGACAAAAAACAAAAAAAGAGAAAGAAAAAGAGATCCATGAGTGCTGCAGCTTGGTTTCTTGGTCACAAACAAAAGCAAAACCCAGGATTAAAGTTCCTCTGGCCCCTTGGCACAGTTAAGGTAGCTAATAACTGCCTGGTACGTTATTTACTGGTGAGCTGGGCTCTCCACCTCATACCAGGACCTGCTTTGCTGGAATGTGCTTAAGCCTGCAAAAGCATCCCTTTGGCTCTCCTGAGCAGCTCAAGATCCACATATGCGTAAGGATGCATGGCCAAATGACAGCATTTATGGCATGTGCCAGAGCAGCAGCAGCTGCCTTGCACAGCTGATCCAGTGCCAGAGAAGAAAAAAAACCTCTCAGGTTAAAGCAGATGAAAAGCAAACAGGGAGATCGTGACAGTTCTGCATCAATAGGAGAAATGGGAGAGAAAGGAATCCCTAAGGAGAGGCTGGTGTTTGCCACTGACTCCAAAGTGATCAGTGACATAGAAAGAAATTAACTTCCTCTGGAAAAACAGCAGGGATGGGACTATGGCCTGGATTTGCAGGATGGGCAAAAGGAGGAATGAGGTGGCTCATCCAGACACAGGGAGAGCTGTGGGGAGGTCAGGGCTGCAGCACCAGGGCAAGGAAGGGGCTCACAGGGGAGGCTCTTGATGCCAAACTGCATGAGCTGACACCAGCAAACAGAAGGGGACTTGGGAGACGTGTCCAAATCTCCTAAGCAGAGGCATAAGCAATCTGAAGTAGCTCCAAGTACCTAGCTCAAAGTACGTGTTCCCCATTTCAAGCAGGCTCAGGAGAGCAGCCACTGCAGCACAGAGCTCTGCTGGTCCCTGCAGGGGGAGGAGAGCCCTTCAGTTCAGCAGCTCAAAGGAACAGAAAACACATGTGGCTCTGGCCAGGGCAGCTGCAGGCACTGAGATCTGGGTGCAGACCCACAGGAGCTGGGGCTCTTCACCCCTGAGCTGCAGGAAGACAAATTCTGCCAAAAGTAGCTGCAGCAGTGCCACTCACTGCCATGCTGCAGGATCTGCCCCAAAATAAGAAATGGTCTCCGCAGCTTGGTGCCCTAAATCTCTGGTGACACCCTGTGGGCAGCACCCGCTGCACTAAATGTGTGGGAATCCACAAAATTAGAGGGAAAATTAGAGGGTTTTAGGGAAAGCTGCAAAAGGCAGGCCTCAGATACAGCAGAACTGTGAGAAGGGCTAAGCAGCAGCCATGAGATAGGTCAGCAGAAAAATTATTTAAACTGTAGAAAAAGCAAGGGCAAATAGAACAATGGCATGTGTATTAATGCTTGTCTGAATAGCTATCTAAGCTGCAGAAAGTTTATCTAGTAAGATATTAGGAAGGTTAAAGTTTAATAATGGAGCTCTGTGCGTTGTGTTTTAAGGCCCACAAGCAGGTATTGTATTTGAAATAAGCAAGCATTGTTTAACCAAAGGTACCTGTGCTTATAGTGGTTGGATAGAACTGCTGTTAATGTGCTTTTGCTTTATGTGATTGGTCAAGAAGCTTATAAAGTGAGCTGTAACATTAAGTTGTTTGGCCTGCTGCCTGGATTGTGAGCTGCTGGCACCTTCCCATTGTCATAACCATGGAATGAGACTGATGCTGGAAAATAAACAGCTCGAGGTGCTTTCCACATCAGCCCCGTCTGTAAATAATCCCTCTTGCAGGTGTCACTTATGCAGGGGAGAGGAGATGCAGATGGGCCATGCTGGAGCTGAGAGAGCCAAGCTAGAGTCCAAGAGTCCAAGCCAAGAGGAAGCAAGATCCTGGCATGGCTTCTGTCAAGGAGGAATGCAGGCAGGAGCACAGGCAGGCTGCAGGCAAGGGAGAGAACATACGGCAGGATCTTTCCAGCATGTCTCAGAACTGGTTGAGAAAAGGCAGCATTGCATTTCCTCTGCTTGGCAGCAACTCAAAGGCTTTTGCAGCATTTCAAGGTGCTGTCATGAAATTACCTTAAGAAAGGTAATTCAAATTTCTTGTCCTGTTAATTTAAATGTGGCGTTCAGCCCTGAACCATAGGAAGCACCCCACCAGGTTCAGGGTAACTGTCCTGCAAGGATGGAGTGCACCCCAACGTGCCAGGGTGGAATAGCACCCATCTCATCCTGAAAAATGAGGGGGGCTGGGGTCTCTGAAGGACACAACAGGATGTGAGGGTGGTGGAGAGCAGGAGGAAGGAAAGAGCAGAGTGAACACAAGGCCTTGGATGAGCTGGGTGATGGTGCTGCCCTCTGGACAGCGAGGATGCCACACACAGAGGCAAATGGGAAAAGGAGAGCAAAGCTAGGGAAAGAAAAAGGTGACTGGAATCACAAACATGCTTATAAACAGGCTTTGAAGCTCCACAGCTATTCACACCTGCTGGAATTTTAACCCTCATAATTATCCATATATAAAAATATATATTTTTGTACACAAACACACACACACACATATATTCAACCTGCCTTAATTTTCACCTTAGCCTAGAAACAGTGACCAGTTGAACACTCAAAAATAAACACCCCAGGCCTTGCTGGTGGGTTAAAAAGGGTTGGGGATGAAGAGAGATGGATATGGACTTTGAAAAGCAACCTGGTGATGGAGCAAGATGTGCTCAGCCCTCATCACAGCTTTCCTCTTTTCTATTTTTCTTGCTAGGAGTTTCCAATGAGAGGCACATCTCATCAAAGTCTTGAGGAGGATTGTGCTCTTGTGATTAAAAAAAGAAATAAATATACATATATATATATATAAAGGATGCCTGGATGTGTGGGTTTTTTTAATTAAATAACACTGCCTGCCCTACTTTATTAATTGGAGTATGAAAAATAATCTATCATGATGGCAGGGAGCTTGGGGAATAGGACAGATGGAGCTGGTCTACATTTTCAGTCAAAGCACACTAAAATTAACATACAGAAAGATTTTTTTGTGTGTGTATGTGTGTGCGTGTGCTAGATTACTTATGCTTGATAGTATTTTTCAAAGGCTCATATTAAGCCAGTTTAGTATCTGTGCCTCAGCAAAGAAAAAACAAAAGGATGAGCGTAGTGTTTATAGCACTAGAGCTTCACCCCTGCTCACTCACTCCTGTTTAATGCTGAAAGATGATGCTGCTTTCCAAAAGGGGTTTTGAAAGTCTCTTTTGCAGAGCAGAGACCAGCAGTGTGGAGAAGAGGCACTGGGAATCAAAAGGAAAACCTCTGGATGCCAGGAGGGTTTGTGCTCCTGGGCTGCAGGCCCTGGGGAAGCCATGCAGGTGAAGGGCTGGCACTGGTGGCCTCAGGGCCATTGTCCCATCTTTGAGAGGCTGCAAGCCTGCACTGCTGAAGGGCTTTTTTCCAAAAACGAGCCTCATTCCCTGCAAAATCCACCTCCTTCTGCAAACAGCATCCCTGCAGGCATACAGCCCCCAGCTGCTTCTGCACTAGAACTCCTCCATCTCCCATTCAAGGAAAAATACCTTCTCAACATACAAATTACAGATTATATTGAGAAAAAGGCACATGAGGCACTTAGATTATATTGAAATCCTTTTACCTGTTTCTGTTACACTTAAAAAATGGGTGTCCCCAAAAGAAAGAGATCTGGTCCTGCAGTTACCAGGAATGCTCTTTGCAATTGTGCTGGTTCTGCAGCACAGCAATGCAGGAGGTGCACAGCTTTAAAACATATTAAACCCCATAAAGGTTTAACTTTAAAGGTTAAAGGTTTAACCTAGAGGCAACTAAAATCACTCCACAGTCATTTTATTTTAAAATTACATTAAATTTCCGTTTTTCCTAAACACCTGTACACTTCATGTAATTTCTTAGCCAAAATGATCCACAAAACCCATTAGCTCTCCTCACATTTATGATGTTACCTCCTGAGCTTTCCAGCTTTTAGAGACCTCTGCAATGCCATCCCTGGGAGTAACTACTGCTTTCATTTTAACCCTCCTCTGTGAAATAAAAGTGATTTTCATTGACTTTGTTTTAATGCCAAGCATGCTGCTGCTTTTCATTTTACATTACAGGGCTTCACTACACAACATTGAAGACTCTTTAATTTAAATTTTTAGTGACCTATGGCTAGTTGGAACTCATTCATTTTGTTAAGGCAGAGGAAAAGCAATCAAAGCCAAGGCAGTGATTGCAACGCTGTTCTGCCACCAACCACTTTGGGGTAGTGGGGTGGAAAATCAAACAATGGGTTAATTGTTGCCAGTAGGGATTAGGGAGGGGCAAAATACAATCAGCTCTTTTCTGGAAGAGACATTCCAGTGGTAATCTGACTACTAAAAATACTTATGAGTCCTGAAAATGTCTCTGAAGATTTGGCAAATATGGGAAATTGTCTATAACAAATTGAGATGTTAAGTAAGAAAAAACCCTCACCTGCATCGGCTCTTATTTAAAACCTCAGTGGGAGGAGAGGGAGTGAAGCACCCAGCCCAGCAGGGATGCTGTGACCTGCTGAGCCCACTTGGGTGCAGAAATACACATAAAATATGTGTTTGGGTTTGTGCTGGAAGGCTGGTCTGTGAGGGGAGCATTCAGCTGGAGGAGGAGGGAAAAATGTGCATTAAAAAGAAAATCAATTTCCTCTCCATCTCTTTTTCTCAGGCTGTGTCTCCCAGCCAGGCAGCAGCCTGAAGTATTTCCCTTCTGATGTGCTCCCTTGTTAATGGTGTGATTTGTGTCACATTGTTGCCCGATAGATAAAGGACACAAAACTCGGATAAGTTTTGTGTGGTGCTTTATTAAGGGCCCGGAGCCTGTGGACTAGCACCCCAAGTCAGAGCCCCAACTTCACACACAGGTGCTTCCCTTTTATATGATTTGCATACATGCGATTCATAACAAGGTCTCCAAGAAACAGTTCCCCTTGCCTAGCAACAGACCCCTTGTGATACATTCCTTAATTCACAAACAAAATCATAAATCTTCTGCTAATCTTATTCTAAAACCATTGTATGCTGCCTCCAGACAGGTTAGCATTCTTACTTTCCTACACTAGTTTAAATATTTATTAAGTTCCTAAGACTACCTGCTAAGTTACACACGAAACCCAACACATACTATCAACGGCTACAGAACTGTTTTTAACAAACCAATTCACACACAACTCATAACTAAACTGTAATTAAACATTTCGCTAAATTTCATTTCTTTTTCCAACAAGATCAACATCTCTTATCAGAATTTTACTGTTTAGAGCAGGGGAATGGAGAAACAAGACATGGCTGGAGGAGTGCACACACAGCCATGGGATTCTGTGGAAAACCAGAGTTCTGCAAAACTTGGGCTTCAGTGAGGGCTCATTTTAGGTCCAGCTGATGTGAAGTGGCACATTTGGACTAAAAGACACAAGTCTAAGGCCAAGTTCCACAGAGGTCTTGGGGGACCTCCCTTGAGGTCCTTGGCTGGGCCCTAAACAGGAACACAGAATTGAACACATGGACCATGCCTGAATCTCCTAGAACTGAACACATGGACCATGCCTCAATTTCCTAGAAGTGAACACATGGACCATGCCTGAATTTTATTGACAGCTCACCTTTTGTTAGAGCTCTAACACCTTTCTGCTATTCCCAATAAGGGCATATAAATGTTTTCTTGTCTGTCATATTTATCTTTCCTAAACTGTGCCATTGCCATGGAGGCTGGCCAAGGAAATGGGAAGCCATGAATAAAGATGACAAGGTTCTTTGCACCCATCTGTGCTCTTCCAACAGTTGTAATTACAGACATTTAAAATCAAGACAGGTTTTTACCCACATTTCTGACAGCAACTCTCTTTCCTGAGCAGCCAAGAAATGAGAGACAGCTACTGCAGGGACTGACAGTGAAGGACATGGCTCTGGGATGATGGTTTGAGCAGCTGGGTATGGAGTGCACCCTGGACACCCTGTCCTCTCCTCTGCCATACTATATCATGCTATATCCCTGCTGTATCTGCCTGTGGAATGTTCAGGAGCTGGAGTGGACCTTCACCTCCATGCTACTGCAGCCCAGCATGGATCCTTGTGGTTAATCAAAACCTTCCCTCTCCACCCAACCCACCAGCTCTTTACAACACTGATTTATTTAAAGAAAACACTTAAGAAACTGGGTGCTTTCTTAAATACAGAAAACAGATCCTTGCCCTAGATTAGGTCTTAGAAAATGCCATCATTTCAAGGCAACAGCAGCAGTACTCATAGGTGATGCTGAGGCCAACTGTCTCAGGCAGCAAACAACAATAAAACCAAAGTGGGAAAGCCCAGGAAAGTGAAGTAGAACAACCTTCCTCCAGCTGATAAAATTATTGCTTGCCATCCACAGTTTACAACTCCCTGAGCACCACTTAACACCTAGTCAATGCATTGCTTAGGCAGAAAGGTATCATCTCTTACCGGGTTTGGGGATGAGTCCTTGAAAAGGCCTGTGAAAAAGAAGGAGAAAAGGAGATTTAAAATGAGATGGTACCAGGAAGCAAGCATGCCTTGGCTGAACAGCCTCCTGAGGCCCATGGAAGGCTGGGATCAGCCTGTCCTGCACACAACTCATGTGGGAGCAGCAGGAGCTCTGTGGGGATGAGGGCCCTGCTTGGGGCAGCAGGATGTACCTCATGCCCCATTGATAAGAAGACAAAGAACATGGTCCACCAAAAGGGTGACAGAGCCACTCTTGACCCCATTTTCTTCCTGACTCACCTTAGTGTGATACAAAACTGAAGGGCTTTTCCCTCCCTTCCCACTTGTGTCCACCCCCTTTGGCTGTGAAACACAGAGGATCCTGACATGAACAGAGGGTGCTAAAGCACAGCAGGGCTCTGAGCACTGCCCTGCATCAGCAATAATCTGTCTCAAGCCTCTAAAAAAGGGGCTGGGATCTCTCTGCCTGGAGATCAATCACACCAAGCACCTTCTTGTCCTGCCACTGCCTTCCCCATCACCTCCTCAGGCAGTGGATGGGAAGAAAGCAGGAGTGTCTGTTTTATGGTCCCCTCCTTTCTGATGACCCATTAGCTGCCACCTCAATTGCTGTCTTGGGGGCTGGAGGCACTTACAGACCTGCAGAGCAGGGAGTGCCTTTAGGGGGGCTCCCGCCTCTCCCCCTCTCTGCTCCACAGGACGGCTGACACCTCTCACCGCGTACCTTGTCACAGTGAACTTGATTTTATCAGCAACAGCCAGGATCCTCTCCAGGTTCTGGGAGCCAAAGGTGCAGGGCTTCCTGAAGGGGATCCCAGGAGGCAGTCCCTCAATGATCACCGACCCTGGGTTGCTCTTAATGCGTTTGTAGGGCACTTGCACAGGGTATTTAATCCCCAAGGCCTCACCTAGGAGAGAAGTGAGTGGTAATTAAGTAGTGAGAATGCCAGGGATGCCATTTCTGCTGCAGCTCTGGCTTTACCAGAGCCCTACCAAGCAAGGCACAGCACAGTGTGAGCAGGCTGCTGAGGCAGCAGCTCAGCATTAAATCAAGGACCAGCATTTTCAGGCTGCCTCCATGATGGCAGTGGAGGGGTGCAAACAGGCACATGTGTGCAGCAGAGCTCATGGGGCTGAGGAGATGCCCTGTCCTGCATCATGGTGCCCACGCACTGCAGTGGGAGGGATGGGAAGCTGCTGCTCTTTGTTTTGGGATGTTACTTGGAGATAACTCCACAGCTGTGATCCCTCTCTTAGGCCTGGCTGTGGGATTGAGGTTACATATTTCCTTGCAAGTACCTGGACAAGTCTCACCCCTGCTGGAACTTCAGTACATTGGTGACATCAATGTGTGGGGCAACAGAGCAGAAGAAGCTTTTGAGAAAGGGGAAAAAGTAACCCAAGTCCTCCTGAAGGCCAGATTTGCCATAAAGCAAACTAAAGTCAAGGGACCTGCCTAGGAAATTCAGTTTTTAGGAGCAAAATGGCAAGATGGATGTTGTCAGATTCCAATGGAAATGGTCAACAAAACAGCTCTGTCCTCAGCAAACAGCAAAAGGAAACAGGCTTTCCTTGGGTGCTGTTGGGATTTGGAGGATACATATTGCAGATTACAGTCAGATTGTAAACCTTCTCTATCATATGGCATGGAAGAAGAATGATTTTAGGTGGGGTCCTGAGCAACAACAAGGTCTTGAACAAATCAAACAGGAGATTGTTCATGCAGTAGCCCTTGGGTCAGTCAGGACAGGACAGGATGCAAAGGATCTGCTCTGCACCACAGCTGGGGAGAATGGTCCTCCCTGGAGCCTCTGGCAGAGGGTACCTGGAGAGATTCCACAACAACCCCTGGGCTTCTGGAGCTGGGAATATGAGCTATGTGAGGCCAGCTACACCCCAACTGAAAAAGAGACACTGCCTGCTTATGAAGGGCTTTGAGCTGCTTCAGAAGTGACTGGCACCACAGCAGAGCTGCTTTTGGCACCCCAGCTACCAGTGCTGGGCTGGGTGTTCAGAGGGAAAGGCCCTGCAGCACACACTGATGACACAGGGACTGTGTGGGTAGCACTGATCACACAGAGAGCTTGAACAGGAAATCCCAACCACCCTGGGATCCTGGGAGTCACCATGGGCTGGCCTGAGGGTGAAAATTTTCAACTGTTGTCATCATCTGTGACCGTGTTCACAGGGGTCTCAGGTTGAGGGAAGAGATGAGGATCTGACTCCATGTTTCAGAAGGCTGATTTATTATTTTATGATATATATTACATTAAAACTATACTAAAAGAATAGAAGAAAAGGTTTCAATCAGAAGGCTGGCTAAGCTAAGAATAGAAAGGCAAGAATGATAACAAAGGCTCTGTCTTGGACTATCTCTCTGAGCCAGCTGACTGTGATTGGCCATTAATTAGAAACAACCACATGAGATCAATCACAGATGCACCTGTTGCATTCCACAGCAGCAGATAATCAATGTTTACATTTTGTTCCTGAGGCCTCTCTGGAGGAAAAATCCTAAAGAAATGATTTTTCATAAAAAGATGTCTGTGACAAACATCATCAGTGAATAGAAGGTGACATGTGCTGAGGAGGCCCCACCATACAACCAGCTACCAGAAAATGAAAAGCAATCCACTCTCTCCACTGACACTTCTTGTCATATTGTAAGGACTCAGAGAAAATGGAAAGCTGCCATATGGAGTCACATGGTGTGGAGTCACATGGTGAGTCACAGAAGCTGTCAAGGAACACCGTGGATCAAGTCAGGTTGCTGACTGAGCTGAAAGTTGTCCAGCTGCCTCTAGATAGTGCTGAGCAAGAGGAATGGCCAGTGCTCTACCTCTGCACTGACACATGGATGGCAGCAAATGCTCTGGAGGGGTGCCTGGAATGGAAAATGACCAGGGGGCAGTACAGAGGGAAACCCACCTGGGCTGCTCAAGTGTGACAAGACATTACAGCCCAGGTAGAGAAGTCAGCTGTAAAAGCCTGTCATTTTAGATGCAGACATACAGGAGAGTCAGGCTACTGAGGGGTATCACAACAATGAGCAGGTGGATTGGGCTGCCAAGGGTAAAGTATTTCTGGCAGATCTGGCCTGGCAACATAAGGGTGAATTATTTCTAGCTCAGTGACACCTGACACCTCAGGTCATCAAGGAAAAGCTGCAGCACAGATGATTTCGTGATGGAGGTGTGGACTCAACCATGGTCACCATCTGCCAGTTATCCAAGAATGTGAAACATGAGCTGAGATCAAAGCAAGCCAAGTGGATAAAGCCCCTGTGGGGGGGCAGTGGTCTAAATATAAGCGTGGGGAACCTGCCAGATTGATTGCATCACACTGCCTGAACCTGCCAAGGCAAGCACTGCATGCTCACAGTGCTAGAAGGCACCACTGGATGCTTGAGGACCTACCCTGGGCCTCACACCACATCCCGTGCCTTGAAAAGCAGGTCTTGTGGCAACAGGGCACACTGAAAGAACCGGGCTGGGCAATGGGACTCACTTCAAAAATAGCCTCATTGACACCTGGGCCAGAAAGCTTGGGATTGGGTGGGTGTATCACACTGCCTGTTGTGGCAGCAGCTCTCTGGCCACAGAGGGAAACAGATAATCTCCCGGGCATAGTGCTGGGAAAGGCTGTGAAATGATCAGAGAAAAGAGTGAGAAACAATTCTTAACTTGCTGCACCTGTTGTTGTGAACATGTGGAATGTATTAAGGAGATTTGTTCACCAAAGGATGGTTTCTTAATTAGACAGTGGTGATGGTGTTTGGATTGGACCAATGAGGTCCTCCTGTATTGTAACTGTCTATAAATGATTAATGGGTTTCTTAATAAAGGTTATTATTCAGCCTTCTGAAATACATGAAGTCTATGCCAATTATTACCCAGCCAGGGACCTGCTTGCAAAGATACCTTATCACAGATCAGAGAATTAACTAGATCAGAAAAGATCTTGGAGATCATCAAGTCCAACCTATGACCTAACACCACCTTATCAACTATACCATGGCACTAAGGGCCACATCCAATCTTTTTTTAAACACATCCAGGGATGGTGACTCCACCACCTTCCTGGGCAGCTCATTCCAATGCCCAATCACTCTTTCTGTGAAGATTTTTTTTCCTAATGTCCAGCCTAAACTTCCTCTGGTGAAGCTTAAGACTGTGTCCTCTCATTCTGTCGGCAGCATGGGAGAAGAGACCAACCCCACCTGGCTGCACCCTCCTGGTCAGGGGTTGCAGAGAGTGATGGGGCTTTCCCTGAGACTCCTCCTCTCCAGGCTAAACAACCCCAGTTCACTCAGCCTCTCCTCACAGGGCTTCAACCCTTCACCAGCCTTACTGCATTCAAGCATCTCAATCTCCTGCCTGGGGGACCCAGAATGGGACGCAACACTCAAGGTGTGGCCTAACCAGTACAGAGTACATGCAGCAGCCTCTGGGAAAACAGAATGGTACAATTCACTGTTAAAATTCACACTGACAGCAATGCCTGGGGAACCTTCAAACACTGAGATCTACATTTAGCAAAGGCCACCTGGTTAGTTAATACCAATCAGGCTGGCCTTGCCCAATCAAAACCTCCATGTGCTGCAGAAGAGAATGAAGTCCCCATGGTGCACATAGAAAATGTGTTAGGGAAGGCAGTTTGGATTAGTCCTGCCTCAAGCAAAGGCAAACCTATCTGTGGGATTGTTTTTGCCCAAGGACCTGTGTGCACTTGGTGGGTGATGCAGAGGGACAGGGAAACATGATGTATCCCTCCAGGGAATTTGATTTTTGGGTGAGAACAGTTTGTAATGTTGAACTGTATAACATGTAATGTTGAATTGTATAATACTGGCTTCTGAGTGACACAGCCCATGACTGCCATGGCCAATGAGGATGGGCTGCTCCAGATACACCAGCCATGAGCTGGAGATGCAGCAACCAGCCAAAAGCACAGCTGCCCTGTGGAAGAACTCTAAGATGCATAGAACCCACAATCATGGTCTAAATGAACTCAACAAACACCTTGGAGGAACAACAGTGACTATAGAAATGATATCTGTGCTTGTGGATACACACACACATCACACATATGTATATAGTTGGAAATGTAGAATTTTGGCACAATGTAAGTGGTATAGAATGAGGGGTTCTGGCCAGGACAGGGTTAATTTTTGCAGTAGCCAGGAGAGGGCAAGGCTAGGAGCTAGAGCTTATTCTCCATCACCTCACATCATTTTCCAGGAATGAGGGAAGGGGTCCCTTCTGGTCAAGCACAAGTGGCAGAGGGAGTGGTCAGGTAGTGCTGGTTCCCTCTGTTACTGATATTGTTGCTGTTACTGTTGGTTTTCTTATTCTATGGCTGTTTCCAGTAAAATCATATCTCAATAGGTGATTTTCACCCTCTGTGCCTCCAAG
The DNA here is from genome assembly GCF_035770615.1 of Melospiza melodia melodia. Taxonomy (NCBI): domain Eukaryota; kingdom Metazoa; phylum Chordata; class Aves; order Passeriformes; family Passerellidae; genus Melospiza; species Melospiza melodia. The sequence goes on from NC_086214.1 coordinate 6,219,379, forward strand.
TGTCCTCTCCAACCCACAGCAAGGGGGTTGGACAAGTGAGTGAGGAGTGCATGGTTTGCAATGCTTCAGCAGGAACACTAAGCTGGGGTATAACATTCCTAAACCTCAAAATGGGGAAAATAGCATTTCCTTCTCTAGGCACAGGAGGAGAAGCATTTTCCTGTCCCCCAGTGCTCCCCATGGCCTGCTCCTATTCCCTTCCCAACTTCCCACAGCTCCTGCAGCAAACAGGGCCAAATCCCAGACCCGCCATTCCCTCCTGGCTCTCCTAAGTACCAGCAGCTCAAGGGGGAGATGAGAAAAAGTACCCAGCAGGAAGGAATCAGGGGCACAGGGGAAAGATAAAGAGCAAAACATTAGGAGGGAGTAAGGGGGGGAATAAAACAAGCCTGGATTCTCACCATATTTCTTATTGAACAGGTCCTGGACTTGTTCCCGCAGCGTATTAGCAATGTCTATTCTGGAAAGCCTGGCATCATAATTTTCTGTAAAATAAAGAAACAATTATAGATTTCTGCTGGTATATTAAAAGGCACTCTATGACTTTTAAGTAATGCCATTTTCTAATTATAGGAAAGCCCTTATCTTGCAATTAGCTAATCTGTGGAGTGGGTCATTCAAAGTCCTTAAAAATAATCTAAACAGAAATATGTTGGGTTATTTTTCCCTCGCCTGTTTGCTAAGAATAAAAGCCACGTGAAATTGAAGATTCAGTACTGGCATTAAAATATAACACACTCCAAAGCCTCTCAGAGAAACCAAAGGCTTTGAAAAAGCTCTCCATCCTTGTGCAAACCCTCAGAGGCCTCCAGGGCCCAAGAAGAGATGCCTGAGCAGGGCAGCACTTGCCTGTCCAGCCCACAGGCTTCTCCCCAGCACTCTGTCCCCCAGGGGAGCCACCATGCTGCTGCCAGCTAAACTCGAGTGGCATTTATCCAAACATCACACAGGTGGAAAAAGCCCCAGAAAAGGCAAACCCCTAGGCTTGGAAACTTAATTATGCATCTCACAAGGTCAGACAGGGAGATAAGCCAAGCTGGTTAATTAGGGCAACATGCAGAGCGCTTCAAACTTCTCCTTAGACCTGTGGGACTGCCTGTTCTGGCTGCTCATCTTGTGTTGTAGTTCCCTGTGGTCAGGACAGGGTTAATTTTTGCAGGAGCCAGGAGAGGGCAAGGCTAGGACCTAGAGCTTATTCTGTATCACCTCACATCATTTTCCAGGAATGAGGGAAGGAGTCCTTTCTGGTCAAGTAAGTGTGGCCATCCTCTCATCCCACCTCCTTCTCAACCTCGTCTTGCTCCTCTGCCAACCCCCCAAGCCCCAAAACCTGCAGCACCCCCTTCCCACGTGTGTCCCATGCACCCCCAGAGCAGGCAGGGGCTGTTCCTCAGCCCCCACGTGTCTGCAGCCCCACACCTTGGAATCCCTGTCTCTTCACAGCGTCCTCCAGCAGCGCCTCGCTCGAGTCCCTCTCGTCGGTGGCTGAGACAGGGGACACAAGAGGAGTTAGAACCACAGCACTGCCAAGGGGGATGCATGGGAGGGGGCTTCCAGCCAAAAAACAAGGTGGGGAAGGTTATGATGCTTGTATCCCCATTCATGTGTTCTGTTTATGCTGGATATCATGTTCTGTGCCTTTAGGACTGGCTCTGAAGAGTGAAAGTTTTGTTTGGGTTTTCTTATCAGCCTGGCGGTACACACAGACAGGGCAGTGCATGGTGCTGCTTTTGCTTTTTGCTTTGCTCTCTCACTCTTGCTTTTGCTCGCTCTTGCTTCTGCTCATTAGCTAGTTTGGCTTAACAGTCCCAATTTCTTCCTGGACTGTTTCTCCTTTCCCTTTTTTGGACCCACTCGAGCCTGCTCCGGGCTGGGCCCTGGGAACACGAGAGTTTGCACCTTGTGGCTGCAGCAGCTGCCCCAGCACAGGAGGGACTGAGAACAGAGCAACCACCCCCAGAGAGACTTTGTGAATTTGTCATCTTTGTCAGAGCAGTGACAGAGTGCTGTCATCTGGTATTGTTCATTCTGTGTGCTGGGGGTGCTGTGCCTGTTAAATAAACAGGTTCTTTCCACTTCTCTCTGAGGAATCCTTCCGAAACCGGTTGTGGGGAGACACCATGTGGGTTTCCTTACTTTGCTTACTCTCTCTTTGGAGATTCTCTACCAAATTTGCCCTAAACCAGGACAAAATCTGGCTCCCAATGTGGGGCTCGAGAAAGAGTGGAAAAACCCTGTTTTGAGTGTATTTTGGTTGCCATTACTCTGTGTTTGTATAAAGCAGTTAATAGCCATGCTTTTTGAATTCATAATGTCTATTGGGGTGAAGGCTTGCATGCATTTGTGGTCCTTAGGGTTTTTTGAGATCTTAAGGCTGTAGGAAAGCACTCTCAGTCCTCTCCTACCCAGACCTTAGCAGCCCAGCTGCTGGGTGTCTCAACCTACCTTTGGCTGCTGGGCTGTCTGACACCGACTCCTTTGCGCCCTCCGCCAGCAGCTCCGGTCTGGAAAACAGGGAGAAGCAGAGGGCATGTGAGTGACCTCCCTGGCAGGGACAAAATGCTGCTCCAGCATCCTCAGGACACCTCTCCCACAGCCACAAACCATTCACTTAGTCTGGCTAATGCTGTTTAAAAGGTCCTGCAACACAGCAGGAGAACTTTGGACATAGTTTTCATGCTGACAGGCTCTTTAATGAGCTGATGTGTCAGTCCTTGGGATGAGATTAAGCAGGTGATGACTGAGCAGCTTAAGTCAGCAGCTACAGACTGTCAGTGGATATGGTCCCGAACATTTCTTAGGGATGGGAGAAGCTGTGCTTCTTTCAACATAAAACTGACCCCAAAAATTGCCAGTTGGGTACCTGATACTAAAGCTACATAGTGAGGTGATAGTAGGGCTTGTTAACAAGGTGCACTGAAGCTGAGTCACAAAGGAATGATCTGAGATCAGGACAGGAGGAAACCCCAAAATATGATTGGGCTGACCTGAGAGCTGCTGTTCTGACATCACAAAATCTCCATGCTCCCAATATTTATTTTCTGTTTCAGTCACCTGAAAACTTTTGGGTGGGAAACTGCCCCCAAAATAGCCAAGACATCTTAAAATCCACCTCTGCTGGATCTGTTCTATCAGGGCAATGCTCTTGCATTACATTGGTTGCAGCTTTCCACAGCCCTCCCACAGTTCTTATGGCTCCCCAGCACAGGGTCAGCATCTTTTCTTGTGTCTGCAGCATCCTAAGTGCACATATGCACATCTGGACCTCATCCGGAGCCACTGTAGGAAAACCCTCCAGGGCTCCCAGTCCCTGTCCTTGCTCCACATCAGGGCACCCTGAAGTTTAAAGGCCTCTACACCCATCCTGCTGGGGTGGCCAAACCTTTGCAAAAGCAGCTTAAAAACCCAGAAGACGTGAAGGGACAGATGACAACACCATTGCTGCCTCCAACAAGGCAACAACCCTTGTCTGCTTCTGACCAAGCAAATTTATTGATAGTGACCAGGACATTGCACAGCAGCAGGAGCTCTGAGCACAAACATCCTCCCCAAGGCTCAGCCACCCCACCCTCCTTACCTTTTAATGACAAACTGGATGTTGTTGCTGGCTTGCAGGATCTTCTTCAGCTTTGCGATGCCGAAGCAGTTGGGGCGGCGCAGCAGGATGCCTTCTGGCAAGCCCACAACAAACAGGTCCTCAGGGTACATCAGGAACTTGGAGTAGGGGACTTTGACTGGCTCTGATATTCCTATGGCTTTTGCTGCATGGGGACCCAAGCTCATTAGTTTGTTGGACTTCCATGTCAGGTCTAAGCAACAGCAGCATGGTATGTTGCTGGAGGGGTTCAAGGGGTTTTTGAGGAGTTTGTGGTTGCTCTGTGCCTTGTGGGGATGTCCCTGACACTGGCAGATGTGAGATGAGGGACAGAGCCATGCAGCCACTGTGTGCCAGCTCTCAAAAACACATGTGTGACCCTGCTTGTATTTTTTTTCTGAAATAATGACTCTAAGCAGAGGTGAGCAGAGCATGCTGAGTGCCAGCCCCCACCACCAAGGTGCCACCAGCTTTGCTGAGCCATGCAATGATCACTGTGGGTGGAAAACACTCTCTGAGACTTCAAACAAGTGATGGGGGAACCACTTTGGACCTTCCCTCTGCAGCATGAAGGCAGCAGTTCCTGGGCTGCAGCCAGTGAAACAACTTTAAGGAAATCAAGGGGAAGAGCTGCAATAACAAGGCTGAAGGATGTTTCAAATGCATTTGTGAGCCCAGCAGACAGCAGATGTACAAATCAGATTGCACCTTCACTTAGCTGCTGGTTTGGAACTGGCCAATGACAAAGCCAGCAGCTGGCATGATGAACATGTGTCAATGTTATCTTACCGTATCGCGAGTTGAACAAAATTTCAACTTGTTTCCTCAAATGACTTAAAATGTCCCCTATGCCATCTGCAAAAAAAAAAAAAAAAACACAAAAAAAAAAAAAAAAACAAAAAAAAAAAAAAAAACAAACCAAACAACAATACAGAGAAATGCTCTGAGCAGCTGGCTACTTCCAGGGCAGGCACTGTGCAAGTGAGCAGCCCCTGCCTGACCTCTGGCAGAGACAGCCATTCACTCTCCATGTCCTCAGATCAGTGCTAGTCCTCTGACAGCAGCCTCCAAACTGATCTCATAACAAGGAAGGGCAAGGATGCACTTGCTAGCCATGCTAGCAGTCAGGAGAAAAAACAACCCCTAATACCCTCCACATATACACATACATAAGGAAAAGTACATTCAAGCACAAGAGGAAAGGACAGAGCCCAGGAACACAGTGGTGCCCTTCTGTGGCAGAGGTTTTGGAAGCTAAAGGCTAAAAGCTGAAGAGCTAAAGGTTTTGCTGATAACATAGGAAGCTCACAAAACCCAACCTAAAATACATCTGTGTGCATCCATCCTTCTAAAATCCTGCAATGATGCTCAGAGTTCACCAAACACTCACCTGATCCTTCCATCTGCTTTTCTTCGTGTCGAGACTCCTCACTGGAGCCCTTCTCTGCCTCTGCCAAGGAAGAAGAGGGTTAGCAGCAGCAAAACCAGACAAGACATGAGCAGGAGTTCTCCAGGTGCCCTGCAGCCCCTCAACTGCTCCCTCCCCTCACTGAGCTCTGAGCAAGTGTCCCAGCAGAGGCTGGGCTGGTACCAGCATGCCAAGAGCTGCCCTGGCAGGATAAACTCAGTGCTTCCATACAAGAGGGCTGCCCACCCTTTGGCATGGGCTCCCTGGGAGAAGAGAGACCCAGCAGGAGCAAGAGCAGCCACAGGGCCAGCACAGATCCCACAGGGAAATTCCAGGGGTGCACTGGGTAAAGGGGTGAAGGTTTGCAGCATGCTGGAGCTGGAGAGAGGAGGGGAAGGAGCAGCAGTGCCAGAAAAGCCACCAGTTTATGCAGAAAACCCACCAGTTAGTCTATCAGAGCTCCCAGCTGGCTTCTCTGAGGTCAAGACTCTGGAACTGGGTGTTGAGCTCCAGCACTTTGCATCATAAATGGTATTTACTCATCTTTGACACTTGGATGAACACCCCTCCTACCCTGCAGTCTCCCAGATGCTTCACTTCTGGTACCTGCTCCTGTTTCCAGGATGTATCTTGACTCCTCTGAGGCCACGTGCGTGGGCACTGGGTCATGCATTTCCACCGAGGCAGGGGATCGGTCTGCGGACAAAAACCCAGAGCACCTTTTGTTCTGACACCAGTGAGACACTGTCCCCAAAACAGCCTTCAGAGGGCCCCAGCCATCAGCAAGGACTGAGCAAAGGGCCCCCCACTCCCAGGAGCCTCACATATCACCAGGAGATGCTCTGGGGATGCATCTGCCTTCTTCCTCCCAGAACCACCCAGCGCTCATCCCTGACACAGACCTGACCTCTTGAAAGAAGCAAAAATCTCTTCCTAACCTCCACAGAAGGTGAAGAGCAAAACTGGTTCAAATTATTTATTTGGTTTAATTCCATCTAGACACTCAATTTTGACTTAAAAAGAGAATGCTGCTTGATTTAGCTACTACATGGGGTAGGAAAGGGTTCCACTAATGCTGCCTTTCTCCACAAAATTAACCCTCTTTTGGTTTCCCTTACATTAAACTGGTCTCCCCAAGTGCTAGGCTGTCCAATGTCCTCAAACACCCACCCAAATTCAGCTTTAAATGAAGTTTCAACTAGTTTATATACTTCAATCAGGTTGCTTGTGACCTCACAGGATAAATAATCCAAATTTCTCCCTGTAGGTGAGCACCTCTTTTCTATTACTCCTCCTTCTTGCCTTCAGCTGTATTCCCTCTGATTGAACTCGATCTTCAAATAAGGCAAGAAAAGGTGGACTCTGGACTTGAGGTATGATCTCCCTGGCACTGGGCAAGTGGAAATTCTTTCCACTCCTCCCATGGACCTCCAGCTTACCACGTATCAACTGTCTTCTCTTCCATTAGCTGCCAAGTTGAAAAAGAAAATATTTGATCTACCACTATACCTTGCTCCTTCTCCTTTCCCTCTAGTAACCATAGAGAAGTCTATTCTACACCAATCCTGAAGTGACTCCTCAACTACCACCTTACTAAGGGAACTGCTACAATTTAGGTGCAACAACTGGTGTGGTGGGGCCTGGTGTCACTGCTGTCCCCAGAATCACTCACCCTCAGGCATGTCAGAGTTCTGTTGCTGCCCTCATTCTGTGGAGCTTATTAATTAATGGTTGTAAAGCACAGTGAAAATGCAAACTGCTAACAATCCATTCATTAAACCCTGAGGATCATCCCACCATTTGCTGCACTGCCCAGGACAGGTAAATGGAAAACTGATTCTCTCAGCTGCCCCTCAAGCATGTCATCTCCATCACAAACCATTGTCACTGACCTCTCTGGGCAAAAATTTGGGGAATTTTCCCCATCAGTGTCAGCAATTCCAACACATTTTTAGCATGTGCTTAATATTAAACCTGCCTACTATCAGACCTATTACATCTGCCTACTATTAGTTTTTATGAACTCTTCAAAACCAGGCTGGCTTTCTAAATGAAGGACCTCTCCAATAGCATCCTGTACTCAATACCTGGGATCCTCCACATGAAGCAAAGCAGCAAACCAGGCTCACTTTCTCCAGGGAAAAGGCAAGATAGGAGAAAAACAACAAATAGCCCTAAAACACCTTTCAACGCTCCCAGGAAACCTCAATATGATGTCAGCTAAGGAAGACCACTGCAGGTACACGAGGGAACCTCACATGCTGGGAGAAACCCTGCAAATGCCTCTTCTCAAAGTAAAATGCTGAAACATGATGCTGAAACATGAACCCTGCGTGGGCAGCAGCACTGCACCCAGAGGTCCCCCAGCAGCTACCTGGTACGGTGATCTGGATGATGTTCAGCTCGTCTGGTTCGATTTTGATCTGCCTGATCCCACCTAGCTCTCCTGAGGTACCTATGGGGAAAGGCAAGGGAAGGTGATGGGGTCTCCGGTGTTGAGATGACCCCGAGGTGTTAGAAAGTCTCTTTTTCCCAACCCCAAGACCAAAGAAGTCAGGATTCCTTGGCTCTGGTTCTCAAGGTTGTTTATTTTCTGTTATCTATTGCATTCTTCCTCTGACCTGCTGAGATCTGTCTGGCAGGTCAGTCTGTGGCGCACTGACACCCTTGGGGTGGTGTTATCTTTTTATACTAAAAATTACATGTACTTTATTTACAATAAGTTTCCAATACCTATCAGCTATGTTAGACAGTCTGTCTCTAGTCTAAATCAATCCAAAAGTGCCACCATCACAGCAGAAGATGGAGGCTAAGAAGAAGAAGAAGGACATGACGTGCCCAGACTCCTCCACCTTGCCTCTTGAACCCCCATTCTAAAAACCCCAAAATTAATTTTCTACATTTTCACCAGTGATAAATTCACTGTCATTCTATACAAACTCTTGTGGCTTGTACATCTTCACACAAAGCTGGTAATTGTTTCCATGGGTTAAAATCAAAGGCTCAGGTGTTTGTGACTCCATGCCAAGGTCTCTGAGCCCCATGCCATGGTCTCGAGTCCTCCAGGGCAGTCAAAGCAATGGTTTGACAGGAAGGCAGTCACCATCAGGATCCAGCAATCTGCCCAACACAGCACCAGGGCATGGAAAGCATGGCCAGCTGTCACTTCAGTACCAGCTGAGCGTGCCACAACAACAAGGCTTCAGTCAAGGGGTCCAGCAGCATCAAGCCCACAGCAAGCAGGTACCCAAAGAGACACCTGTGGGCCTGGCTGGAGGAGCTGCTGGTGCCCACAAACTGGCAGCTGGACCTTGTGAAATGCTCATTTCCTGGCTTTATTCACTTAAAATGAACTGGGCCACCAATGGGCCCAGAGAAGCTGTCTCCAGTGGGTGGCTCCTCCCAATTTTAATGCTCCCAAATTCATGCCTGAAACTTGCCCCTGTTCTGACTGAAGCTGCATCACACCAAGATGAGACCAGCTGAACCCTGGTAAAGTTCAGTGTGGTTTCAACCCCAGCAGATGAAAGCCTGTGCTGACCAGCTGCCCCTGGAGTGTTCAGCCCAGCTTCCTCTTCCCTCAAGGTAAATTTCCTCACTTTGGGTGGGATAGATGAACTGCAAGGCACTGATTCCCAGCTTGCAGCACGGAGAGGCAAGACAGCATGCCTTGGTGTGGTGTTTCAATGGGTGCAAGCCCCTAAATCTGTGGAAAAACACTTTCTTTTCATTCATGGTGCTCAGAATACCAACACTGCTGACCTCTCAGTGGTGGCTTTCAAAGGAACTCAGAGAGTGAAGACTTCCCTTAGCTTTGCATTTAAGCACATGCTTAAGTCTCATTATTTCAATTTATGCATTTTTAGGCCCCAGCTGGAGGGTCAGAGGGTAAGAGTCTTCCTCTCTGCATCAATCAAATGGGGATAAAGTCCTTAGAGAACTGCACTGTGATGCAATTTAAACTAAACATTCAAGTTACTTTGCAGGCATCTTTCTCTAGAGTGCCCCCCATAACATGTCTAGCAAGAGAAAATGAATTATTCCTCACCTGGTTCACAGCCTTCAGAAACATTACACTTCTCAGACCTGAAAGGGAAAGGCAGACAAGAAAGGTGGTCATGGTGTAAGAAAAGAGAGAGCTTAAAACCCAGTGGTGTGTGAACTGAGCCTGGCAGGAGGGAGGAATGCTGCCTGGCATCACAGAGGGCAGCAGGAGCTACACAGGGGTCCCCAGGGCCACCACAGCCCCAGCAGTGGCAGAGCATCCAGGCTGCAAGGTCTGTGAGCTTCTCTGGAAATGAGCCCTGCTCTCAAACCCACCCTGGTCCTGCACCCTGGCCTTGCCTCTAGACACCCATGGATGGAACTGCAGCAGAGAGATTGTTTTTCAGCCCAAAACTTGGTTGGCTCCATCCCTTTGTGACAGAGAGCAGTGTATAAGTATTACTACAGTGTGGTTACTCATGGAAGTAAAAAATCGGGAGAAAGGAAAAATCAATTGATTTGGTAAATATTTATTCTGTTCAAAGCTTTTCTTTACTGAAAAACTGGGCACTATCCCAAATTCCCATCTACAGTTAACTTCACATGCTCAGGAGTTTACACAACTTGTTCTGCATCCAAATGAGACTGTTTTGCATTCCCAGGATGCATGTGCTTTCCTGTCTCTCTGTTGAACAAGGACAACCACAGCTCTTTGGCAGTAAGGGACCTAAAGAACCACTTTGGAAAAAGCACTCCTGCACAATGTTGGTCCTTCAGGGGGAAGGAAAATCCTGTTGGCTCAGGAGGGATGTTCAAAAGCACTTCTCACTTGCCTAAACCCACTCAGGAGCATCACCAGAACAAACCACAAAACAAGCCATGAGTGCTCTGGAAATGTTCTTCCTAAATGTGGGAAGGCAAAAGGGGTCATTGGTCTGGAAGGCATCTATACCACCTGGGAGCCTTGGGAAGGGTTTTAAACTCTCCCACTTCAGGTCAAAGCAAGGAAATCTGTGCATTTTCACCAAGGAAATCTGGGGGGAGGGCTTATCTGGGGAGTGCATTACACCTCACAGTGTCTGGCTCTTCTGGAGTACTGGACACTGCACTTTCCCTGGAGCAGGACTCTGACCTGGGGGGCCCATTCCTGTGGAAACACTCCTACTGAGGCACAGAGGTTCCTCATTTGCAGAAAGAAAATAAAACCAACCTCCCACAAACCCTCCTTTGAAGCTGAAGATACCCAGAAAGCTGGAGACAAATGCCAGCCCTGCAGACTGGGCAGCTCAAGAAGTCTCTGCCCTCCAAAGTTTTGGTATTTCACATTGCCAGGCTCACTCATGGAGGTTCTGCTGTCCCAGACATGCTTTAGGGGCACGCAGCAGCCACATCCAAGGGGGCAAGCCTAAAACAGCACTGGGGAGAACCAGAAGAGACCCAACCTCAGGTTCATGTCATCAAAGAGCCAAGAAAGGAAAGGAGCCCAGGAGATGTCATGGATGGAACAAGTTACCTTATTCCCCATCCTGACCTGCACAGCTCAGCAACCACACAGCTCTGTCTGAAGCCCAGCTGGTGGAGCTGTCAGTGCTGGGCAGTGAGGCTTTGTGCCAGAGAAGCTGAGGAGCATTCTTTACTCCACTTGTGTGAAGCAAGGCTGGGAGAAGGTTCCTTGTCTTATAGCAGTTCATAATGCTATAAACTGCTGCCCTGCCTCTCTTCCTTAAAGTGATTTTAGAGGCTAAATTACACCTTGCTTCCACTGAGTTAAGAAGGAAGGAAACTGGGCTATAAAGAGACAAACAGCTCCTGGATTTCCCAGTCTGGGTTGGAAAGCTGTATGCTATGTGATAATTGCTCCACAGGTGCTGCCAGCATGTTTTGGACCTGTCTAGCTCATGGCACAGCTGTAACAGAAAGAGGTATTCCCATAAAATATCTCCTGCCCTGCTGGACTGTATAAGCCCATCTTCATTAAATGTTAGGCTCCTTGTGAGCTTTCTAAACAAGCAACACTTAATGAGCAGGATGTTGTTACAGTGTGGGCTGAGGGTAAATCCTTTAGGTCATGCATTAACACCAGAGAGAATTCCAGTAGGTAATCCCAGGCATGGCCCTCATTTCATCAGCTTTGCTCAAAATTAATAATTCCAAACTTTTGGCTTGCAAAAAGGTGGGGCTGCTTGCCCTCCTCCTGTGCTGATCAAATGACTACCAAATTGCAGTGGAATTTTAGGGAGGTAGGAAAGCAGCAGCAGTTGAGCCACTCACCTTCCCATTATGGATTTACAGCACCTCCCAGATGCTCCAGCTTACTGATCACACTCATGGCACCCTCCTGCACACACTGTGTTGTCTTATACATCAAGAGTTTTATTACCATTATAGTGCAAGGATTCCATATCACACCTCCTCAATGTTTCTCACAGGCAGCTCCTCTAAGCACTGACTCTTCCTGGTCCTTGCAGTAGTCATTATCTGACTCCAGATCCCACCAATCCACTCTTTTGTACCACTGTTCCTATTGGCTACAGGTGTGGCCTGTTAAGATCAGGCCTGCTCCTAATCTTTAGTAATTGGTGCAGTGCAACTCATTGGGGGATAAGATTCCATTGTCTACCACCTTCATTTCCTACACTGTATCCCCCTACACCACTGGGCATTGCTGATGAACACATCAGTGACCTGCTGTGCACATTAATGACTCTCTGAGGGATGTCACTTTACAGGGAACAGGGACAGAAGTCCCACTTACCTGCTGTTGGCCTGAGAGGTCCCCCCCAGTTCCAGCGTGGCCCCACGGTGAGGCTCGGGGGAGATCTCCCGGGGAGGGCTGGAGGGCTCCAGCTTGGTTGGATCTTTGGTAAATTTGCTTCCTGTTGCCAGGTGTGCATGGTGGGTTTTGGGAGAAAAGCAAAACCAGGATTAGCAACTGGAGATGCCAGTGTTGCAGCTTGTTCCCCTCCTAGCCCCAGAGCTGAGGTTGGGGTAGGGGAGCAGGTTTTTAAGTGTCACCTGCTTGCAAAGATGCTGATTCCATGGGGTTTACATGTTAAAATATTAGCAGGACATTTGTTTAAATCTCTCCATAGCTATGAGTGTGCTGGGAAAGAGCATCTCCAGAAAGGGGTGGCTGATAGGACAAGGGTTCCAGGAGGTAGGGACTAAGGTCAGAAAAGCCAGAAATATCCCACTGCTCTAGAAGCAAGCCCTGAAGTGGGGAGAGCCCTGCCCCAAGGGAAGGGATGTGCTGCACTGGATGCCAGCTTGGCAAAACAGAGTAGCAGAGACACAGACAGCCCTGTCTCACAGCTCCAAGCCCACCAAGCAGCAGGAGAAATCTCTGTCACAGTGACACAGAGAGGGACAGAAGCATCCTGCCACCATAAAACCTTCCTCTCTCCCTTCCCTGCTCCTCAGCAGCCTGAAAGGAGCTGAAATGAAGCCTCATCGATGACCTTGGAGATGGAAAGAGTAATCTGAAGGCAGAGTAGGAAATAAAATCAGGCAGGGAAGCGAGCAAAGAGCTGAAGAATGAGAGAGTGAGACTCCATTGTGAGGCTGCAGAAACCACAAGGTGTCTTGTTAAACAGCTGTTATCAAAGCCCTTTGCTGGTCTCAAAGCACCATTAGAGTATCCTCACCCTTCTAAAACATATTCCATCTATGGGAACCTGATACCACTTTCCTTTTTGTTCCAGCCTGTGAGAAAGGGCAGGGCTCTGGCAGTAGGATCAGCAGAAACACAGAACCTTAAAAACACTATTTATCTACTGACAGTCCAAAAGGCTCCTTTTAATTTGTGCTTTCTATGAACCAAATCTTGTTCTTGCACCAGCACAGCCTGCCTGAAGCTGCTACCCAGGGGAGTAACAAAAATAGGTTTCCAAGCAGTGGTGGGTATTTTAATTAAAGGGTGAGCAAAACTTTATGGGGAAGCTTTGGGATACTTCACAAATGGCAACTTAAAATACAGCTCCACTCAGAAAATAATGTCTTTGCAGAAATGGCACCTCCTGACTCAGCAGTGAGGGTTTTTTTGCACAAGCTGATGTGCTGACACAAACCACAGAGTGCCAGGTTTAATGGGTTTTGCTTCTGGTAGCCCTGCAGGGAACTGTCAGGAGAGTGGGGCTGTCACCCACCTCAGTTCTGCAGGGTTTGCTTCCTCATCTCCAATTATCCACTTGCACCTGCCTACCACGTAACCCACAAGCCCAGAGCACAGGTCTGGAGCTGCACATGTACATGATGCCACCCCTAGGTACCATGCAGGCATTATGCAGGGAAAATCCAAGCATCCCAAAACACAGCTCAGTGCTCCATCCCTTGGGGATGGGCTAGAGCTTAAAGAAATCCTTTTTTTGAAAGCCATTTCCAGCTTTTGACAAAGAAATCCCCCATGCAGGTGGGACCTCCTCCAGGTTCTGCTGGTGGCTCCAGCCTGGTTTGGGTGGCCCCAACCTCACCAGGCTCAGGAAGGACTCTCAGGGCTGGGGCTGAGTGGGGCAAGAGTGATAACCTGGCTGGCAGAGATATCTGGGAAAAAGGTGTCTGGAGAGCTACCAGCATGTGCAGTTGGCAGCTCGGGGGGGAAAAAACAAAACACCACCCCAAAACATGTCTGTACTCATGAGCCAAGCCCAGGCAATCCAGGACTCAGGTGTGATAAATCTGGAGGCAGTGCCATATTCCAGGTGTGTGTGAGGACACTGCTGCAGAGTGGGCTGAGTCTGACAGCATGGGTACCTGTCTCCTTGTATCTGCCAAGAAGCATTTATCATGGAATCACAGATTGGTTTGGGTCGAAAGAGACCTTAAACCATCTTCTTCCATCCCCTGCCATGGGCAGGGACACCTTCCACAATCTCAGATTGTTCCAAGCCCCATCCAACCTGGCCTTGGACACTTCCAGGGATGGGGCAGCTGCAGCTTTTCTGGGAAACCTGTGCCAGAGCCTCACCACCCTCACAGTAAAGAATTTGTCTGGCTTCTCCAGCTCAGAGAAAAAACAAGTAAAAACACAGAGCAAAGAAAGTCAAAGAAAGAATAATTTACCAGTGAGGAACACAGCAATAATTTTCTTCCTCTTGAAATTACAGATATTGCCTCTGCTGTGGCTCAGCCTGATTCAGGAGCCAGCCCAGCCTCACACACCAGGAATTCTCACTCAAACCTTCACAACTCAATTTTTTAGGGGAGTACAGAGCTTGCACTGATCCCAGGCAAAGGCAATCTCAGCATGTCCTGGTGTAGGGCACAGACAAGGCTTCTCCTTCTCCTAACTGCATGTGTCCTGCACTTCCTCTGCTTACAGTGACATTATTTCAACTCTGCTTCTCTGGATAACCTTTTAATTTTGTGGGCAATAAATCAAAGGATTTGGAGAACATACCTGTAAAAATTCTTTCGTCAAACATCCTAGGAGAGAAGGAAAAAAAAAGAATTAGAAATAGATGCTGCTAATGACTGAGTTGGAGGTTTAATTAATGAATAGCATTAAACCAAGTCAAACTAGTAATTTTTTTCATTCTCTAAAAATACTGAATGAATTTTTCAGCTAAAAAAAGGCCTTTTAGTGTGTTGTGCAGCCAAGCAACCTTATGGCATATGCTTTTTAACTAAAGCACCTCTAAATCTGCTTATAAGTCATTGTCTTAATTTAACTTATTAAATGAAGCTGCAATTAAATCAGGTTGGTTTTACAAAAAGAAACAGTGGGACTAAAGTAGCTGTTACTGGATCTTCAATTTCCAGTACAGACTATTGACCAGGATGTCACCTGTCTGCTGAATATTTTATTTTGGTGCTACCCAAACTTTGCTCATAGGAGCAAACTATGTCCAGGCCACATCCCACAGCTTGATCCAGCCTGGACAAAGCAGGACAAAGTGGCTTCTCTACCAACTGACATCAGGAAAGCTAATCCCTTTCAGGATGCCTGAAATCCAGCAGTGCTGGTGATTTTAGCCCCCTTGGGAGCCTTGTCCAGGGTTTTTCTGGGTTGTAGTTTCACACCACTAGGCATAGAACAACACAAGTGCTGCACAGGCAGGGACTGGATAAATCAATGTATTATAGAGCAGGTTTTCCTGACAGAGAAGCAAAGAGAGGTTGCACAGCACAGTGATAACCAGGAATATATCCACTCCTCCTACCCAGTGGAAAGGCAGACACCTGGACACAGTGCCTGGCCTGCAGGTGATAGATTCTCATCACCAGATACAGAGGATGTGCACAAGTGATCAGTGAAAAACAAGGTGGAAGGCAATCCCTGTGAGAGTATGACTGTTCTTCCCTCCACCCAGGGGCATTGCTCCCTTCCACCAAATGGCACTGAAGGTGCTATAACCACCTTCAAATCTTTGGGGTGGGTGGCATTGGCAAAGTTTGGTGCCCGTGATCACTTAAAACAGGGTGGCAGAGCGTGGGGGTCATCATGGTACAGCCAGCTCTGCCACATCCTTGCAGAAAGGGAGAGAGATGAAAACCAGAGGTTTGCAGGGGGAAAGAGCTGTCTTATGGAAGAGGGTGAAATGAGTTTTTGGCACCAAAACAAACCCTGTGAGCACGGAGGGAGCACAGCTCAAACCCCTGACACCCTTGAGCCACACGCTTCCTTCTGCTGTCCTTGCCACCCACCTTTTGATGACAAAATGGATGTTGTGCCTCTCCTCCAGGATCCTTTTGAGCTTGGGGACCCCATAGGTGCAAGGTCTTTTGAAAGGGATTTTGTCTGGGATGCCAATGATCTCCACTGCCTCGGGGTCACAGGCAATCTTCCTGTATGGCACAGGGACCATGTGGTCCAACCCCAAGGCTTCAGCTGCAAGATGAACACATGGCTTTCATTTACACAAGTGCTTTGTCTTTTACAGTGCTAAAACAAAGGTGTGAGGGCTTGAACTCAAGTAGAGCAAATGTTTTCTGCCTTCTTCTGTGCTTGTCCCAGAAAGTGAGCCCCAGGAGCAGCTCTTCCATGGAAATGGGACAAAAAGGAAAGCAGCAGTAAACACAGCTAAGTGTCTTCCAAAACTCCCAGACATGCCCAGTGATGCACAAGCCAGGAGTGAGCTGGCCCAAATATAATTCCCAAACTCCTTGTGACCCACCCCAGCAGGTTTGTGAGCTCCATGATTCACAAGCTGCACAGCATGTGGAATCATAAAATTGTTAATGTTGGAAAAACCTTCTAAGATTGATTCCAGCTTTTAACCCAGCAGCAGCATGTTCACCAAACCATATCCCCAAGTGCCAGGTCCATAAGCTTTTTGGAACATTTCAAGGGATGGTGACTCCATCACTACCCTGGGCAGCCTTTGCCAGTGCATGACCACCCTTTCAGTGAAGAGATTTTCCCCAGTGTCCAATCTAAACATTTCCTGGAGCAGCCTGAAGCAATTCCCTTTAATTCTATCACTTGTCACCTGGGAGAAGAAACTGAGTCCCACCTGGCTACAGCCTCCTTCAGCTAATTGTAGGGAGTGGGAAGATCCCCCCTGAGCCTCCTTTTCTGCAGGCTGAGCCCCCACAGCTCCCTCAGCTGCTCCTCATCAGGCTCTGCTCCAGACTTTCCTAAGCTCTGTTACCTTTTGGACACACTCTGGCACCACATCTATAAATCGCATGTTAAAGGCTTGTCTCAAGCCCATACACAACTCACAGGTGACACAGCACTCATCTCCAGCCCATCTGTAACTCACAAATTACACAGCCTGATAGGGATGGCACAGCTGAAGCACCCACCAGTCTCAAGTAATTTCCAAGCTTCTACCTGCCCAAATGCCCAGGAGCTGCACCAAAAGCACTGCCCATGGCAAAGGGAGCACCAAAAACACAGGCAAGCCATGCAAATGGAGAAAAAAGCAGCTGCAACAACAACCACCTTCTTTTTACCTGCCACATGTATGTGAAAGGGCCACATGCCACCCCTCCTGGTGCCCAAGTGCTATGATCCAGCATGCCATGTTCCCAGACAGGGCTGTTTTACAGCCCAGTTATAAATTCCTTGACTGTGGTGTGGGGCTCCAAACAGAAATATTGACATAACCTTCAGGAGACTGGGAGCTGCTGAGCTAAATGTGTTAGGAAGAGCAGGGAGCTCTAGCATATGGCTTCTGCTGCTGTGTTAGGGAACAAAAATGATTGCTATATAATGATATGCAATCCACAAGCACTGCAGATGCATAATGGGATATTAACTCCTACTCACCATATCTGCTGTTAAAAAGAATTTGCACGCACTCCCTAAGGGTGTTGATGTCTTCAGTTTCTTTTATAAAACTGTCCCACTTATCTATCAAAACAAAATACAAGAAATAAGAAACTTCCATATGGTTCATACACAGCAGATGCACTTTTCTCCTGCAAAGTGCTGCGAAGCAGGAACAAGACTTCAAAAATTATTTCCCTGCTCCTGAGAGAATTTTGCCAGGCTGGCAGATAAGGTCTTGGTTTCTCCAACCCCTGACCTAAGCACTCTCCTTGGCACATGCAGATTCCTAAGAAATGACCCCATAAAATTTCTTAGCCCTAGAATGAAAGACCCTCATGGACAGCGCCAACTTCACCTGGAATGAACTCTTGCAAGGTACAGCCCTTTCACAAGTGGATCTTTTCTGTCTTCTCCTCTTTCCCAACCTTCCCACCCATATTTTTTTCTCCTCTTCAAAGCAGGCAGGGGTTTTTTGGCCGCATTTCCCTTGGGTGCAGTGGAGGTAAGGAAATGGCAGTCTCCTCCCCACGGCTGATCCCCCCAGGCACTGCTGCAGAATCCCACTGGGACGAGTGGCTTTCAGTCATTTGGAAATAATGCCAAGTTTTCAGCAGGAATGTACTGTTTGCAGCTGGGGCAAAACAGCCTCTCTCAAAGCCATGCCTTGGTTCCCTGTGCAGAAAGCAGAGATGGGAATTCCTAGCCAGCCAGCAGTGCTCAAGGACCACTAACAGCATCTTGGAATGGCAGGGATGGACTGGAGCAGAGATGGTTCCAATGTGATTAATCCCCTCCAGCACTGCCAGGTCCCTCCAGAGCATGGAGAGGGCTGGGAGACTGCTGGAGAGAGATGTGGTGAGGGGAAACCTTGAATTCAGGAAAGCTGCCTTAGTGCTGGAGCAGGACACAGACCTGTCTTGTCATGGACGATGGAGAAGAGGATGCGCTTGGATGAGTGCACATTCTGGATCAGGGGACCCCCGGAGACTGATGATTTCTGTCCTGGACAAGAGGGGAGACAAGGAGAAAAGGCTGATGAGAGCCTGATCCATGCTCCAGACACCACAACAACACCCTGGGTGCTGTCCCCTGCCCCCCCTTCTGTGTCTCCTCCATGCACCCTGGGCCTGTGACACCTGAGACAAGGAGAAAGGGCTGATGAGAGCCTGACCAGTGCTCCAGACACCACAGCAAGACCCTGAGTGCTGTCCCCTACCACCCCTTCTGTTTGTCCTCCATGCACCCTGGCCTGTGACACCTGGGTGTGGTGCTGGCCAGATCACCCCCTGCCATCCCCATTCCCTTTTGGGGAGATGCCCTTCTGGCCTGGTGGTGCAGCCCCTGTCATTTTGGGGCAAAACAGAGGTGTGCCTGCCACTTGGGGCAAAAAAAAAGCCATTACCAGCTTCAGACAAAGAAATCTCCCATGTAGGTGGGACCCCCTCTGGGTTCTGCTGGTTCTGCCAGAAACAGGCATACCTCTGGTTTTGCCCCAAATACAGAGGTGTGCCCTGCCACTTGGGGCAAAACCAGAGGTGTGCCTGTCACTTGGGGTAAAAACAGAGACGTGCCCTGACACTTGGGGCAAAAACAGAGATGTGCCTGCCGCTTGGGGCAAAAACAGGTGTGCCTGTCACTTGGGGCAAAACCAGAGGTGTGCCCTGGCACTTGGTGTAGGGGGATAGAACATAGAATGTAATCTTACCCCCTAAAGAATTGCAGCTGAGCCAATTACTAAGGTTTAGGAGCAGGCCTGATGTTAACAGGCCGCAGCTGTAGCCAATAAGAAGAATGTTATAAAAGAGAGGGTTGGGTGGTTGGGGGGAGTTGGAGTCAGTTGGCTGCTGTGAGGACAAGGTCAGTGCCTAGAGGAGCTGCCTTCAAGAAACATCAAGGAGGTACGAAGCTCCAGCAATATGGAGCCGTTGCAATGTAATGACAATAGAACTCTTGCACTATAAGACAACAACTTGGGGCAAAACCAAAGGTGTGCCTGCCACTTGGGGCAAAACCAAAGGTGTGCCTGCCACTTGGGGCAAAAACAGAGGTGTGCCCTGCCATTTGCAAGCACCAAGGGAAGGCCTGTGGCAGTGCAACATGGCAGGGGCTCTGCTCACTCCCACACAGGCCCAGCTCTAGGCTGGTTTTCATCCCAGGAATTCCAACACCCCCTAGCAGGGCCAGGGCCGGGCAGTGCCCCGGGCCCTGAGGGGAGAGCACACTCCAGGCTATTACCACAGCAGTCGCTGTACTCCTGTGAGGAAGGCACCTTCAGCTCTGCCGCCGGCCGGCCCAGCAGCGCCTCGCCCGCCGCCGCCGTGGGCCCGGGCAGGCCCGAGGACGCCTCCTGCTTGAGGTCGATGGCGACGGGGCCGGGCAGAGAGACGCCGTAGAGGAAGTTGGTGATGGCAATGGCCGAGGGGGCGTCCTGCGAGCTGGGTTTGGCCACGGGGCCGTTGTTGGCACCAGAGTCCCGGCTGCCCTTGGAGGCGAGGGAGGAACAAGTTAACTCGATGTTGGGGTTGGGCTCTCGGCTGGGCTCATCTGCTGGCCTGAGGGGAAGGAAGGGAGAAGAGGAGGGAAAAACAGGTTCCTTTGAGCCCATGGCAGTGCTAAGGTGCAATAAGCAAGGATTTGGATGGGGAAGAAGAGCCATGCCTGGGAAGGTGGGACACCACCAGCTGCCAGGCTTTTTGTTGAGGAGCACCATTACAGGAGGCCATTAGAGCACCTCTCCTATTTGGAAAGCTGAGAGAGTTGAGATTGTCCACTCTGAAGAAGAGAAGGCTCTGGGGAGAACATACTCTGGCCTTCCATTACCCAAAGGTACTGGAGGGCTGGAAAGGGACTTTTGACAAAGGCAGGGAGTTACAGGACAGTGGGGAATGGTGTCAAACTGAAAGAGGGCTGGTTTGGATTAGATATTAGGAAGAAATTCTTCCCTGTGTGGGTGGTGAGGGCCTGCCACAGGTTGCCCAGGGAAGGTGTGGCTGCCCCATCCCTGGAAGTGTTCAAGGCCAGGCTGGATGGGGCTTGGAGCAGCCTGGGATAGTGGAAAGCATCCCTGATCACAGCAGGGCTTGGAACGAGATGGTCTTTAAGATCCCTTCCAACCCAAACCATTCTATAGTTCTGTTCTGTGATTCACAAGTTACATCCATCAAACTCCTGAGCATCTTCAGGCACCTAAATGGTTCTTGTCTTCTTTAAGTGGAGCTGGTTAGTCAAAGCTGGTTAGTTCAGAGCATATTTTTTAGCTAGGACCAAGCTGCACAGCTCCATGCCCAGTGCATTTAAGGGGTAAAACCTTTTACGACCACAATCACTTGGCTCCATTACCTATGCCAGCCCCCAGCACCCATGGCACATTCAAGGGGGAGCTCAGTCAGCCTGCAAATGAGTTTCAGACTGAAGAAACCAACGTGCTCCACATGAGACAGGGAGCCACAAGCTCACAGACAGCACAAATTCTGCGTGTCCTACTTTTAGCTGTCTCAGCCTGATTTTCCAGAAGCATCGAGCCTTTAGAGGAGGTATTTGGTCATGCTCAGCATTTTTCTGAATGGATCTGAGGTGCTGCCAGCAAGGCAAATGCAGGGGAAATGCACCTAAAACTACTGAACCCCTTGCATAAATGTGGCCAAAAGGGGGAGTTTGCTCTGCTGCAGTCCCCCACTTCCCTCCTTGCCTGGCATTAAAAAACCCATTTTAGCCTGGGAAGACACTTGCAGCATTTACCCTGGAAATCCCTCTGGAGACAGAAAGCACTTAGCTTACCGCAGTGGAAATTTTGGCAGAGACACATAAAAAGATGCAGTTAATGTGCATGTTTACGCACACTTTTTATAGAAATGAGCCTGAAATGGACTCAAGCCCCCCAACACGAACAAATCTCTGTGCAAGGCTGGATTTGGCATGGCTGGACCCAGGTCTGTGGGTCCTGAGGAGAAGCTGGGATATGAGAGGGACCCTCCTGGCCTGTGCCACCATCCCAAGGGCTCGCTGCTCTCCTGCTCCTTGGAGGTCCCCAAAATTAAAATTACCTTTTTAGCCTGAAGCGGATGCTGTGGCTGTGCTCTAGGATGGCCATCAGGGATTTCACATCATACTCCAGGGGTTTCTTAAAGCTGATTCCCTCAGGCAAGCCAGTCACTGCCAGCGAGCCTGGCTCTTTCAGGAACCTCTCGTAGGGCAAAGGGACCACGCTGCTCTTCCCCATGGCTTCACCTGGGGAGGGGACAGAGTTACACACTGACAGAGTGTGCCCCTCACCATGGCTGAGCTGGGCTGGAGCACTAAATGCAAGAGCAAGAAATACCAACAGGATCACTTGGAGAAAAAACCCATTCCTACCTTCACACTTAGCATGCAAGGCACTCCAATTCCTTTCTAAAAGCACTAATTAATAAAAAAGCTCATAAAAGCCAATAAACAGATGTCTCATCATTCAGGTTTCACAGCAGAATCCTCAGTTGGGGTCACTTGGCACAAGCCTACCCCTGGGAGTGCCCAGCCATATGCCAGTGAGGTACATGGCCATCAGCAGGGTGGGAGGGAGCCAAGGGCTGACAAAGAAGGCAGAGGAGCTCACAATGATTTTTATCTCATGCTTACTGAGATATTCTGGGAACCTCATTTCGAGTCAGTTTTCTTATTTTACCTCCTGGAAGAACGGAAAACAGTTTGATTGCTGTTGCTGTCAAGCAGCTTTGATTCACTTTGACAGACAAGGAAAAAAAGGAAAACCAACAATCTCCCTCCATCCCACTATTCACAGACAGCTTGAACATTGACACATTTGACTGCACAGTCCCCTCCAGCTGCCCAGAACTCTCACCTGCTCCCGTCAACACTGGCAACACAGTCCCACCATGTGCCTCTGGCTCCATTTTACCTCTGCCATCAAAATCTCCCTAAGGAGTCAGGTACAAATTGCTTTTCCTTCCCTTGTAGCAGCATTGCCATTATATAGGGATTTTCTAAACCAGATAAATAGCCTGTGTGCCCAGACCAGGGCTGTCCTGCTATACTTTGCAGGCAAAACACCATCACAAAAACAGCCTGCTCTGAAGGATTTCAAAACCCTCAAGCCACTCTCTGGGGAAAAATTACTTTGGAAACCAACCCAAGCCACTATGATCAATAAACATGGTGCTGAAAGCATGAAGCACAAGAAACAGCCATGCAGAAATGCAACCTGGCTGGCAAAGCAGTGTCCAGATGCAGAACATCTGGTGGCACGATACAGTGCCTGCACCTTCATCTCCAGGCTGGGGGCAGACAGAGAAGGTTACAGGACCTTTAAGTTGTTGAGGGATTTTATATCTGTGGATTTGCTTTCCAATCTTTTTTTGTTCCCTTCTTCTTAAAAAAACCCAAACGATCTTACAGAAATACTGCAAATCTTAGGACTCTGCCAGCAAGTCCTTGCTAAAAGTGATTTCTTCACCATGTCCTTTGAAGGAATGCATTATAACTAACAATGCGCAACTTGCACGGGCCATTAAGGCTTCTTATAGGGAGGATTGATAATATTTTAATTAAGCAAATAACCAAAGTTTTAAAATAAGCCTTTGAACCATGACACCATGAGTTTACTTTCTGCAAGCTGACAGTTTCCCTGCCCCAATGTGCAGCTCTCCACCTCCCTTCATCACCTCTCTTCATGATTGGGAGAAGCTCCCAATGTCCACAGTGGCCCCTTATCAACCCAATGCTCAAGAAATCCCCAAACATATTTTTATGGGGACTGTGTTATTGTCAAGGTGACCTTCAGAAGCCTTGCACTGCTGCACAGAGACTCATGGTTTGGCCAAAGAGACAATAATCATCATTAATGCCTGTTTAATAGAAGCCACTGGTAATCAGTCATCCTGTTGGTGCAGAGATTACCAGGCTCTGGAGGGAATCTTTTTGACTGAGCATTTTAAAAGATTTTTTGTTTCCAATCCTTATTGATGAAAGGATAAAAAAAAAACAACCCTAAGAATTGTAATTGTTAAACTCTCACAGTCCTCTCAGTGTTACAAACAGAATCACCCTGGGGCATCTGCTGTCTCCTGTGTATTTCTCCCCACTCAACCAGGAGAGGCCTTTCCCAGTGGGAATGAAGGGAGGGGAGCAGCAGCTTTGTCAGGGTTCACCACAGAGAGGCTCAAGGATGGAAACAGATGACATTACTGAAGCAGCAGCAGAAAGAAAGGCAGAATTACACCCAGTGCCAAAGCCAAAACTGCTGTCCCAGGGATGCTGGGCAGAGGACATGGC
The DNA here is from genome assembly GCF_035770615.1 of Melospiza melodia melodia. NCBI lineage: Eukaryota > Metazoa > Chordata > Aves > Passeriformes > Passerellidae > Melospiza > Melospiza melodia. The sequence goes on from NC_086214.1 coordinate 6,242,848, forward strand.
CAATGTGTCCCCACACACCTCCATACACCTTGAAACTGTAAAAAGCCTTACTAATCATCCAATGGATGGGCTGCCTTGTTTATAAAGCCCATGCAGATGCACCCTGATCAAGCTTTTCTAATGCAATTATGTATTTATTGTGTGTCAGATTTTAATAATTCACATATTCCCAAGAGGACAGCAAAGTTTGGCACTGTACCTGCAGCAGGACAATGAGACCTGCAGCTTGGAGCAGCAAAAAACACCCTCCTCATTCTGTTCCCTTGGTTCTTCTGCACCATCCCTTCCTTCATCCTTGGGCCCAGCCTTTGGAAGGCAGCAATAGGATCTGATTGCTCCCATTAATGGGAATATTGCCTCTAAGTGGCTTCAGAAAATTTCAGTGACTCTCTGTCCCAGGGGAGAAGAGATGCCAGCTCCCTTTTCCTGTCTGTGAAGCTTGTGGAAGATGCCAGCAACAGCCAGCAGCAGCAAATCCTGCGTGTGAGCCCAGTGTGGCTGGTGGCAGCTCCTGTTGTGTGGGAATGCCCATTCCCAGGTCACATCCACAACCAGAGGCACTCAGGGAGCCCTGCACAGCCCCAGCAGGGCTCTACATGAATCTCAGATGGTGATGGGGAGCCAGAAACAAACAAACACCCAGCTCTGCAGCTGGTCCAGCCACAGGGCCTGCACTCCCTAAAGCATCACACAGAACTAACACAACCTCTCAGCAGCATGGGGGAATAACTGGGGCTCTGTTTTCCCAAGCCAGTTTTGCTTCTCCTACCCTGACTAGCACAGCTGCCAGGGGATGAGCCAGCAGCATGACCACTACTGCCAGCCACTCCACAGGGGTTCCAGTGCATCCTTGTCAGTGAGAAGAAGGTGCTGCTGCTGCTCAAGCCACTGCAGATTGGGCCTGGAAGGAGCTCTGCAACCCACTGGGTTCCATACCAGCAGCCATATGGTCATCTATATTTAATTGCAAAAGCTTTATTGCTGGGGATGATGCATGTGCTGGAGCGGCACCACCTCGTCTCTGGAAGTTGGGGCTGCAGGGCCACATGCTAGAAAATCATCTGTTTTCTTCTTAAATAGACTTGCCAGGGAAAAGAGAGTGAATCTGAAGATCTCCAACACAGGGCTATGAAAGCTGCTGTGGATGCAGTGACAGGGATAAAGGTGTGCATGGAAATCACATCAGAGGCTTCCCCTGGTCAGGGGACACAAAGGATGCTTCATTCAGCACAGGGATTTTTTTGGCTCAGTTTGGGGCACTGGAAAATGAAGAAGCAGTGGCCAAACCCCATCTCAATGCAGTGCTAACTCTGTACAGGAGCACATTTCACCATTTCACCAGGCACCTGCTCCCACACCGAGGAGCTGGCCTGGCATGAAAGCCACAGCTGGTGGCAGTGCTGGGCAGCTCAGTGAGCCCCAGGGACATTCCATATCCCCAAAGGGAAGCATGAAGGTTCTTACTATAAAGCACATCAAACACTTCCTCTACCATCTTCCTGAGGAGGTACACATCTGATCCCTGGTCCGGGGACACCCTGAGCACCCTTTGCCCGCACTCCTTTGCCTTCTTCTGCACCTCTGCGTCCTGCTCCTTCCTCTGCTGGATTCCTGAGGGGGAGAGGAGAAAACAGGAGTCACTGTGGGGACAATGCAAGTGTCCCAGCCCTCACACCCACCTCAGCCCCTAGCTTGGATGATCCCAGCAGCCCCAACATGCAGGGAAAGGTACTGGCAATAGGCAGTGGTGCCAGCACTCACCCGGTGCCTGCCCCCTTTTCCCTGGCTTTTCCCACTCAGCCAGACTGAAACAGTTATGACTAATTGGGCAGTCCATTTCTAGTCTCTGGTTTCAATCTGCTTAGCCTTCAATCTCTCAGGAAAACAAAATCCGCCTTTCTTGGAGGCTTTTTTACCCTTCAGCATCACATAGCTCAGTAATACCAGCTATTTCCTGCTAATTTCCCCCTTTAAACCTCAAATAAAGCATATCTTCAGCATTGACTTCTTTGCATCTCTAAATGCACAGAAAATTAAACACTACAAATGTATTATTGCTGTTCTATCCACAGTAATTTGCAAGGGATTTTCGGTGACAAAGGACTAATTCCTTCATCATCCTCGACAGACTCCTACTGGCAGTCAGGCCTGGATACTGCCTGGGTGCTCAAGGAGCTCACAGATCCTCCTGTGGAAAAGCTCCATGGCTGGGACATCACAGGGAGTGCTCAAGAGCAGCATGGGACACACACAGAACTGGACACAGCAAAGTAAACAGCCATGCCACCCCTGGAAAGCTCCACATGCCTCCCACAGCATGGCAAAACAGGCCCTGGAAAACTTTTTTGGGATGTTTTACCAAGGTTGTGAAATGCATCTGCATCATCCAAGTGCTGCCTCTCCCTCCTCCACTGACATTTATTCTGATCACTGTCAGTTCCCCCCTGCATCATGAGAGGCAGGACCAGAGGCTCAGATAAAGGAGGGTGCTCTGTGTCCCAGAGAGATAAGAGGCTTCTTACATCTCCAAGTGATGTCTGCTTTAGATTAATTCCCATCTTTCTAATAGTGCAGCAAGAAATCAGAGGCACTTCCAGGGATATTTTCCACTGTGTGCCAGTTGTAAGGGCTTTATGGAGTGGAGTTGAGTCTGGGCCTGTATAATTCAAGACAGAGTTATCACATTTCACCCTGTCTGCAGCATCATCCCCTTTACTCAAACTCCACCCTCAAGATTGCTGTTTTCAACGAGACATGACTATTTCTTTTTGACAAAAGTATAAATGAAACCAAAGAGAGGAGAATCAGGATCTAGTGCCAGGTGCTTTGCCCCTGCACAGCAGCAGGGCATCAACCAGGATGTATCATGGAATCAGAGAACAAGTTTGGGTCAAAAGAGACCTTAAATCCCATCTGATTCCACTCCCCTGCCATGGGCAGACACCTTCCACTAAACCACATTGCTCCAAGCCCTGTTCAGCTTGGCCTTCAACACTTCCAAAGATGGAGCAGCTGCAGCTTCTCTGGGCAACCAATCCAAATAGCTCCTAACACCCAAAAGAAGAATTCCTTACTAACACCTAACCTAAATCTCTCCCATTTTAGTTTAAAATTATTATTCTCCCTTGTTCTATTCATTATCTGCCTGGGCAAAAAGTCACTCTCCCTCTTTTAGGTACTGGAAGGGGCTCTCGGGATTCTCTTCTCCAGAATGAAGAACCTCTCTCAGCCTGAGGAAACACAAGGGAGTTCCCTCCCTTTGGCCACCCCACTGCCATCTACATCTTGAGGGTGGTGGGAAGAGAAAGCAGAGCTGCCCATGAATGTAGGAAACATCTCCTGCAGAACATAGGGGAGGATAACTAACCAGGATGTGAGAGGATGGAATAGTAGAGTCGGCCAGCAGCTGCCCAGGGCAGCAGGATGAGGGGCTGGGCAGAGCCATGGCAGAGAGCTGCTCCTGTAGAGCCAGGCACTGAACAACCCAGTGACCTGGGCAGCTTCAGGTGTCACCAGAGCAAACCCTTCCTGAACAATCTCTCCAATGGATTAAGCACCCATGTGGTTTCTATCAACACCATGTATTTCTCTCCACTGACATCCCACCATAGAACAGATTTGGGTCTGGTGTCCTCAGCACCACCAAAACCAGATCCCATTCCAGTTTCTACACTGAGTGAGGAAAGCAGAAGTTAGCATGCTGGGGATGATGCTGTCCAAGAAACAAGGTCCACATTCACAGAATGGCTCCCACCCTCCCTTCAGCTCCCAGACTGTTTTTTGGAAACTGGCAGAGGTACAGAGCTGGGACAGAAGGTCTGCCACACACAGGTATCCCTGAGACCCTTGGTGAATCTGATCTGAGACTGGGGGAACACAGCACCTGTTCAAGATATCCTGTCACCACTGTTCATCCCTCAAAAACACAAGCAGCTCCACAACAACAACCAATCCATTCCTGTTTTTCCAAAACCAGGAAAAAAAGCCTTGGACCAAGAAAATCTTTCTGCTCCTGGGAGGATCACCAGGACAAACTATTTCTGCTAAGTCCTCAAAAACCACTGCTGGAGGCTAACAGCAGCAGGGCAGCAGAGCAGCCATCCAGCCCTGAGCCACCTCAGGGTTACTTCAGGAGAGAAAACGAAGGGAAGGGAAGGGAAGGGAAGGGAAGGGAAGGGAAGGGAAGGGAAGGGAAGGGAAGGGAAGGGAAGGGAAGGGAAGGGAAGGGAAGGGAAGGGAAGGGAAGGGAAGGGAAGGGAAGGGAAGGGAAGGGAAGGGAAGGGAAGGGAAGGGAAGGGAAGGGAAGGGAAGGGAAGGGAAGGGAAGGGAAGGGAAGGGAAGGGAAGGGAAGGGAAGGGGCTCTGGCTGCAGCTCCCTCCCAATTCCTCCATCACTTCAAACACCCCTCATCCCCACGGACTGACAGACAGCACTGCAGTGCCCACTCTGTGCTCAGTAGGAGTCACAGCTGGCACAGCTGGAGCTCCAACCTTGGCATGGGAGATGGTGCAGGTGCAGATACTCACTGCAAAACTTCTGGAAGTCAGCCTGGAGCTCCTTGCGGGCGCTGAGGAAGACCCTTCCCTTCTCAGTGCCCAGCACGAAGGCGCTCTCCTCGTGCACGGCGATGCAGGCGACCTCCGCGTTCAGCTTGGACAGCGCCGCGCACTGTTGGAGGCACCAGGTCAGCACAGCACAGCTGGGGCAGCTCCTTCCCACTCCTCCTTCCCATCCCTGCCATCTCCCAGTGGGTTTTATCCTTCCCATCAAAAAGATCCTCCCATCAAAAGCAGCGTTCTGGCTTGTGTCAGAATTTCATGGGTTTACGGCGTCGCCTAAAAAATTTCGGTGACTTTACAGCTCTACAAAAATACCCAGCTGGAAAACAAGAGCTATTTACCCATCGTTTTATTTCACTTCTTCCTAGCCTAAAAATAAACATTTTATTGCATTTCTTTAAAAGAAAATATTCCTGTAAAAAAAAAATCTAACAAAAAACCCACACCACAACCGATAACAATTTGCATTTTTCCACCAGCTCTAATGGAATAAGGAACACGGGAATCTTATTTCAGCTGCAGAACACTAATATGGTCAAAGTCCAGATTAGTGGAACGATTCTTCTTGTACAGTTATGCAAAACAACAAAGAGATGGAAAAAACTTCTTCCATTAATCCATTTTATGTAACATGCCCTTCCTGCTCTACATAATACACATGTATATGAATTTTTATTAGTATTTTTTATATTATAATAGTTACTCAGTGCTAGCAGCCTGAGTCATATTCCTATAGCTACAGCACTGGTGCTAGGTAGATGCTATCCCCAGGTCATCATTTAAATGGGTAAAAAAGGGGGAATTTTCCCAGCATCAGCCCTGGTTAGGCACATCAACAACCCCACAGAGGAGCTGGAGGATGCTGGCAGCCAGGGAGGGAGCAGGAGAGCAGGGCAGTTACATGGACCAACCCACCTAAGCTACCTCCAGCTCCCTGCACACACCTGCAATGAGCTTCACTTGTGTGGGCTTAAACCAGCTTCTCTGCTGGGTCATTTCACCTCCTGCTCACCTGCTTCAAGGAGGCATTGAATCAAATCACACAAAACAGATATTTTTAAGAATCCTCCTTTCAAAACCCAGTCGCAAAGACAAGTATTTTGCTCAAAAAGCCCAACACTCAAAAAATAAACACAAAAACTAAGGTGTGTGAGATTTGGGTGCAGAACAAATCCAGACCCTAAGCCTGCTTGGTGACATGCATGTGGCCCTGTGGTTTATTTACCAGGCAGCTCAGTGAGCACAGAGCCTGCCACCCTGAAGGGCTGGGATAAAGGCTGAATTTCAGGAGCAGCTTGGCTCCCTGGCCCCTGTGTAAGCTCCTAACAAAGACTGCATAATAATGAATATTCGTTAAGAAGCCAAACTATGGTAACATAATTTGTTGTACAGGACGGCAAGTATATAAATCATCAAAGCTGCTTGGGGTGTGTAGGCTTCAGGGAACCTGCTCCTTAGTGGGGTGGTGATGTCAAAGAGAAGGAAATTGGTATTAATGAAAAAACCTCTACCTGCATAGAGAGGAAAACATATCCTAGATAAATGCATTACATACGACTTGACTTTAAAAAGAGAGAGCTATTTAGCACATCTCATTGCATTAGACATTTGTTACTACACATCCTCTTTCCCTTATTGATCACATTCACAGTTAAAAATAAGATTAGCTCTGGTCCATGAGACTTAATCCAGACAGTTATCTTGTTTATGTAAGCACGGCTGACTTAGGCAAGGCTTCCACTGGGAATTCTACGTCAAAAGATATGAAAGTTATTTTCTTTGTTCTCAGAGATAAAAAGCCATTGTTCTGCTGTTGTGTAAATGCTCAGGGTAACATTGGTAAAACAGCAAGAAAAAAAAAGCCAACCACCCTTCAGCCAGTTGATACCAACATAAATATTAATGGGAAAACAATACACATCTGAGATTAACTTGTGCTGACTTTATGATCCTTATGGCTGTCAGGGCAGGAAAGGGTTTTTATTTCTCAGCAGTTCCCTGGGCTTTCCAGCAGCAGAAGAGAGCGGGATGAGCTCACCAGGCATCGTGTGCCAGCCCTGCACCCAGACAGCTTTGCTAAATGGAGGCCAAAGGAGGGAGGGGGATGGGGACAGGGGTGCCACCGGCCTCTTACCATGGAGTCTAAGGCAGACACTAAGCTGGTGATGATTTCGTCTCTCTGGGGAAAAACCATATTCCATTGGTCAGCTCTGGAGGTGGGGAGTGTCACATCTAAAGGCTTCCCTGCCAAGGCCATATTCACCTGAAAATAGAAAAAAAAAAATGAAAGAGCTGTGTATCACTGTTACTAACAGAGAGCTGGAGCTGAGCACCACCAGAGAAACTTCACTTCCATTGTGTGGTACAGGAGCAATGCTGGCACAGGAACACAGGGGAAACTGAGGCATGCAGAGAGGCCACAGCAGCCTGAGCCCCACAATCCCCATGAGTCCTTTACTAAAGGCAGATAACTGCAGGAGCTGCTGAGCTGTAATCAAACCCTGGAGCCAATGCTGTGTGCACCAGCAGTGGCCAGATCACCTCTGCATTTGGAGCTCACCCTCGAGGAGATGCCACCACCATGGGACCAGCTGCATGGTGGGACACCCCAGATTGCAGCCTGTGGCCGTGCAAGGCAGAGGATGTGGTGCTGAAGTGGGCACAGAGCACTCTGATGGCAGCTGTGAGCAGGGGGTGATGGCTTTGTCCCCACAAAGACACCGTGCTGACTGTCCTTGTGCCTCCTGCTCTAAATCCTGGGCAAGAGGAGAGCCTGCCACCCAAAGTGTCCCTGAAACAGGTCAAAGTCACACAGTGCTCTGAGATGCAGCTCATGGCAAGGGATTCCCTTATGAAACCACCCCACTCTGCAGCTCTTGTGTCAGGGGGAACAGGACAAGATGTAGTGCAGGGACCACATACCTGAAAAAAGGCTCAGCCCAGAATCTCCATCCCCCACAGCCAAATGGGATAAAATGCTGTGACCCAGCCACAATGCAGCAGCAGCAGCAGGCTCCTGCACCTCAGTGTTCATGTCTCATCTCTACTCGTGGTAATGCCAGTGCTGCAGGAACACTGAGGCAAGGTGTCACCCCCAAAACACCCATGCTGGGACACCCACACTCAAGACAGCACCACCCCCAGCACCCAACACATCCCTCCCAGCTACCACCCCTCCATCTGCAGGGCACTGCTGCAGCACCCAGCCTTAGTCCTGCCAATAAAGGGCAGCAAGTTAGCTCATAAACCACTTGAACCAGATCATAAATCATGTGCTCACAAATGGATGAAGGAGGCTAGAGAATCCCTAACAAGGCTGGATGGGCAGAAGGTGGGGAATATAGATGAAGCTGCCTGCACATAACTCAATTTACCACTCAGTCGATAACCACAGCTGCCCAGCCTCACTGAAAACACAGCTTAAAGGCAACAGCAAATCCCCAAATTCACCTTCCTGCCCTACTTTGCACCTGTGCCCAAGCAGAAGGGATTTGAATGCAAAGCAGAGCTGTGCTGCCCCGTGAAATTGGGGAAATGGTGGAGTTTGGCCCAAAATAACAAGCTCCCCCAAACTGGCATTTCTGCAGGTGCCTGAGTACACACATGTTATGAAAGAATCACAGAATGGTTTGGGTTGGAGGGGATTTAAAGCCCATCTCATTCCTACCCCCTGCCATGGCAGGGACACCTTCCACAGTCCCAGGTTGCTCCAAGCCCCATCCAACCTGTCCTTGAACACTTGTGTGTGTCCTGGGTGGGACACACACAACTGCTATGGACAAACTTTTATAAGGGTCTGCAATAAGCTAATGAAGAGGAGAGAGAAATCCCATTCACCAATAATGACTGAATTTCAGGAATTGCTCTGGATGAGCCCTCCAGGTTTTTCCCCATGTTGCCAGCTCCTGAAAGCAGCCAAGCAATGCTGGGGCTCCACTGGCACCTGCAGATGGCAGAGCTGGAACCTCAGCCACACTAACAACCATCCAGGAAAATCCTTTTCCACCCATCTGACACTTTCTAACAAAGCTGTTGGGCATCTCCTCCACGATAATCTTGGGGGGAAGGAACCTGGCCTAAACAGGCATCAGGAAATAAAGCAGGAAACTGAACATATGGTCCTGCAGCTGGGCACAGACCCCAGGTGTCCCCTGCTGGGGACAGGTCTCTGCCAGGCACCTCCAGCTTTACCATCACAGCAACATCAGGAAGCTCTGCTCCAGCCCTGCAGCTTGTGCAGGCAAGGGTGGACAGACAGACAGACAGACAGACAGACAGGAGCCCATTCATCTGCAAGCTCCCAAGCAGCTCTGCAGGAGCAAGGAACTTGGAATTCCCTATTTTCATGGATGCTGGGCTAAAAAGAGGTGCCTTGTTGCAGTTGGCACAAAACAGGGAGATGCTGGTGGTGCCACCAAGCTGAGCTGGGCACAGCCACTGCCCTGCTCCAGGGAGCATCACTCCCTTCCTCACTCCCCCAAGAACTTGCTTAGAAAACAGCAAATTTTGCTTTTAAAAACAGCAAAGTTTTGGATGCCTGTACATGTTTCTGAGTGCCCTATTTATTACTAAATATGTCTGTTGTCACATGGACATTCTGCTGCCTTCTAGCAGCATTTTGGAGAAGCAGTCCCTGCCTTGGTGGGGCTGGTTGCATCCACTCAGAGAGCTGCACCAACCTGCTCAGCCATGGCCTCCCACAGGAATCAGCACTTCCAGGGAAGAGATGCTCCTCTCTTGGCTGCAAAAAGCAAAGCCACAAGCTGGGTCTGGCTGCAGAGAGGGAACCAATAGGAAATGCAGGGATAACATCAATGGGAAATGGGGCAAGGTACCTGCATCCCCTTCCTGTCCTGCAGGAGATTGGGACAAAAAGAATCCCTTTCTCCTGGCTGATTGTTTAATAAGTACAGCAAGAATCACTCAAGAAGAAAAAAAAAAAAAAAAAAAAAACAAACCAAAACATAACAAAAAGATGACTCAAGTAACACAATGGGATTTTAAGGGATGGGGGGACAATATTCCAGTAAAGCTTTTAATCATTTGTGGTCACAAAGAGCATGACAGTGGATTTAAGGAAGGGTGGAATAAAAGGGAGGAAAGAAAACTTCACCAGCAAGTGCTAGGCTTATTTAAATCAAATTAAGACACAGGGCTTGAAGTTGTTTGTCTAATTAAAGGGAAAGTCCTCTTTAGGAAAACTAGGGTAAACCATTCTTACAGCACTTCAGGCTGGCAGCAGGGAGCAGGGTGGGCAGGATGGGTGCAGAGCAGCCTGTCCCACTGAAACCCCACTCTGGGACACCCCCAAAGGGTTGGTGTCACCTTCCCCAGGGGTCCTGCTCCTGGGACACCCCATCACACCTCTGCAAACTGAGCCTCAGCCCCAGGAGCAATGGGGACCACTGCTCAAGGACCATCACACCACTGTCACGGGGCCAAAGCAAATATTTGCACATTGTTTTAACATTTTTTAGGGTTTTTTTGTAAAAAAAAGTTATCAAATTTTATTATTTTTTAATTATTTCTCATCCACAAAGTAATCTCAGGGGAACAGGGTGCTGTGCAACAGCTGGCACAGGATGTCATCTCCTGCTTGGCTCTTACAACATCTCCCTTGATAATCCTGGGAAAGATTAGAAACTTGGCCCCGGGGCAGTTTCACTCATGAATCACCTGTGCTGCAGCAAAGGGAAAACCAGGCAGGCTCATGAACTCCTGGGGAATGGGCCAGGGCCCCCCAGCCCTGCACCCACAGCAGCCACATCCCCTCACCAGCCCCTCTAATGTTTCCATGGAGCAGCTGGGGAAAAAAAATAAGAAAAAAAAAGAGGAAAGAAGAAAACTGACCATTGCACTGGTCCTGCCCACAGTTCCACACAATAGTGGCAGGAAATTATCCACTTATTCATTTTTCCAGGAAAATTCTAGCTGTTGCCTCAGTGGTTCTGATGAGATGGTGGGAGGCCCAAATGAACCAAACCCAGTTCCAGCAAAATAAAAAAATATATATACATTATAATTATATTATCTTAGGTGCCTGGTGAGCTGGAGCCATTTGAGCAAAAAGCCCTGGAAACCCCAGCAAGGGCAAAAGCTGAGGTAGGGACCAGGCTTGAATTTCCATTTGTGTTTTTTTCTCATTGCTTAAGCAAGAACTGCTATCAGAGGAGCAGATGTGACCAAGGAGCACTGTGACAGGGTCCCATGTTTACCAAACAGCTGTCCTTGGGTTTTCTGCTGCAGCAGTGGGGATACCTGCTCCACATGGGCAATTTGATTTAACCCACCTGTCCTGCCCAGCTAAACCCTAAAATCCCTTACAGCTAACTAAGTGCCAGCCTTCAGCCTCTGTGGCCACACCATCATCATCATCATCTCCATCTCAAGCAGATCATGCCCATGCCAGGATGGTTTGCTGTGTCCCTAAGAGGTGGTTGGTGAGTGCTCCATGAGCACCAATGGCAGTGGAACAGCAGATACAACTGTGCTCCAGGGCACTCACAAAATGCCCAGAAATACCCTCAGCTGTCTGAACACCCTGAAAAGCCCTAAGCCATGCCCTGTGTGTGGGTGCCCTGCAGCACAGCCCTCCTGGGACAAGAAAGGAGCTCTGGGTTTTGAGGGAGCCCAGGTGCCATGCTGCAGCATCTGCTGAGGACACATCTGAGCCCCTAAATGTGGGTGTCCATGCACCCCCAGCCCCAAACCTGGTCAAACTGCTGCCACATCTCTCCACACATCCAAAAATTCCCTTTTATTTTGCTACTTTTCACAGAATCACAGGATGAATTAGGTTGGAAAAGACCTTTAAAATCATCAAATCCAACCTATGACTTGACACCTCCTCATCAACTAAACCATGGCACTGAGTGCCACATCCAGTCTTTTTTTAGACACAGCCAGGGACAGTGACTCTACCACCTCCCCAGGCAGACAATTCCAGTATCCAATCACTCTTCTGTGAAGAATTTTTTCCAGATATCCAACCTAAACTTCCCCTGGTACAGCATAAGACTGTGTCCTCTGATTCTGTCAGTGCTGCCTGGAGAAAGAGCCCAACCCCACCTGGGCACAGGCACCTTTCAGGAGCTCTGCAGAGTGATAAGGGCACCCCTGAGTCTCCTTTTGTCCGGGCTGAGCACCCCCAGCTCCCTCAGGGGTTCCTCACAGGGTTTGTGTTCCCAGCCCCTCTCCAGCCTCGTTTCCTCCTCTGGATGTGCTCCAGCCACTCCATGTCCTTCCCAAGCTGAGGGGCCAGAGCTGGACACAGCACTCAGGTGTGCCCTCAGCAGTGCCCAGTGCAGTGCCCAGTGCTCCCTGCTCCTGCTGGCCACACCATTCCTGATCCAGGCCAGGAGCCATTGGCCTTCTTGGCCACCAGGGCACTCTGCTGGCTCACGTTCAGTCACTGTTGAGCAGCACCCCCAGGTCCCTTTCTGCCTGGGCACTGTCCAGCCACACCATCCCCAGCCTGGAGCATTGCAGGGGTTATTGTAGCCAAAATGCAGGACTGGCACTTGGATTTGTTAAACTTCATCCTATTGGACTCTGCCCATCCCTCCAACCATTCCAGTCTCTCTGCAGAGCCCTCTTACCTTCCAACAGATGGACACATGCTCCCAGCTTGGTGTCACCTGCAGATTTACTAGTGAAAGACTCAATTCCCTCATCCATGTCGTCAATAAAAACATTGATCAGAGCTGGTCCCAGCACATAGCCTGGGGGACACCACTGGTGCCTGGCCCCAGCTGGATGCAGCACCATCCCCACCACTCTCTGGGCCCATCCAGCCAGGGCTGAACCCAGCACAGAGTGCTCCTGTCCCAGCTCTTCCAGGACTGAAAGGTGTCAAGCCTATATCAGCTTTTCAAGGTGATACCTTTATCCAAAGACTGAAAGCAGCAGAGCTGGGGGGCAAACACCCTCTGGGGCAGTCTGGGTCACAGTGATGCCAGCACAGTGAGGATGCAAACACTGCTTTGTGCTGCATCCCCACTGAGCCTATAGCTCTCCCCTCACGGCCCATTGGCTCTCCCAAACCCTGTATCTCCCCTCCCTGCTTCCTTCCAAGCGGGTAGTACAGGGCAGAGCAAGCTCTCATGACTAAACACCTCCTTCCCTGTTTTATTTTACCCACAAATGCCAAGGCACCTGCTGGAAAAGCTCCTCACACACACACGGGCACTGCAATGTTCACCAGCATTGCTGCCTCAGCTCTCCTGGATTTCCTGGATAATCTGGCACCTGCTGTGGTTTAGTCCCCCTCATAAAAGAAGCAAAGAGCAAACTGGGGGCTCCCACAGGGAAAAGTGTCTACCACAGGAATTTCACTCTCCATCTCCAATCAGGGCATAGCACTCTGCAGCCACCTTGATTTCCTTCAGCCTAGCCTAGGTGCATATCTTAATAATAACATAATAAAATTATAGCAGGCTTCTGTCTAGTGCAAAGAGAGATAGAAGAGGATCAAGTGCCCTTCAGAAGCTGTATCTCATCTCCCCCAGGATAAACACTTCCATGGCATGGCAGCTGCAGGGGGATCACTGTGCCTGTGGAGCTCCAGCAGCACTGCTTTCAGCTCCAGACAAGTTTCCATGCTGCAATCTCACAGCAGGCAGGCACAGAAGCTCTTGCTTCCAGCAACTGTTTCTTCCTTTATTAAAGAAATTTTAAAGAAAAACAAGGCTGAAAAAAAGTGTTAATTGGAGCATTCCCACCATGGCAGGGAGGGATGCTGAAAACACTTTGCATGGAAAGCTGAATCCTGCCCCAGCAGCTCTGTGTGAATGGCTGGGGTCAGCAAGGCCAAGATGAGCTTCAGGGTGGCTGGGGGGTGAGCAGAACCACCCAGCCTCAGGGACCCGGGTGCCTGCACAGCTCCCAGAGCTGAGCCTCCCTGCCCAGGGGGATGCCCAGCCCCAAACTCTGCCTGCACCGGGGAGCTCAGCACCCCTTCCCACACAAACCCCTCTGCTTGGCCGTTCCTAGAAGGAGAAACACAGCTCCAGCACCTCCAACGCCAGGGCTCAGGTTGCACTTCCCAGAAGCAAGTGGCATGGGGAAGCCAAAATTAGCAGGCTGATAATTCCAGCCCTTGGTACATCCCCTGGGCTGGTGGAAGGTGTCCCTGCCCATGCCGGGGGTGGGGTGGAACGAGGTGACCTTTAAGGTCCCTTTCAAACCACATGATTCCATGGATCTAGGAGGATCCCCAGCTCCTGCACCACCATCACTGCTGGTCATTGCAAGAAGATGATGGCAAACCATGCTCAGTGGAAAAAAAATGAGGTGAAACATACTCAGAAGCCATGGGACAACCTGCAAGGCAGGTTTTGGGATTGCACCAGCCTTCCCAGCCCGGTACCCCCCTGCACCCCTCCATCAGCACTTGGGCCCCACCTTGCATGCCTGAGTGGGTGCTGGAGCAGGGGAAGGCAAGCAGACTCTGCTCCCTGCTCTGGTTCAGCAGTGCACACACTAACACTGGGGTTATTTAAAGCCCAGTTTTAACAGCATTCAGCTCCTGGTTGCGTGATCAGGATAAAAAATCGCAATCCTAATTCCTGGCCCCCGGTGCCTATGGCAACTGGTATCCGTCTCCTTGGAAACTAATCTCGTGGTATTTGAACAATGTACCAAGGGCCTTTAATCTCCCAAAGACTGTAAATCTTTATTCTAGCCTGCTCTCTTCCTACCCCAAGAGCCAATATAAAAAGCCTGTTGTTTTCCATGAAATAACTAAGAGCCTAACTTGAATTTTGTATTACACAGACACATGCTTTTTAGCTTCTTAAAAATATTTTTTCTCCCCACTAAATTAAGGAAAAATCCCATATATATGATGCCCCTGGTGTTGCAGCCCTGGCCCCACACCTTGGCAGGGGGTTTGCTTTCTCTGAACAGTGCTCAATGCCATATCCTGGCTCTTGCCTCAACTGGCACGTCCACCTTGTCCATCTAACCAGACATTGCTCTAGATTATCATTATCATTATTATTTTTTTTTATTAATTATTATCCAGCAAAAGGCTACTCAAACTGCAAGGCTACTCAAGCAGCACCAACTCATTGCTGGAGACAATGAGTCCACAAGGGCTGGCCAGAGGATGCTCCATCCCAGTCCCCCAAAAGCTGTTGGGCTCCTCATGTTGCTCCTCAGTGCTCAACCCCAATGCTTTTCTCTTTTGCAAAGCTGCAGTTGATGGCACCAGCCCCTCCCCAGCTCCCAGACAGTGCTCATCACCCACTTTCTGCTCTGCACAGGCAATTAGTTTGCTCTGCATAAGGTGGTCCCTGACAGAGAGATGCCACATAATCTCATTATGTTTAATTTTATCTCTAGTATTTCTCTCTGGTTACTGGTGTCTCAGCACTGAGTATTCCGTGCGTTACAGGATGGGCTGTTTGCTAATCCAGGCTGGCTACATAAATAAACTCATTAAAAAAAAAATAAAATGGCTTTTTAAAGGAGGATGAAAGGAGGCTCAGAGATGGGAGCATCCCATTCCCTGAGTTTCCCATTTCTGTCTGCTCCCCGCTCCTTTCTCCCTTATTTTATTTTATTTTATTTTATTTTATTTTATTTTATTTTATTTTATTTTATTTTATTTTATTTTATTTTATTTTATTTTATTTTATTTTAAGGGATGAGTCACAAAGGTGAGAGCAGGTCCTGGGTCACCCCCACCCCAGAGCTGTGAGCACGTGTGCAGAGAGCCATTGCCACCCGCAGCCCTGGTGCCTGCCCAGAGCCGGGCACCCTGCACAGGGCAGTGACTCACGCTGGCAGAGCAGCAGCCCTGGGTGAAGCCAAGCCTGCCCCCGCCCTGGTGTGACCCGTCGGGTGAGGCAGGCACTGACAGCGCTGCCTGGGAGCTGCAGCCAGCCAGGATCCCCATTTCCTGCCCAGGCAGCCTCTGGCCATGACACCAGCCCCAAACAAACCCTGCCCTTTCCCATGCAAACCCTGCCAGGGCTCAGCGCCACTGCTGCAGTCAAACTGCTGTGGGTGCCATGGCTCCCACCAACCCCAGGCAGGGACATCACCTTCCATGGCAAGGCAAGACAGGGAAGCCACTGGGGATGGCAGAGGCAGCATCCCACTGGGACAGCAACACCAGATCCTGCTCTGCAGCTGCTGGAGCAAGGTGTCCCCACCAGTGTGGGGAGATTCTCCAATGGATGGAGAATGGATGTCTCCCCCCCAGCTCCTGTGGGGAGATTCCCCAGTGCCCAATACATCTCAGGTATACCCCACAAGATTGCCCCCACGTTCACAAAGGCTTGGCTTTTTCAACACTGAGCCCTGAGTGCCATAAGCCCAGCTGTGCTGATGGCAGCCAGCCAGGGACGGGGACAGATGGATGGGACAGACTCACATACAGAGAGTTGCTGTCCCAGCAACACCTCTGCCCCTGGGGGCTCTGAGGAACCAACACTGGTGCCTTCACCTGGGCAGGACAGCAGAGCCCTGGAGGGGTTTGCTGTGTGCCAGGGTCTCTCTGGTGCTCCCAGAGGGATTGGGGTGGGGAGTGTGCCAGCCTAGGGCAGATGCAGCAGGAGTGGCTCTGATGACAGCCCTGATCCCAGGCGGGCCCCAGGGAGCCCTGTGGGGATGGCTCCAGGCTGGCCGGGATCTGGCCCCAAAACAAGCCAGGTCCTCTCCCACGTGTTCCTGCTGGGAGTCACGTCAGGACAAGGTGACCTGGCTGTTGATGCCTCCTCCTTCCAGGACTTGTCATCACTCAGGCTCGAGCCTGGGACAGCATTTCCCTTCCCTGACACCTCAACCCACCCCAGAGCCCTTCTTTCCCAGGGAGAAACTGGCCCAGACCAGCCCTGGTCCCTATAAACCCAGTTTGCCAGCGGGTCAGCTCAGGTCCCTGAACCTGCAGCCCCCCAGCCCTGCCCCTGTCCTCTCACACTGTTTTGGAAAGGATTAGCCAAGGAAATCATTGGCAGAGGTGTCCCCCAACACCATGGGGCCAGCAGAGCCCAAGGTCTTGCAGAAACACATGTTCCCTCCTGCTAAATTCCAGCTTAATTCTCATTTCCATTGTGTTATGAAATACATTATCTATTGAAACTAAGTCAACAGTTGTTTGCATTTACGTGTAAACACAGTGAATATTAGGAGCAGGGCCAGCATTATATTTGCATCCAAAATGCTGCCTGCACTGCTCTCTCTCCCTGGCTCTTCTCCATTTTTGCAGCTAAAGACACAAGGATGCAGGAGATGGTGAAACCCAAGACCAGAGCAGCCCAAGAAGCAAGAAACCCCTTGTTTTCCTCTCTCTATTTTTATTTTTCTGCAGCAGGAGAAGAAACATCCTCTTAAGCCCCCATACCACATCGACATACACACCCCTTCATCTCAGGGCCAAGTTGAAACTGCTTCAAATTCCCAATGACACACATATCTTATCAGAGCTGCTTTGCATAATGCATAAATATTTATTTGCTTTTAATCCTGCAAAGCAAACCTGCCTTGTGGCACGTTTCCCTTAATCGGCAGCTCTGGCGCCCGACAAGAGAAGCATGTCCCAAATTCAGAGCCTACTTTGGATGCAGGGGCAGGGAAATAAACACCCAAGGTCCAGTACCCACCACTCCTGGGGTGCCCAGGGCAGGATTGGGGTGCCAAAGCTGCCATCAAGCACCCTGGCTCCTTGCCTGCAGGCAAACGAAGAGCTTGGCTCAGGCACCTCATAAATAACAGAAAATAAATATATCTGCACCATGAAACCATGAGAGTGTGTGTGAGAGGTGGCTGGATGCTGACTGAGCTCCTGCATGGTGATGCTTCCAGGAGATGGAGCAGGGAGGGTGGGTCTGGGCCCCCAAAAAAGAGATTTTGGGGGCTAGGTAAAGGAAAAGCACCTTGGGACAGGGAAGGCGGAGAGCATGTGGCTGATTTTTGGGGTTCATGGCTTATTTTTGGGGTTCATGGCTTATTTTGGGGGTTCATGGCTTATTTTGGGGGTTCACAGCTTAGTTTTTGTACAAGGGCTTGTTGAGTTGAAAAATGGGAACCCTTCAATGTGATCATCCATGGGGTGGGCAATGAGGGGATGAACCACCAGAGACAACTCAGCCTCTCCATCACCCCAGCTCAGGACATTGCTGAGCACACACCAAAACCCATCAGGACCCACACAGCCTCACATGCCACAAAACTTGTAGGAATCAATAAAAAATGAGAATTTCCAAATATCAAATCACCCCAACACCAAAACTTGGCACAAGTGCAGGAAGCAGCACACTCACCCTCATCCACCCCCACCCCACAGCAATCACAGCATTTGGACCCTTGGGATTGTGAATTCATTCCTCAATCAGCTCCTCTCAAATGGGTGGGAAGGAAAAGGCAAGAGGTGCAGCAAGGGGGTGAATTCTGTGCTCAGCTCTTCACTGCACATGCAGCCAGAGCAGGTAAACACAGAACCACTCCACAGTGGGCAGGGAAATGTATAAATAGGATTTATTTCAGCCACTCTGCCCCAATAAATAGCATTGATTTCAGCCACTCTGCCTCATCCTCTGATAACTTGTTGACTCAGACAGAGCCCCAAACACTGATTCAAAGCAAAATGCTGTTTTTGTTCAAGATGGGAAGAATCACCTTAACCTCTATCCAGGGCCAGTGATTTGGGACAGGGAGGAGAAACCAGCCCAGCCACCCTGAAGAGGCTTTGCCCAGGAGCTGAGTGTCATCTTGCATCTCTCCAGCACCTCCAAGGAGGGACACTGCTCCATCTCCATGAACATCTCCCCCAGACCCCCTATCCACTGCCTTGCTATGAGGACACAAAGCACCCCAAAGTGCAGCAAAATCATCACTGGGAAGGCAGTTCCTGGCCTAAATGCCTATCACAGCATCACTGGAAAGGTGGGTTAGTAAAGGGGAGAGGACAGAAAACCCACACACAGAAAGGTTGAGAGGAATGGTGTTTGCAGGAAGGGTTTCCACAGGTATCACAATGGCTTCAGCACACACTGGGGGTACAGACTCAGCTTGGCTCTCCCTGAACCAGACCCAGGCACAAACAGTGTGACGGGGAGGAGGAAGAAGAGAGACACCCCAGCAATGTGTCCTGGCTCACAGACAAGCAATGCTGTGTGCACCAGAACCCAGCCCCTGTCCTGGGCTCACAGACAAGCAATGCTGTGTGCACCAGTGGCTGCAGTTTTGGTTTTGGGGAGTGTGGAGCCATGGGGCAGCACATGAAGCCATCTGCCAGCACTAGGAAGAGTCACCCTCCTGCTGCTCTCCTCACCTGCAGCCCTGACAGGAGAATTTTCCCTTCTCCTCTCCTGGTCTTGCACCTCCAAAGTGCCAGATCAAGCTGCCACCTGGCCCCAGCTTCCATGGCCCATGGGGACAATGCCACAGCAAAGTCCATCCAGTCTGCACATGGATGAGACCCCCATGGGGACAATGCCACAGCAAAGTCCATCCAGTCTGCACATGGATGAGACCCCCACAAGATGCAAAAAGCCTCCTTGGATTCTGCAGCATCCACAGCAGCAGCTCCCCTGAGCAGAGACAATTCCACATTATTTTGAATGATCATGTTCAAAATAATAAAGGACGCCTACGTGCTCAGATGCATTGACAGCAACCCAGCACCAGCCCAGGAGTTAAAAATAGCCCTTTGCAGGAGTGCCAGCCCTGACCACAGGCACCCCTGGCCCTGTGGGACACACACTCTCTCTGCTCTGCCCATTGGCATCACCACATCAGCTCCATGGCCCACTCAAAATCAGCAGGTGTTGAAATATTCATCTTGCTTGCAGGAAAAAGGAGAAAAAAATTAACCAAAAGGAGAAAAAAATATATTCAAGGACCCTATGCTGCTTGGGGAGAGAGAAATAAATGAAGATGGGGAGAAAATTTATTGGGGTTTAAGCCCCAACCTGAGCAGGTGATGTTCAGAGAGCACTGAGGTGCAGAGGGGAGCCAAGCATCACCCTTGTGACAGATGTGAAAACAGAGGAAACATTTGCATTACAGCAATGGAACTGGAGCTGCCTTTTACCATGGAGAGCCTTGTGCAGGCAGCAGTAGGGCTGGATCTCTGCAGGTGAAATTCCCATAGAGATAAAGGCTCTGGTTTCCAACAAGCAGTGGTACTGTACATAAATTACAACAGCAAATGTGGGGAAACAAAGAAGTTTTCAAGAGAGCACACAACCCTCAGATGGGTGGCATAGGGAAGGCTGGGGGGACAGTGCCAGTGACAAGTGGGGCTGATCTCCCTCTCCCACCCTCCAAAGGAATAAACCTTTAGACAGTGGGGGGAAAATTAGCCCACCTAACCCACAAGCATTTGAGGGGCACAGATGAATGGATGCAGCAGGACCAGCAAGGAGCCTTGGGAAGGGCACAGGTGGGTGCTGGGTCCATCCCAGAGCCAGGTTTCACTTTGAGAGCTCATGTGGGACTGGATGCATCAGGCTGATCAGCTCATGACACCAGTCATGCTTGTCTCTCTTAAATGTCTTTCTTCTCCCCTCTCATTTTAAACAAACAAACAAAAACCCCAAAACAGCCTGACACTAATTCTGACAGGTTTAATAAATGTTTAATGTCCTGTTAAAGGTCACCACCCACTCACCTCTGCCTGTGGATCTGCAGTACCAGCACTGGGGCACTCTGCTTGGGCTGTGCTGTTTTATAAGGGCAATAATGCCCTGATGCCCAGCCTGGCACCTCCCAAGGAGCTGTGGGGCAGGGCTGGCACATGAACCCCAGCTAACCCCCCACCTTTGATGGGACAGGGTGCCCAAAGCAGCTGTGCCAGGATCCCCTGGCAGTGCCCAAGGCCAGGCTGGAAATTGGGGCTTGGAGCAGCCTGGGACAGTGGAAGGTGTCCCTGCCATGGCAGGGGACTGGAACAGGGTGATTTTAATATTCCTTCCAACCCAAGCCATTCTATGGTTCCATGATTCAAGATCCTGGATGAAATTCATCTGAGGGCATGGAGGTAAACACATTTTGGGGGGCCAAAAATACCAAACTCTAGCTCAGGGTAAAATGCTGTCATTTCACTTAAAGGGTTTCTGGGCATTTTTCCCCGGGAAGACAAGATGAAATTACAGCCCAGCAGTTCCCCTAAAGGGTGCAGAGCAATTTATTTCCAGTGATCCTCTCCTAATGAAGCCCATTTTTAACCTTGTCAGAAGGTGCATGCAGGCTGGGGGCAGTGGAGCAGCTCCCTTCCCCCCAGCCTGCCTTTCCCAGGATGAAAACCTCCAACCCAAACCCCAACCAGGATGTTTATTCAAGACCCAAACCCCAAAGGCATTTTAAACAAGCAAAGTTCCTCACATATTTTGCTCACCAAGTGCAATCCTTCATGCCAGGGACTGCAAGTTTGCACCAAGGGGGGTTTGGGGGTCCCTGCTGTCACCAGGATGGTGTCCCACTGCTCAGGTGGGAGCAAGGATGATTCTGTGGGACCCAGGCACCTGGGGGCACCTTGTGGTGTCCTCAGAGCATTCCAACACACCTGGGTCTCCACGGCTCAGCAGTGTGGTGGCCCAGTTTTTGGGAAGCTGGCCAATGACCCACCATCACCCCAACAGCCTCACTGCACTCCAGTGGGAATTGGTCCTCACCAGCTGGAAGGGCCCAGCAGCTCATGTGCCAGCTGATGAAGAGGGAGGAAGCCATAAGAGAAAGTCCCTTCTCCATCCATAGCAGGCACTGGTGTTGCTCCTAGGACACATCTGACACCAGGCAGCAGGAAGAGGCAGGGGAGCAGCAGTACAGCAGGCAGCTCCCACTGCTCCCTGCAGCAGCTCCTCAGCAGATGGTGGCTCATAACATCATTATGTTTACCTAACAAGATTGCTTTATTGTAGCCCTCCAACAATAAAGCCAGAGCATCTCAAAGCAGTGGCCAACGCCTGAGCTTTGACAATGCTGGTGCCAAAAAAATATATATATGTAATTTTAGATCTTTATATAAATCGTGATTTTAGAGGTCACAGTAATACACTAATTTTTTTTCCCTATACTAAAACAGATGTGACTCACATGCAAGCAAAAAAGACACACAATTCAATGCTTTAAATTCTTTTAAGTGCTGGGGTGGGGAGTTGCTGTAGCAATTTGGGTAATGCCAGGGGCACACAGAGCTCAACCCCCAATCACCCAGAGCAGGACGCCAGAGACAGCGTTCCTCCTCCTGGCAAGGACTGTCATTCCCTGTCTGCACAGCAAACAGGGTCCCAGCCTCCTAAATAATAATGCAATACAAATAATAAAAGATAATTCCCACATATTTAATCATTACCAGAGCTCTGGGAAGAAATGATAATCAGGTCCCTACTAATTAGGGAGACATAATCCTGCCTTTCCTACAGGTTTTTCCATCCCTGTCTCCTACCCTGCAGTGAAACAAGGAGAAATCCAGCCCAGTGGGAAGCAGTGTAGCTTTGGTGGAAGCCTCAAAGAGATCCCAAGGCACAGCCACAGTGGGCACAGCCCCATCCTACCAATGCCAAAATCCCCATCCCACTGGACTCAGTATCCACCCTACCACAAATGCAACTTTATGGTATCTTTTGAGACTGTCCAAGCAGCAGCATCCATCCAGGGAAATCCCTTCCCTTGCCACCAACATCCCTGTGGGATCTCAGCCCTGCAGCAGGACCAGCAGCTTGTCCCAAGCCTCACCCAAAACCTTCCAGCCTCCTGCAGCACTCAGTGACAGTGGCAGCAGGGAGGGCAGCGCTGGCACTGGTGCCACCAACGTGCCTGGCACTGAGCCCTTGTGAGGTGGACAGGGTTAATGGCTGGCATGAGGATTGCTGCTCATTAGCAGCAGGGCTGGGTTTGTGCCTTTCATCTGTGCATCCTGTCAGCGTGGGAGCTCTGCCCAGCTCCAGGGAGCCACCTCCAGCTGGGTGAGATGGCCTGAGATGTCTGCACTGCCCAGGGCCAGTCCTCTGGTGCTGCCCAGCAGCAAAGGAGCAGCCAGTGCCCCAAGGCAAGGTCACCTCTCACAGGTACTGAGCTGTAGGTGGCTTCCCAGGCAGGAGACATCCACACAGACACAGCTGGAGCCAAAGACACAATGTGATCTCTGCCAAAACCTGGGCACAGAGAGGCACTCGTCCCATTAAAGGTGGGTGAAGCAACTTCCAGCACAGCAACCAGATAAAACCATGGAGATCTTTCCCACCCACTGGGGTGTTTTGTTTCCAGTGTCATCTTGCTCTGGAAGATTCCCACTCTAAGTTTTCCCTAAGCCAGACCAACTGCCCCTATGTTCTCCCAAACAACAGTTACCTGTTGAAAAGCTTTGCAGGTTTTTAGCCAGGGAGAAGAAGGCTCCTATAGAGCCACACCATGGCACAACCCATGGCAGGGACCCCATGGACCCATCCTGCTTCATCCAGGGAGCTGAACTGGGACTGAAAAGTGCTGCTGTCCATCAAGGCCCAGGCTCTATATTCTTCTCCCAGAAGCACATAAATCTGCAATCTCTGTGCATCGATTGCAGGGGGAGGTTTCTCCTCCAGAACAAACCAAGCCAAGCAGGACACACAACCCTGGCAGCAACCAGCATCCACACATATCACCAAAAAGTTCAAGAAATTATCCAAAAATTAAAAATGGTTAAAACCATCCTGCCCAGCAGTTTTCTTCCCAGCCATCTCCAGTGGGATCCACACCTCAAAGCACCCTCTGGGCTGCCAGGTTTTAACTGTGGGGCTGTGGGAACAGATCAACAGCAGGTCTGTGGTGCCCACCACAAGCCTTTGCAGGCACCTGGATGGCCCAGGGGCACTGCCAGACCCCAGCAGGGATGCCACCCATGGCCAGGAGGCATCTGGGCTTGTCTCTTCCATCTCCAGGCATGCAGGTGGGCTCTACATGGCACATTTCCAGGATCTATCCTGGGTTCACACCAACCTACCCACTGGCACTTGCTCTGTTTAATGTCAGAGGTGTAAAGAAAATGAAGATGGACATCTCAGCCCTCATTGAGAGGTGGAGATTGGCTTTGAGGAGGGACACGCTGGCAAAGGACAATGACATCCACGTGGTGATGCTCCTCACTGGTCCCCCACTCATTCCACCCAGATTAATTAATTACCTTTTAATACCACCTAGACCAGCACAGAGCAGAGACAAGACAATGTGAAGCCAGAAAACCCCCACAGAAGCTGTTTGCATGGACAAATGTAAATACTGCTCAGCACAGTCAGCTCCTGAGGAGGGGTCCATGTGCCCAGGAGGGGTCCATGTGCCCAGTGCTTTTCTCCACAGCATCTCACTCAAGGGATGCTTTCCTTTGCTCCCACAGCAAGGAGAGCCTCACTGTGTTCTGGGTGAGCTCCTAAGGTGGTGTTTGGCAGCAGCTCCTGGACCAGGATGGGACATGAGGTGGTCCCACATGCCCCAGCTGATTTGGGGGTCTCTGCAGAAACAGCCCAGCCCAGTGCTCCACCACTCTTGGGACTGAAGCAAATTTAACCAAGGGAGCAGCACCACGAAATGAAGCATCAAAACAACGAGCCAGAAATCCCCATGACCACAATCCCTAAAGCCCACCTGGGGCCACTGCAGCTTCCTGCAGCTCTTGACTGCTTTTTAAAGACAACATTTCAAGAAATGCAAACTGAACATGCCCTGTGAAGGGACAGGGCTGCCACAGGGCAGAGCAGAGCCCTGGGAGGCTTCACTCCAGTCTGCAAAGAGCTGCCACCTCCTCTGCAAACCTCCAGCTGAGGCTCTCTCTACCCCCAGCCCCACTGCTCTGGCCACAACCCAGATGGACACCAGACCCCTTCCCCATAGCTTCCAGCTGGGCTCCTCCCAGTGAAGGACTCAATAAACACATATTTAGCTCATGGATAGCTACCTCCATCTTGGGAGGGGCTCCCAGTAGATCCTTCCATGTCCTCAAGAAGGTCTCTGGTGGTGGCAAACCTCTGCTCCCCCCTCAAAGCCCTGAAGAAGTTTTGTCATTACCGGCAAGGTGTTAACACAGCCACACGTGTGGCTAGAGGAGCAAAGCCAGAGCAATTACACAGCCCCTCATCTGCCCATCATGCCCCTTCCCCAAACCATCACACACCCCTTGCACCTCAGCCCAGTCATCCTGGAGCAGCAGGATCCATTCACACATTTTCTTCCATGACAAACCATCACCACCTCCACTCACCACAGGCATCTGCAGATGGGTGCTGGCAGCACTCAGAATAACCAAACCATGCCCAACACCACTGCCCAAGATGGGGACAGCCAGCAGCAAGGCCAGGGGTCAGCCCTGCAGCCAACCTCCAGCTGGAGTCCCTGTGCATTCCTGCAGCCTGGCTGCTGGGGTGCTGCTGACAAAATTCCTGAAGGAAGTCCAGGGCATTGATAATTGCCAAAAAACATCTGAGCTATTTCCTGTGGGAGAAGCAGACGGGAATCCCCCATTAACTCCAGAGGCCAGAGGTTGTGTTTTGGCCTGGGACTTTGGGGGTTGGTGTTCTTCTCCTTCCTAGAAGCAACACTCCAGTTACATGTGATGCACACCATGTAGGACAGGCAGACCTGTACCCTCTGTGCTGGCCCCAAAGCCCACTGTTCTTGTCACCTCCTGCCCCATGCAGGGTTCTTGTGAAAGGAAGGGCTGGGCTGCCAGTGTGGGCACTGTGTCTCAGCCAGGCAGAGAGAGCCAGGTTGCTAAACGCGTCCTTGAGCAGCTTCCTGCTCATCTGCCCCAGCTCCTCATTAGCAAACCTGAAGGAGCAGCCACAGCACCAGCAGCTCCTGCAGAGATGGGAAAGCCCTCTCAGGAGGGACAGCAGGAGCAGGCAGCAGCACCAGAGCAAATCCCTGGCAGCATTCATTCATTCCTCAGCTTCTGCAAGCACCACATGAGGGCAGCTGCCCGATCCCTTCTCCTGTCCAGAGTGCCAACACATCCCTGGCAGGTGTCACCCCAGAAATGTGGCTTTGAGAGGCCGTGCCAGCCTGGAGAGCCAGGGTGCATGGGAAACCAGTGGCACAACCCCAAAGCAGGGCACCCTGTCCCTCAGTGGCCACTGGTGGTCACAGGGACTCTGGCTCTGCAAGGCTAAAGGGAGGAGAGCAGGGGACCCTCGGGTGCTGATAAAACCCGACACACTGCCCTGACACAGGGCCTTGACACGCAGCTGCTGACACTGCTCCCATGGCAGCACGTGCTGCCGTGCCAGGCTTGCTGCTCTGCCTCAGGGGCTGCAGCACAGGCACTGGGACAGCCTTTGGCAGCCAGCAGGGTCAGCTCTCATCCTGGTGGTCCCATAGTGCTGCAGCAGTTTCCACAGAAGGGGATTCTGCAGGCTCAGATGGCAATGACCAGCTTAATGGGCATGGGTGCATTGGGGGCCTCTGGAGAATTAAAGGCTCTCACATCCACAGGATTATTCCCCAGCTACAGCACTTCAACAGCTCCTTCAGTGGGAGCAGCACCAAGAGCAGACGCCCCGAAGCTCCCGTTATGCAAGGCCACCACTGATGTCCCCAGGTGGTTCCAGTGTCCACAGCTTCACACAGACAGGTGACAGATGTGGCAGCAGG
Source organism: Melospiza melodia melodia (assembly GCF_035770615.1). Taxonomy (NCBI): domain Eukaryota; kingdom Metazoa; phylum Chordata; class Aves; order Passeriformes; family Passerellidae; genus Melospiza; species Melospiza melodia. The sequence goes on from NC_086214.1 coordinate 6,268,977, forward strand.
CTGGGTGACCAGCCTCAAAGTGCCCATAGCAGCTCTGCCATGGTGTTCAGTGGCACCATCACCTCCCAAAGTGCCCTCGCCTGGCAGTGCCCAGAGCCCACCAGGATTACCTGCACAGCACCGCCGGGTCCAGGCTCACTCCTGCACAAGGCACATTAATAGGATCACTCCAATTTACAGCTTATCCCAGATAAACCCACTGCCAGCCCCACACGCTGCAAGGACAAGGGCACCTGCTCCTCAGGGAGCAACTTTCTCCCTACCACAGCCATCCCTCGGCACCAAAAATCCTCCACTCACCCTGCAGAGGATGCCTGTGCCTTCAGGCCACGGTGCCCAGGCCAGTGACCAGTCCAGCTGAAGCCCCAAGCACTTCACCAGCTCAGCACCATTTCTATTTCCAGCAGCACTGCTGCCAGTCCCCACACCAGCACAGAGGAGGCAGAGCCCTGCCTGGCACCGTCCAGCACAGCCAGGGCAGGTGGGGGTCACAGAAATGCCCTCAGGATGTGGGCCACCCCTGAGGGCCAGCCTGACATCCCCTGTGCCACCCCCAGCTCCACTGCTCCCTGCACCCCCTCTGCAGCTCCTAATGCCCTCCCAGCCTTGCTGCTTCCCGGCATCCCTCCACAGCCCCCATGGATCCCACCAACCCCGGGGCCCATCATCACCCCAGCATTCCCCCCACCAGCCCCAGTGACCCCACAGCTGCAATGAGCTCAACACCCCATCAGCTCCAATATCCCCAGCATCTCCAAGCCCTACAGATCTTCAGTATCCTTCCCAACCCTAATAACATCCAGAACCCCTGCCAAGCTCTACTGCCCTGCAGCATCCCCCAGCCCCACTGCCCTGCAGCATGCCCCCACACCATCATCTCCCAGTATTCCTACTGCCCCCCTGAACTCTCGCACACTGATGAGCCTGGCATTCCTCCCCCAGCATCTCTCCAGCCCAAATAATCTCAGCATCCCCTGCAGCAACCCCAACATCCCCCGTGCCTTGATGCCACACCGCACCCCCAGAGCCCCATTAACCCCCACCAGCCCTAATGAATCCCCCAACCCTCAGCCCTTAAGAGCATCCCTCAGCCTTAAAGAGCCCAGCATGCGCCCCCACCCTCCTGCCCCCCAAGCCCGCAGCCCCATCATCTCCCCAGCAGCCCTGCTGCCCACTGACATCCCCCGAGCCCTGATGTGGTTCAGCAGCCCTGCAGCCGTACCCCCCTCCAGCAGTCCGGCTGCCCCTCTGCATCTCCCGGCGCTCACCCTACCCAACGTCCTGCGCTGCATCCTCAGCACCACCCTCCGCCCGGATCCCCAATGCTGCCCCGCACACCTCCGGCCCCGACCCTCCCAACCACCCCCCGAATCCTGCTGCCCCCCGCATCCTGCACCCCCAGCCCCACCGCTCCCCCATCGCACCGCGCACCCCCAGCGCCCCCGCCGCGGCTCCCCGCACAGGGCCGGCATTGGGGGTGGAGAGGGGACCCGTCAAGAGCGGAGGGGAGGCCAAAACTTTTCCTTACCGCGGGCGGTTGGGGCGCGGCGCCGCTGCCTCCCCCGGCGAGGCTGCGCGGGAGCGGCGGGAGCGGCGGGAGCGGCGGGGGCGGGCGGGCGGGGGCCGGGATGGAGCCGCCTCCCGCCGCCTCCCGCCGCTTCCCGGGCGGAGCCGGTACAGCCCGACAGGGGCCTACAGGAATGAAAAGAAGCCGAGAGAGGGGTGTCGGTTTTTTGGTTTTTTTTTTTTTCCCCTCTCCCCCCCCTCACCCCAAATCGGGCAGGGAGAGCAGTTCTTTGTTCTGTAATCCCAGTAAAAGTGCCAGCCATTCGCCCCGCCGCTAATCCCAACCCCGCGCAACGGCCGCATCCATTGGCTGCCCTTTCCACACGGGATTAACCAGCCCGAAATCGGGGAGGGGGGGCCGTGAAGGCCGAGGGAGCTCTGGAAGTCCTTTCACGCCGCGCCGGGGACGCGCACAGACCGTACCGGGCCACGCGGGCGCGGCCCCGGCGCGGCCCCGGCGCGCCCCCGGCTCGGGGGTGCCGCGGGTGCGTGTCGCCACCTGTTGGTGCTGGCACGGCTGGGCTGGACCGGGTGTCGTGTGGATTGGCACCTCTTGGCACGGCTTGATCCGTGGGGACATGGCATGGTATAGAGTCACAGCACCGCATCATGGTTTGGGTTGGAAGGGACCTCAATGATCATCTTGTTGCAAGCTCCTTGCCATGGGCAGGGACACCTTCACTGTCCCAGGTTGCTCCAAGCCCCGTCCAACTTGGCATTGAACACTTATAGGGATGGGGCAGCCACAGCTGCACTGGGCAACCTGAGCCAGGAAGAAATTCTTCCCTGCCCTCTGGCAGTGTGAAGCCATTCCCCTTTGTCCTTTCTCTAAAGCCCTTGCTCAAAATCCCTCTCCAGCTCTCATGGAGCCCCTTTAGGCACTGGAAGGGTCTCTAAGTTCTCTAGGATCTCCCCAGAGCCTTCTCTTCTCCAGGCTGAACAACCCCAGCTCTTCAGCTTGTTTTCATTAGCTGAGGTGCTTCAGAGGCATGGCACAGTTCAGCTCAGCTCAGCCTGGCCCTGCAAGGCTCAGTTCAGCACAGCCTGGCCCTGCACAGCTCAGGTCTGCATGTCTTGGCACAGCTCAGCCCAGTTCAGCACAGCCTGGCCCTGCAAGGCTCAGTTCAGCACAGTCTGGCCCTGCACAGCCCAGCTCAGCACAGTCTGGCCCTGCACAGCTCAGTTCAGCACAGCCTGGCCCTGCACAGCTCAGTTCAGCACAGCCTGGCCCTGCACAGCCCAGCTCAGCTCAGCCTGGCCCTGCACAGCTCAGGTCTGCATGTCTTGGCACAGCTCAGCTCAGTTCAGCACAGCCTGGCCCTGCACAGCTCAGTTCAGCACAGTCTGGCCCTGCACAGCCCAGTTCAGCACAGCCTGGCCCTGCACAGCCCAGTTCAGCACAGTCTGGCCCTGCACAGCCCAGCTCAGCACAGCCTGGCCCTGCACAGCTCAGGTCTGCATGTCTTGGCTCAGCACAGCTCAGTTCAGCACAGTCTGGCCCTGCACAGCTCAGTTCAGCACAGCCTGGCCCTGCACAGCTCAGTTCAGCACAGCCTGGCCCTGCACAGCCCAGTTCAGCACACTCTGGCCCTGCACAGCTCAGTTCAGCACAGTCTGGCCCTGCACAGCCCAGTTCAGCACAGCCTGGCCCTGCACAGCTCAGTTCAGCACAGTCTGGCCCTGCACAGCTCAGTTCAGCATGCCTTGGCTCAGCATAGCTTGGCACAGGGAGAGGAACCCTCCAGGAGTGAGCGATGCTTCTCTGATTTCCTTGCTGCATGTTGACGAATGGCAAATTAAAATGAATGAAAAACTACTAAAAATAACTTGACACTATTTTAACCTCTGAAGTTTTAGAAGTACTTTTCCCTGGAAGTATGTGTTAGGCAGCTGCTCCATTATCTGCCCTCTCCAGGGCCATGGGGAGAAGAAAACATTTTAAGAGGAAACACTCTTTTTCCAGTTTCTGGAGAAGCATAGAAGGGGGGTTTTCTGTGCTGTTGAGCAACATGCAAGCACCCAGCACCTCATGTGTCACTCCCCATGTCATCAAGTCACAAACTCATTGCATTTGTAGCCATACCCACAAGAGCCCAGCAAATCCCAGTAGGTTTCCAGTAGAATATTCAGGGCAAGACAGGTCCCACTGGGGTGGTCAGAGCTGGTCCCTAATTCATACCTGTGGTGCCTGGGACCATGAATGTGAGAACACACTTGCTGACAAATTAAACGACAGATCTTGCTGTGAAGAAAGAAATCAGGGCATCTTTTGGCTAATTAACTTTAAGCCAGCACCTCACCAGAAAAACAACCACCCAGCAAAATTAATTTAACTGGGTCACCAAGAACAGTATGTGGGAGCTGCCTGCACAGAACAGGCAGATTTCCATGTCCTGCTTTTGCTGGTGCCCTCCAACACTTTCCCCAGTATACTGCCTACCCAAGCCTGTGGCCCTGAGTGATGACATCTGCATAATTAATAAAAAGAGGGTGGGAAAAAAGTGTGCTTTGATGCAACCTCCCTGTGCACGTCCCTTGCTCTGTGCCCTCAAAGCCCTGTGGCCCCACAGTGCCCATGGCAGCAGAGGTTTGGGGAGCTTGGAGCTCCTGCCTGCAGCCACACTTGAGTCAGGGTAATGCCAGCATTTATAGGGAGCATTTACAGATCAGTCAAAGGAACATGGTTGGTGTCTCTATTGGGAGAATTTAGCATCCCCCAGCATGTGTTCAACTCATCCCCACTGCAAACAGGCTGCAGCAACACTTTTCAGATCCTTTGAAAGGATGCTGCCCCTCAGACCTTGGCAAAGAGAGAGCCCAAGGTTCTTTGGCTAAAGACAAGCAGCTGGCTTGCTCTAACAGCCCAGGGAACCTTTTTGCCCTTCCCCTTCTTACAGCAGAGCTGGTCCCAAGTCTGAGACCCGAATGCTGAGCATTGGGGTATGGCTTTGTAACATCTGGCTTTGGGGTCTCGTTTTTCTCCTCACCATTGGAGACCATGAGCTGAAATGAGGTTGGAGACCCACGGGTACCACCCTTGGTCACCAGTGTATGAACACAGAGCTCCGTCTCTGTTCATACTCCTTCCTGAGCAGGGGTATGAGAGCTGGGGACAGGGAGAGGCCAAAATAATCCTGAAATTTAGAGAAGAAGCCTTGGAAGATGGTGGGAGGGAGAGCAGGGCCGTTTGAGGAGATCTTCTGGGGTTGTGGACTTCAGGGAGGAGGTGTACGACCTGGTGGGAGTACAAATGTTCCACAGGTGTTCCACTGAAACTGAATCCACTCAGGTTAGCTCAGCCCCCCACATTCTGGTGATGCTCATGGTGAAAAGGAGACCTGGTCCAGCTAGGGGACAGATGCTGTGGCTCAAATGTACTTTTGCATCTCTTTCCCACCAAGGAAGAAACCTGTCACAACAGGGTAAAAGTGGGGGCAGGATGTTTTATTTGGGGGCCAAAAGAGCCCCACAAAGCCATCCAGTGTGAGAGGGACGGTTTAATCTCCTCTATCTCAGCAATAAAAGACTTCCTTGTCACAGTGCCAACAAAAGAAAAGGCAACATCACCAGGAAACAATCCTATCTGCAGAACTCTTTTTTTATATAATTTGTTAATTAATGACTGCTGGGCATCACAAGGATTGTTGTTTTCTCTGATATGCTGATTTCTTCTGTCTCGGTGGAATTGGAGATCACAAAAATAAAATTAAAAAAGGAGAAAAGCTGCTTCTTCAGAAGCAGGAACAGGGGAAAAGTTTTAGTAAAGTCAGGAGAAATTTAATTGAAAGAATGAGTCTATTTCTTCTTCCTGAAGGGGTATTGTGTTCTTTTGCTATAGCAAATTGCTGGTTAAAGCGACCAAGACAAAACAAAATGGTTTTTAAATTATAGATCAAAGAGCAGGAAGTTTCTGGAAGCCTACCCCCACCTCATCTTCCCAGGCAGGTCTCTGGTGAGCAGTGTGGCTGCAGGGGGCTGGCATCACCCAGAGTAGGGCTGGGAGATGCAAAAACCACATGAGGAAAAACCTAGAGGAGAAAATACTGGGATCTGCATAACTGGGTGGGAGGCTTTGAGGTTTGTGGAGGGGGAAAGAGCTTCTCCAGCCATCGTTTTCACTTGGAAGAGCAAGATTTTGCACTCAGGAATTGACCACCAGGTTTGGGGCTCTATTTGTAACAATTCCATCCTGTCCCAAGCCAGGTCCTACAAGGAGAGCCATGCTTCAAGCAGCCCAGTGTAGTGTTAATTCTTTTGCAGGGTATATACTACTGAGTAAAAATCAGCAAGGATTCCCTGCAAAACCCAAGCTGATATTTGTAGGTCCCAAATATATTTGTAGAAAGACCAGGAAAATGATTATCCTCTCTCTATTCCCTGCCCACTGGGGCTCAGTGATGGCTTACACTATTTGCTCTGCCTTCCTGCACCTCACACACCTCATTGCCCACTAAGTGCCCACAGCCCTGCTGCTTTTTCAACCTGCACTGCTCAAAGGGTTTGCTACACTGCAACAACAAAAAGGCTTTTCTAGCTGTCTTGTGGTCCACTGAATTATTTCCATGCTATGGAGAGGCAGTGCTGCTGAACCAGAGCCTCTGTACAGTGTCCTGGAGAGCAGAGCAGGGAGACTTCCCCACTCTGATTTCCCCCATCCTTCTGACCCTCATGTCACCGGGCAGGAGTAAAGGGTCCTTGCCCAAGCTGATGCCACTGGGGTTGGTTTTGGCTCAGGGGATGGAGAATCCTGCACACACCCACTCAAGTACCAGCAAAAGCCCAAGGGGACCCAACAACCCAGCCCTTGGTTCTGGGTTCCCCTCTGCAGACCTCAGGCATTGTAAAGGGACAGGGGAGGCCCAGCTCATGGGAATCCCACTCTGCCAGGCATCAGGGTTATGCACACACCCTGTTTTGGCTGAGAGCATCACCTCCTCCTGACAGCAAGGGTCTAGGGGCTGTGCCTGCCTGCGCCCTGCCCAAGGTCAGGCTGTTCTTCATCCATTTTTAATCAAATCCGCAGCTGAGGTTACAGCCTCAGCCTTCGAAATCATTGCAGAATTTCGCAGTGTGGCTCCAGCTTTGCCTCTTGTCACCTTTCCCGTGGGACTGCAGCCCCAGCAAAGCTCCTTGCTCTCCCCTTCAAGGCTGCTTTCAGCCCTGGGTTGCACCCCCCTGGCACTCTACCTGGCTAAGCCATCACACTGAAGGCCCACACCCCATTCCATGCTGGGAATGAGCTAAGGGTGTCAGTTCTCTGCAGCCCTGGGGTGTTGGTGCTGGTGCCCCAGTGGTGCTGCTGGCCTGGCACAGCCCCCCCAGCTTGGGGCTCCCACCCACTGGTGCCCTTGGAGCGCTGATGCCAAGGGCAGGAGGCATTGACATTCCCCCAGGGTTCTCACAGTGCAAAAGTAAACTTAACGATGTTATCCACTGATGTGGTAATTAATACCCTGGATTCCTTTTATTGGAATGAGCAAGGGCCAGGACATGCTGGGGGTTTTAATTAAGAGATGGGCTGGAGAAGCACTTGCTCCCAGTTTTCCCTGGAAGGGGCTGTGCTGGGTGAGGGGTTGAGGTCTGGTGTGCATGGGGTGTCCAGTGCCCCATGTTGGGTGCCTCTGGAGTGGCCCCAGCCCTGCACCCTCCATACCAACCCATACACCTGCTCTACATCTATGTGCCATGCCAGACCCCACTGGGTCTTTTTTTTAAGTGAAATGCTCTCAAGATCTTTAAATATTAGGCACAAAATGTTTTCCCTGTGCTGTGCTGTGCTCTGCAGCACCCATCCAGGGCAGGGAGCAGGCAGGAACACTCTGCTCGGCAGAACCAAGGATGCCAGGGTCGTTTTGCTCCAAAACTGCTGTATCTGTAGTTGATCCCGCTGCTATTTTTAATACAGATGCCTTATTGAGATTCAAATGAATGTTTCAAATCCTTGCTCCTTTGCATAATTCTTTTTAATTAACACTTCAAAGGTTTGAACACAAGATCCATACTATTTCCCTAACGAAGTTGACTGAGCCTCCTTTCCCCCTAAGCTTCCTCGACACATTTCTGAGGGAGAAAGTCGGAGTTGGGGCTCTCTCCTGTGTCCCCTCTGCAGGGGCATGATGGCATTTGGGACCAGCCCCTGCAGAAACAGGAGCTAAAGGAGTAGAGGGGATCAGTGGCTGCATTGGCTGCCATCACTCACCCCTACCACCAGCTTGACATACACTGGCAGCCTGAGCTTGGCACAGAAATCGTGGTGTTTGAAGTGAAAATGGTCAAGCTCACTGCTCCACCATGCCCTGCCCCAGCCCCAACTGCTGCTCTAAAACATTTTCACCCCACATCAAATAAATCTCCCCAAAAGGAGCATCCATCTCCAGGGTCACCTTTTGGTCACATTTGCAACCATCCTGGCACTCAAAAGACCCAGAGGCACCTTTCTTGCTTCTTAAATTGTACTTTGAAAATAAAACCTGGCATTGTCATACAATTGCATTCACTAGGAAGAGCTGTAGCTTTTCCTCAGTTATCCCAAGAGCTGGGAATGATAAAAGGTCCCAAGTGTGTAACAGAGACATAGGCACAAAAGAAAGAGCCCAGGTTCCATTCCCACCCTTTCCCCCATTGCTGTACCCACAGGGTCTCCCTTTCTTGAGTGGGAGCATCCTCACTTTGCAGGATTGGGACTCCAAGGAACAGCATGGTTTAACACATAGGAAAATAAGCTTCAGCTTTAATTTCTGCAAGTGCAGAAATGATTAGACACAACAAATGGTATAATTAGCAGGATTTAATAAGAGACTGTCCCTGACATGCAAAGGAAGTGGGCCTTTGTTCATCTACAAAAGACATTAATTTGCAAATACTCTCAATAATAATTTTTTGTTATTTAGACTGATATTTTGAAAGTCTCCAATAAAATGAGAAATCTGGACTAAGCATTCCAGTTGCCTTTCCAAGTGCAGGAATCCAGCTTTGATGTTCTTCTTGATAACATCTTTTTAGAGCCTTGACTGCATCAAATTAAATTCTGATTACTCTGATAGTGCAGTACAACTTCCAAATGTATTCAGGTAACTTTGTTCTGGAATGAAATAAGCTATTTTGACAAGGATGCTTGCTAGGCAGCAAAGAGATGGAGAGGGAAGAGCCCTGTCAGGGATGCAGCACATCCCCAGCCTCAATTTCAGCCCTGGGGCTGCTGGGCTGTGGTGCCCCAGCAAGCCAGGTCATTGGCACTGGGGGTTGTAGCAGGGAGGGGGGACACAGGCAGACTCTGCAAAAGTCAAATTACACCTTTGGTGTTCACAAATCTCCCAGCACCAGAGCCCAGGGCTATTTGGCCCTTCCAGAGGAACATCCCAAAGGGACATGCCCTCAGGTGATGCTCCTCAGAGCATGGACCATGGCTGGCCACAGGAAATGTGTTAGTCCAGGACAGACACATGCATGCAAAGATATCACCTCCACATGCAGAAAGGCCATTTCATGTCTCTTGCTTACCTCAGTCCTGGTAAACTCAGCCTTAAATCACTGGTCCAGCTGTGGGCACAGGCACAGCATCCCAAGGATGTCCAAGTGATGCCCAAGGTGCAGGCTGGATCCCTGTGCAATCCTCACCCAGTCCATTAGCAGAAGTGCTGCTCCCTGGCCCAAGCTTCACTCCATGGCTGGATGTTAGGATGAAAATAAAGTGCAAATATTATTGTTGGCAGAGATTATTAGCTCCCCCACTGTGATTTAGGCATCTTTAAACTTCATGTTTTATTAATCCTCACTATACAATTAACGGCATCAAAATGTGATGTCTGCAAACAAAGGGATGCACTGCAGCATTATCTCTGTAAAATGCAGGGCTTGGCCACTTGATTGTAAATATTAAGGCATTATATAGTGGGGTTACACAAAAGATGGAGCTGGAGCCACCTGCCATGAGCAGGGATGTGGTTCTGGTGGCCTTTGATTCCTGCCCATGCATATCCCCCCCAGGGGAGGGCTGGCTCCATGGAAAACTCACTGTTTTCTTCCAGCTGTACTGGATAACACCTCCTGTCCCCAAAACCTGTCTTTTCAGATTGAGTGTTCCTGCAGGAGCTTTGGCTGCAAAAGGGGAATTTCTTGTTGACCTGGAAGCTGGTGTGGGACAGCTCAGCAGCTGCTGCTGGAGCTATCCCCTCCCTCAGCAGCCAAGATGGGATGATGGAGCAGAGGGTCTCAAACCTCCTTGAAGCCACTGTTCAGGGATGGGCTTTGTCAAGATCTGATAAGTGCCAGATGCCTCTGCCCAAACTGAGCTGCAAACGAGACCATATGTGAAAGTCATGAATATTGATTTTATTTAACAATAATTGTGAGGTAAAGAAACAGAAGAGAGGCGAAGAAAAGAAAGGGGAGAGTGAGACATCAAGTGGAAGACAGTCACCACACATGGATCTTGCAGCATCTCTTGGTCCTTCTTCACCCTGGGCTTCACTGCCCATCTGCAGCACCTTAGGACCTCATGTGAGGGTAGCAGCCACCTCTGAAAAACAAGACAATGAATGTAACACCTTCATCAATCCCTGCCCTACACTAGCATTGCCTGAGCCCCATGGGCTTTCTGCAGCTGGAGATTGCTTCCAAGCAAGCTTCAAATGAATTATTCTCCTTCCAGCTGCTGGAGGACAGTGAAACCCTTGGGAGCAGCCAGTGCCTTCAGCACCCACTGTAGAACTAAGCCACACAGTGCCCTAGGGACCAGCCATTCTTGCACAGATATTTTAGACGCTGAGACCATGCACTGCACAGGGCCCAAAAGCTGCTGGATAAATGGAAACTCTCAAGTTTTTTATTCTTGGCAGAAATTTCTGCCCATCTTGAAAAAAGAAAACAGGAGGATATCGTGGATCACACTGCACAGACCCTGTTACAGCTTTGGAATAAGGCTGCAGTGGCCAATTTTCAGGGTGTTATTGTTAGTCACATGTAAATTTCTTGGGGTCTCACTCTGGAATTAATCCATCACCTGCAAACCTCACCAGCTATTAGAAAATAGTTTAAAACGTCCAGGTAATTCTGATAGTGGAGAATTTTATTTGAAGCCCAGAAAAAGGAGGAGCCAGGAAACAAGAAAGAAAGCATCCCAGTTTTTTCCCTATATCCTCAGACAGCTGGCAGTGCATTTCTGTAAAGGATTTACAACCCATGGACACAAAAAACACAGCAGGAGGAGATGGGTGTTTTGTTGCTGTGTGAGTGCTGCTGAGCAAGGGCAGGGGCCACAGACAGTGAAGCACATTCCCAACTGAGAGAGGCTTTAGCATGGAAAAAGCACCAAGTGCCAACAGTGCTGCATATTTAATTCAGAGTAGTTCTACAGTTCTTATAAAGACTTAGAAGTTATAACATGGGGTCCTACTCATGCTCTCAGCTGAGAGGCATTTTCCTGGCTGGCAAGAAGGAGCTAGAACTAGCATGGGCTTCTGCCACTGCCTTTCCAGTGCCTGCAGGGGGGCTTGAAGTGAAGGAAAAAATTCAAGTAAAGCCATCTTGGTCGTGTTTCTCAAGTCCTGACCCTGCAGCAGAAAGCTTGGAAACTTCAAGATCCCCCCTTCTGCTCTGCATTTTGGCATGGGAGGTGGAATTAACCCCATCAGAGATGGCATTCTGATTTCTTCACAACCTGAAACACCTCGTGGGGCAGGAGATAGGCCAGGAAGGAATCCCACTCCTCTGGCCCAAAGCAGAGGTGTTCCTGGGGATCTCAGCAGCCCTGGCATTTAGGGAACACCGTGGCCTCTGCCCACAGAACCCTCACAGCCAGTGAGGGATGAGGGAATGGGATCCCAGCATTCAGCCAGTCTCACTTGCTGCAGTGTAACCATACCTGGATTGGGGTCTGTAGCACCTCTGTAACCTTGTCTTCAGCTGTATTTATATCAACACCATTATGTGTGACAGTCCCTCCATCTGTCATGCTACCATCATTGGTCACAGTGTCACCTGCTCTATCTGATTGTGACTGTGTAAAGGGAAATGTATCTGTGAATGTACGTGTGTCACAAGGAAATTGTGATGAGAAGTCATTGATATGGGGCTGACTAAAAGCATTTTATTAATGACCAAGTGATGATCTAATGGTAATTAATCAATGACTGAATGAAAATGAGAGAGTAATCAAATCGTGAGCAATCAAGAATTGAATATTTGTTATACAGGGATTTGACCATGGTTTGAAGATTACTTAAATGATAGTGTAGACAATGGTTTAAATTATTATTTATTTGAAAATTTAGACAATGATTTAGTGCTCAAACACTCTGCTACCTACTCTACTTGTCATAATTAAGCTGTAGCTGGTTATATAGAAGGTGCTGGCCCTGACAGCTGTGAAGGCTTGCTCTTGTGGTGAGACAGCCCTGGAGACTCTCTGGTTGCCAGATGCATGGAAAAAACCACAGGACATCACTGAGGAGCAGGGCCCTCCATCCCACCTCACCTCTGAGTCCCAGTGGGTGCACAGCAGCCAAAGCTGGCCCGGCCAGAGCTCCCAGCGCCGTGCTCTTCCCAGCCCCACAGAAAACACCTCCTCTGTCCCCTCCTGGGCTGCCCAGGTGGCCCAAAGGGAAGGCAGAGGGAAGGGCTGGTGCTGCAGCACCGCCTGGGTTTGTCAAGGCTGGACTGGGCATGACCCAGTGCTAAGCCAGCCCTGCTGAGGGAGCACTCAGCACTGCCACGGTCTGCAGTGCTCTCTGGAGGAGATGTTCTCCATGCCTGGGCTTGGCAGCACCTTGGACGAGATGATCCACATTGCTCCAGGACTGGCAGCTGCACAGGGTACTCAGGTCTGCTGTGGAGGATGTCTGCATTGATCCCTTGCTTTGAGTGAGGAGACCAGACCTTGCTTACCCTCAGGACTGTGCCTGCCTGCCCAGGACAACAGGCACGGTGTCCTCCCTGCCCTGACAGGTGGGGAAATGCAGGCACAGAATAGAGAGAGAGAGGGAGGCAAAAGTGTATCACCAGTCTGTAGATCTTGTGTTGGTCCTGCCACATGGTGTGTCCAGATCTGGGGTTGGGAGACAAAGAAAAGACACAGAAGGAGAGGAAGGAGCAAGACAGGGCGGGGAGGGGGAAGGAGAGGAGATCCACTTCCTTTTATAATTCACCTGGGTGCAAACTAGATTTTTCACCTGTTTCGTTGGTGCATGCACAGCCATTCTCCAGGGAGTGACTTGGGGTGGGGACTGAGCAGGAAGCTGGCTCAGAACAACGCTGCCCCACCTCTGCAGGATCCTCATTTTCCATCAGAACTTTCCTGTTTTAACAAGAAATATTTGAGATAAAACATGTTCAGGCCTGGTTGTCCACATTGCATCCAGATAGTTCTGGAATATTTCCAGTGAGGGACACTCCACATCCTCCACTGAGCAGCCTGTTCAGTGCTTGGTGGCTCACACAGTGAAGTTGTGCCTCATGTGCAGGTGTAACTTCATGTGCATTGATTCCTGCCCATTGCCTGTTTGCTTATTGCTCAGCACCACCGAGCAGAGGCACACTCCATTCATTCTCTTTCCTTATCAAGAAAAATTTGCTCAAGATGAATTTCCTCCTCACTAATTTTTTTTTTATAGTGGCTGTTTTCCAATGCCATTTGTGATAAATTCCTGTGGTCAATTCACAGATTTCAATAGAAGAGTCTATTTCACAGCAGTAAAGTAACTGAATTCAAACAGAAAGGAATGAAAAAACCCCAAAAGCTACCACTACTGCAGTAGTATGAGGTGCCCTCATGCAGTTTTGTTTCTAATGACAAATAGCTTTGAAATAAACTAATCTCAAAAGCTTTTAAAGTTTTTATAGAGGGGGAAAGGGCTTGCTTCTGACACCATTTCTTTATGTTTGCAAGTCAGACTAATTAAAGGCTACTCACAGAAGGGATGATTTCTTAAGGGACAAAAGGATGCAAACAGCAAGGAAAACATGAATGGGACTGCAGTGGGACAGGAATATTTGAGACTGGGAATCACAAACATGTATATTCCTGACCCATGAAGCTTCAACACAAAGACAAAAAGGTGTATAGATTTTATTACTAACATCTTTTGACAGATATTAGTTTTAACTGTCTGATATTAAATAGTATTAATTTTATACAGCTGGTGCACATGGATAACTTCTTACGCCTCGGTGTGCTTGGTGGAAATCACTTTGCACCCTGCAGAGAAGAAATAATGTCTTCTTTCTTAAAACAGACTGTGTCTGTGTTTACAGAGCTCCTAAAATTGGCATGAGGGTACTGTTGGTGCCCATGAAGATGCAGGGACAGACCAGGAAGGGGGTCAGGTTCAGGTGGCTCCTTACACACAGGTGTGGGCCTGGGAACTTGGATTGCTGAGGTCCCTCAGCATTTCTCTGGGGCTGTTGGTATGGGGGGCTTTGTTCTGGGGCCTCCTTGGAGAGATGTGGTGGAGCCCCCCTCATAGACAGGCTGTGTGTCCCTCACATGGAGGGATGCGGGAGACCCTTCCCTGGAGGCCCTGGGACACCCTGAGGGGCTGTGGGGACCCGCACACAGAAGGACATGGAGACCTCCCTATGGGGGTCGTGAGGACACCCATATAGAGTGTCCTCACGGGGGGCCGGGAACCCTCACATGGAGGGGTGTGTGGGACCCTTCATTACCCGGAGTAATGTGTGGGACCCTCCCTCACAATGGAGGGGTGTGTGGGACAGTCCCTCAGATAGAGTGATGTGTGGGACCCTCCCTCACACAGAGTGATGTGTGGGACCCTCCCTCACACATGGGGGTGTGTGGGACCCTCCCTCACACATGGGGGTGTGTGGAACCCTCCATTACCCAGAGTGATGTGTGGGACCCTCCTCCACACGGAGGGGTGTGTGGGACCCCCCTCTCACAGAGACTATGGAGAATCCCCCCAGGGGCCGGGAGCCCTCACCTGGAGGGGTGTGTGGGACTCTCCCTCACACAGAGGCTCTGGGGCGCCTCCCAGGCGGAGCTTTGCGGGCTCCGTGCGCGGAGCGGGCCCGGCTGTGCGGGAGGCTCCGGCCGCGCGGGGGCGCTGCCCGCCCGTGTACTCCGGTTTCCCGGAGCGCGGCCATGGCGGGCGCGGCGCGGAGCGGGGGTAGCGCCGTGTGCCGCTCCCGGGACCCCGCCGTGTACCGCTCTCGGGACCCCGTCCGCAACCTGCGCCTACGGTGAGCGCTTGCCCGGCCCCAGCCCGGCTTCGCCAGCCCGCACAGCCCTGACGCTCCGCTCCTTCCCCGCAGGGTCCGTATCCAGCGGGTCGCGCCGGCCGGGCCTCTCCTGCCGCGGGTGCCGCCGCTCGCTGGCCCCGAGCGGCCGGGCCGGGCCGACGGCGCCGGCGATGCGGGAGCGGTGCCGCTGCGGGTGATCGCGGGCTCTCGCGCAGGCGCCCCGAGACCCCCGGAGGACGAGGAGGAGGAGGTGGAGGTGGGGTGGCAGGAGAAGCTCTTCAGCCAGGTGGGTGCACGGACAGGGGGTCGGGAGGGACTTCGCGGAACGGGTCAGATCGGAGGGGATCACTGAAGTCATCCAGTCCGACTCCCCTGCTCAGGCAGGGACCCCACAGCACGCTGCTCAGGCTTGTGTCCTGAGCTGTGGCTTTGATATACCTCCCTGTGAGGGAGGCTCCACGCCCTCTCTGGGCAGCCTGGTCAGGGCTTGGTAACGGCACAGGGAAGAAGTTCTTCCTTGTGTTCAGGTGGAACTTTCTGGGCATCAGTTCCTGCCCGTTCCACTTGTCCCATTGCTGGTCCCCAAGGAGCAGAGCCTCGTCCATGCTCTGACCCCTCCTTGCAGACACTGACAGTCAGGGATGAGGTACCCTCTCAATGTCTCTTCTCGAGGCTGAACAGCCCCAGCTCCCTCAGCTTTTCATTGTAAGAAAGGTGTTCCTTGATGAGCTTTGTCACCCTCTGCTGAACCTGCTCCAGGAGCTCCATGTGTCTCCTGTCCTGCCCAGAACTGGACAGGCTTGGGGGAGCTTCCTGACACCCCTTTTTGTGCGCCTCATTGTGGGGTTCCTTGTTTCAGGGTGAGCTGCTGTGCCCAAAGCTTTCCAGGTGGGCATCAGGAATGCTGCTGGCTGCCGCATGCCTGAGCAGTGTTGGAGCTGCTCTGGAGCTTGGGTTATAAGCTAGGATTCTCAAAGAGTCTTGTCTCTGGTGTGGCTTTGGAAAAAAGCTGGAAAATATTTGTGGCTTTGCCAAAGCTGGTGAAAGGCAGCTGTTTGTGCTTTACCTGTGGTGCTGTCAGTTTGAGGTGGATCTGTACCTGAATGAGTCAGCCTGCCAGACTCCCCTGGACTGGCAGTACCATGAGGAAATCCGAAAGCTGGAGAAGGCTGGAGGTCGGAAGAACTCTCGCATCTTCACCTACACCGACCACGACCGATTCACCAACCTGGAGGAGGTACCAGCTCTTAGTTACTCCGTGTCTGTCACAACTTCCAGTCCTACTGCAGAGGGAGCATTTCTTGGTTCTCAGCTGGGCACATACCCTGAGTGCAGGAGAACACACTGCTGCAAAGCAATTTCCCCTGGTGCCCCAGACCTGGGGTGGGGTGTCCTTGATTCAGAGGGATGGTCAGGACAGCCAGAGGGACTTGGCTCTGTAGGAGCACTGCTTGCTGGGTGGAGTGAGCTGTATTTTGTCACCAGAACAGTGAAGGAATTCTGCAGTCATTTAGCAAGTTGTCCTTGCACATGGTTGTGTGCATATCTGTTCCTTCCTCTATTGGGAAAGATGTCCAGTTCAGCTGGTTCCTGTCTGTTCTTCCAGCTCTGCCAGAAGGTAACTGACTTGGATCATGAAGAGCCATCGTATCTGGTCGAGAGGATGGCCAATGTGAGGAGGAGAAGACAGGACCGTAGGCCTGTGTAAGTTCAAAATTGGGCTTGAAACTTGTTCATGCAGGTTTCGTTGTGCCTGGTCCGTGGGAGCTGGTGATTTGTGCTGTGTCACACATACATCACACTGTGACTCCTCGTCATGGTGGGATTGAGGTGAGCTGTGACTGGTGCTGTTCTCTTGTTGACAGAGAAGCAAGTTCTCTGAAGTCAAAAATCATCACCTGGGAACCTTCAGAAGAATTTATAAAGAACAATCATGTAATTAACACACCTGTCCAGACCATGTACATCATGGGGGACTTGGGACCTTATGGGAAGTAAGTAAAATCCTGAAGTGATCATAATTTTCCAAAAGAAAATCCATCTTTCCTCCTTACTCAAAACTGCTGTTTCTTTCATTAGTTAAGGGGGGAGAATTCCAAGAGCTCAGTTACATGGGCTGCAATTTCTTTCTTCCTCTTTCTTCACTTGGGAGGTAGCTGTGGGTACATCCAAAAGGCTTCTAAACCAATGTAGGAAAGTGTGCATGTGTTCCCTTCTGTACCCCCAAGTTCCTTTACCAGCTCTGGTGTTCCAGAGCAAGAGAGTGTCCGTGTTCTCTGTTCAGACTGTGTTTTCCTGCTGTCCCCCTTCAGGCTTGGTCAGAGGGAGTACGAAAATGTGCTTTGCACAATCAAGGTGGATGGCAATGGGGTGATCACAGTGAAGCCTGACTTCACTGGCACCAAAGGAGCCTACAGGTGAGTGGAGCAGGGCTGGGACCTCTCCTGAGACTGGGGGCTGAAATGGCTGTTTCTTGGTCACCCTTCAGGCAGGGGATCAGCACTTAAATTGAGAAATATTTCATTTATTTCAAGGATTTCTAGGGAAATATTATTGTGTGCTTACGCTCAGTATCACTCTTGAGTGTGCTGTGTGGGGCTGTGGGGCAAACCTCTGGGGATGCAGGTTATCATGGAATGGTTTGGGTTGGATGGGGTCTCAAAGCCCATCTCATTCCACCCCCTGCCATGGGCAGGGACACCTTCCCTTAGCCCAGGCTGCTCCAAGCCCTGTCCAACCTGGCCTTGGGCATTTGCAAGGATGGGGCAGCCACAGCTGCTCTGTGCCAGGGCCTCCCCACCCACAGAGGGAAGAATTTCTTCCTAATACCCATCTAACCCTGCCCTCTGTCAGTTTGAAGCCATTCCCCCTTGTTCTACATTCCTTGTAAAATTACATTATGCATGTGATGGATGCAAGGAACTCTTCCATTTTGAGGGAATGATGCTGGCAGGTACCCGGGAGTGAGGAGAGGGCTGTGAGTGCCCTTGTGTCACTGCACAGGCTGGGTAGAGGGGACACTGCTGGGTCAGGAGGGCCCCATTGATACCTGTGCCTATTCTCTGCATAATGGGGGAGTTTTCCCCCTGTGTTTTGGGGCTCTGCAGGATCGAGGTGGATGGAGAGAAGCGGGAGGTGTGGGAATACACCATTGAGAATGCATCTGCCCAGGTGCAGCCAGAGGAGGAGGAGCGTGAGCAGCGTGTGTTCAGAGAGGTAAGTACTGCCCACGGAGCATATCCACTAGTTCTGACAGACAGAGGCAGCTCAGATCATCATGGAGATGGAACTGCTGCTGCTCTGCACACCTGAAGGGACAAAAATGTCACTGCCCTGAGCCTCATCATCTCAGGGAGCTGAGGACTGCAGCAAATACTCTCTGCTTCATCCCTTAAAGAGACCTTGTCTGTGGTTGTCCTGCCTCTGGCTGCAGTGATTTGGGAGTGAGAACTGATGTAAGAGCCCACCCAACTCCATGCCTTCTGTCACCTGCCAGTGTTTTTCCTTCCCTTTTGAGCAGTGGGCAAACCCTTTCCTTAATCTTCCTCTTGCTGCCTGTATATTTATTAAATGATGTCTTGTTATCTGTAATGTCCCAGGATATTGGGATCCCGTTTCACATCTTGATTTTTCTGAATTGCCTTTTTGTCTCTTGACAGTTTATGAAAGTACTTTTTGCTTTAGATTTTTATTTGTGCATTTCTTTTCTGGTTTTGTGGTCACCAAGGAAATCATTATTTCACTACACTCATCTCTGCCTGGCCATTTCCTTGGAATAGTCTGTACTTGTATTTTTCAGATATCATTTAAGATCTGATTCTTCAGAGCTCCTTTTCCCTTAAAACTGACCTTGGAGAACCCAAGCTGAAGTTCTGTGCAGTGTTAGCAGTTATGCATCAGTGCTCTATTAGATATTTATATCTCCATGTTTGTTGTAACAACCCCACATAAGCTAAGCCTGGTAATGACTTGAGTTTAAATGGTATACAGTTTAAGTTTTGCAGTACATAACAGCAGATATAATCAAAATGTCACTTTTGTTGTTGTTGTTGTTTTGTGTGTTCCCAGCTGTACGGGAGGCACAGGGATTACCTCAATGGGCTCGTGGGCTCAGACTTTGAAATGGTGAGTTCAGAAGCACTGCCAGGGACTGCAGCTCTGTTGTCTTTGGGGTCTGGTAACCTGGCTCACACAGTTTGCACTTGCAGCACAGTCTCCAAAGAATGTTTTGGTCTTTTGTGGCTTCAAGCAGAAAATTGGGTCAGAAGGGACGAGTGGCAGAGGATTTGGGGTCTGCAGAAATCCATCCTGCCTGTTCAGGTCCTGCTGGACACTGCAGTCTCTGTGAGGCTGTGTGCAGTGCCTCAAGGCCTGTGATTGTAGTACTTTGAGAAGGAAGGAGGGTTTGTGTCTTCAGGGACAGTGATTGCTGTTAATTTCTTCAGTGTCAAACAGCTCTTTGTGCATATAAACAGCCCCTCAGATTCTGACTCATGCAGTTTCCATTCTCACTGAATTATCTAAACTGCAATCTTTTTTTTGCTCAAATATTGCTGACAATACAGTGAATACAAATCAGTGAAATACAATACAAAACAGGGAAAGTTCTGCTTTCCAGTGCTTTGATAGAGTGTCTCAGTGCTTCCCCCTGCTCCCTCATCTTGGTCAAATGCAGGAGCATGACAGAAGCAGGACTGTGACTTCTGCAAGTGACTTCTCACTGTGTGTTTTATCAAGCTTGACATCTGTAAGAGATCTGTAAGAGACAGTAAATTCCTGTGGGGGGCTTTGGGGGGTTTGGTCTCTTTAGAGCCTCTTTCCAGAGGGACTGTTCACTTCTGGAAGGGATAGGACAAATCATGCCTCCTCCCTGGCCAGAGCAGTAAATCATTCATGTCCAAAAACCTGTGAAATACCTGTGTGAGGTGTGAGATGCTGTTGGGAAGGAATTGTTGAGGTTTCACCAGTGGTTGGTGAGCTCTTTATCTTGTTTATCTGCTAATTTTTCCAGCCTCTTCCTGGTACTCTGAGACTTTTTGTGAATGGAGAAATAGGTGAGTCCTTATTCTAAACAGTAATGTGGGTGTGCTAGGATGGCTGAGGGTATGATCCAAGGATTTTGGGATCCCTACATTCAAGAGGTCCTAGAATCCTTTACTTCCTCCTTCTCCCTGTTTCCTGCAGACTAATCCCTTGAGAGGCATTTACAGGTTGGAGGTTACAAATGCTGTAGCTGTTCTAAGAAGGCATCGATCTCAAAAAAGGAGAGCAGATTGCTATAATATCTATTAATTTCCCAAAGAAACCAATTAAATGTGTGAACTCCCTCATCTGCTTAGTGAAACAGAGACAGGGCTAGTCTGGAGGAGGAATCTTCTCTGTGGGTTACCTCCTGTTACTTTGAAGGCTTTTCCCAGCTTCCAGCAGTAACTGATTTTCCTTGAGGTTATTGGTGGTGGCTCTCCCAAAAATCTACAGTGAATGCTGGAAGGATTTGTATGGAATCAAACAGCTGAAGTTCATTCTCTCTCCTCAGTTTCAGCTCAAGGCTATGAGTATGACAACCTTTATGTGCATTTCTTCCTGGAGCTGCCTGACCGTGAGTATTCACATTCCCAGCCACATCACAGCAGCTGAAGAGGTGAAACAGGCATCAGAGCAGCTCTGCTGGGAGTCAGCAAAAATTAATGTTGAGGCTGGGATCTAGTCAGAGATTCAGAGCTAAAATGGCAGAACTCAGCTCAGGCTGGGATGTAGAGGTGGTGGTGACCACTCTGTCCAAACTTCATTCCTTATCTTGCAGAGAACATTCCTTCCTTCATTCCTTATCTTCCTGTGCTCCCCACCTCAGTGATCTTGTCTGATTTCAGTGCTTGCCATCATGCTTTGTGCTGATATTAACATATTAAATTTTGATGGATAAATAAGGCTCCCAGCACTTACATGCATGTCCTGCTGCATGTTTAATTCTCCTAAAGCTATGGCTCTGCCTCCCCTCTCTGGGTATATCTGTCAAGATCCACTTCTGCTATTCAGTACATTTAGATAAGGCTCTGCTTTTCTCTTCAACTGAGTTGGTAATTTTCATGTTCAGGGTGTTCTAAAGAGCAGTGCCTGGAACAGGACACGGAAAAGACATTTGAGGAACAGCTGAGAGAGCTGGGGGGGCTCAGCCTGGAGAAGAGGAGGCTCAGGGGGGACCTTCTCACTCTACAACTCCCTGACAGGAGAGTGGAGCCAGCCACATGTTTGTTAGTGGGATATAATTGATCTTTTTGGGCAGCATCACCTGCTTTCTCCCAGACAAGTAACAGGACAAGAGGAAACAGCCTCAAGTTGCACCAGGGGAGGTTCAGGCTGGACATGAGGAAGAATTTCTCTATGGAAAGGGTAGTCAGGCATTGGAAGGAGCTGCCCAGGGCAGTTCCATCCCTGGAGGTGTCCAAGGAATGAGTGGATGTGGCACTCAATGCTCTGGCCTGGTAGACAAGGTGGGGATCAGTCACAGGTTGGATTTGATGATATTGGAGAGCTTCTCCAACCTTAATGATTCTGTGAATGTCAGAGTGGGTGACCTTACCTTTTACCCCAGTCATCAGGGACTGACATTCCCCTTTGAGCTGCTCTGGTTTGTGAGTTTGGCCTCACCCCAAGCCTTCACTTTCTCCTGTCCCCTGCAGAGTGGTCAAGCTCCCCGTTCCAGCAGCTCTCAGGAGTGACACAGACCTGTGCCACCAAGGCAGTGGGCTGGGTAAGGACACTTTCACACCTGCAGAGCAATTTGAACAGGCAGTCTCTGGAGTGCAACATGTGTAACAAACTACAGATATATTCAGCAAATGTTCTGAGTTAGGGGCTCCTTTCAAGACCAGAGCATGTTTGGGATTCTCTTTATTCTAATTATACTTGTCATTTTTATAAGGGTCCAAATAATTTTTTTCACTGTCTCCAAATAAAACTGAACCAAATAAAACTACTCCCAAGCATTTTCTGGAATCCCACTTTTTTATTAATTCTTGCTGACTGATTGCCTTTGGAGCTTTGATTTTTGTGTTCTCCAGTGCTCTGAGTTAACCAAGCATTGTTCCATCTTGCCTGGGGCAGGAATGTGCAGAGACTCTACGTTGATTTTGAATTTTATCAGCTTTTTAATGTATTTTATATGTTTTCTACTACAAAAATAATTATACAACATTTTAGTAATACCATTGTTTGAGGTACTGTGCTTGGCTCGGCTCCTGTAAAGTTTGAGGCTGCCCTGTAGTTATGCAATTGACTGAGTTTGCATTGGAGGTGTGTCACTCCCCTTTTCCATGATGTTCAACATCCTGGCCATCAGCATGGCACTGGGGAGTGTATGCAGCTCCATCCTGCAGTCACATGTTTGTTAGTGGGGTAATTGATCTTTTTGGGCAACATCACCTGCTTTCTACCATTAGTTCCTTTCTCCCAGCTCTCTATGCCCTCTGCAGTGCTGATGATGAATTCTCCAGGAATCTGATCTCCTCCCTGTTCTTTCTCTAGGATAATGTGGCATACTTCTGCTACCCCTTCACTGCGGAGATGTTTTACACCCAAGAAGATGAAGGTGTGTTTCCTTGTTACTCTGAAATCCTTTGGTCCCACTGTAGCTGTCATGCTGTCTGTCCTGTTGGAGATGAAAGGATAGAGGGAGATGTTTCTGGTTCAACAAAAGTTCAGCCTGTCACCACACAGCCCCTGGACACATCCTGAGTTTGCCCAGGAATCCATTAGCATTTTTATGGATTCATTGATGTTGCCCTGTTCCTAGGCTGTAGGCAGCTTCATCCAGTTGGAAAACTGCTTGGATCTTGGTTTGTCTCTTTAAACCTGGAGTGCAGGGCTGTGGTGCTGTGCCTGCACAGAGCCCTGGGATGCTGCAGCTGGAGAACCAGGCAGCTTTTTTATACACAGCTAAAACTCTGTGCTGAGTCTTACATTTGTAGACGTGCTCAGTGACCTGTATAATCCCTAGATAGTTCATGTCACTTTGAAACTTCAGCTCTATTTTAAGCTGAGCTTCTGCCTGCTCCTGCTGCTTCTTCACCAATCCTATTGCTCTGTGGATGCAATTGCTGGGGACAGCACTGTGGCATGCCTTGCCACTTGAATCCAATGTACACTTTGGATCTGGGTATTCAACCAACACTAATGAATTTTCAGACTAGAAGAAACAAAATGAGTTTGTTTCATTGTGGGAAAAAGAAATGCTTGGAGAGATGGAGGAGAATCTAAGTTAATATTCCCCCAATAACAGTGGGAAGAGTCAGAGATAAACAGGTTCTGCTGTTTGGCTTCAGATCATTCACAAAAGATTGTCTTGACTGCTCAAAGATAATTGACAGCCTAGTCTAGACTTGCTCTTAAAGAATTTTCCCTAATTTTATCTTCAATACTTCTGTTTTCAGCCTCAGATCTGAGGATTTGGCTTTTACAAGGGAAACTAATCAACCATAAATCTTTGTTAGTCATTGTAGAAGAAATACAGAAAGGACTGTGGTGGAAGGGTGCTGGAGTGTGTTCAGAGAGGGAGCAGAACTGGGGGAAGGGTCTGGAGCACAAGGAATAGCTGAGGGAGCTGGGCAGACTCAGCCTGAAGAAAAGGTGGCTTGAGGAGGATCTTTTCATTTGCTACAATTCCCTGACAGGAGGGTAGAGCCACCTGGAGGTTGGGCTCTACTCCCAGAGAGCAAGGGGCAGAGCAAGAGGAAACCTCAGGTTGCTCCAGGGGAGGTTCAGGCAGGACACTAGGAGGGATTTCTTCCCATAATGGGTGTCAGGCTCTAAGAGGGGCTGCTCAGGGAGGTGATGGAGTCCCCGTCTCTGGAGGTGTCCTAGGAACAACTGGAGGTGGCACTCAGTGCTCTTGTCTGAGTGACAAAGTGGGGATTGGTCACAGGCTGGGCTCAATGATTTTTGGAGGTCTTTTCCAAGCTAAATGATTCTCTGACTCTTTGGCTTCCTACTAGTGGGGTTGGGCATTTAGCATTCTTTTTCTCACTGATAGTCTCCTTCCCAAAGCTGTGACCTGCTCCCCATCTTGCAGACAGCCTCCCTCAGTGGCCTGTTCTCTACTTTGAGGTCCTCTCCCTGGATTTCTGGCAGAGGTATCGTGTGGAAGGATATGGCTCCTTGGTGCTGCCAACATCTCCAGGTAAAGCATCCTTGGGACACTGTGTTAATTGTCTGGGAGAATGAGCTGAGTGCTTCCTCTTGGGGAGTGATTCAGTCCCAGGGATTTGGTGTACTCAAGGGAGCAGTCAGCTGTCTGGGGTGCAGCAAGGAAGGATGTGAGGCACATCTGGAGCTGCTGCCCTTGATCTTTGATACTGCCATCTCAACATCTGGTGTGATAAAGCTCTGGGGTGATGCTGTGCATCCACCTGCACAATGGCAGTAACCCTCTGTGTCCCACGTGGGATCTGGAGTGACCCCTGTGTGTTATGGGGAGATGCTGTTGGGCACAGGGTGCTTTCAGCACTGGCTGTGTGACTAGAATGGGCTGACTCAATGGGAACATGCTTTTAGAACATTTCTGATCCTGTGCAGTGTTTCCATTTCTACACAGCTCTGGGTTGGCTCACCAGGTATCCACCTGCCTTTGTGTCCTCTGTGACTGAATAAATCACAGGTCACAGCTGCTAAGCTGTCCTCTTGTCCTGGCCAGGTGTCCACATGCTCACCATCCCTACGTGGCGTCCCGTGGGTCTGGGACCTGTGGCTGAAATGAGGAGGTTTTTCATTGGGGGCTCTCCTGAGCTGGAGGACTTGACCTACATCCGGATACCATCGACCTTCAAGGTGGGCTCAGCTGTAGAGGAGCCTCTTGCCAGGGTGGTGCATTTTGTTCTTGTGTTCAGGTGTCCCATGGTCAGCCTGGACCAGATTTGAGCAAAGATGAGCTGCTGGTCCTGTGCTTCTCACTAAAGAAATGTCTCTTCTGTGAGTCTTGTAATCCTGAACAGAGGAATGAGCAAACACTGAGGCAGAGCTGTGCCTCTGAGGGGTGAGCAGCTTAGAGAAGTGGGGGAGCATGGGCCAAAGCCTTGGCTTGCCCTGCTTATACAGTGTTTGTCAGGTCAGCATTTGGTACCAGCTGTAGACTGCTCCTGGGTTTCTGTGAGGAATTTGGGCTGTGTTATGCCTGAAACAGCTTCCTGAAGCAAGAAGCTGATGGGTGTGAGGCAGGTAGAAGCTTCATGTTCTTGAGTAAGTTGCAGAGGTGGCTGCTCGTGAATGAGCAGGGTGATATTAGTGGCACCTTTATGTGGGAACAAGCCCTGAAGTGTGACAGTGGTCACAGGGGCTCTTGGATGAGGGAAGAGACGAAAATGTTGACTCCATGTTCAGAAGGCTTGATTTATTATTTTATGATATATATATATATTACATTATAACTATACTAAAAAGAAATGGAAGGAAAAGGTTCACCTCTGAAGGCTAGCTAAGAATAGAATAGAAAAGAATGATAACAAAAGGCAGCTCACTCAGACTCTGTCTGAGATAGCTTGGCCTTGTTTGGCCATTAATTATAAACATCTAAGATGGGCCAATCAAAAATCCACCTGATGCATTCCACAGCAGCAGATAATAATTGTTTACCTTTTGTTTCTGAGGCCTCAGCTTCTCAGAATGAATAAAAATCCTAAGAAAAGATTTCCACTAAAAGATGTCTACGACACTGAAGCAGTTGTTGAAACCCTGCCCCAGCACTGCACTGTCAGCTTGCATGTGTTTAGGTCCTGCCCTCAACACAGCCTGGAACTGTGTGCCCTTCTTTGCAGCCTTGCAGGGAAGGGAGGACTGAGCCCACAGGAGTTTGTGCTCTGGTGGAACAGGCTTGTTTTCACTCTGGGGTTGCTCTAACCTGTGCCATCTCTGCAGGGAAAGCGCTTGAGCCGCTTTGGTTTCCGGACAGAGACCACGGGGAGCGTCACCTTCCGCCTCTGCTGCCTGCAGCAGTCCAGGTGAGTGCAGCACAGGGAGTGTGAGCTCCATCAGCTCCATCAACTCCATCAGCTCCATCTCCTGTGCTGCTTTTGGCAGCCCTGAGCTGCTGGTGTGCTTCTGTGCAGAGCCTTCCTGGAGAACAGTGCCCTGAGACAGCGCATGCAGAGTGTCCTGGACCGACTGGGAGGCTTCAGCCAGCAGAGCTCTGTCTACAATGTTTTGGGTGAGGCCTTCAGTGTCATTGTGTCTTGGTGAGCTTTGGCTCCCTTTTTACAGTGTGGGCAGGGTATTTCAGGAGAATCCATTACTGTGGGAGTGATAAAGTCCATGGCAGAGGTTAAATGTTCTGCTCTGAGCTGGAAACTTCAGGAGGAATCAGCTCTGAGCGGGCAGGAGAGATAACCACTGTGTGAGGGATAACCACTGTGTGAGGGATAACCACTGTGTGATAACCACTGTGTGAGGGCACAGCCTGGACTGGGCAGAGCTGGTGGCACCAAGGCACAGGCTCTCTCTGATTCCATTGTGTACAGAAATCAGAGAGCAGCAGGTGGAGCAGCACAGGTGCTTTGGTGGTGTAACCTATTCATAGAAAGTGGGATCCTGCAGCAGGAGGGATGATGTTCACTGAAAGGACACATCCCTCCCCTTCCCTGAGGCTGTCTCATGCATTGTGGCCTGCTGTCACCTCTGTGTTGCAGAGGCTTTCCAGCGGGCACGGCGCCGGATGCAGGAGGCACGGGAGAGCCTTCCCCAGGACCTCATCAGCACCTCTGCCTCTGCTCTGCCCCAGCCACTGGAGCCATGAGCCTCACCTCTGCTGCTGCTCGGAGCACCTGGCATCCTCCCTCCAGCACAAGCTCCCAGCCCTCAGCAGGAGTCCCAGTGCTGGTGCCTGGAAGCTTCAGAAGCCCTTCCTTTTTTGCTTTCCTTGGATAGGGGAGAGAGCTTCTAACACCTCCAGACCCAGAATCTGCATTTCCACAGGTATCTGTGGAAGGAGCCCTGTTTTTCAAGGCCCTTTGTTACCAGGCTCTTACATACAGCCAGTTTTTCACATTTCTTCTGAAATACTGGCATGGAACCTGTGAACCCTGTAACACCTTTTCAGGGATTGAAAAGGAAATAATGAGAAAAATTGTAAATTTAGTTTTCTTCTTAGAGAAGAGGGTGATGTTGAAGGCCAAGGCATGGATGCTTTTTGAGATTAATGGAATGACTAGATAACTTTTTGAGAAATGCTGATAATTGTTGTTAGCTGTTTTGTACTGGACAATCAATAGTAAAATTAATCCATCCACCTCTACCTTAAGACTGATTTATTCCTAGAGAGAGAGCTCTCTGCCACATGTAGTACATGAAATTCAAGCAAAGGAGACAGATGGAGAACTGGACAAAAGGATTACATTCTGGATTTTCTTGTGTGCTCATAAGGTCTGGCTCTGAAGTGGTGAGCAGGAGGTTTCTTTGTTCAAGAACACAATTGAAAACACACCTTCCCCTTAGCTCACCACACAGCTTTGGGGGTTGGAAGGTTTGCAGACAGTGAGAGCAGTTGATAACATTTGCACAGCAGCTGAACTTTGAACTGTTCAAGCTGTTCATTTGAGGTTGATATTTGTTGGTGGTTCATTGTTGCATCTCTGATTGCAGAACACTGTGGTGCTTCCTGGGAAGGCTTGTGTTTACCCACTCTTTACCAGTTTCTTCTGTTATTTTCTCTTTTTCCTTCCCCTATTTTTATTTCTGTCTCAAGTTCAGAGGAACATAGCTCCCTGCAGACTGACAGTGCTGTGCTGGTTTGTGCACAAGTCACATTTCCATGTGTTTTCTGTTCCAAACAAAGAATGGGAAGAGAAATCTCAAGCTCAGACCATGCAGGTTTGAATGTGTCTGTGAATTTAGGATTCAGAGGCAGGATATGAAATATGAATTGGCCATCCTTCTTTTGCTCTGCACATTCCTCCTTCACAGGGAGCATGAGACACATGGTTGCAGCCACATGTGTGGTTATTGGAACATCCCCTTCTTCCCTGGTGCTCCATTATTTTCCTCACTCCCTTCTTGCCATTTTGAGGTTGTCCCAGTCTTCAGTGACAAAACAAACTCCAAAAAGGAATCAGCATCTCTCAGAGTTTGTTCTTGCTTGACCTTTGCTGTAATTCCTAGATCTGTCTGGCAGCTTGAATCTATCTGGCAATTGCAATTATAAGTGGACTTTTGTTCACTTTTCTTGCCTGTTGCCCCTCATTTTGGTGGAGGAGGCTGCCAGAATGTGTTGGATGATGCTGGCCTGTGCAGCAGAGCAGTGTCCTTGGCCTGGTGATGTGCCTGGTGCTGGTGTGAGCACTCTGCAGGTACCACATGTGGGGCTGGAAGAGCAGAACTGATCTCTGTGTTCTGTCATGGTCTGTGATGGCTGACCCAGGAGGAAAAGCATTCAGTGAGTATGCAGCACTTCTTATCTCTTTATTTTAATCATTATTCACATTGTGGCCTCGTGTGTTTATCACACTCTTCTGGGTGTTTTTGTGGTGCTGATCACCAACAGCTGAACTGCATTTCTCTGAAATGCTTCTCAGGATGGAGTTAAAATGTTACAAGAGTAATTTTTTATCAATAAAGTAACAAAACACCTTTTTAATCAAGATGATGCCAATGGCAGATCCTGTTAGAATGGAGTTTTCTGATGAGGTCAGGTTCCTGACTCATTGATCGATTATTATGGCAGGATTTAGTGTCCTGAGAGTGAGATGCCCTAAGATGTACATAATTATATTATTTTGCTACTTAAAATTTTCCTCGTGAGTTTCTCTATCCAGAGTTCTAAAATTCAAAATTACTAGAACCAAGCAAGCAATTCTTCCAAAATAAGAGACTGCAGTTCTTGATTGTCATGCTTGCAGCCTCCTTGGCCTGGCAGAATAAAGTGGTGCTGGTAAAAGCTGGTTTGAAGAGTCCCCTCAGCAAATGCCCTTTGAATTTGCACTTTTATAAATTAAACTAGCAAATTTCCATATACATGTACACATAGGAAAATGTCACTGATCTTTTAGTCACAGCTGGCATTTGTACTCTGAGCCTGCCAAGGAATCTGGAGAGGAGGGGTGCACAGCTGGAACTGGAGGTCACCAAATTGATTAGAGTGATGGATGTAACACCTCTCCTATGAGGAGAGGCTGTGAGAATTGGCATTGTTCAGCCTGGAAAAGACAAGAGTTTTGTTTCTTTAATTGGTGTTACCTAATTGTGGCCTTCCAGTTCCTGAGTGGAGTGACAAGAAGATGGGGAGAAACCATTTACAAGGGCCTGGAATGACAGGTCAAGGGGAAATGGCTTCCCACCAACAGAGGGCAGGGTTAGGTGGGATATTGGGAAGAAATTCTTCCCTGTGAGGGTGGGGAGACCTTGGCACAGGGTGCCCAGAGCAGCTGTGGCTGCCCCATCCCTGCAAGTGTCCAAGGACAGGTTGGACAGGGGAAGGTGTCCCTGCCATGGCAGGGGATTGGAATGAAGTGAATTTTAGTATCTCTTCCAACCCAAACTGTTCCATGAATCTATGATTCTGTGACTGGAGTGGGGTTTTTATGCATTTTCCAGGTGTGCATAGGGAGATTGAAGAGGAGATGGGCCCTGGGGACAGGCAGGAGGGGACACCAGTGTCCTCCCTGGAGCCATGAGGAGGTCACTGCTGGAACTGTCCCTACAGCTCTCACCAGAGGGGTGCCCATACAGGGAAACTGAACAGGAGAAGTGAGAGGAAGGACTGTTGTGGGGGCACAAGAGCTGGGGATGGGTGGGCACGAGTCAATGAGACAGGGGACCCCTGAACTGAAAGGGGATGGCAGGAGGAGCCTCCAGCAGGCACAGGCCAGGAATTGCTGCAGATTCTTGGGGGTCCCAGAGTGGGTCTGGCAGTGAGACTCGGGGGTCTGTGCATGGCTGGCAGCCCCCCAACTCTGGCTACACCAGCTGCAGCAGCATAGCTGGGTTCTCTGAGGCTTTGTCTGCTTCTTCCTTTGAGCAGACTGGAGCTAGGATGGGTTTTTGAGAGCCAACTGAACTTCCAGCTGAACGGGCATCTGTCCAAGGCTGAATCCAGCAGCCTCAGCGGTGCTTTGGGCTGCTGGGGGCAGGACTCAGCCCAAATGCCCTCAGGACCTTCCAGGGTTGAATTGAATGAGCTGTGCAAACAAAAGGGAATGGCAGGAATGGTAGCTTGGTGAAGGAAAAGGATGTGGGCAGTTCACAGAGCCTGGGTGATGCAAATCAACATCCATTAGAAATTCCAGTGTAAATGTAACAGGAAAAAAAAATCCTAGAGATGAGTCGTTCACATGACTGGAACAGCTTCCCACCAAAGTCAGACTGCAGGAATGAGTTTTGGTCTCAGTGGAGGAAGGTTTGGGCTGTGAAAACTTAAATCTGGGGACTTGCCAGGAAATCTCAAATGGTGCATTAGGCTTGGCCCCATTCCAGCACTGGGGATGTGCACCAGGAGTTGCATCCTTCCTTTGTGAAGGACACTGGGATGTGCACAAGGAATGTTGGAGAAGGCTGTTGGGGTGTGCACCAGGAGGGGATTTTGGGGACATCACTGGAATGTGCACCAAGAGGGGTGCTTGGGAAGGACCTGGGGTTGTGCATCAAGAGGGATGTTTGGGAAGGATGGTGGGATGTGCACCAAGATGAGGGGTTTGGGATGTGTGTAACTGCAGCAGGACCATGTGCTACAGAGATCTGTCCTGCCCCTGGCTGGTGTGGGGAGGGGAGGAGTATTTTATTTGCACCACAGGGTTTAAGTGGTCGTTATTAACTCCCTACTGGAGGTTGATTGTTGGATCAATATGTTTTAATTTTAGCCACGGGGTTGGAGTAGCAGAGGAAGGCTTCCAGCAACAAAGGGAAGTTCTGGGCTGGTTTGCCTCTCACCCCCTGCTGCTGTTTTATTCATGCTCACTGTTCTCCCAAGGTGCAGCCCACGTTCTCTGCAGTTAATGCCAATATTTCAATGCACGGCAGAGTAAAGCTGACCTGAGCAAAATCCCACTTCATTGGATCAGTCAAGAAATAAATGTCCATGTGCCCTGGTCCTGCACTGAAATGATTGCTTTGGTTTGATTGAATATCCCTCATTGCTTTGGTTCGAGCAGGTTTTTAAGTGAACCCTAGTGCCGTGCAGGCTGGAGATGCTTCCCTTTCTCTCTCCTCTGTCAAAATCATTTTCTAGAGTAACACAGAATATCAGAAGGGACTGACAGAATCAGACTTCTCTATAATTTATTCACAAGTTCTTGTACTAAAAATCATCTGACTTTCACAACAGTTGGCAGGATTTCTACAATGCGCGAAAGTGAAACTTGTCTTGGAGGTGTGTGATTCCAGGTTGTTTCAAGATTTCCAGATCTGAGATTGAGATAATCAGCTTTTGGGAAGGTGGGGAAGGTGAGCTTCCCATGGCTTAATGTGACCTTAGAAATCCAGAAAGGTCAGGCTGACTATCAGGGTATAATGCACGAATTTCTTCAGGCAGTGTAACAGATGACAGATGCTCATCTGTGAAAAACCTGAGCAATGTTTTTCAACTTGTTCCTTACATAAAGGCAGAGAATACAGATCATCCCTATCACATGTTTTCTTTTTTCTGTAGGAAATTTTCCTGTGCAGGGCACTGGCAGTGGCAGCTTGCACCTGAGTGTGTTGTCAGGCTGCTGCTGGAGGCATGAGGAGGTGGAGGGAGCCTGTGATTCCTTTTAGGTGATTCTTGTTTCTCTGGGGTATTCCTGTCCCACTCTGCCACTCCCTGGGAAATCTTGTTCCGTCTGCTCATGTTCTTGTGAACGCCATGATGCTCTTACAGCTCTGGACATGGGATTGGGAGTGAGAGATGAGACAAGCTGTAGAGAAGGGAATGTCCACTTTTCCTATTGCTGCTGGAAATAATGAGCCCTTATAATGTCTGATTTTTTGCCACCACAGATGTGTTCAAAAGGCTGAATTGCCTCTCCTTCTCCTTGGTCACCTCTCTTTTTCCTTTGTTTACCATGTCCTGTCCCATTTTGACTTTTTCAGCCACAGCACATGGCTCTTCCCAATTTTCCACCCCCATCCAATGTCTTTCTGAGTGCCTTCCCTCAGCTTCTCCAAGTCATGGCACAGTTCCCCTTCCTCCCAGCATCATCTCCCTGTTTGCTGAGTGGGGACAGGAGTCCTGTCCCTGGAAAGACCCTGGTGCAGCATCTTTCCATCCTTGGACAAATGAGATTGCAGCCTGTGCTAGCTGTCCAAAAGCAACTTTTAATGTCTGTTGGCATGGAGACAAGCATTTGAGCAATTGGCACTGACATACCTGCTTCTCTCAGGCAGGGAGAGGCAACCTCCAGCTGGATCTACTTGTGACCATGATCATATGGACCTTTCCCTGTGCTGTTCCTGCCCTCCCTGGCATCTCCCTGTGGGCACTGAGTGGGATGAGGGGTGAGTCTCCCTTGCAGGGAGGTGGTGTGGAGTGGCCCATCCACCTCATCCCTTCCTTGCCTCTCAGATCCTCCTAAGCCTCAGGACTTAGCCTGTGTTCTTGGCACAGAGAGTGCCTCCCTGGCTCCCTCAGCACTGATGTGCTCTGTGACTCTGGTCCTCCATGAACGGCTTTCCAGCCTAATCCTCGACAAATAACTTCCAGCAGCTCTTCCAGGATCTCTGTCTTTTCCCTCCAAAGTGAATAGTGTCGCTGAAGTGCCAGCAGTGACTGAAAATGAATGAATGAGCAGCTTCAGGTGGCTTCTGATTCACAGCCAAGCTGCAGCTCAGGGCTGCACTCTGGATTTCCATCACGTTCACACTGTCAGCTTCACCCTGAGCCCAGCACTTGCTTTTCTCTGTGCTTCTGTTGAGGATTTATTCTGCACCCCCTTGTTGTGTCTGAACTCTTCCATTGGCAGTTGTGGTTCTGTCTCTCCTGATAGAAGTCCTTGAGGACAGGATTGATCTTGGATCTGCTGCAGCTGCACCAGCCATCCTCTGCAGACTCTGCTCAAAGCACCTCTGTAATTCCTCATGTGTCTTTGGGTTTCTGGGCTGCCTAAAAGGCTGCCTAAACACCTGAAAGTCCATCCATACACTGAGTGCTGCAGGCACAGGCACTGTTCCAGCGAGCTGTGCCTCTGGCTCCCTGGATTTGCAAGCCTCTGTTGCCTGTAGCACAAGTGAGGAGCTGTGTGAGCCTCTCCATGAGCCCCTGCATGTCCAGGACTCTTGGCAGACCTATCACCCCACAGCCATGTCTCAAGTCTTTGGGTTAGATCCTGACACACAGAAGAGCCTTGCCTTGCAGAAGGCTGAGCTTGGAGAGCATGTGACACAAGGGGCCAGAGCACGGAGAGTGTGGGACATTGGAACCATCTTGGGAACAGCCTCTTCCCTCCACAGGGTGCTGAGAGGTATCAGGGGAGGTGAAACCCCATGGTGGGCACTAGAGGGCTGCTCTGACACCAGACAAGGTCTTTCCCTTGCAGTATGATGGTGGCTTTGTACATCCTTCCACGAGTGAGACCATCCCTGGCACTGGAGTGATTCACAGCAATAAGGTCTGTGTCAGTAAATCAGTGCAGCACCAGCAGGAGAAATGCTGTGCCTTCACCTGAGCTGTGCCATCACCTGAGCTGTGCCTTCATCTGAGCTGTGCCTTCACCTGAGCTGTGCCTTCATCTGAGCTGTGCCCAGCACCTAAACTGTGCCCAGTACTAAAGTTCCACCACTGAGACCTCTCAGCACAATGGGATCCTGCTCCTGCACTCCCAGCTGAGGTGCCCACAGGTATCCCTTGACATCAGGGCTCTTTAAAGGCACCTGGATGGTGGTGACCAAAAATCCTGTTCCCTGTTCCACTTCTTGGCATGCACAGAGCTGGTTTTCATGCTAATACATGTATGGCTGGGAGCAGGAGTTTCAAATCTCTGGGAGGGAGATGGGCCTTTCCCCTGCAGGAAGCCTTGACCCCGATGGTTCAAGGTCTCCAGGAAAGCCCAAGGGCACAGACTTTATTATGGGGATGTTTTAAAGAAAACCCCAAGGACACAGAGTTTATTATGGGGATGTTTTAGATTTATAAAAGGGATGTTTTAGAGAGGAAGCAAAGGTGCTAAAGGGATGGATATGATTAATTAGGGAAAAACACACAAGGGATAATATGGGAATATTGGGGTGGCCCTGATGTAATCGGGTTGTGCTGGCCCAGGGGGATGAGCTCTTCCGGAGGAGCGGGAAGGGAGCCCTAACTCCGCCTCGGGGGTACCGGAGGTGCCGGGGGTGCCAGGGTTTCTGGGGTACCGGGGGTACCGGGGGTGTCGGGGATACCGGAGATGCTGGGGTTACCGGGTGTACCGGAGGTGCCGGGGGTGCCAGGGTTTCTGCAATACCGGGGGTACCGGGGCTACCGGGGGTGCCGGGGTTACCGGAGATGCCGGGGTTACCGGGTGTACCGGAGGTGCTGGGGGTGTCGGTCGGGGTTACCGGGGGTACCCGGGGTACCGGAGAGCGACTCCGCAGGTTCTGGCTGGAGCCGCCAGGGGGCGCCGCGTCCCAGAGGCGCGCTCGGAGCCCGGGCCGGGTTCACCTTTGGGGAGAGAGGGACAGTGAGATTACCGGGGCTGTGAGGGCTAACCGGGGATGTGCGGCCTAACCGGGGCTGTGCGGGAAAAACGGGGCACTGAGGGGGAGCAGGGTTCTGTGGGGCGAGCGGGGCTGTGCGGGACAGTGCGGGGTGAATGGGGTAGAGTGGAGCTGTGCAAGGGGGGCCGTGCGTGGTTTGTGGGACAGTGCGCAGTGAGCGGGGCTGTGGGGGGTGAGCGGGTGAGCGGAGCCATGCGCGGTGAGTGAGGTGTTGTGTGGGGTGGTGTGTGGGGTGTGCGGGTCATGAGGCGTGAGTAGCGCTGTATGCAGGCTGAGCTGCGTTGGATTTGGCCGTAACACCCGCGGGGGAGACCGCAGCCTTTGCACAGGGTACCCCGGTATCCCAGCCCCGGGCACCCCAGGGATGCTGGACACTGCCGGACTGCAGGAACCGCGGCCCCGTGGCTGGATGCGATGGCTCCAGGACGTGCAGGAACCTGCAGGCCCCGGCTGTGGGAGATCCCGCAAACTGGCAATGTCTGTGTGAGCCCT
Source organism: Melospiza melodia melodia (assembly GCF_035770615.1). Taxonomy (NCBI): domain Eukaryota; kingdom Metazoa; phylum Chordata; class Aves; order Passeriformes; family Passerellidae; genus Melospiza; species Melospiza melodia. The sequence continues at coordinate 6,303,870 of NC_086214.1, forward strand.
GCTGGCACTTCTCTGCTCCCTGCGGGGCTGGTTTTGGGGTCCTCAGGGTGGACCCCCAACATGTCCTGCTTGTCCCCAGGCCGGGGGGCAGAGCCAGCCCGTCCTGTTGGTGCCACCAAACCTCGCTGTCTGCAGGAGCCCCAGCACCGCTGCCACCGCCCCGGGGACACCCAGGGGTGACCCTGCTCTTGGGGCTGCCCTGCTGTGCATCCCTCCACACCCTTAAGAGCACGGCGATGTGATGTCCACAGGTATGACCTCCCCAGGTGTGATCCCTCCCGATGTTATCCCCAGATGTGACTGCCTCTTGTGCCCCCCCCCAAGTGTGACGTCCCTTGGGTGTGACCTGCAGCTGCGACCTTCTCGCGGGGACCCTTCCCAGCGAGACCCCTTCCCATAGACGAGACTCCCCCACGTCTGAGGTCCCCTGGGCGCATGACCTGCAGCTGTGACACCTCATTTTCCCTCGGGCGCGACCCCCCCTCCCCGGTGATATCCCCTTGTCACAGCCGTGACCTTGCCATCTGTGCCATCCCCTCCTCCGGTGGGCTCCCCGCGATGTGAGACCCCGCATGCCGCCTCCCCTCAGTCTGACTGAGATGTGAGAATCCCTGTGCCAGGTCCCCCTGCCGGTCCCCCCCGCCATGGCCGGGTCCCCGCCGTGTCCCCCGCCCCTCTCCGCAGCGCCGCACGCATGCTCGGCGCCCGCCCCTCCCCGCGCTCTGCCCGTTCCCAGCGGCAGCGGGGCAAGGATGAAGGACCGGACCGGGGAGCTGCGCGCGGTGAGTGCGGGGCGCACCCGGGGCTCAGGGGGATGCGGGCAGCCCTCTGCCCCCATCGGGCACCGCCCGAAGCCGGCTGGGTCCCCCTCCCTGCGCGGGGGCCGCCCTGCCCTGAGCGGCGGCGGCGAGGGGGCTGGGCGGGGGCTGGCGGCAGGGATTGAGCCCCCCGGACACGGCCGGGATGTCGGGGTTAGGGGTGGGGGGGGTTCCCCGGGCTGCGCCGTCCGCACGCCGCGCACCGCTGCGGTTCTGCCCGGCTTCGGGCGCTGCGAGCGGCGATCTGCGCGGTGCCGGGGCCGCGGCGGCGGAGCAGCATCGCCGCTGGGAGGAGCGGATACGGACGTGTGTTTGTAGCGGTGCGGGCGGGGGCTGCCCGCGGGGCCGTGCCGTGCCGTACTGTGCTCCCCGTGACCGTGCCGTGCTCCCCGTGCCGTGCTCCCCGTGACCGTGCCGTGCCGTGCCGTGCCGTGCCGTGCTCCCCGGGACCGTGCCGCGCCCGCTCCCCTCCCGTTTTGCGTGCTCATCCTCCGGCGCAGCCGCTGCGGCGGGGCCGGGGGGCGCCTGCACCGCGCTGACCCCGGCGCCGTGACCCGGCCTGGCGGGGAGGCCTCGGGCTCCGTGTGCGGCCGGGGCCGGCCCTGTGCCCCGCGGAGGCCCCGAGGCCCCCGAGCCCCCCGAGCCCGGGCCGCGGGCGGTGAGAGGCGGCGGCGGCGGCTGCGCGCACGGAGCATCGGTGGAAGGAGCCCCGGTGCCCCTGGTGCCCATGCCCGGGCCCCTGCGGCACCCTCGGGGCTGCTGCCCACGCTGGGGCCGAGCCCTGGGCACAGCGGCAGTGGCCGGAGGGGCACAGCCCGAAATCCCGGGGTGCTGCTCCAGCCCTCGCCCGTACCACCCCCGGTCCTCCCGCTAGTGCTTTTTCTTGTTTGTATGGTTTTTTGTTTTTTTTGTTTTTTTTTTTTTTTTTTTGTGGATTATTTTTTAAAATTACTTCACGGTTGGCGCTGCAGAGCCGCCTGGGATTGCAGGGGGTCTGTCCCGTGGGGAGGACTCTGCCATAGAGCGAGGGGCAGTGGGCACCACCGTGGTGCCCAGTCTGGTCGGGCATCAGAGCTGCCACCAGCATCACTTGGCTGCGAGTTTGGTTTGGTCTGAAAAGCACCCGGAGGATGGGGCTGGGGTGATGCCAGCGAGGGATTGAGCGGGTGATGGGCAGCTCTTGGGGTAGCTGGGCAGCTCTTGGGGTAGCTGGGCAGCTCTGAATGCCCAGGGCTCGCTGTGGGTGCTGTGGATTCTGGAGGAGGAAGAGGCTCCCCCAAGAGCTGCCTCCCCACTCTGCCTGGAAAACACCCAAACATGGGGCTCTGTCTCCACCACCAGCACAGGCTGTGAAATGGGATTGGAAAGCAGGCTTTTTAATAATAATAGTAAAAAGAAGCCTCATGAATGTCCTTTTGGCAGCCGTTGCTGGCTGAGAAGTGATGCCATGGAGTATTTTAAAATCTCTCTGTTCCTTTAAATATGCCTCAAGAAAAATAAAATGTGTTTTCGCCTCGCTCCTGCTGCTGCTCCTTATTCATCAGCCTCATGCTGAGGGTGCAGCATTCTTCCCGGGGACTCCTGGGGATGGAGCAATGCTTTTGAGCATCCAGTTACCCCGAATATGAGTGGGTGCCCCCTGGCAGCACTGCAGTGAGTGAGGCAGCGTGGATTTACACCCTTGGTGCTGGCAGACACCAGGGAGGAGCGAGATGCTGCAGTGGACACAGAGTCAGGAGCGTTTGAACTTGTATCCTCTCTGCTCTGCCTCATTAATAGCCTGGGTTGGTTCCTCCCATGTTAATACAGTGCTTAAATTCTGCCAGGGATGATAAAAAGGAAGGATTAATAAAAAAAGAGCTGGCATTGTTGGAGCAGAGGAGGGGATGCAGGGCGGTCACTGCTCTACAGAACAGCAACTCCATGTCTTAATGGGATTTTTAAAATGGTACTTGATATTCAAAATGCTAATCCCAGTTCTTTCCTGAGCCTCGGCTCTGGTTTGGATCAGACTTGCTGGAGCTTATTCAGTGCCCTTGTGGGAGTAGTGCCCCCAGATCTGCTCTGGAGCAGGGATAGGAAATTTAACTTAGATAAAACATGTCCTCTTGTGGAAGGAGAGCTGCTGAGGATGGGCTGTGCAGGATGCCTTGGATGAGGCTGAGCGGAGCTTTGTTTACAGCTGCTTCTGTGCAGGTGTCACAGCTCTGGCTGTCAGTGGTGTTTCCTGCCCACCTGGGGTGAATCTGGAGCTGGTCCCGTTCCCCAGCACCCCCAGAAGCAGCCCTGGCGAGGTGGTGTGTACACGCAGGGCTGTGAGAGTCCTGTGAGCTCCATCATGCCACAGAGCTGACAGCTCAGTCTGAGTGAGGCACTGGGATTTCCAGGATGTGACACAGGTCCAAATGGTAAAATAATTATGAATGGTGTTAGAGAGTGGGAGGAAGCAAGGGAGATGTGCCAGTGTTATAGGATCACAGAGTGGTTTATGTTGGAAGGAACCATCCAGTTCCAACCCCCAGCCATGGGCAGGGCCCATTTTTTGGGGTGCACTTACCCCCTGTGCCTGTTGTTCATCTCCACAGCTGTTTTGTGTGCATTTCTCCAGTGATGTTTGTGTGTTTATGCCATGCCACTGCCCTTCCCAGCTGGCTGAATCCTCACTCCTGACAGCCAAGTCCCTGCTCCCAGCACTGCCTCCTGCCAGTGGGAGCAGTGGGAGATGGGAGTTAAAAATAAAAGGGGAGAGGAAGCGAGGTGGGCTCCTGGTCTGTGGGTGCCCCCTGTCCCCTCCTGTGGCAGTGAAATCTGCAGCAGTGCCCCAGGACTCACAGCCTGACCTCTCTCCATCCCTTCCTCTTCATTCCATCCTGTTCCTACTGAGGCTTTCTCTCCTGGGGGCAGGAATGTGAAGTCGAGCACAGTTGCTGTTTGCAGAGGTCAGGTCTTGTGTGACTCCATCTTTTCCAGAACCCCCCGGCTGCAGAAGTCCCTACAGACCTTGCAGATGAATACATTCACTGGTTCAGATGCCATCTTCCTTTCCCTTGTTAACCCTTTTCGTTGCCATAAGTGCTTTTGAGCTCTTCTGTTCATCCAGAAGGGTCACACATGAATAATTCAGCTGTCCTGTGTATAATTCAGCTGTCCTGTGTCCCTGCCATTGGGGAGTAGGGCTGTCACATGGCAGGTGGCAGCCGGTGGCTGTGTCCCCAGTTCTGCCTTGGCTTGAGGGCTTTAGCATCACTGAAATGCTGGATTTTGGGGTGGGGAGGAGCAGAGCTGCCCTGGCAGGTCACACATCATGGCTGCCCTTACAGCAGTCCTGATCCCACAAGCACTGAGGCAGGGAAGCTGCTGTGCCTGCTCCTGTGGGGTCCTGCAGCAGGAGGGTGAGATGCTGCTGGACCTTCACTGCTGGGGACAGCTGGGCAGCTGGGCAAGGAGGAAGGTGACAGAGTGATGTAGATGAGCTCTACATGCTCCTGTGTAGGGTGTTCCTACATGCTCCAGTGTGAGATGTTCTTGTGCCCCTTCATGGTCCTGTGTGTAGGATCTTCTTGTGTTCCTATGTGATCCTGTGTGTGTGAGAGATGTTCTTGTGTTCCTACAGGCTCCTCTGAGATGTTCTTTTGTTCCTACATGCTCCTGTGAGATGTTCTCATGTTCCTGCCTGCTTCTGTGTAGGATATTCTTGTGTTCCTACATGCTCCTGTGTGGGATGTTCTTGCATTCCTACATGCTCCTGTGTGAGATGTTCATGTGTTCCTACATGCTCCTGTGTGAGATGTTCATGTGTTCCTACATGCTCCTGTGTGGGATGTTCTTGCATTCCTACATGCTCCTGTGTGAGATGTTCATGTGTTCCTACATGCTCCTGTGTGAGATGTTCATGTGTTCCTACATGCTCCTGTGTGGGATGTTCTTATGATCCTACATGCTCCTGTGTGAGATGTTCCTACATCTCCTGCATGCTCCTGTGTGAAGTCTTGTGTTCCTACACGCTCCTGTGTGAGATGTTCTTGTCTTCCTACATGCTCCAGTATGATCTTCTTGTGTTCCTACATGCTCCCGTGTGTGTGAGATGTTCTTGTGTTCCTACATGCTCCTGTGTGAGATATTCTTATGATCCCACATGTGGGATGTTCTTGTGCTCTTACATGCTCCTGTGAGATGTTCTTCTGCTCCTACATGCTCCCGTGTGGGATGTTCTTGTGTTCCCCAGCACTGAGGGGTCCTGGGTGTCCCCGTGCCACAGGGACACTGTTCTCACCAGTGGGTGCACACCGTGGTAGGACAAGCTAAAAACTGGGAAAACCTTCTGTGCTTTAGACATGGCTGCAGGCAAAGCCCAGGCTCTAGGTCACTCTGGGTGGTGTGTCTTGTCCCCAGCCTGGGGTGATGGACAGGGTTTGAGGGACAGACAGAGCTCAGAGGGGACACTGAGCCCCAGGGTCCCTTGGATGTGTTGGGGAGCTTCAGGTCTGGTGCATGGGGGTTTGGTGGTCACACTGAAATCAACTTAAACACAGAAATACTCTTGCCCCGCTGAGACCTGCTGTCAGTCTGGGCACCAGAGAGTGATAAGAGTGCTGATAAGTGCAGCCAGATACATCAGCTGTGCCCTGGGTGTCTGAGAGGAGGGAGCCAAAAGGGCTCAGTCTCATTCCCACTGTTTTAATTCCAGTGTCTTTGTGTGTGAGCTGCTCGGAAGCTGTACAAATGTTTGTTTTGCCATGGATCTCGCCATTAACAAGATTTCTCAGGAAATATGCAAAATTATCACTACAGGCAGAACATGTACAGTAAGGCTCATTAAGCTAAGTACTGTGATAAATTGCTTCTTCCAGAAAATTATGTATATTAGCAAAAAAGGAGGAGAGTGAGCCCAGGTGGAAGGGCAGGAAGACAGAGCGTGTGGGATTGTGGTGGCTCCAGGTGACCTGAGCACACCTGCCTCAGGAGAGTGTCCTTGCACCATGGGATGATCCTGCAGGAGAAGTGGGGAGGGGAGGGCAAGCAGAGGACAGCAGGGGAAATGGAGATGGAGCAGTGCTGTGTCAGGAGCAGAGCAGGCACAGAGCCAGAGAGGCTCTTTGCTCAGGGAAAACGTGAAACCAGGCAGCAGTGGAAGCACAAGGAGTAGAAAGTTTTGCTGAACTGAAAGAAGGGGAGAGGGCAGGGGAAAAATGTCGCAGGCTACTTGTACCTCTGCCTGTGCCCCTGCCTGCAGTGGCCAGAACCAGGGCTGCTCTTGGGAATGTGTGTCACAGACATCTTTTCATGAAAAATCCTTTCTTTAAGATTTTTCCTCCTGAGAAGCTGAGAGGCCTCAGGAACAAAATGTGAACAATGATTATCTGCTGCTGTGGAATGCAACAGGTGCATCTGTGATTGGCCATGTAGAATCTTTGTAATTAATGGCCAATCACAATCAGCTGGCTTGGACACAGAGCCCGAGCCACAAACCTTTGTTATCATTCTTTCTTTTCTATTCTTAGCTAGCCTTCTGATGAGATCCTTTTCTTCTGTTCTTTTAGGATAGTTTTAATATAATATATATCATAAAATAATAAATCAAGCCTTCTGAAACATGGAGTCAGATCCTCATCTCTTCCCTCATCCAAAAACCCCTGTGAACACTGTCACAGAATGTGGGCACTGCTTTTGCCCCCCAAATCAGGGAGCAGACCTATGGCTGTGAGCAGGGGACAGGCTGTGGCATTGGGTGTGTCATGGGCTCACAGAGTGGTTTGGCTTGGAGAGGACCTTCACAAACCATGTGGTACCATGAGCATGAACACCTTCACTAGACCAGATTGCTCTGAGCCTTCTTCCAGTCTGACCTTGAACACTTCCAGGGATGGGGCTGACACAGCAGACAGACTTCAGGATGCTCAGATCCCACATGAGAGATGTTCTGAAACACCTTTCACCCTTTTCCAGTGATACTCTGAGTATTTTCCATAGTGATGCAGCTGCTCTCCCCTTGCAGGAGTGGTGGAAGTAGTGAGTGCAGCCCGGGACATCTGCTGACCAAAAGCTTGAGGACATCCAGAGGAGATCAGGAAGTCCTTCTGCTCCAGCAGCCCTGGAGAGCTCAGGCTCAAGAAAAGATTCCCCTCAGTTGCCAAGGAACCTTCAAAAAACCATATCATCCAACCCTATTGCCCTGGGTTGGGATATCTTCCACTAGACCAGCTCCTGACTGGTTGTAGAATTCTAAATCTCCTGCCCAAATTGTGCTCATTTGCTCCTAGGCAAGCATGTTCTTTCTACAGGAGAAGGTTCCTCCTCCTCCTCAGGCATCCACAGGCCCCTCAGGGTACAGCCCAGCACAGGGGACAGACCTGGCTGTGCAGCATCAAATATTGCTGCAGGGTAGGACTGAACTTCGTGTTAACAGTGCAGTTTTCCAGATTCTAGGGAATACTTGCAAACCCACGTTTCTTTTCATGGGAAATGACTAAAAATGAAGTTTTCTGCTCACTGTTCTGTGGCCACTCTGTGCTGCTGTACTTCTGCAGATGTGTGCTGCAGGTTTTCCAGTATGAGCTCTGCCTTTTTCTCTGCCATTTCTGGTCTTCCATCAGGTTCTGTCAGACCTTGGCTTTGTCTATGAAATGACTTTTTGGTTTTCCAGAAGACCTTTGCCTTTTAGGAAGATCAGTGGCTCACCTGGATGGTGCTGAGGTTCTTTTACAGGGTCTAGGCAAGAGCACCAAAGGAATGTCATTGAGCTTTCATGACCATGTGAGCAGCCTGGTTTGGTGAAGGTGTCCCTGCCCAGGCAGAGGGTTGGACTGGAGCATCCTTGAAGGTCCATTCCAGATCAGCATTCCATGAGTACCTGTTTGTAGGTGAGGTGGTGGGGTTTGCAGGGTAACCATTGTGTGGACTGTGTTGATCCCACAACCACTGGAATTGTGGTGCTGTCCCTGTCACCTTCTCTGCCTGAGGCTTCCCTTATTTTTTCTCTGGCAGCTCTGGTCTGCACAGGAGCTGTAACCATGATGATGCCACTTAGAGGATGTTAAAAAATTAATTTCAGATTATTTAAGTCTGTTTTTAAGCAAATCATTCTCCAGCCATGACTGTAAATTATTATAAAGTGCTGGCTGTAAAGTCTGGGTGCTTTTCCAGAAGGTGATAGTGCTGTCCATGTTTCAGAGCTACAGGAGGAGGTCAGTGAGTTCAGAGTTCAGCTCATTGCCCTCTCCAGGACTGGTGTCACCTCTGGTACTTGCTCTTCAGAGTTAAGGAGAATTTTACCTGATTGCTTTTAAAACTGAGCTTAAGAGTGATCATGGTTCTGATGAAAGGCTTGGACTTTATGCCAGAGGCTGGGAATTGTTTTGCAGGAATGCGAGCACACACCTAAGGACAAAACTCTTGGAAGTCATGTTCTCCCTTGCACTGCTGGTGTTGGAAATAGGAAACACCACCTGACTCATGCAGGTGTTGCTGAATGCTGAAGTCATAAAAAAAATAAGTTGTTACTGGGAAGGTATGGGCTGGTTTTGGTGAATATTAGAATTACAGAATTGCTTAAGTTAGAAAACTCCTCTAAGTTTTCTTAGCACTAACCCCAAGTGCCACAACTACACAGCTGTTAAATCCATTTAGGGATGATGATTCCACCCCTGCCCTGCACCTGGGCTGGACAGCCCTTTCTTTCCATGGAGAAATTTTCCCCAGTCTCCAACTGAATTTGCCCTGGCACAAGTTAAGGCTGTTTCCTCTTGTCCTGTCCCTTGTTCTCTGGGAGCAGAGCCTGACCCCCACCTGGTTCCATCCTCCTGCCAGGGCATTGTAGACAGTGAGGTCACCCCTGAGCCTCCTTTTCTCCAGGCTGAGCCCCCCCAGCTCCCTCAGCTGCTCCAGACTCTTCCCCAGCTCCATTCCTTTCCCTGGACATGCTCCAGCATCTCCATGACCACCTTGTTGTGAGGGGCCCAGAACTGACCCCAGGATTTGTGGCGCCCCAGCAGTGTCCAGCACAGGGGACAATCCCTGCCCTGGTCCTGTGACACTTTATTTCTGATACAAGCCAAGTGCCACTAGCCTCTTGCCCACCTGGGCCTGTTGTCATCTTACTGCAAGGGGTTCCATACTGCTGAATCCTTATCACAGAAGTTTCACAACTTCTTGGTGGTTCTTGTGGGCAACTCCTCAGAGCACTGACTCTTTCTTCCTCACAAAGCAGCCAACTGACTCCAGTTCCCTTCTCAACGAGCCACCCCACTCTTTTATAGCATCTTCTTCTCACTGGTTACAGCTGTGGCCTGTTAAAGCCAGGCCTGCTCCTAATCTTTGATAATTGGCCCAGCTGCAGCTCCTTAGGGGTGAGATTACTCTCTACACTATCTTTATTTTCTTATTTTCTACACTATCTTTATTTTCTTATATTCTATCCCCCTACATGGGCTATGTTCAGCTACTGCTGGCCAGCACCCCAAGGCCTTTCCTGGCTTTTCAGTGGCTCTGCTCCCAGCCTGGAGCACTCCATGGGGTTGTTGATACCCTAGTGTTGAATTTGGCCTCATTGAATGTCACAGAATTGGCCTTGGCCCATTGACTCAGCCTGTCCAGATCCCTCCTGCCCTCCAGCAGGTCAGCATCTCACCCAGCTTGGTGTCTTCTGCTGAGGGTGCCTTGATCCCCTTGTCCATGTCATTGATGAGGGATTAGCCCCAGCCCTGATCCCTGGAGAACACCACTGGTGGCAGGCTGCCAGCTGGATTTGATGCAGGAATAGGGCACAGCTGAGTTTGGGGCCTGTGTGCCATGGAATGGCCAATTTATCCTGGTGCACAGCTGTATTATATGGTCTGCAAAAAGGGCTGAGGAGGTTTAAGGCATGGTTTTGGGTGGTTCAGCTCTTCAGGGCTCTCTCCTGGGAGCACACCCTCTGGCTGTGCTTATCCTTATCCTCAGCCTTGGCACCACCTCTCTGGAAACCTTCAGTGACAGGACTTCACCCCTGCTTGAAGGGCTTTTTTTGGCTGCTGGAGATGCCTTAAGCAAACCCTGAAGTGTGAGGAGCTCAGGGTGATGCCTCAGGTTTGAGCTTTTCTATTTTTCAGATTCTGTGCTGCTTTAGTGTGTGGGTCTGGGCTTCATAATAGGGAATGGTGAGCTCTCTGCACAGAGCAGGGAGACAAAACAATTCCTGCTCTAGCTGGGGACCAAGGACAAATGATCCAGACCTCAGGCCCAGGAGCATAAATAAAGTGGGCTGAAGAGAGAAAAACAAGGAGGATGGGACTGCATGGGCTAAAGCTACGATAAGCAAATGGACCAAAACTTATAAACGTGTGAGACCCCATGACCGGTTGTGCATTTCATGACCATTTTGGGTTGTGCTGCCGAAGCTGGATCCAATTGAGGCCTCTTCAGAAATCCCTACTTTATTCTTTGGCTCTGTCTAGCCTCTGTTCTAGGTCAGCCTTCCCAAGGCATGAAGGGCAGCCCCAGGGTGAGAGACTGGTTTGGTGGGTGGGAGATCCATGGGTGCCCTGCTCCTTGTCCAGGTGAGGCTGTGCTGAGCTGCCCTTGTGTTCCCAGACATTTGAGTATCTGCACCTTCTCCTGTGTGTCCTTTGGGCTCTGTGAGATGCTGAGATGTCAGAGCTGCTGCGTTGTTGTGACCTTGTCCTTCCTTGCACAGCTGCATGCCAGAATGAGCTGCCATGGCAGCTCTCAGTGTCATTGCCACTGGCCTTGGGGGTTTGGATATAGGGGACAAGGTGACTGCTGCTGGGTGTTGAACCCCTGTGTGTTGAGTTTGCAGGGTCCCCAGGACGAGGGAGGAATTGATGAATCTGACTCCATGTTCTTAGAAGGCTAATTTATTATTATATGATATGGTATTATATGATATGGTATTATATGATATGGTATTATATGATATGGTATTATATGATATGGTATTATATGATATGGTATTATATGATATGGTATTATATGATATGGTATATATTACATAATTTATATGATGTTTTATATATATTATATATCATATACAATATATTATATAGAATATAATATATTAAATCATAGCATAATTATATCACACATTATATATAAGATATATTATGTTATATATTATATATCATATTATATTATATCATATATCATATTTCATATTATATTTTCTATTATATCATATATCATATATCATATAATTACTATATTATATAATATCATATTATGTCATATGATATAACATCATATGTTATATCATATATTATGCTGTATTGAAACTATACTAAAGAATAGAGAAAGGATACCTGAGAAGGCATAACAAGAATGATAATGAAAACTCGTGGCTCTCCAGAGTCCTGATGCAGCTGGCTGTGGTTGGTCATTAAGAAAAAACAATTCACAAGTTGGATAAACAATCTCCAGCCACATTCCAAAGCAGCAAAACAGGAGAAGCAAAATCAGATCATTTTTTTTCTCTGAGGCTTCTCAGCTTCCCAGGAGGAGAATCGTGGGCAAAGAGGATTTTTCAGAAAATATGACAGTGACACCCATGTGCCACTCTGTGTGGGGACAAAATCCCAGCCATGACCCACAGCTGCTCAGAGGCAGCCCTAGGAGCAGCCTGTGCACCCTGCCATGGCACAAAAAGAACATAATTTCACAAAGCAAGCCAAGCCCAGATGGCTGGGATCTCTTCAGCTGGGCAGAGCAGCACGGAGGTGTTGGTAAATACAAACAAACAGATGCAGCCTGGGAGTGAAGGCGTGCAGCAGCCTCCTCATTCAGGGATGAGCCCTTTCTGTGCTTCACTGGGTGGTCCCTGGGAGGGGGATGGCAGCTGGGGTGGCTTCTCCTGTCCCTGGTGCTTTTGTGAGTCCTGCTAGGGTGGGAGGCAGGCAAGGGCTCGCTGCCTCTTTGGACACAGATGTTTCCCAGGAAAATGTGCCAGCCCTTGGCAGAGGGCTGTGTTGGGTTCAGGTGTGCCCAGCAGGGACTGAGCCCCATTGTTCCTCTGCCCTGCCTGCACCAGCTCCCTGGGCATGGTCAGACCCTTCTGCACCCTGCCAGGAGAGGACAGGAGCCTGGGGCTGTGTGTGTCACTGCTGGGGTGACAGAGAGCTGGTTGTGTGTCACGGTGTTTATAGGGGTCTTTGGATGAGGGAAGAGATGAGGATCTGACTCTATATTTTAGAAGGCTTGATTTATTGCTTTATGATATATATTACATTAAAACTAAGAATAGAATAGCAAAGAATGATAACAAAGGATTGTGGCTCAGATTCTCTGTCTGAGCCAGCTGACTGTGATTGGCCATTAACTCCAAACAACCACATGAGACCAATCCCAGATGCATCTGTTGCATTCCACAGCAGCAGATAACCATTGTTTACGTTTTGTTCCTGAGGCCTCTCAGCTTCTCAGGAGGAAAAATCCTAAGGAAAGGAATTTCCATAAAAGATGCCTGCCACAGTTGTGCCCCTCACAGCCCACCCTGCCAGGAGAGGATGGGAACCTGGGGCTGTGTGTGTCACTGCTGGGGTGACAGAGAGCTGATTGTGCCCCTCGCTGTCCACCCTGCTCCCTCTGCTGTTTGCAGGAGACCAAGCACCAATTCTTTTCAGGTGTTCTGTGCTCCTTTGCCTCTTTCAGAAAGTGCTTGGAGAGAGAATGGGCTGGAATGAATTTGTTAGCATGTGCTGGTTACAAAACCTCAAAATAGAGCCGGGATGCTCCAGGGCTCTGGATGTCTTCCCATCTGCTGCTCCTCTTTGTCAGGGATGGTATCACAGTTTGCTTCTGCCTCCACTTGGGATTTTGGCCCTTGTGGAGGGCACTGTGAAGCCTGTGAGGCTCCAAAAGCTGCTGGAGTGTGGGAATCCACAAAATCAGAGGGTTTTGGGAAAGCAGCAAAGGCAGGCCTTAGAGACAGCAGAACTGTGATTAGAGCTGAGCAGTAGCCATGAGATTGGTCAGCAGAAAAAATATTTAAAAAGTAGAAAGCAAGGACAAATAGAACAATGGTCTGTGTATTAACACTTGTCTAGAATAACTCTCTAAGCTACAGAAAAGTTTATCTAGCAAGATAGTAGGAAGTTTGGAGCTTAATGGAGCTCTGTGCATTGTGTTTAAGGCTCACAAGCAGGTACTGTGTTCAAAATAAGCAAGCATTGTTTAACCAAAGGTACCTGTGCTTGTAGTGGTTGGGTAGAACTACTGTCAATGTGCTTTTGCTTTGTGGGACTGTCAAAAAACTTTTAAAGTGAGTTGTAACACTGAGTTCTTTGTCTGCTGCCTGGGATGTGAGCTGCTGGCAACTTCCCATTGTCATAACCATGTTGTTGTCTTATATATCAAGAGTTCTATTATCATTATAGTGCAAGGATTCTACATCCTCAGAGTTGCATACCTTCTTAATGTTTCTCACAGGCACCTCCTCTAAGCACTGACTCCTCTTGGTCCTTGCAGCAGTCATCATCTGACTCCAGATCCCACCAATCCACTCTTTTATACCACTGTTCTTATTGGCTACAGGTGTGGCCTGTTAAGATCAGGCCTGCTCCTAATCTTTAGTAATTGGTTCAGCTGCAACTCACTGGGGGATAAGATTACATTCTATGCCACCTTCATTTACCCATACTGTGTCCCCCTACACCATGTAATGAGACTGATGCTGGAAAATCAAACAGCTCGAGGCAGTTCCCAGCAGTGCTGTCCCGTTGGTGATTTGTACACAGACCCCAGCTGGCAATACTGGAGGAGCTCTGGGTGCCCTGCCCTCCCCACCCAGCCCTGCTGCTCGGTGGCACTGAAGGGCAGCAGCACCCAGAGCCATCCCAGCTGCCAGGTCAGGGCCCACATGGTGCCACTGCCCAGCCTCTGGTGGACTGGAGAAATGAACACCTTGCAAAAGAAGGGTTATCCTCATCCATGCTGTGCAGGGACAAAGCCTGCAAGCCCTGGGTCCTTGGTGCTGGCTGGCAGGGCCTGAGGCAGAGGTGAGGGGCACTGGGAGGATGCTGTGCCTGACATTGTGTTCCCAGGCTGTCACAGACATATTTTCATGAAAAATCCTTTCCTTAGAATTTTTCCTCCTGAGAAGCTGAGAGGCCTCAGGAACAAAATGTAAACATTGATTATCTGCTGCTGTGGAATGCAACAGGTGCATCTGGGAGTGGTCTCATGTGGTTGTTTCTAATTAATGGCCAATCACAATTAGCTGGCTTGGACAGAGAGCCCAAGCCAAAAGCCTTTGTTATCTTTCTTTTTCTATTCTTAGCTAGCATGCTGATGAAATGCTTTTCTTCTATTCTTATGGTATAGTTTTAATATAATATGTATAATAAAATAATAAATCAAGCCTTCTGAAACATGGAGTCAGATCCTCATCTCTTCCCTCACCTTAATGCCTTAATGCCCCTGTGAACACTGTCACACCAGGCTGGGGAATTGTTTGCTGCTTGTGCTGAGCAGCACCTGCAGGTGGTTTTGACTGGGACAGGAGCTTTCCATGTGACTTGAGAAACCTGGGGTGCTCACAGCTGGGATGCATGAAGCCAAAACACTGTTATGTTTCCTTTCAAAACATGCTTTTTTTTTTTTTTTTTTTTTTTTTTTTTTGTTTCTTTTTTGAAAGTTTTGGCCTCTTTGCTACTTTTGTACTAGAATTAATCATGGGGGGGGGACACCTCTTGGGGTAGAGCAGTGAGGGCCAGGGTGGAGGGAGCTGCAGGGAGCAGCTGATCCATCAGTGCTGCTCTGCCTGGCATCCCCTCTGGCTCCAGTCCAAGGCACCCATCAGTGGATGTGGCTGCTGTGTGTGGCCAGCCCAGGGCTGGGGTGGTGGGGTGGGGTGGGATGCTGTGCCTGGCACAGGGGTGAGGATGGCACTGAGGGTGTTCCCAGTGACGTGGCTTGCACAGATGGTGCCCTTCTCCAGCCCGGAGTGACAAGTGACATGTGCCCTCCTGACCAGCAGGCTCCATCTGTGTAATTTCCTCTTCATGGGGCTTCTGGCTGGGCTCTGTGCCACTCCCCCTGTCCAGTGCCTGCCCTAAATAACATCTCTGTGCCTGTCCATCAGCCTCTGTGCTCCCAGGAGTGCTGTACCCTCAAGCATGAGTGCCTCTGGCAAGGCTGTGTGTGGCTTGGGTCCCCTCCCTGCAGGGTTTCTGGGTATGGCAGGGTCCAGATAGGACCAGGCAGGGATGTGGTATCCTCTGTGCAATGAGGCAGGCCTGTTTTGGATGTGAAAGGGACGAGCAAGAGGTGACAAGGACAATAACATCTTGGCAGGAACACTGCTCTCCTGCTGCTCTTCCTCTGCTGACAGTCACTGGCCTTCCTGGTTTCTGTGCAAGTCTTCATTTAAAATTAACAGTGGGAATACTCTGCTCACAGGCTTCAAAAAGGGGCTCAGAATTCTGGCAAATTGAGACCCTGCCAGAATGATGGCAAAAAAAAACCACTGGATAGGCTTGTGGGGAGGTTGTGTTGAAGGTTTTTCTGTACAAGGCTGCAGGGGCTGGCTGGTGCTTCTCATCCAATTCCACCCACTGCCATGGGCTGGGACACCTTGGACTGGTCCAGGCTGCTCCAAGCCCTGTCCAGCCTGGCTTTGGACACTTCCAGGGATGGGGAAACCACAGCTTCTCTGGGCACCCTGTGCCAGCCCCTTTTGGTCTGACATTTTTCCCCCATGTCCAGCCTGACTCCACCCTCAGTCCAGCACCATTGTCCTGTGCTGGGACAGAGCTGGGGGCAGCTCCAGGGTGTCTCAGAGCAGAGGGGCAACATCCTCTCCCTGTCCTGTCCACACTGCTGAGGGTGAGCCCAGGAGACATTTGTCTTTCTGTGCTGCCAGTGCCCATGGCCAGGTCAAGCCCCATTTGTCACCCAGCAGAATCCCCTGATCCATCCTCCTTTCCTTTACTCCTTCCTGTGGATGCCCATCCTGTTGGGGGCATGGTGAGGTGGCAGGAGCTGCAGGCAGGACAGGTCCCCTCCATATGGGGGTGGTGTGGATGTCCTTGTCCTTGTCCCTGATGTGGGGAGGCTTAGCAGGATGAGGGAAGAAAGATCCCCTGTCCTATAAACACACATCCAGGATGTCACCCTGGTTTTTTAAGATTTTCTAAGCCTTCTGATGTTGATGTTCTTGTAGTGAACTTTCTCACACGCTTTCTGTAAATAACTCATTGTTTGGCATTCTTTTATGGAGGAAGAGAAGGCTGATGGACTGTTGGTCTGTCCAGTGTCATTGGAGAGGTGGCACTGTCACCCTCCAATCCACTGTCACTCTTGGAAAACTGTAAATGTTGGAGTCAGAAAATAAACTTCCCTTTTTTCTTCACCTTGAGAACAGCGGTTTGAGCTTGTGTTCTTTCGTGTCCTATAATGACACCAGGGTGGTGTTTGCATTGGCAGGTGCATCTTCCATCACTCCCAGTGTGTGTCCCCAGGGGCTGTTGGCATTTTCCAGCATCCTGGGGGTGTAGGTGGGGGTCTGTGTGTTACTGCCCATCCAGTGGGCTCTCAGTACCACCCACCAGAGTGTGTGATGCTGCAGAGCTGTTGCTGCTTAAAATCAAGCACAGCACCAACCTGGCAGGAATGTGTGATGTGTAAGTGGAATGTGAACATGGGTGGTACTTGTGTGTCTGTAGCAAAGCTCTGTCCATGCTTTCCTAGCTTTAGGACATGGTTCTTTGTGACCTCCTCGATGGTGAGCCCTCCTGCCATGTGCTGGGGGAATGCTTGGGGTGCTCTGGGAGCAATGGAGCACATGTGGGCATTGCTCTGGAAGCAGCTTTTGACTCCAAGTGGAGCTGAGCTTACGGCCAGGCTTGGTGCTGGCTGAAGGGGTGGCACTGGGGCTGGGACAGTGACAGCTGTCACCGTGCTCAGATGGTTTGCGTAGGAGCATTGGAGGTAGCACGGTCAGGATGGATGGAGAGCAGAGATCTCTGCAGCCAGGTCAGGAACTTGGGGTTTATTGCAAAGGGCCTGGGGGCAGGGCCCTGCTGGGAGCTGCCAAACACAGCTCAGAGCAGGCTGAGAGGGGAGAGGGTGAGAGAGTAAGGGAGTAAAAAAGGTAAGAGTAAAAGGGGTAAGAGAGTGAGGTTCTCGTTACAATACAATAAATCTTCTTCTGTGCTGAATATTCTAATTCTCATGAACTGATCTAGTACAAGAGACAAATTCTGTAGCATTCACATACAGCCTATAAGAATCACTACATTACCACACTGTGTTACATTTTAAACCCTAAAAACTCCTCTTTGGGCCCCTTCTGCCAAGCTGTAGGGTCTGCTCTGAGCCTTGGGCCTGTCTGCAAGCAGAGGGTGTTGTTCCATCAAAAGGGGATCACCTTCAGCTGGCCACAGCATTGTTTTCCAGTTGTTCAGTAACTGAGGTATCTGAAAGCTTGCTTTCATTTCAATCTCACTTACAGTTTCTATATTCTCATAATCTTTTGCCAGGCAATCATATTTATAAGGCTTTCCTGTTTCATCTTCCCCAACAGTTTGGAGCAGTGGTGACACAGGCCAGGGGGAGGGACTGGGCTGCCTGGTGGCACTGGCATGCAGGAAGGGTTTGAAAGAGCCCGTGGCCAAACCCTGCCCCTGGCTCCAGGGAGGTGTGGGAGGGTTGGATGTGCTCCTGTACCCAGCTCTGTCCAAGCCTGAGCTGTGCTCTGGCTCTCCATGCTGGACTCTGACTGCTGAAGGGATTGGGAGAGGCTGTGTGCACCTGCTGGGAGCAAACTGCAGAATTTAGGAAGCAAAAAGCTTCAAGGAAAAATGCAGGGACTGTGCAGCCTCAACCTGTCCCTGCACACAGTGGCACCAGGACAGTGACTGTCCCCTGGGCTGGGCACTGCTGAGGCACCTCAAACCATGGGGCAGGAAGGCATTGAGGGGCTGGAGCATGTCCAGAGAAGGGAACAGAGCTGGGGAAGGGTCTGGAGCACCAGGAGGGGCTGAGGGAGCTGGGGCAGCTCAGCCTGGAGAAAAGGCAGCTCACCTCTTCCTTGTCAGGGTGAGATTTTCACCAGAATTGGGGGAGCTCTCTGATCACGAAGGCTCTGGATAACCGTGAATGGGATAACTGTGTGGAAGTGAGTTACCTGTTGTAGGAAGGTAGAAAAATTATAAAGAAAGGCTTCATAAAATTAAGCATTCTCTCCTAAAATCAGAGGCTGGCCTTGTCAGGCCCTTTGCAGGTTCCCATGTGAAAGCAATCCTGGTGTGAGCAGTTCATTAACTTAACAATCTGTTCCTGGGTGAAAGACAACTTGTACCTGTATAAACTGTTTTTACACCTTAGACAGAAAAATGAAAAGTATCTCTCACAAACTTTCCCTGCATGTACACACTGAGAGTTTAAGTGACCAATCAATACAGGATAACAACTTGTTACTGACCAATAATTAATTAACAAGAAAGCTTCTGACCAATGGGAGTCCCACACGAGGTCTGTAAAACTGTATATAAAGGAGTTATGTGAATAAAGAATGTCCTTTTTCCACCATGAAGAAAATGGGAGTCCATGTGATTTATTCCATTAGTTACCCAGGCAAAAAGTGCCACAAGTGGTGGCAAGGCTGAAAGCTGAGGTCTGCAGATGATACCACCCAAATCAGTCACTGTAGGGTGGAAAGACAATTTTAGGGGGTGGGATGGATATTTCATCAGGCTTATTTCCATGCAAGAGGGCTCTCTCTGGAGTCTGTAGTGGCTGTCTCTCTGCAGAGTGCAGAGGGGCCATGGGGTGGTGTGTAACTGCAATCATCATGAGATGAGCAGAGGCAGTCCTGTTTTAATAAATCTCCATTCCACTTGCTTCTTCTCTCTTGTAAAGATGGAGTGAGAGGAAACTTTCCCAACCTGTTAATTTTCCATTTCCCTCTGTCGTGTAGCTGCTTTGGATGATAATCTTTTAAATGTCTCCTTATGTGCAGGACTGTAATTTTTCCTTCCCTTGAGAGCTTGCAGCCCCCGCCTTGCTGGGACAGGAGGTGTTTTCATCTCTGGTGACAATGACACACATGCTTCTGCAGACAAGGACAACCCCTCATTTGCCTGCTGTGACTTTACTAGTTCTGCTGTCTTATCTGTTTGCTCCCACCTTTCCTGCACTCTGCAGCACTCCTTTTATTTCCCCATCACAGCATCCCTTGTGTTTACCATCATGGCATCCCTTATGTTCTCCTGACATGGCATTCCTCACATTTTCCCATTGCAGCATCTCTCACTTCCTAGTGCAGCTTTCCTCGTGTTTCCCACTGCAGCTTCCCTCCTGCTTTCTCCCGTGGCAGCATTCCTTGTGTTTCCTGTGACAGCATCCCTCATGTTTCCCATGACAGCATCCCTCGTGTTTTCCCATCATGGCATCGCCCAGGCTTTCTCCTGTGGCAGCATTCCTTGTGTTTCCCATGGCAGCATCCCTCGTGCTTTCCCATCACAGAATCCCTCTTGTTTTCCCAGTCCAGCATTCATTGTGCTTTCCCAGTCCAGCATTCCTTGTGTTTCCCATGGCAGCATCCCTCATGTTTTCCTATCACAGCATCCCTCGTGCTTTCCCATGGCAGCATTCCTCTTGTTTTCCTAGTCCAACATCCCTTGTGTTTTCCCATGACAGCATCCCTCATGTTTTCCCAGTCCAGCATTCCTTATATTTCCCATCACAGCATCCCTTGTGCTTTCCTAGTCCAACATCCCTGGTGTTTTTCCATCACAGCATTCCTTGTGTTTTCCCAGTCCAGTACTCCTTATGCTTTCCCAGTCCAACATTCCTTGTGTTTTCCATGGCAGCATCCCTCGTGGTTTCCCATGGCAGCATTCGTTGTGTTTTCCCATCACAGCATCCCTCTTGTTTTCTTATCACAGCATTCCTTGTGTTTTCCCAGTCCAGCATTCCTCGTGTTTCCTATCACAGCACCTCTCATGTTTTCCCAGTCCAGCATTCCTTGTGCTTTCCCAGTCCAGCATTCCTTGTGTTTCCCATCACAGCATCCCTCATGTTTTCCTATCACAGCATCCCTCGTGCTTCCCCCATGGCAGCATCCTTCATGTTTTCCTAGTCCAACATCCCTTGTGTTTTCCCATTACAGTATCCCTCATGTTTTCCCAGTCCAGCATTCCTTGTGCTTTTCCAGTCCAACATTCCTTGTGTTTCCCATCACAGTATTCCCTGTGTTTCCCATCACAGCATCCTTTGTGTTTTCCCAGTCCAGCATTCCTTGTGCTTTCCCAGTCCAACATTCCCTGTGTTTCCCATGGCAGCATCCCTCATGTTTCCCCATGGCAGTATTCCTTCTGTTTCCCATCACAGCATTCCCTGTGTTTCACAGTCCAGCATCCCTCATGTTTCCCATCATTTCCCTGCCTCGTGCTTTCCCACCCCACCCTGGTGTTTCCCATGGTGGAATCTGTGCTGCTCCTTGCAGAGCTGCTGTGCTCACACAGGGTGCCCTGGGAGCTCCCCCTCCTTGGCTGTGGGGTGTCCTTGCTGTGTCCATGCTGTGCCATGGCTGCTGTGGTGTTTTGGCCATCCCTCCCTGCTGGATGTGGCTGTTCTCAGCTCTCCCAGAGTCCTGGGGGTTTGGAGTGGCAGTGCCTGGGCTGTTCCCCACTCTGGCTGGTGTCTGCCCCAGCTCCTTGGAGCAGGTCAGCACAGGAGAAGGGGAAGGTTCCTCACAGGAGCTCTGAAATAGGGCTGGGAGCTCTGCAGGAAGCCCTGGCTGATTCCTCTCTCTCTGTGTTGTTGTTGCAGGCCAAGGACAGTGATGATGATGATGAAGTCACCGTCAGTGTGGACCGGGACCGTTTCATGGATGAGTTCTTTGAGCAGGTGAGAGCTTTGTTCCTCCAGGGTGGCTTTGAGGCTGCTTCAGACCTTTCTGCTGGCACCAGGGTGGGTTGTGGATGCTCTAGGCTCCCTGTGCCCACTGGGGATGGGGATGAAGGTCCTGGTGCTGCTCAGCTGATGCTCAGGGTTGTGCTGAGTGCTGAACATCCCTGCACACCTGAGGCTGTGCTGCCCTGTGGATAATTCCCTGCTCCTCCAGAACCCAGGCCATGGGAGCAGGAATGCCTCACACCCAGCTCTCAGGCCTTTCCCCAGAGCACCTCTGCAGAGCAGAGCAGCAGTCTCTGCATGGATCATGGATTTAATTTTGTGCCTCCTGTTCCCAAACAAGAGGTTGTCTTCTGGCATGTGGGTGGCTGTAAGATCTGCTTGCTGATTTTTAGCACACCCTTAGCATGGCATGTGTGTGGGGGGTGTTAAAATGGATCTGTGCAGGCAATGGAGTGGGAACTGGGATAAATCTGATGTGCAGGTGGAGGAAGATGAGCAAAGGAGTGGTGTGAGCCCAAGGAGAAGGCTGAGTTAGAGGGTGAGCAGCCTGGCAGGTGGAGAACACAGGAGAGGTTTCCCCTCTTGGGCAATGCTGGTGTCTTGCTGTAGCACAGAAGGGCAGGGAAAATGCCAGAATGGATCTTTGGGAAATGTGGGATGGGGGGTGAGGATCAAACTGGGCATTTCTGGAGCTTTTTATGGAGCAAGGAGCCATGGGAGACTGAGCCACCACCAGCCTGGCTTTGCAGTCTCAGCAGTGCTTTGCCAGTGGCACAGAGTCTGGGAATCTGTACTGCTGATTTATATAAATCCCAGAAGTTTCTCAGTGTGTCACAAATGAGAAAATGCCAGAATGGATCTTTGGGAAAATGTGGCCTCCCTGGAATGGAGGGTGAGGATCAAATTGGGCATTTCTGGAGCTTTTTCATTGAGCAAGGAACCATGGGGGTCTGAGCCACTACCAGCCTGGCTTGTGCAGTCTCAGCAGTGCTTTGCCAGTGGCACAGAGTTGGGGATCAATCTGCTGCTGATTTATATAAATCCCAGAAGTTTCTCAGTGTATCACAAAGAATCCAGGACATACAGTCTGTATTACACTGCTGTGACTCAGAGCTGGCTGGTGGGATGGAGAAGGGCTGATTCTATAGTTCCAAACTGGAAAATATTTATCCAGGAGGATGTTTGCTGTGGTTCAGACATGTCATGGCTGCTTTGGCATAGGGTATAATAATCCCTTCACTTTCCAAGAGTCCAGGTTCTGTCACAGACCACCTGTCTTGTTGTCTCACTTCACAGGTGGAAGAAATTCGAGGCTTCATTGATAAAATCTCGGAGAATGTGGAAGAAGTGAAAAGGAAGCACAGTGCCATTCTGGCTTCCCCCAACCCTGATGAAAGTGAGTGAGCTGTGAGCCCTGTGTGTCCTGTGAGCCCTGGTGGGTGGCTGGGGCCAGGCACAGTCCCCGGGGTCTGCAGGTGGTGCTGAGGGAGGGCTTGAGCTGGCCTGGTGACTGACTGGTGGCTTTGAGGCCTGGAGAGGTGGTGAGAGCCCAGTGAGGGGATTTCTGCAAGGCTGGGGCAGTGTGGAGGCTGGGAAGTGGCTGTTTCTGTGCTGGTTGTCTTGCCCTGGGCTGCCTGGGAAAGAGGAGTGGATCCTTATCCCAAGGAGTGGATAAAGCAGAACAGACCAAGTGTCACCTGCTTGGGCCCACAAATGTCACAGCTCCTCTTTGAGCCACAGGTGGCAGCTGGGACCTTGCATCTCTGTCCTGGGGACAATTTATTGCTGGCTGGTCAAAGAGTCTATCCCTTCCCGACCTCTTCCTTCCAGAGAAAAGGTTTGCTGCCAGGAGCTGGAGCTGGGGATTTCAGCACCCAAAGGGTGGCAGCATTCGGGTGTCTGGGGGATCTGGCAGAGTTAGAACTGTGCATGCTGTGTCCCCTGTGGTCCCCAGAGGAGCTGGCTGTGGGGTGGTGGGGTCAGCAGAGGCTTTCCAGCTCCAGTGTCTGCACAGCCCTTACTGTGGAATGGGTGGATCTGAGGGCTGAGCCCTGCAGGGTGTGTTAGAGCCTGCCCAGGCTCACCTGCTGAGGGACAGCCCTGGAGCAGCTCAGCAGCCCCAGGTTCCACCTTCAGGGTGGGTCCCCTTTGCCCGCACCATCACCATGCTGGTGTCACAAGGGTGTTGGATGCTGCAGGATGGCTCCAGGCCACTGGCACCCCTCATTTTGGCCAAGGTGTTGCTTCCATGGGCTGAGCACTGCTTGTGATCCCAGTTATAGAGGCTGGAAAGGTGAGACCACGTCTCTCTCTTCCCTCTTCCCATCCATTTCTCACTTGCCCAGTGCAATTCCATGCCTGCTTGTGGAATTGTGCCTGGAGGTCCCAGGAGGGTGCCCACACACACATTGCCCTTCATCCATGTCAAATCAGTAGATTTTGTAATTACCTGAAAGGAATGGCTCTACTAAATTATCTCAGGCTCTCCTCTCCTGGCAGCTGCTCCTCAGCTAAAATTTCCTTGGCCAAGGCTGGAATTGAGGGATTTTCCCAAGGGAGTTCCCATGTCTCAGGTTATCGCTCAATCACCCTCCAGGGTCTTGTGTTGTCACAGTGAGATGTTGCAGTGTTCCTGTCTGGGAGTGTTCAGAGAAAAGCTGCTGTGAGCCCCATGTGTCCTGTGTGTCCTGTGGCCATGTGGCTTTCCTGGTGGGTGACTGGGAGCAGGCACAATCCCCTGTGTCTGCAGGTGAAATGGCTGCTGCACAGGCATGGGGTCCACTTGGGGCTGCAAAGGCCACTCATGGCCTCAAAGCACAAGAATATATTTAAAAGTCTGAGATCTGCAGTGAACAAGATGTGCTGACATTCCCATGACTTCCAGAAGCATCCAGGACCTTGGAAGGGCTCCTGGTTTTGTTTTACAGCATTCCTTTGCCTTGGTATTGTAGAGAATTCAGTTTGTTCATCAAGAATTGTTTGGACAGGAAGAGAGGAGCCACACATTGATGTGAAGTCAGTGATTTGTGGCATTGTGGTGTGCTCAGGAGATGTGGTAGGGCTCAGCGTGGACAGAGTCAGAATCACAGAGTGCTTTGGGTTGGAAGGGACCTTCAGAAATCATCCATGGGCAGGGACACCTTAAATCTACACCAGTGAACCACTTGCTCCAAGTCCTGTCCAGTGTGCCTTTGAACACTTCCACATCTTCTCTGGGCAGCCTTTGCCAGCCCCTCATCACACTCACAGTGTGACATTCCTTCCCCATGTCTAATCTGACCCCACTGCCCCTTGTCCCAGCCCTTGGAACATTCTGGTGCTCACCTCTGCTCTGCCAGGGCATTGTCTGTGCTGGCAGCCTCACCCCCACCCTCCTGTGCTCCTGAACCCACAGAGAACCTGCTCATTAATGCACATTTGTAACCCAGGGCTGTGAATTTATTGAGATTAATTTGGAATTTCAGAAACAAGTTCCCATGAGGCATGGCAGGGGGATGGAGCCAAAGGACACTAAAATATAGGTTGTGAGAGGCTAATTTTGGGATGTGCTCACTGGGGTTTGCTGTTTAACAGGGCAGGGAGTGACACCTGGGATGGACATCAGGGCAAGATGTTGCTCCCTGCAGGGATTTGGGATGCTGGAACAGCACCCTGCTTATTCTTAGTGATCTCCAAGTACTTTAGCATCATGTGGAAGATGCAATGAGGGGAAATGTTCCTGCAGGAAATAAGAGAATGTCACGGACTTCTCATCCTTGTCTGGAGGCACATGTGCTGTGCAGCTCGGGTTGGTGTGGGTGTAGCTTCTCCATCAGAGATACAAACTCCTTCAACACCACCAGCAGGTCCCTCCTGGAGCTGGAGGACTTTGGGGTGGGGCTTTAGATGGAGCAGAGCTGGGCTGGTGGTCTGGGAAATGTTTGGGCAGTGGTTGGGGTTGCTGTTGGAGGAATGGATGCAGAGGTGTGTGGTGGCTGCTGGTGAGTAGGTGCATTCTCAGGGTCAGTGATGGGAGAGAGGGACTCTGTGACCATGTTCACAGGGGTCTCAGGTTGAGGGAAGAGATGAGAATCTGACTCCATGTTTCAGAAGGCTTGATTTATTATTTTATGATATATATTACATTAAAACTATACTAAAAGAATAGAAGAAAGGATTTCATCAGAAGGCTAGCTAAGAATAGAATAGCAAAGAATAATAACAAAAGCTTCTGTGATTGGCCATTAATTAGAAACAACCACATGAGACCAATCACAGATGCACCTGTTGCATTCCACAGCAGCAGATAATCAATGTTTACATTTTGTTCTTGAGGCCTCTCAGCTTCTCAGGAGGAAAAATCCTAAGGAAAGGATTTTTCATAAAAGATGTCTGTGACAGGACTCCATGGGCACAATCCCACTGGAATCTGCTTTTTAGGTGGCTGTGCTCAGGCAGATGCAGCCCCTTGGTGTTCTTTGTTTGCAGGATCAGGTGAGGTTCAGTGTCTGTGTGAGACCTGGATTTGTGTCTGTGTGAGACCTGGACCTGCCTGGCATGTGGAGGTGCAGGATCCATGGAGGGGCTCATCCCTCCCTTCTGCTGATCCCTCTCCTGGCTGCACAGACTGCTTTTGGTTCTGCCTTGCCATTGCTGCCTGGGTTTATTTTGGAGCCCAGTGGGTGGGAGCTGGCTGGCTTTGCTGTCAGGCAGGGAGGTGACAGCCCAGCAGGTTCAGTCTGGCTGAGGGGCATTGGAGGGTCCCCACACAGTGGGCAGCAGGGTCTTGGTGGGACTGGGTGGGCTTGGAAACCTGAGGGGCTGTGTTCCTCCTTGGGTTGGGGCCATCACACCAGGTTTAAGTCACAGCTCCTGGTAAACCCATTCCTAAAATCCTTCCCAGTGAGTGCTGCCGCTGTTGCTGCTCCTGGCACTGCCATCAGCTGCTCCTGCTTGGTCCTTGGTGCAGGCCACATCCCAGAGGAGGTGGCCAATGCCACAAATCACTGATTTCACATTAATGTGTGGCTCCTCTCTTCCTGTCCAAACAATTCTTGATGAACAAACTGAATTCTCTACAATATCAAGGCAAAGGAATGCTGTAAAACAAAACCAGGAGCACCTCCAAGGTCCTGGATGCCTCTGGAGGTCATGGGAATGTCAGCACATCTTGTTCACTGCAGATCTCAGACTTTTAAATATATTCTTGTGCTTTGAGGCCATGAGTGGCCTTTGCAGCCCCAAGTGGACCCCATGCCTGTGCAGCAGCCAGGAGCACAGCAGCAGGAACACTGCAACATCTCACAAGCCATCTCACAGCCAGCAAGCAATGAAATCACATTTGCTGTTTCCCTGGAGTGGTCAGGAGGGGTTCTGTGCCATTCCTGTTCTCTGAGCACGACATCCCTCCAGTGGCAGTGCTCCTGTGTCTCCAGCACTGGGTTATGTAACACAGCTGTCTGCTCCATGAATTGCCTCTGGGAACTGAATCTTCAGATCCCAACTTGTGTCTCTCAGCCTGTCAGCTCAGCCCTTCTCTGCAGGCTTTGGGAGGCCCAGGAAATATTTCAGACCTGGGAGCAGGTCCATTCCAGCACAGAAGGGGAGGTTCACTTCCATGGGGGCTTGACTTCCAGCTTCATCATTTTGGCTGTGCAGGCTCAGGGTGGTGGTGTGTGACACCAGGGCACAGGTGACTTTGTTCAGCCTTTCTGGCTGCTGGGAGCTCCTTGGAGAGTGGCCCCTGTATTCCTAGCAGACCATTTTCTGGTGGAGAGATGTGTCAGGTAGGCAAGGAGACAAGCTGTGGCTGCTCACCTCTGTCTGATGCTGTTGAGGTGTGACAGTGTTCGCAGGGGTCTCGGGATGAGGGAAGAGATGAGAATCTGACTCCATGTTTCAGAAGGTTTGATTTATTATTTCATGATATATATTATATTAAAACTATACTAAAAGAATAGAAGAAAGGATTTCATCAGAAGCCTGGCTAAGAATAGAAAAAGAAAGAATGATAACAAAGGCTCTGTCTCAGACTCTCTGTCCAAGCCAGCTGACTGTGATTGGCCATTAATTAGAAACAACCACATGAGATGCCCCAGTCTGTGCTGGCCCTGGGGATTGCCCTGATCCATTTGCAGGACTTTGCCCTTGGCCTGGTTGGCTGTCAGGTTGTGGAGTGGCTTTGATGGACATTAAATTGTGAGGCCCAGGGAGGCTGGATGGTTCCCACAGCTCCTGCAGTGGGATTGAGGACACAGCAGTGCCCTGGTGATGTCCTGGTCCTCAGCAGGGTGGGCAGGGCATGGTGTGGCAGCAGAGCACAGCAGAGCAGGCACCCAAGGGACAGTGAGAGCAGGTGCCACCTGCCCTGTGGCTCTCAGCATCTCTGTGTCCTGCTTCCCCTCTCCAGGCAGTCCCAAGGGAGTGTTCTCAGCAGTCCTGGTGTGTGATGTAGAGACTGGAGGGGTGTTTGGGGCAGGGATGGGGGTTCCTCTGCCCACTGGGGGTGTCCAGGATCTCCCAAACTGTCTGCCACCCCTCACTTGTCCTGGCCATCCCCAGCAGTGTGGTGCTATGCCACCCTTGCCCTTCTGGCAGTGCCTCACTGAGCTTGGGTTGCCTCAGGTGGCTTTGTCCTCTCCCTGTGTCATACAGATGCTTTGTCACCCTTACAGACACTGCTCCAGCTCCTTCTTGGAGGAGTTTTGTCTCTCCTGCCTGTAATCCTTGTTGAAGGGCCTCTCTAGGACATACCCTCCAGTGCTCTTCTCATTTCCAGCCTGAGTGTTTGCAATCGATTTACACACCAGTGTCAGCCCAGGAACAAACACATTTGCTTAAGGAGCTCTTTGCCCTTCTGGCTTCATCCTGGCAGGTCACCACAGCAGCTCGGGTGTTTTGTGTGGGCTTTGCACAACCCCAGCCTTCCCAGGCCCCTGCACCTGCCCCAGCTCTGGTTTTAAAGAGATGGGTACCCCAGGGTATGAGGTCTCCAGGACTTTTGACCCAACTGCTGCTCAGTGTTTCTTGTGCTTTTCAGGCTGGATTTCCCTTCACTTTCCCTGTGGGATCTGGGGTCTGTCTTTGTGGGCTGGGGTTGCCTGTGTTTGGGGGTGGCTGCTGTGCTTGGGCAGCCTCAGGCAGTGTGTGTTTGAGGGACATGGGCACAGCGAGGGCTGGCAGGACATGGTGACTCAGCTGTGTGTCACCCTGTGGGCACAGCTGTCCTGGGAGTGACCAGTCAGCCCTCCCCATGGCCTGTGGGAGCAGGCTGGCAAAGTGCCACTCTTCAGCCCTAAACCAGCCCAGTTCCTCCTGGCACTGCCCATGGGGTGGAGGGAGAATGGGGGCGAGCATGGGCTGGGAAAATGCTCAGGGCAGGGTGCCAGGGGAGCCTGGGCTGTGAATTTAGGGATGCTCAGGCCTTTGGTGCCAGGGATGCTCGTGCCATGGGGGTGCCAGGGGTGCCTGGGATGTGAGTTTAGGGATGCTCTTGCCTTGGGTGTGGGGATGCTCCTGCCATGGGTGCCAGGGATGCTCAGGCCATGGAAGCAGGAGTGCTCCTGCTGTTCCTCACCTTCCCTTTGCCACCACCTGCCTGAGGCTCCCACAGCCACGCTGTGCCCAGCGTGGTGGCACCCACTGCCAGCCCCTGGGTGCTGCCCACAGGAACTGGACACATGGACTGTTGGAAAAATCCCAGCTTTACAGAGATGGGGCAACTGAGAGGTGTTTTAAAAGATTTTATTCCATTATCAGTCTTGTTGAAGGGTGAGACATAAGAGATGTAAAACTCAACACCATTCTATCAGAAGCCAACCAATTTCCTGGTTACAGTACCTTGTAAATTTTTTTCAGCCTCTTAGCTTTTGCCACACTGCTAATACTTCTAACACCAATCACCTATGTTTTTACCCCATTTGGTCTTGCTACAATGCATCTTTCACAGTTCTAATTCTCTAAAATATCTGGGTTTTTTGCAAGGCTATAGTTTGAAACTTGTTGGAACTTGTTTCTAGTTCAATCTCTTTCTCGACAAAGTCATCTCTATTCCTTCCCTTCCTAAGTCAGCACTCTCAGTTGCCCTGTCTCTGTAAATCTGGGATTTTTCCAACAATGGGCTTTCTATGCATCATCCCAGTGCTGAGTGAGGCTACCTGGGACACTTTTGTCCTCTCTTCCTGTGCCTCTGTGGCTTTTTCTTTTGTTTCCCCTGAATATTTTATCCCAGGTGATTTTCCCTTTTCCTGTGCAGTTCTCTTGCTCTGTGATCATCAATATCCCTGATCACCAGCACCATTGATCCACCACACTGAGTGCAGTTAATATCAATTAACTGGAGTCTGATTCATGGCAACATGTTAAAAAAGAATCAAAATCAGCTGTTCTGTAATTATTTAGGGTTTAATTTAGCCCAAAGTGATGCTGGCTGGGGCTGTGTACAAATCACGAACGGGATGGGGTGGCTGTGGAACGTGCCTTGAGCTGTTAGATTTTCCAGCATCAGTCTCAAAACATGGTTATGACAATGGGAAGATGCCACCAGCTCACATCCCCAGCAGCAGACCAAGAACTCAATGTTCCAACTCAGTTTATAAGTTTTTTGACCAACCACTCAAAGCAAAAGCACATTGACAGTAGTTCTATCCAACCACTATAAGCACAGGTACCTTTGGTTAAACAATGCTTGCTTATTTTGAATGCAATAGCTGCTTGTATTAAAACACAATGCACAGAGCTCCATTATTAAGCATCAACCTTCCTAATATCTTGCTAGATAAACTTTTCTGTAGCTTAGAGAGTTATTCTAGACAAGTGTTAATACACAGACCATTGTTCTATTTGTCCTTGCTTTTCTACGGTTTAAATAATTTTTCTGCTGACCAATCTCATGGCTGCTGCTCAGCTCTAACCACAGTTCTGCTATCTCTAAGGCCTGCCTTCAACAGCTTTCCCTAAACCCTCTGAACCCTCTGATTTTGGATTCCCACACCAAAGGTTTAGTGGCACTCCTGGAACTTGTGCTGTTGCTGCTGCTGGAAAACTTTATCTCCTTTGGGCAGCACTGCCTGTTGCACCCCAGAGCCTGTGGTGTGATGGGCAGTGAGGAGGTGACCATGGAGCAGGAGCCCATCCTTAGTGTGCCTGAGGTGCAGCTGCTTCCATCTCAGTGCAGGGGCCACCTGTGGCTCCTTGGCTCAGTGTGACAGCAGCAGTGTCACAGTGCTCAGTCCCTGTTCTGTGTGCTGGGATGGAGAGGGAGCCCTGGAGGGGAGGGGACACAAGGCCATCACTGCCCTGAGCCTGTGGCACCCTTGTCTCTCTCTGCTGGTTCATGCTGTGTGTGTGAATTTGTAGGGGGATACAGTATGGGTAAATGAAGGTGGTATAGAATGTAATCTTATCCCTCAATGAGTTGCAGCTGAACCAATTACTAAAGATTAGGAGCAGGCCTGATCTTAACAGGCCACACCTGTAGCCAATAAGAACAATGGTATAAAAGAGTGGATTGGTGGGCTCTGGACTCAGATGGCTGCTGCAAGGACCAGGATCAGTCAGTGCTCTGAGGAGCTGCCTGTGAGAAACATTGAGGAGGTGTGATGCTCTGGTGACGTGGAATCCTTGCACTATAATGATAGTGGAACTATTGATATATAAGATGACAGAGCTTTTGCTATGTAAGACAACAACTTTGCCCCCACTCTCGTGGTGGTTTCGAGCCCTGGCTGCTCCTTGAGCCCTGGCTGGGATCCCCATGGCTGGATGGGTGAGCTGAGCTGGCTGCTCAGGGAATCTCTTGGCCCTCTCCTGAGTCTTTGCATCCAGGGAAGAAAGAGAGAAAGGAGCCAAAAGGTGGGGGGATATGGCAGCTGTGCCCCTTGCTGTCTGGACTGGCAGAGCTCAGCCCTCCCAGCCATCACCGGATGCATGGACTGTGGGATGTGACGTCCTCAGGCTGTCCTTGCCTCTTCCTGCTGGATTTGGAGTGGTTCCCAGCTGTGTACCAAGGGGAGAAGAAGAGCCAGAGACCCCTGTGAGCAGGAGCCCTGCTCTGGTGGGCAGTGGTGTTGTCCCCAGCAGGTGGGATGCTGGGTGGCATTGGTGGCATCAATGGTACAGCTTTGGGTGATGGTGTTTGCGGGGTCCCAGGATGAAGGAAGACAAGGGAAGACAAGGATCTGACTCCATGTTTCAGAAGACTTTATTTATTATTTTGATATATATTATATTAAAACTATACTAAAAGAAAAAGGATTTCATCAGCAGGCTAGTTAAGAATAGAAAAGGAAAGAATGATAACAAAGGTTTGTGGCTCTGACAGGGAGTCTGAGCCAGCTGACTGTGACTGGCCATTAATTAGAAACATCCAACATGGGCCAATCACAGATGCACCTGTTGCATTCCACAGCAGCAGATAACCATTGTTTACATTTTGTTCCTGAGGCCTCTCAGCTTCTCAGGAGAAAAAATCCTAAGAGAAAGATTTTACATGAAAAGATGTCTGTGACACACTCTGGCTTCCTGGGGGCTGCCTGTGCTTGCAGAGAGGGGCAGGGACCCCCAGGGTGGGGAGGGTGCTCTGCAGCAAACCCCCTCCAGCCCCAGCAGTGTTCCTTTTGCAGCTGCTCCTGCTGAGTCCTTGTCTTGGTGCTGGCACTGGGATAATCCCTTCTCTGCAGAAATGGGTTTAGCAGGGCTGAGCTGAGCAAGCCCTAAATCCTTTTACTCTTTCCTGAGATTATTCTGATGTGTGGGAGAGTGCTGCTTTCTAGGCATGCTGAGAGCAGGAGCAGCAGGGTCTGCTCAGTGGAGCTGGGCAGCAGCACAGGCAGGAGGAGGAGGAGGGTGGCCAGAAGACCTGGCATCTCAGGGACCCCAACATCACCCATGTGGGTGCACCAGGAGCTCCTGCCATGGGCACATTCCAAGAACTGTTGGATGTTTCTGATTAATGGTCAATCTCAGCCCAGCTGGCTCTGACACAGAGCCACAAACCTTTGTTATCATTCTTTTCTTTTTCTATTCTTAGCTAGCCTTCTGAGGAAATCTTTTCTTCCATTATTTTAGTATAGTTTTAATGTAATATATTTCATAAAATAATAAATCAGCCTTCTGAGACATGGAGTCAGATCCTTGTCTCTTCCCTCATCCTGGGACCCCTGTGAACACGGTCACACTGGACAGGGCTGGAGCCTGCCAGAAATGGCTCCTCTGACCCCTTGGGTTGTGTTGTGTCTGGAAATGAGGGATCTCTGGATTGGTGGTGGGGTCCTCTGCTGTGGAAGCTGCAGGTGCTGCAGTCAGTTTGGCTGCCCATGGTTTGCCAACATCAGCTGATGAGGAGAAAGTGGAAGAGGAATGGAGGGATGGACAGCCAGGATAGCCAGTGGGACACTGGACACGGGTTGGATGGTGATGAGACCACCTCCAAGACACTCCTGGAGCCCTGAGAGTCCTGGGCAGCAGCCAGGTGAGCGCAGCCCTGACATCAGGGTGGCAGTGGGTGCCTGACCATCCCTGAGTGAGCAGTGCAGAGCAGAACTCCTCACAAAACCTGCTCAGAGTGACCAGGGTCTGAGGGCGTCAGGCTGGGAATTGGCAGA
This sequence comes from Melospiza melodia melodia, assembly GCF_035770615.1. Classification (NCBI taxonomy): domain Eukaryota; kingdom Metazoa; phylum Chordata; class Aves; order Passeriformes; family Passerellidae; genus Melospiza; species Melospiza melodia. The sequence continues at coordinate 6,336,118 of NC_086214.1, forward strand.
ACTGGTGAAATGAGCTGTTCTGCCTCAGCCCAGGGTAAACCTGGCACTGGGCACATCTGCCCTGCTGTCCCTGCCCTCCCCACCACTCTGTGAGCTGGTTCCATCAGGAACTACAGGGCTGCAGCTGCTTTGAGCTCAGGCCAAACCAACAGTGCTTCTGGAGTGTTCCTGAGATACAAGGGACCTTTTTCCTGCTGAATAGTGACAAAACAAAGATACTTGCAATAGGATGTCCAGGCTGGTGGTGCTAGCTCATGGCATGGCTATGGTGCTGTGCAGCACGTGGTTCTGCATCCAGTGTTCTACCCAGTGCTAAAAACAGCACTGAGCCTGGAGAAAAAAGGCTCAGGAAGGGCCTTCTTGCTTTCTAGAACTCCCTGAAAGGATGTGGCGAGATGGGAGAAAATTTATTCCCAGAAATTGTGGTCAGGCAGTGGAGTAGGCTGTGAAGGGCAGTGGTGGAGTCACCATCCCTGGGGGGGTTTAACAGATGTGGGGATATGGTCAGTTGTGTCAATGCTGGGTAAGCTCCATGGTCTTGGAGGATTGCTCCAACCTAAATAATTCCATGATAATCCTGTTCCTTTTCAGAGGCAGTTCCCACAGTGCTGCTCTGTGTGTGTGACAGAACCCCTGCAGTAACCAAGTGCTTCGCTGTCGTTCTAAATCCCTTCAGCTCTTGTTTTAGCAGAAAACGTTCAGACAGCAAATATCTCCCATTTCCCCTTGAACTCCCCCCCCCAAATCCCAGTATTTTACAGCCTCACAGCACCACCCACGTTGTGCATGAGGCTGCAGCCCACTCTGTCAGGGTCTGTGCCCACTGCCCCCTGCTCAGCCGCGGTTTGATGCGAGGGTGCCCCAGCGGCGAGGCTGCCGCGGCGTGGGTGCAGCACCAGCTGCACTCAGGGCTGGCAACAACCATCCCCTGCATCCCAGGAGGATGATTAATCACCGTGGGGGCACTGCTGCCCATTTGCTGTTACTGGAAACCCTGCAGAGAGCTGCTTGGAAGGGCTCTGCCTCCTGGAAGTGCCTGGGAGCTGCTGATCCGCAGCGGGTGCTGCTCGGGCAGCTGCCAGCCCAGGCTGAGCCTTCCTGCCTGCCCAGAGCCATCCAAGGGCTTGGAACCCCACTGGCAGAGCTGGCACACTGGTGTTCACCAACCTGGCCACCCACACACAAACACATGGCCTGGGCATCTGTGGGGCGTTCTTGGGTAGTGCTTGGACATCCTGTTTCTCTGAATTTTTCTCTGAATTTTTCTCTGAATTACCAGGTTGGAAGAGACCTTCAAGATCATTGAGTCCAACCTCTAACACCTCTACTAAACCCTGGCACCCAGTGCCACATCCAGGCTTTGTTGAACACACCCAGGGATGGGGACTTCAGCACCTCCCCAGGCAGAAGTTTCTGCTCAGTTTCCTGAGTTGGGCAGTGTTTGGTGTCATGAGCTGCCCAAAAGCTCAATCAGGACTTGGGATTTATTTTAGTTTTCCCTTGTAAGGCTCCTTTGCTGTCTCCTGGTTTGTCTCCATCCCCTCTGCCCAGCTTGAGCTGTTGGCAAAGGGACTGAGGGAGTGGGAGGATTAGGGGTTGGCTTCATGCATGTCCCACAGCCCAGAGCAGTGTCTGTGTCCTGGCTGCTTCCCCACCATGAATGTGAGCACTCCCTAGCTTGCCTCAGGTCCTGGTGAGGCTGAGGCTGTTTGCTCAGAATTTGGGGTGAATTACAGCTTGTGTGGGTACTTTGAGGGTCTTGAATGGCAAGGGCTGGGGATGGTGTGAGTGGGCAGTGGTTCTGGATGTTAGGCCAGAGTTAGAGCTTCAGTCGACAAAAAAGAGAGAGAATGCTCCAGCTGAGGCTCTCCACGAAGGCACAGCTTCCTTATGGACACACTGCCATGCTCTGGTGTGGCATCCTCCATGCCTGCAGGGGGACATCCTACCTCACCATGGTTTTCATCATGGGCTGCAGGAAAAGCTCTGCTCTGGTGCCTGAGCACCTCCAACCCCTCCTTCTGCCCTGGCCTCAGGGTCTGCAGGGCTTTTCCTCTCACATGTTGTCATTTCTTGCTCACAGCTGCTGTTGGACATTGTTTGTAGGCACTGTCACTGATGGGCTCAGCTTGGCCAGACTGTCCTGCAGCCCTTTGGCACTGGCTGTGCTCTAAATGAGCAGCTCCTGGTGAGGGTCTGCTCACAGAGAACACCCCTGCTGCAAGTGCCAGCAGCTCCCATAGTACTGGGTTTGGAAGTTCATTAATTCATGGCTTTTCAGAATGGTTTGGGTTGGAAGGGATTTAAGGGTTAATCTTGTTCCACCCCCTGCCATGGGCAGGGACACCTCCCACTGTCCCAGGCTGCTCCATACCCCATCCAACCTGGCCTTGGGCACTGCCAGGGATCCAGGAGCAGCCACAGCTGTGCCAGGGCCTCAGCACCCCCTCTGGGAAAAATTTCTTCCTAATATGTAATCTAAATTTCTCCTCTTTTAGCTACCACAGGATGCCCTTCATTCCTCCATCCATCTTTCTGCATCCTTGCCTGTTCTGTCATACCTGCTGCAAAGTCTTTTATTGGCCAGAGTTGAAAAAAATGCTAGAAAATTAGGAAAAGGTTGAGTCAGCATCTGATGCTTTTGTTCTTGTTTCCCACAGCTTGAATCAATAAGTTGCAATGTGAAACTCTGAGCTCTGTTTCCAAGAATAAATGTCAGCCTTTGGGAACTGAAGGACTGCACAGAGGTCACTGATGTCCCAGATCTCTTTTGGCAAATGGGACTTCAGCTAGAAAATCCTTCTCCATGGAGCTGCTCTCCATCCATCCATCCATCCATCCATCCATCCATCCATCCATCCATCCATCCATCCATCCATCCATCCATCCATCCATCCATCCATCCATCCATCCATCCATCCCTATCTATCTCCTACTCTTTGCTGGCACCAGGGATTGTCCTGATCCAGGTCCATGACCTCGCCAGGCCTGGTTGAACCTCACAGGGTTCCCATGGACCCACTGCTCCAGCCTGTCCAGGTGTAAATGATCGATATGGAGAGCAACTGGAAAGTGAAATATGGAAAAGTGCTGCCATTCCAATGGGAGACTGCTGCTTATGAGCTGGAGATCATTCAGTAGGAGAAAAAACACTCCCTGATGTGTCACTTGGCTTCTTCCCTGGCAGTTTGCTGCTGAATTATCAGTGCTGGGATCCCCTGCCTGTGATCCATGAGTGCTCACAGTGCATTGCAGATGCTCCAGAGCTCCATGAGCACAGGGTGGGATGGAGCTGTGAGCCCAGGGCTGCCCACACCCTGGATACCCTACTGCTGAGGCTGCCCCGAAGGGATATCCTGGCCTGGGGATGGGGCTGGATTCATTGGGTGTTGTTGGGAAGGATGAAAGTTTGACAAGAAAGTCTCACAGATATGTATGCTTAGCAGAAAGATTTTTAAATTTAGTGTGTGATGAAGGAATAGAGATAGAAGCAAGTTTTGATGTAGAAGAAAAGAATTGCTGAGGCAGTCTCACTGGATAACCAAGGAGGCAAAGGGTGTGTTAGTTAGAAGGGGTTTTTATGCCTTAGAGCAAAGGATAAACCCACCCCAAAAAAGAAAATATTTTTACCAATTAGAAAGAGAGCACAGGCAAACAAGTCAGCAAATGTGGCAAGTAGAAAAAAGGTCTCAGAATTTTCCACTGCAAGAAAACTGAAAAACAACTTCTAGCTTAAACTGTAATGTACTGACTTTTAGTGATTGGAGAACAGTAACATGAATATGGTAATTACAGTAGTTATGATAGGCTGGAGATAAAAGTTAAGGTACAGATTGGTTCTGCTGTATTAAGATGCTCAGCAAAGAAAAGTCTATAATGCATTGTAACCAAAAGAAAAGTCTATAATGCATTTGTAACCTAAACTCAGGGTCTCCAGGCCTGCCTGCAGCTGGAGCTGACAGCTGTGGGCACAGCTCTGTCACCCACAACCCTGGACTGCTGTAACCCCTTGGATGGAATAAACTGCATTTTGGAGACTGCCTGGAGTCCCACATCTCTCATTCAGGCTCTTACAGGGTGTGGTGATGCTGAATGATTTTTCTCACACCTGAGACCTTCTGCCTAACATAGCTGGCTGGTGGATGCAATTCCTGCATCACTGGAGTGCTGGGCTGCCCTTTCAGGGACCTGTCATGTTGTTACCACGCTCCAGTTCCCCTCCAGTTGGTGATGGTGTGCTGTGTTTGGACCAGTCCCCTCTGGAGATGGTGACACGAGGACATGTGGGCTGGGGAGGTGTTACCAGAAATCCTGGCTTGTGACTGAGACAGGAGAGATGGGCTTGGGTTGATATTCCAGCCTCAGCAGCCTGAACAGGAGATGTTTACAGATGCTGGCTGATAGGGACAAAGAAATTAATCTGTCACTTGTGTTAGTGACAGGGACAGGCCATGGCTTAGCAGGGACCTTTTCACTCTCCACAATCCCTGACAGGAGGGGACAGCCAGGTGGGAGTTGGGCTGTGGGAGGACACAGTCTCAAACTACATCAGGGAAGGTATGGGTTGGATATTAGGAAAAGGTATAGGTTGGATATTAGGGAGAAATTTTTCACCAGAAGAATAATAAAGTACTGGAATGCTCTTCCCAGGGAGGTGGTGGAATCACCATCTCTGGATGTGTTTAAAAAAAGACTGGACATGGCACTGGGTGCTATAGTCTGGGTGAGGTGTTAGGGCACAGGTTGGACTCTATGGTCTTGGAGGTCTCTTCCAACCTCATCATTCTGTGATCCTGTGATTGATTCTGTCATTCTGTGGGCTCTGCTCCCAGGGAACAAGGGACAGGACAAGCGGAAACAGCCTCAGGTTGCACCAGGGGATATTTAGATTGGCTATTGAGGACAATTTCATCATGGAAAGGGTTGTCCAGCCTTGGCAGAGGCTGTGCAAGGCAGTGCTGGAGCCCCCATTCTTGGGTGGGTTTAACAGATGTGTGGATGTGGCACTTTTGTGTACATGGGTTGGTAGTGGTGCCCTTGGCAGTGCTCTGGAAAGGTTGGACTTCATCATCTCAGAGGGCTCTTCCAGCCTAATTGATTCTGTGATTCTGTGATTGAGGAAATGGGATGAATTATTGATGTTTTGGGCATGATGGCTACAAAGGACCTGTCTGGGCAACACTAGAGCCAAACACTCTTGAAGGACAGCGTGGCTTGAAAAGGCCCTGTCACCTCCCTTGTGGTGACATGTCTCCTCCTGTGTCCCCAGAGCCCTTTCCTCTTATCCTGCCTCAGTCCCTGGGGTCTGTCAGGGAGAAATTTGTTTTTTGAGAGCAAGCAACAAATCTTGAAATTGTTTTTAATCTCAGCAGAGCCTGCTTAATAGGTTTAAGCATCTTATCTGTCAGCACTGTTAATGAGTTTCCAGGCCCCACAGAGGTGGAGCAGAACTGTGTTTTCCTAATCAAGTTATCAGTTTATTAGCAAAAATGCAAATAAAAGAGTTGCTTTGGATGCAACTAAAAAAAAGTGCTCTCTGGAGAAGCACTGAGCTTCATGGCATGGATAACAGGATCAAGGCAAGGGCAAAGAATTGTCCAGTAAAGAAGGTGAAAGGCAACTGGGATGTGGCCTCTCAGATGTCTGGGACTCTCTCACAGGAGATTTTTCTTCTTAGTCATATGAGGCTCTAAATGGTGGAAGCATTTATTGAGTCACTCCATGAATGTGGTAGAAGAGCTCACCAAGAGTTAATGGATGATTAATTAGCTTTGAGGTAAATAATTAATCAAGTGGTATAGAATCCAGCAGCTCGGGGCTTGGCTTGTGATCTGTAAATACTGATGTGTGTGCAGCTGATGACCATCCTGTGCAGATATTCTTCATAGCAGCCTCCTGTGAGCCACTTCCCTTTGCAGTTTTAATAAGGAGTGTGATCCATCATTGTTCTGGTGACTGCCAGGGTGCTCAGGCTGGAAGGAACCCTCAGGTAGCAGCTCTTCAGGTACTGGAGAGAAATTCTTCTCTGTGAGGGTGGGCAGCCCCTGGCACAGGGTGCCCAGAGCAGCTGTGGCTGCCCCTGGATCCCTGGCAGTGCCCAAGGCTGGGCTGGACAGGGCAGAGGAAAAAGTTTCAAATCTGGTGCCAGGTCAGATGGGGCTTGGAGCACCCTGGGACAGTGGAAGGTGTTCCTGCCCATGGCAGGAGTAGAACAAGAGGAGCTTTTGTGGTCCCTTCCAACCCAAACCACTCCAGGTCCATGATTGTGCTGATCCGTGAGATCTGATCTGTGAGATGCCCTTGGTGCTGTTTTGGTGGGCACCATCTCCAGGTCAGCCATTGAGGGTGTGTGTGCACACAAGGATGTTTGTGCCATCTCCCATAACCCAAGGACTGCTTTTTTGGTTTCCTGTCACCTCCATGGTGCCAGTCTGAACCTGGTGGAAGCATCTTCCTCTTGGGTCTGGTCAAAAGTGCTGGGTGTCACAGAATGATGATATCACAGAGTGGTTTGTGTTGGAAGGGACCTTAAAAGCTCCTCTTGCTCCACTCCTGCCATGGGCACCTTCCCCTATCCCAGGGTGCTCCAAGCCCCATCTGCTCTGCTTTGAAACCAGATTTGAAACTTTTTCCTCTGCCATTCAAACTGTAGCCATGAAGGGAGCAGCTTCAGGGGAAAGTTATGATGGAAAATAACCAAATCCTGACATTCCCACACACCAGAGTGAGCCTGTGCCAGTTCCAGCCTTTCTCTAGTGCCATGACTGAAACCATCCCTCATTCCCTGCCTGTGGGCAATGGTTTGAACACTGACTTTTTATTGCAATGTGAGAGGTTTTTGAGTTGCAGCAATATTTCAAAACTTGCAATAATCAGTTGGATATTACAGGTGGACAGGTTGTGTCAAAGGGTTTCCAGTACCAACAATTATTGGTCTTTTAAATTAAGGGTTGCCTTAAAAGATTGGTCATATAAAGGTTCAGGAGAATGTGGCACTGTGTTTTTTGATTGCAATGCATTTCTAGCAGTCAGTTTTATAATCTTTCCTATTTTGTACAGTTACAGCATATTTTATTACTGATGGATTGTTCCTTTCACCCCTGTGTTATTGGGTTTTGTCCTAGCTGTCCATCTCTCCAAAGTAGTCAGTTGGATATTACAGGTGGACAGGTTGTGTCAGAGGGTTTCCAGTACCAGCAATTATTGGTCTTTAGTCTCTTAAATTAAGGGTTGCCTTAAAAGATTGATAATACAAAGGCTCAGGAGAAGGAGGACCTTAACCTCAGGTGAAGAGCCCCTGGGTTCAAGAAGGAGCTGACCCTGAGGAGTCTCTGGAGCTCTGAGGGCAGCTGAGGCAGAATAGGTGAATTAGTATTTATCTAGAGCAAAAAGCAGAGATGAGAAGGCAGTGCAGCTTGTATCTGTGGTTACTTCAGTTAGTCAGGGGATAGAAACCCACAGGTTTCTCCTAAAAAGTTTCTGGGTTGAAAGCAGAGCAGGGGCAGAGTGGCTGGACAGGGTTTTTCTGTGCTGCCTTTGCCTTTGGCTTGTTGAACACAAGCTGTGATGCTGCCTGCTCCTCTCAGCTGCAGGGAGCTGCTGTTCTCAGACTGACTGGTGTTCTCTTTGAAGCTTTTTGTTGAAGAAGCAATGCTGAAATTCTAAAGCTGTCTGTCAGCCAAAGCCCTGGTGCAGAACCACGGCTGGAGTGACCTCTGCCAGCCCTTTCCTCTCCTTTCCTGTTCTTTTTAGCCTGGTGGGAAAGCTTTGAGGAGAGGTAGCAATGTCAAGGCTTGAAAGGCTCCTGTTTCCATGGGAGGAGCAGCAGAGCCAGTCAGGTGCTCCCTCTGCTCTCTGAGGGCAGCAGAGCCTCCTCCTTGTGTGGCAGAGAACATTGTCCTCTCTGTACCCCTGCTTGGAAGGAGCACCAGTCTCTGTGTCCCTTCTTGTCACCCCACCCACTGTTTTGTAATGAAAAGAAATTCAAACCTCATGCTGATGCCTTGTCTTTGGGACCAGGTGAGCTCAGAGTCTCCTGTAAAAGCATCTCCTGTGCTGCTGTTGAAGGTGACTCTGCAGTGTGTTGGGTGATGATGTGGAGTGTGGGAGCACCAGGGGCAGGATGTGAGGGTGGATGGAGAGCAGAGATCTCTGCAGCCAGGTCAGGAACTTGGGGTTTATTGCAAAGGGCCTGGGGGAAGGGCCCTGCTGGGAGCTGCCAAACACAGCTTAGAGCAGAAAAGAGAAAAGAAAGGGGTAGAGAGGATGAGAGGGTGAGAGTGTAAGGGAGTAAAAAGGATGAGAGAGTAAAAGGGTAAGAGAGTGAGATTCCCATTACAATACCATAAATCTTCTGTGTTGAATATTCTGATTCTCACTAACCAATCTAGTACAAGATACAAATCCTATAGCATTTACATCCAGCCTATAAGAATCATTACATTACCATACTGTGTTACATTTTAAACCCTAAAAACTCCTCTTTGGGCCCCTTCTGCCAAGCTGTAGGGTCTGCTCTGACCCTTGGGCCTGTCTGCAAGCAGAGGGTGTGTGGCAATGTTCACAGGGATTTTCAGACTGGGGAAGAGACAAGGATCTGACTCCATGTTTCAGAAGGCTTGATTTATTATTTTATATTATATATTACATTAAATCTATACTAAAAGAATAGAAGAAAAGGTTTCATCAGAAGCCTAGCTAAGAATAGAATAGCAAAGAATGATAACAAAGGTTTGTGGCCCAGGCTCTGTGTCTGAGCCAGCTGGGCTGAGATTGGCCATTAATTACAAACATCCAACATGGGCCAATCTCAGATGCACCTGTTGCATTCCACAGCAGCAGATAATCAATGTTTACATTTTGTTCCTGAGGCCTCTCAGCTTCTCAGGAGGAAAAACTCCTAAGGAAAGGATTTTTCATAAAAGTTGTCTGTGACAAGGGTGTTGTTCCATCAAAAGGGGATCACCTTCAGTGGCCACACCATTGTTTTCCAGTTGTTCAGTAACTGAGGGATCTCAAAGCTTGCTTTCATTTCAATCTCGCTTACAGTTTCCATATTCTCAAAATCTTTTGCCAGACAATCATATTTATAAGGCTTTCCTGTTTCATCTTCCCTAACAGTGGAGTAACATTTTTTTTTTCCCGTTGAGGGCTTAAAAGTTTTAAATAATGCTGATAAAAGCAGCATGTCCCTGTCTTTGACACCACTTCCTGATGAGGTTGGGTGTGTGAGAGGAGGTGGGATTTTTCTGTGCAGGTGTGGGCTTTAGGAGGATGCAGCTGAGTGACTCATGTGTGTTCAGCCCAAGTCAGAAAGTAGGACACGTTTATGCAAGGCATGTTAACATCTCTTTAAAAATGCCTCAGCTATAAGGAGTGCCTTATTCTTGGCATCCATCTGGGTTCTTGCAGAGACAGTGCTTAGAGTGGGTAATGGCACCGTGTGTGGATTATATATCTCACCATGACCAAAAGGAATCTGGAGCTCCCAATCTGGAAGATAATTCTGTGCTCCTGAGACTACTGCAAGGGCTTTTAATAGCTGCTGGTGCTACAGGAAAGCAGCCTGGTGGGAAAGCAAGTTGGAGAATGTAGGCAGAGCATCACCCACCTTATTTTCTTCTGAATTTTAAGAAGATCCTGCTTAGTTCCTGCTGTTCCTTTTCTGCAGTGGTGGAGCCACAGCAAATGGAGCTGCTCTCCTGCTTTAGCTGGGGATGGATGTGTAACATTTGCTCTTAATTGAAAAGAAAATGAAGTGACATTTCCACCCTTCGTCTCATTCTTTTTTTTTTTTGCCCTGTTGTTCAGTTTCACATGAAAGAAATGCTGATAAAAGGGCTTGTCAGTGTTTGCCTTTGCAGCTCCATCTCCAGCTCTGAGCAGGGTGCTGGACACAGCCCCAAGACCCTGGGCAGCTTCTGCTCTCTCACTAGAGAAGCTCTGAGCTGCTTTTTCCAGCAGCCTGAAGTGAAGAAACTAGACATTAACTTTACTAATGAAGGGCTTCCCCTTGGGACCCGCCTCTGAGCCCCCCACTGGTGGGAAGGTGGTCACTGATATGGATGGAGCAGCTGGGAATGATCTCCCATCAGCTGTGAGCAGCAGAAAAACGGAAAAAAAAATCAATATTTTTATGATTGAAGTAATTTTTCATGTGAAGAATCCATATTTTTGTGATGTAAAGAGGCTTTGCTGAGTCCCTGACCAGGTGTTCCTGCAGTGAGCTGCTCTGGCACCTCAGCTGTGGGGAATGCCATGAGGACCATAACCCATGATCCCCCAGCACTGGTGTTCCTATTTCCAGTTTCCAATGCAGTAGGAGACCAGCTTGGGTCCCTGAAGGCACCAGGTTCTGACTGCCCAGGTTGGTCTCAAGCACCACCTGGAGTTCTGTGCAGCAATTTTGGCTTGGTGGGACCTGGGACTTGGAAGACTTTCCCTTCCTTCTGTGTGCCTGGGGCTCCTCATGAACGTTGCAGGATGGATGGAAATTGAAAATCCCTTCCTGATTTGCATACGGGCTAATTGCACCCAGCAGGGCTGGAGAGGACAGCCCCACATGGCTGCCCCTGTGCCCTGAGCTGCTCTAGGATCAGTTCCTGGTGGGGAGATGTTCCTGGGGGTGAAATGTTCCTGGTGATGAGGCGTTCTTGGTGGGGAGATGTTTCTCCCTCCTTGGAGGGAGGTGTTCCTGGTGGTGAGGTGAGATGTTCCTGGTGGGGGGAGATGTTCCTGCTGCTGGGGAGATGTTCCTGGTGGTGGTGAGATGTTCCTGGTAATGGGGAGATGTTCCTGCTGGTGGGGAGATGTTCCTGGTGGTGGGGAGATGTTCCTGGTAATGGGGAGATGTTCTTGGTGGGGAGATGTTCCTGGCAGTGAGGTGTTCCTGTTGGGGTTAGATGTTCCTGGTAATGGGGAGATGTTCCTGGTGGGGTGAGATGTTCTTGATGGGGAGATGTTCCTGGCAGTGGGGAGATGTTCCTGCTGGGTTGAGATGTTCCTGCTGGGGTGAGATGTTCCTGCTGGGGTGAGATGTTCCTGCTGAGGTGAGATGTTCCTGCTGGGGTGAGATGTTCCTGCTGGGGTGAGATGTTCCTGGCAGGCACATGTTCCTGCTGGTGAGCTGTGCTCTCTGACCTGCTCCTCCACAGAGAAATGTGGAGGGATCAAAGGCCTGGAGCCCCTCTGCTCTGGAGACAGGCTGGGAGAGCTGGAGGTGTTTTCAGCCTGGAGATGAGAAGGCTTTGGGGAGAACCCAGAGCCCCTTCCAGCCTAAAGGGGGCTTAAAAATAAAGAGGGAGAGTGACTTTTTACATGCAAATAGTGACAGAACAAGGGAGAACAGTTTTAATCTAAAGGAGGGGAGATTAGATTAGATTAGATTAGATTAGATTAGATTAGATTAGATTAGATTAGATATTAGGAAGAAATTGTTGCCTGTGAGGGAGGTGAGGCCCTGGCAGAGGTTGCCCAGAGGAGCTGTGGCTGTCCCTGGATCCCTGGAATTGTCCAGGGCCAGGCTGGATGGGGCACCTTGGGATGGCACGAGGTGTCCCTGCCCTTGGCAGGGGTTGGAATGGATCCCTTTGAAGGCCCCTTCCATCCCAAACCCATCCCTGGTGCTGTGATTCCCTGAAGGGCTGTGCAGGCTCCTGGTGCTCTGCTGAGCTGCTCCTGCTCCCCTCTGCCCGGCCAGGCTGGGATGTGCAGATCCTGCTGTGTCTGATGGCAGGGGGCTGGCAGGGCAGCTTTCCCTGTGGGGGGGGGTTCCATGGCCTCCTCCAGGACAGCTCTGGGGAGTTTGCTGGAGTTCTGCAAGCAAAGCCCCCCATTCACTCAGCAGCCTGTGTGGGCAGTGCAGGGCAGTGGGCTCCAAACATGGCTGCTGATGCTGCTCTGTCTGGGAGCCTTCTCCTGCATCCCCAGTGCCTCCCCCTGCCTCTGCTGCCTGTGTCAGAGCTCTGCCCTTGGCAGAGACCAAAATAGCTCCCACAGAGCTGCTGAAATGTCAGCAGGGAGCAGGCAGAGCTGGGCCACAGTGCTGCTGTGTGTGCAGTGGGACAGTGTCCTGTGCTCTCAGCGTGGGACACACACCCACGGCTGTGTTAAACCCATCAGTGGCTCCATCACTGTCCTGGGCAGCTGTGCCAGGGCTTGACAGCATTTTAGGAACAAATATTCCCCAAAATCCAACCTAAATCTCCCCTGGTGCAGCTTAAGGCCATTTCTTCTTGTCCTGTCCCTTGTTCCCTGTGAGCACAGCCTGACTCTCACCTGGCTGCACCCTCCTGTCAGGGACTTGGAGAGAGCAGAAGGTCCCTCCTGACCCTCCTTTTCTCCAGGATAAGCCCCTCCAGCTCCCTCAGCCCCTCCTGGTGCTCCAGACTCTTCCCTATCTCTGGGTATGAGATGCCTAAAACTGCACTCAGGATTGGAGGGAATGGGGAAGGCAAATCCTGCAAAGGAAGGAATCTGGAGAATGAATTGGCAGAGGAGAGTGAATTGCAGAGTGTGAAGATGGAGCCATAATTAAAGGAGACAGACAGTAAGAGGATCCAGCATGAGAGGGGGGAGGAGGGTTTGGGGGAGCTGCAGGGGTTTGGGGCTGGGAGAGAGTGGGAGAGCTGAGGGGAGCACCAGGAGACAGCACACTGAAATATTGCCTGTGCTAGGGCTGGGCAGGGTGAGTGAGCCCTTGGCAGGTGTTCTGTGCAGTGCCAGCCCTGCATCCATCCTGTTCCCCCCTCCCATCCAGCCCAGGCCATCCTTGCATTGTTCTGAAGGAATTTGTAGCATTTCTGTTATTTTCTGTTCATTCCATTGTGTGATTTCATCTTTCTTGTTAAAGATGTGCTTGAGTTTTCTCCCTCCTCCCTCCCCCTGTCAGAGGTCACCAGCCCTGCAGGGAGCAAGGACACTGAGGGAAAACTGGGGTGGGGAAGAGGGGAAGAAAGCAAGGCTGGGTGGTGTGCTTGCTTTTGGGATTCCCTGTCCCCACATCTGCTGGATGAAGGAGATTTCCCTGCAGCGAATTCCAGAGATTTCCCTGCCTTGACTTCTTGAGATCTCCCTGCCTTGACTTCCTGAGATTTCCCCTGCAGTGAATCCCTGAGATCTCCCTGCAGTGAATGGCTGAGATCTCCCTGCAGCGAATTCCTGAGATCTCCCTGCAGTGAATCCCTGAGATCTCCCTGCAGTGAATCCCTGAGATCTCCCTGCAGTGCATTCCTGAGATCTCCCTGCAGTGAATTCCTGAGATTTCCTTGCAGCGAATTCCTGAGATTTCCCTGCAGTGAGTTCCTGAGATTTCCTTGCAGCGAATTCCTGAGATTTCCCTGCAGTGAGTTCCTGAGATTTCCCTGCAGTGAGTTCCTGAGATTTCCCTGCAGTGAATGGCTGAGATTTCCCTGCAGCGAATTCCTGAGATTTCCCTGCAGTGAGTTCCTGAGATTTCCCTGCAGTGAATGGCTGAGATTTCCCTGCAGTGAGTTCCTGAGATTTCCCTGCAGTGAGTTCCTGAGATTTCCCTGCAGTGAATGGCTGAGATTTCCCTGCAGCGAATTCCTGAGATTTCCCTGCAGTGAGTTCCTGAGATTTCCCTGCAGTGAATGGCTGAGATTTCCCTGCAGTGAGTTCCTGAGATTTCCCTGCAGTGAGTTCCTGAGATTCTCCTGCAGCGAATTCCTGAGATTCCCCTGCAGTGAATGGCTGAGTGCTGGGAGGAGGCACTGATGGTGATGATGATGACACAGCAGTGACGGTGACACAGCAGTGACGCTGCGCTGCCGCCGGGCTGGGGAGGAGAGGGAGCTGCAGCGAGCGTGCCAGGGAGCACGTCGGCACTGCCAGGGACTGCTGGGCATTGCTGGGCACTGCCAGGGACTGCCGGGCAATGCTGGGCACTCCTGGGCACTGCCACGGCTGTGGGGGGCAGTGCACATGGCTCACAGCTCCCACACCCCTCCAGAGCACTGGGAGCCCTGGCACGGGGCTCCCATGGCACACAGCTCCAGGTGCACGTGGCTCCCATGGCACACAGCTCCTCTGGCTCACAGCTCCCATGGCACACAGATTCCCATGGCTCACAGCTCCCATATGCCTGCAGAGCACTGGGAGCCCTGGCACAGGGCTCACATCGTGCACAGATTCCATGGCACAGGGCTCACATGGCACACAGCTCCTGTGGCACACAGCTCCCAGTGCATATGGCTCTGATTTCACACAGTTCCCATGGCACACAGCTTCTCTGGCTCACAGTTCCTGTGGCACACAGCTCCCACAGCTCACATCTCCCATGGCACACAGCCCCTGTGGCACACAGCTCCCATGGCACACTCCTCCTGTGGCACACAGCTCCCACAGCACACAGTTCCCACACAGCTCCCACAGCGCACAAGCCCAGTGTGGCATGTGACTCCCATGGCACACAGTTCCCATGGCACACGTCTCCTCTGGCACACAGTTCCTGTGACACACAGCTCTTGTGACACACAGCTCCCCATGCATGTGGCTTTCATGGCACACAGCTCCCATGGCACACAGTTCTGTGGCACACGGCTCCCAGTGCACATGGCTCCAATTTCACACATCTCCCATGGCACGCAGCTCCTCTGGCACGCATCTCCTGTGGCACACAGCTCCCACAGCACATTACTGCCACAGCACACAGTTCCCACACAGCTCCCAAGGCAGACAGCTCTCAAACTGTTCATTTCCCACAGCTCACAGCTCCTCCAGCACACAGCTCCCACAGCGGGCAGCTCCCCTGGCACACAGTTCCCATGGCACAGGGTTTCTGCAGCTTCCCTGGCACACAGCTTCCCTGGCACAGGGCTCTCATGGCACATAGATTCCCGTGGCATACAGGTCCTCTAGCACACAGTTCCTGTGACACACAGCTCCCACAGCACACAATCCCACGTGGCATGTGACTCCCGTGGCACACGGCTCCCCTGGCACACAGGTTCCATGTCACGCAGCTCCTATGGCACACAGCCCCCATGACCCACGTGGCATGTGACCCCCATGGCTCACAGCCCCCAGGCAGCAGCTGGAGGGTGCAGGGTGGATGGATGGGGAGGTTCTGGGCACAGCTCCGTGCTGGGGGGCCTGGTCAGAGCCTGCCCAACCTGCTGGGGGAGGGAGGTCCCCAGCCCATGGTAGGTGTGTTTCCCTGCTCCAGAGCTGCATCAGGAACAAGTTGTTTCTGATTTTGGTGAATTAACAAGCAAAAGATGGAGGCAGTGAGTCAGCCTTGGGGTGGGGATCATGGGAGAGGGCCCAGCACATGTAACTCACATGCAGGCTCAGAGCTGGCTCACTCCTGTGCTTGGAGCTGGGTGTACAGGTGGGGATGGATGCACCAAACCCTGCCTTGCTGCTGCCATTGGCTGCAAAAAATGTTGGGCTGGGCATCAGGAGGAGATGTTGTACCATGAGGGTGCTGAGGCCCTGGCACAGGGTGCCCAGAGCAGCTGTAGCTGCCCCATCCTTGGAAATGCTCCAGGCCAGGCTGGACAGGGCTTGGAGCAGCCTGGGACAGTGGAAGGTGTCCCTGCCATGGCAGGGGGTTGCAATGAGATGAGCTTTAAGGTCCCTTCCAGCCCACACCACCCTAAAAGTCCATGGCTATATGAAAAGATCCCTGAACAAGTACCCAGCACTGTGAGGTGGATTTTTCTCCCTTTTTGACCTTTCCCTGAGAATGAGCCACAGGATCTCTCAAATTTACAGGGCAACCTGAGGGTTATACCTTCCTTCCAACTCGGAATTTTGGGCTATCCCATTTCCTTGAGTTAGTGGAGTCTGGAGAAGCTGCCAGACAAGCACTGTGCAGGGATGGTGGCTGCAGCTGACAGTGACTGCAGGTGACAGTGGCTGCAGGATGTCCTTAAAGCCCTTCCCAGCTACTGTGACCTGCCTGTGTGTTGTCCTTGCTGGGACCTGACAATTTCAATCAAATAACAGTTCCCTGCACTTCAGTCAGTGTTTAAAAACATAAATAGTGCTCTTTTTTGTTTTGGGGTTTTTTTTGTTGGTTTTTTTTTAGTTGTTTTTTTTTTTTTTTTTATTTTAGGTGGGGTTTTTTGTTTGGTTCATTGTTTTCTTTTGGTTTGTGTCTTGTTTGTTAAGGAAAAAATCTGGATTCAGCACATTCAGTTGTCTGCATTCTTTGTGGGTGCATTTTGAGTCTTTATTTCACACCCAGTGCTTTGGGTACCAACTGCAGCATCTCAAGGGCATTCCCAGCTGAAGCTCTGGGAGGTAGGACTGCTTCTGGTCAGTTTTTTTCTGCCAGTGCTATAAAAAGTTTTCAGCCAGAGGTAATACTTGCTCTTTACAATGGAAATATGCAACTCTAAAAATAACCTCTCCACAATTCTCCAGCTGGCTTCCTTCCTGCACAAAGCCCTGTGTCTGTCTGTCCAAGTGGGCTCACTGAGGGTCACCTTGTGCAGGGGTGAGGGACATTCCTCCCTCCTGAGTCCCTCCATCAGGCCCTCCCTCCATCCCATCCTTTGGGATGTTCAGTCATGGGGCTCCTCATGGGCAGAGACCCACTCTCTCATCTGGAACAATTTAATCCAGCATTTGGGCTGAGTCTGATGTTGGGAAGAGCTGTGGGGTGTCCCAGGAGCTGGGGAGGGATGGGTGAAGGGCCTCAGGATACTGAAGTATGGGAATAATGCTGCCAAAAGCAGGAGAGCCTCAGGGAGGTGAACTCGGTCCAAAGCAAGGTCCTGATCTGGGCTGGGGCAATCCACAGGGCCAGGACAGACTGGGGGATGGATGGATGGATGGATGGATGGATGGATGGATGGATGGATGGATGGATGGATGGATGGATGGATGGATGGATGGATGGATGGATGGATGGATGGATGGATGGATGATGGATGGATGGATGGATGGATGGATGGATGGATGGATGGATGGATGGATGGATGGATGGATGATGGATGGATGGATGATGGATGGATGGATGGATGGATGGATGGATGGATGGATGGACATGAATGGATAGATGATGGATGGATGGATGGATGGATACATGGATACATGGATACATGGATACATGGATACAGAAAGGACTGGAGGATTCTGCTGGGTGACAAATGGGGTTTGAGCTATCCATGGGCACTGGCAGCCCAGGAAACCAAATGTCTCCTGGGCTCACCCTCAGCACTGAGGGCAGCAGGACAGGGAGGGGATGTTCCCCCTCTGCTCTGAGACACCCTGGAGCTGCTCCAGCTCTGGGGTCCCAGCACAGGACAATGGTGTTGAGCTGAAGGTGGAGTTAGTTTGGACATGTGGGAAAAATGTCAGACCAAGAGGGGCTGGCACAGGGTGCCCAGAGCAGCTGTGGTTTCCCCATCTCCCCATCCCTGGAAGTGTTGAGGGCCACATTGGACCAGGCTTGGAGCAACCTGGTCCAGTGGAAGGTGTCCCTGCCCATGGCAGTGGGTTGGACTGGATGACCTTTGAAGGTCACTTGCAACCCAAACCACCCTGTGAGTCCATGATCCTGTGATTAAAGCTTGGGATAAAAAGGAATTAAATTGTTCCAGACATCTCTGTTTGATTCAAACCCTACAGAATTGCAATTGCTTGTCTCTGATCCCAAATTCAGCCTAGCTTGTGTTCCTCAGACCTGGAAGAAAGATTTGTTTGGATGAAGTGTGAAATATCTTTGTCACAGCCTGGGAGAAGGACCCTTCAAGGGCAGGACCCTTCAGTAGCAGGGTCACCCAATCATCTGGATGGTCCTGTCTTGCTCCTTGATATCAAGTGCTCACAGAATAAATTTAAAGCACTTTATCCTCCCTGCAGGCCTCAGTGTTTCTTACCACTTCTCTGTGCCTCCTACTCCTGGAGTTTCACTTGCCATGGATTTACATTTGCCTGTGTTCTCCCATGGGTGGTGAGGGGGAGAATATTTTCCCACCTTTTCCCAGTGTCACAGAAACTGGAGCTGGGGGTCACAGGGAGCCAGAAAACCCACCAGCAGTGGCCTGGAGGACAAGCTGAAGTTTTCTTGAGATGCTTAAAGAAGAGCAGAACCTCTCAACTATTTTGGTGCATAAGTAAAGGAAAATGGGAGAATAATGCAGAAAGGACACAAACATATGGGAGACACTTCCCTTTTTTTTTGGGAAATACATTATTTATCTTATGCTGAATAAATTCCAACATTCCAGCAGTAAATCAGTTTGTTGCTAAACAGTTGATACCAAAAATAGGCACTGCTGGATTCAGTCTGCCTGAAGGTATTGATTGGGAAGTTTTCCAGGAGCTGAGTAAGACGGTGCCTTTGCCATTAGTGTTGATTTCCAATAATTTCTGGCATTCCTAGTGGGCACTGGGAGCTTGGGAGGTAGAAGAGCATTGATTCTAAAGAGAGAGGGAATGAGCTGGGTAATTATTGACTGATTAAACTGACCTTGCTTCTGAGTAAAACAATGGAGTATTCAAAGTGGGGTTCGATTGGGAGAACTAAGGAAGGTAAGACAATGAGTGTTGTAAAAACAGAGCAGAGGAGCTTTAGTTGGTACCTGTGCCCTCAGTGTGTGTGGGAGGGCTGGGGCAGATTTGGTCCATGTGAGCTCCAGCACTGCATCTCAAGGGCCCTGTGTCCATCCTGGAGCTGCCAAGGGTGTGTGTGTGGGAGAGTGGGAGCAGGCAGTGGAGGATTGGTTTCTGTAGTGCTGCCCTGGAGCTAACAGGATGAATGGAAGGAGAGCCATGGGCAAGGCAGAAGAAGGCCATGGGCAGGGAAGGAGTGTTTGCTCATCAGCCAGCTGATTGCTCCAGGAGAGCAGCTTTGGGTTGATGCTGCAGGGCTGAGAGGCTCTGACAGATGGGCACATTTGCAGCATGTGGGAGCAGCCATCCACTGCCCTTTTCTTGCATGAACTTTGTTTTATTTTTTATTTTTTTGTTTATAATATTTTTGCATTTGTTTTATTTTTGTTTTATTTTTATTATTTATGTTTTATTTGGGTGCCCCTGCCGAGGGTGGAATGCAGGGGCTGAGCAGTTCTCTCCTGTCCCCCTCTGCCTGCTCCCCATTCTGTCATACCTGCTGCAAATGGTTGTGTTGGTCAGAGTTGAAAAAAATGCTAGAAAATTAGGAAAGGGTTGAGTCAGCATCTGATGTTTTTGTTCTTGTTTCCCACAGCTTGAATCAATAAGTTGCAATGTGAAACTCTTGAGTTTTGTTTCCAAGAATAAATGTCAGCCTTTGGGAACTGAAGGACTGCACAGAGGTCACTGATGTCCCAGATCCCTTTTGGCAAATGGGACTTCAGCTAGAAAGTCCTTCTCCATGGAGCTGCTCTCCATCCATCCATCCATCCATCCATCCATCCATCCATCCATCCATCCATCCGTCCATCCATCCATCATCCATCCATCCATCATCCATCCATCCATCCATCCATCCGTCCATCCATCCATCATCCATCCATCCATCCATCCATCCATCCATCCATCCATCCATCCATCCATCCCTCATCCATCCATCCCTCATCCATCCATCCATCCATCCATCTATCCATCCATCCATCCATCCATCCATCCATCCATCCATCCATCCACCCATCCATCCATCCATCCCTCATCCATCCATCCATCCACCCATCCATCCATCCACCCATCCATCCATCCATCCATCCATCCATCCACCCATCCATCCACCCATCCATCCATCCATCCATCCATCCATCCATCCCTCATCCATCCATCCATCCATCATCCATCCATCCATCCATCCATCCATCCCTCATCCATCCATCCATCCATCTATCCATCCATCCATCCACCCATCATCCATCCATCCATCCATCCATCCATCCATCCATCCATCCATCATCCATCCATCCATCCATCCATCCATCCATCCATCCATCCATCCATCCATCCATCATCCCTCCATCCCTCATCCATCCATCATCCATCCATCCATCCATCCATCCATCCACCCATCATCCATCCATCATCCATTCATCCATCCATCCATCCATGCATCCATCCATCCATCATCCATCCATCCATCCATCCATCCATCCATCCATCCATCCATCCGTCCATCCATCCATCCATCCATCCATCATCCCTCCATCCCTCATCCATCCATCCATCCATCCATCCATCCATCCATCCATCCATCCATCCATCCATCCATCCATCCATCCATCATCCATCCATTCCCCAGTCTGTGCTGGCCCTTGAGATTGTCCTGACTCAAGTGCAGAATCTTTCTAGCCAATCTCATCTCTGGTACCTTTTAAAACAGATTTCATTTGCATTGCTTTAAGGCCATGAAACACTATGGAAGATGTTTTTGCCAAATCTCTACAGTTCCTAGGAAGGATTCCTTATTATTTGCTCCCAGAGATCAGATCCTTGTGGGACTTTCAGCTCTGTGCTTCCTCTTTAAAAGATACCCAACATTTCATAAATGAAAGTTCCTAGATAAATAAGAAAGGTTTATTTTTTTAAAATTTTCTTCAAGGAACTGTTCCCAGAATCTTCTTTCATTTTTTATTGAAAGAGCTAAATCTTTGCCAAAAAGATCCTTCTATCTTTGCTAGGTAACTCAGCTGGGAATTAGCTTGGAATTGCACTTTTCTCGATGATGTTTGTTGGTTATTGTCAGTAAAGACTTGAAGGTTGCTGAGGTGAACTTTCTTAGTCCCAGCAAAGAGTCAAGGGCTGAGCACCTTGTAAGCAAAGTCACTGTCACCATGCTGTCCAGAGAGATAGAGTGACAGTACCTGTGGAGGGTGGAGGTCTGTGCCTGCCTGTTCCTGCCTGCTCTCTTGCCTGCTCCTGCCTGCTCCTTCCTGTGTGCCTGTTCCTCCCTTCTGCTTCTGCCTGTTCCTGCCTGCTTGCTCTTGATCCTGTCTGCTCCTTCCTGACTGCCTGCCCCTGTCTGCTCCTGCCTGCCCCTGCCTATTCCTGCCTGCTCCTGCCTGCTCCTGCCTGCCCCTGCCTGCTCCTGTCTGCTCCTGCCTATTCCTGCCTGTTCCTGCCTATTCCTGTCTGCTCCTGCCTGCCCCTGCCTGCTCCTGCCTATTCCTGCCTGCTCCTGCCTGTTCCTGCCTGCTCCTGCGCCTATTCCTGCCTGCTCCTGCCTGCTCCTGCCTGTTCCTGCCTGTTCCTGCCTGTTCCTGCCTATTCCTGCCTGCTCCTGACTATTCCTGCCTATTCCTGCCTGTTCCTTCCTGTTCCTGCCTATTCCTGCCTGTTCCTGCCTGCTCCTGCCTATTCCTGTCTGCTCCTGCCTATTCGTGCCTGCTCCTGCCTGTTCCTGCTTGTTCCTGCCTATTCCTGCCTATTCCTGCCTGCTCCTGCCTGTTCCTGTCTGTTCCTGCCTATTCCTGCCTGCCCCTGCCTGTTCCTGCCTGCTCCTGCCTGCTCCTGCCTGCTCCTGCCTTCCTGTTCCCTCCTGCCTGCAGTGTCACCAGCCTGGCCTGTGTGCTCTCTGTCAGACAGGGGCCTCATCAGCTGTTGGCAGAGGGAGGAGGAGGAGTCTGTGCCCCTGCCTGCACCCTGCACTGCCTGGGCTCCCTCCCAGGCAGGTCACAGCTGGCCCTGGGGCTCCTCAGGAGTCTAAGACTTGACCTTGGACCAAAGACTCCTTCTCCCTCCCAGCAGAGATTGGGGACACGTGGCCATGGGCATGGACATCTCTGCTCTCGCTGTGCTCGGTGCCAGTGGGAATGGAGCAGACATCCCGTGGGATGTGGGGAGCTTGGCTCCTGCTCTGGAACATCCCCTGTGCCCCCTCAGTGCCCCTCTGGCATGAAGGGATGCTGGCCCTGGCACAGCAGTGTTGTGGTACTCCAGCTTCCCGTGGCTGTGTGTGCCCGGCTGGGGATGGTTAAATAATCTCAGTGAGTCACTTAAACAGACACAGTGCATGTGAAAATAATTGTCTGGGCAGCCTGTGCCTGCCAGGCTGCCAAGTAATCCTCACACGGCCTGTGACTCAAACCCAGCCAGAAGGAGTGTTCTTCATGCTGCTCAGTTGGAAATGTTTGAGGGAAGGCATCCAGCCCTGTTCCCTGTCCCCTCTTCCACCTGTGGCCCTTGCTGGGTCCCTGAGTGGCCAGCACAGGCTGTGCTCTGCCCTTGTCCTGTGTGTCCTCAGTGGCAGCTTCACAGCAGCGTGTCACAGCTCATAATGGACCTTCAAGACCATCTCATATCTCATATCTCATATCTCATCTCATCCTCCTACCATGGGCAGGGACACCTTCCACTATCTCAGGTTGGTCAAGCCCTGTCCAACCTGGTCTTGGACACTCCAGGGATCCAGGGGCAGCCACAGCTGCTCTGGGCACCCTGTGCCAGGGCCTCAGCACCCTCACAGAGAGAAATCTCTTCCCAATATCCCATCTATCCATGTCCTCTGGCAGTGGGAGCCATCCCCTGTGTCCTGTCCCTCCATCCCTTGTCCCCAGTCCCTCTCCAGCTCTCCTGGAGCCCCTTTAGGCACTGGAAGGGGCTCTGAGCTCTTCTCCAGGCTGAGCACCCCCAGCTCTCCCAGCCTGACTCCAGTGGGGGCTCCAGCCCTTGGGGCGTCTCTGTGGCCTCCTCTACACTTGCTCCAGTAGCTCCACATCCTTCCTGGGCTTGGGACTCCAGAGCTGGCAGCAGGTCTGCAGGTGAGGTCTCAGAGCAGAACAGAGGAGGGATCCCTCAGCCTGAGCTGACAGGAGAAGGGAAAGCACGTGGCAGTGAGTTAGGAGAAATTGTTCAGTAGAATTGAAGGTGGATGTGGGTGGGAAAGACCTTGGAGGCCCCTGGCCAGTCCCCTCCAGCCTTCACCCAGCCTTGTGCAGAACATCCATAAGGACAGACATCCACAGACATCCCACAGACATCCCTCGGCCTCTCTGCATCTGCTATTTGACCACCATCATGGATGCTTTTCTTCTCAATATCTAATCTGCATTTTGCTTGCCCCAGCACTGCTTGTCCTTTTCCTGTGCACCCCCAACTTCAGTAGGAAGCTGAATGTCACCTGCAGGGACCAGCAGGACACCTGGCCCAGCTTCTCTCCACCCTCCTGCAGGGTGGTCTCACACAGCAGTAGGGACCCCTCTGGCTTTTCTTTGTCCAGGTGAACAATCCCAGCTCCCAGCCCATCCCTGTGCCCATGGCAGCCTCCTGTCTCCTCTTGTCTCCTCTTGTCTCCTGTTGTCTCCTCTTGTTTCCTCTGGTCTCCTGTTCTCCTGGTCCTTGTCTGCTTACCCAGCCTGGCTGGCTGCAGGGAGTTACTCAGCCCAGGCTGGTTTATTTCTTTATTAAGAAATAATTTTTAATTCCTTATTATTACAGTTTTTAATTTCTTATTATAACAGTTTCTTATTTTTATTACTTTCCTGTTATTGGAAATTTTTATATTTCCTATAAATTCTTTCAAGTAATTACTTCACATTACCATTTCTTGTAATTTCTTTATTTCTTATTATTACAAGTTTTTTTTTAAGAATGGGGAAAAAATTAGTCACTTAAATGAGAACTTAACCTGAAAATGTCCTCTTTCTACCACTGCATTTGTGCCCTTCTACAGCAAATATCCTGGGGTGAAGGACTTCACAGATGTGTTCCTTCTCTCCTCTTCCCAGTAGTGCTGAAGCTTGTAGCTCAGGGATGGGGATGTTTATAGCTGCCAGAATGATAGGACCTTCCCCCAGAACATTCCCATCATCAGGATTTTCTAATTATGCATATGACTGGCAGCTGGCATCAGAACCATTGACATGAGTCAGTCAATATGCCTCAGCTCTATTAAACTAAGTTTTATTTAATTAAGTCTTGATCTCATCAAAATCAAGAGGGAGTGTTGGGGTGGCAGCAGGGAGAGCTGCAGTGGCAGACCCCAGGGGGGTCCCACTGATCTGGGTTTGCTGCTCCAGGGGCTCTGCTGATTTCTGGGAGAGAAACCTGGCTGTGATCACAGGGTCACAGGGATTGAAGGGGATTTGAAAGGTTCCACCCCTGCCATGGCAGGGACACCTCCCACTGTCCCAGGCTGCTCCAAGCCTCATCCAGCCTGGCCTTGGGCACTGCCAGGGATCCAGGGGCAGCCCCAGCTGCTCTGGGCACCCTGTGCCAGGGCCTCAGCACCTTCATGGTCTGACATTTCCTCCCCATGTCTAACCTGACCTCATTCTTGTATTCTTGTTAAATTTAACACTTGTGTTGGGGCCCCAGAGCTGGAAGCAGCTGGAGGTCTCAGGAGTGTGAGGAGAGTCCAGCATGGAGCATGGGGTGGTGGAAGTGCTCCCAGTCTGGGAGTGGAAGTTTTTCCAGTCTGGATTTTGGGAGTTTCCCAGTCTGGATTGTGGGAGTGCTCCCAGTCTGGATTGTGGGAGTGCTCCCAGTCTGGGGGTGGGAGTGCTCCCAGTCTGAATTGGGGAAGTGCTCTCAGTCTGGGGGTGGAAATTTTCCCAGTCTGGATGTGGGAGTGCTCCCAGTCTGGGAATTGGGAGTGTTTTTAGTCAGGGGTTGGAAATCCTTCCAGTTTGGGGAGTTCTGGAGTTCTCTGCTTTTAACCCCCTGTGTTCTCAGAGGTGTATCCATGTCCTCAGTGGCCACACCAGGTGCCAACATTCAAATTTCAGCACTGATTGGTTTGACCACAAGCTCCCAAAAAACTTACTTCCTTTTCAAACCAGGACAGGGGGTTGAAGGGCTCCCAGCTCTGGTCTCTACACTCTGCAGGGCAGCAGATTTCAGTGGTGGCTGCAGCACACCCATGTTTGCTCTTTGCTCTCTCCCCAGAAACAAAAGAGGAGCTGGAGGAGCTGATGTCCGACATCAAGAAGACGGCGAACAAAGTGCGCTCCAAACTAAAGAGTGAGTGGTGACACACTAAACTAAACTAAACTAAACTAAACTAAACTAAACTAAACTAAACTAAACTAAACTAAACTGCCTGGCATGGAGCTGTGGGCTCTGCCTGGAGCACTCCTGTCCCAGGCTGGAAATCCTCCCAGGGATCAGCATCACCTTCCCTCCCTGCTGTACCCTCCTGATGCTTTTGTTTGCCCTTTTTGTCCCCTTGTGCCTCATTCCCAGAAGGGGATTGAGGGAATGGGGCCAGGAGCAGCTGGTGGGCTCTGAGTGAGTCCTGTGCCTCACCTCTGGCAGGGCTTGGAGCCTGGGCAAGCCCCAGCTTGGCCAAAGGTTCTGTTCAGGTCTGGGTGGGTGAGGAGGTGCTGCTGTGGGATGTGCTGCAGGATGTCACCCTAGGTTTCCACTACTGGAGGAGTCATTCAGACTCTGAGGTGTGAGAGCAAGGTGGTGTCTGCCCACTGATGGTCAGGGTTGTGCTGGAACACTCAGACAACCCAGAATTCCAAGACTGGGCCCCAGGGGACTGAGGGAGTCCAAGAGGATGGCAGAATCTTGAGACAGGGGGCAGGTCACCCTGGCACCTTGGATTTGCCTGTGGTGGTATGGACATCAGTCTGGGGTTTGGTTTGCACTGGTGCAGGGGACCTGGCTGTGTCTGAGGGGTAGGAGAGGAGCTGGTGCTTCCCCCAAGGCAGCAGTGTCCTCACTAATCCCAGGTTTTGTGGGAGTCTGGCAGTCCTGAAGGACTCAGGTATGCCCAGAGCCCTGTGTAAGGTCACCCCTGGTGTGGCCATGTCCCATGTGAGGGCCAGGAGACCTGTACCCCTTGTTCCCATGCTCCCTCTGTCCTCCTAACACATGATCTAACCTAGAGCCAGGAAGGAGAGCCAGGGATATCTTACCTAATCCAGAGTCCAAGGGATCCATTCCATGGCCCTGGACACACTGGGATCCCTGGTGATAGGATTTGGTCTTAAAAAAAACCAAAAATCCTTTTCCATAAGTGTGTTGTTCAGTGTTTTGTAAAGGACTTTGAGAGCCTGAAGGATTGCAGGACAGGCTGCTTTTGCCTGCTTCCAGAAAAGCCTCTCTGCTGTCATGTTTACCTGGAGCAGCAGATGCCTGGTGCTTGTGCTGTGTCCCACATTGCCTCCTGGCCAGCATGATCAATGACAGAAAACAGTCAGGGCTGATCAAAAACAACAGCTGCTGACAACAAACTGACTTCTTCAGGCCAGACATTACTCATGCAGGGCATAATTCTGATTGCCAGCTTCTTGGGAAAATGGGATTTTATTAGTTATCAGAAATGCCCAGTGTGTGCCAGTGCCATTCCATGGGAATGGGAGTGCTCTGTGTGGGTGTGCAGGAGGGACTGATGAATGCACTGAGCTGTGCTGGGGGTGAGCCCTGCTGCAGGAGGAGCCTGCCCTGTGCTGGGCTTGAGGGACTGATCCAGGATGGAAAATGCTGGTCTGAGAGCTCTGGGACACCAGTGTTGGGAATGGGGTCTTCAGCCAGACTCTGGAGATGCCACTAAGGCTGTTTGCCAAGAGGTTTATCAATGTGCCCACCCAGGGATGCCAAGATCTCAGAATCTTGCTTTATTGCAGCCCAAAACACATGAAAAGTCTCTGTTTTGGCCCACACATTTGAAGAATGAGTCAGAGTTCTTCAGTTTTTGGTCTCAGAGTTGTTTGTTGTATCTTATCTATAAAAATTTTTACAATTACTTCCCAATACCTATCACCTATGTTAGACAGTGAGCTTCCACTCTAAACCAATCCCAAAGTGCCAACATCACAGCAGAAGATGGAGGTAGAGAAGAAGAAGAAAGGCTGGACACACCCAAGTCCTTCCATCTTGTCCCCAAAACCCATATTCTAAAAACCCCAAAATCTACTTTTTCACCTAGTGATAATTTTATTATTACACTACTTAAACTTCTGTGGCTTTCAGGTCTTCATACAAAGCTGGTAATTTGCTCCATGGGTCACAATCAAACCCACTGGTGCTCTGGGCTGTGCACCAGGGTCTCTGAGCCCCCTGGCAGGGGTCCTGGCAACTCTGGACACCCAGAGGGATGCACTGAGCTCCGACATGCCACCAGCTCACATGGCTGGTTCAGCTGGAGATGTGTGTCCCTGCACACTGGCCAGCCTGCTGATTGGAGCTTTCTTCCAAGTTTTATAATCCCCTGAAACTAAATCTTTGAGTTATTATGTCCTGAGCTGGCCTTGAGGAGCAGCTCTCATAGAATCCTGGAATAATGGGATGGTTTGAGTTGGAAAAGGCCTTAAAGGAAATCCCATTTCACGCCCTGCCACGGGCAGGGACACCTCCCATTACTCCAGGCTGCTGCAAGCCCTGTCTAACCTGGCCTTGGGCACTGCCAGGGATGGGGCAGGATTGCTGGTCTTGCTCTGTGCCAGCCCTGCAGTGTGACCATGTTCACAGGGATCTTGGGATGAGGGAAGAGATGAGGATCTGACTCCGTGTTTCAGAAGGCTTGATTGATTATTTTATGTTATATATTACATTAAAACTATACTAAAAGAATAGAAGAAAGGATTTCATCAGAAGGCTAGCTAAGAATAGAAAAAGAATGATAAGAAAAGCTTGTGACTTGGACTCTCTCTCCAAGCCAGCTGACCATGATTGGCCATTAATTACACACATCCAACATGGGCCAATCCCAGATGCACCTGTTGCATTCCACAGCAGCAGATAACCATTGTTTACATTTTGTTCCTGAGGCCTTACAGCTTCTCAGGAGGAAAAAATCCTAAGGAAAAGATTTTTCATAAAAGATGTCTGTGACACTGGAGCCCACAGCCCCATGGGACACGACCCTGCTCCTCCCTGCCATGGCCTCAGGCTTTGGGCACTGAGGATTTCATGTCAATTAATGTTCCTCATTAAAGGGGCAGATCCCTGTGCTGCTCCATGGCTGCCCAGCACTCCTGCCAGCATGGTGGGTGCTCCCTGTGCCACTCCAGGCACATGGAGGAGCTGCTGGGTTTTGGTTCCCTGGAGGAGTTTTGAAGTTTGGTATTTTGCAGAGACACTTCAGCTCTGGATTTTCTCCTCCTGCCTCTCTGGTGGGAGCAGCTTTCCAATTTGTTTGAATACTGGCAATCAGACCTAAGCACCACATTGATTTTATGTGGAAATCCTGGCTCAGCAGCCTGGGGGTGACAGTGCTGCCCTTTCAGCCCCAGGTCACAGCCAGGGGCCAGGCACCAGGTGCTTTGCAGTCATGAACCAGGGCTTTGCTGCCAGGCTGAATGCTGGAGTCAAGGATTTGGGAATTGCCCAGTCCCAGCTGCTCCTTGATCCAGTGTTTCACAGTCCCTTTGCCAAGCAATCCCTTCTTCCTTTGGTTAAGCACTGGAGCTGGTGCTCTGGATGGTGGAGTCACCGTCCCTGGAAGTGTTCCAAAGATGAGCACATGTGGCATTTGGCACAGTGGCTTCATGGGCTTGAGGCAATCAGTGGAAGGTTGGATTTGATGATCTTGGAGGTCTTTTACAGCCTGAATCATTCTGTGATTGTTCTCCAAAGAGCACAAACTATTGGAATATTTACCAATATAGCCAGACAGGACGTGCCTGAGCTTGTCTGAACCAAACAGTAGCACTATGGTGTTTCACCCCACAGACACTTTTGGCTGGCTGGGTGTGTGGTGTTTCACCCCACTGACACTTTGGGCTGGCTGGGTGTGTGGTGTTTCACCCCACAGACACTTTGGGCTGGCTGGGTGTGTGGTGTTTCACCCCACAGACACTTTGGGCTGGCTGGGTGTGTGGTGTTTCACCCCACAGACACTTTGGGCTGGCTGGGTGTGTGGTGTTTCACCCCACAGACACTTTGGGCTGGCTGGGTGTGTGATGTTTCACCCCACAGACACTTTGGGCTGGCTGGGTGCTGCACTGGGCCCGTGGGGACAAGTCCAGGCCTGCAGGAGCTCTGGTGGTGCTGGGATGGAGCTGCCCCCCATAACAGGGGCTGCTCCTCAGGTTTCCCTCTGTGGAGAAGCTTTAAGGGGATGGTGAAGGAAAGGAGTCGGTTCTGATGGAGGGTTTGGATCCAGAGCTTTATTCTGGCCCTCAGGCCTCTGAATGCAGCACCAGCTCCAACAGAACTCCCTGAGCCCGTGGTTGCTGCTCCTTTAACCCTGGGGAGAGGGGCAGGGAAGGGGTAGGGAGCCACCAAGCAGGGACAGGAGGGGAGGGACAAAGGGACAAAGGACACCTGGATGGCCCAATGCCCCCCAGGGGTAGAGGGCATCCTTTGAATCTGCCAATCCTTTCTGGAATTCCAGGATTGACAGACAGTGCTGGGAGGGGCAGGGTGTGGAAAGGAGAGGGGACTGATTCACCTGGGAGGGAATTATCAGGGGAGGGACCCGAGGTTCTGAGGTAAACCCTGAAATCACACCACAACAACAAACTGATGTGTCCTTGTGCCCTTCAGGCATCGAGCAGAGCATCGAACAAGAGGAGGGGCTGAACAGGTCATCGGCTGACCTGCGGATAAGGAAAACCCAGGTGAGCCTCTAAACAGGGAGCTGAGGGGCAGCTCAGGGGTCCCAGAAGTGCTGGGAGAGGAGGCCTGTGTAGGGAGATAGAATGTAAGAAAATAAAGATAGTGTAGAAAGTAATCTTATCCCTAAGGAGTTGCAGGTGGGCCAATTATCAAAGATTAGGAACAGCCTGACTTCAACAGGCCATGGCTGTAACCAGTGAGAAGAAGATGCTATAAAAGAGTGGGGTGGCTGATTGGGAAGGGAACTGGAGTCAGTTGGCTGCTTTGTGAAAGAGTCAGTGCTCTGAGGAGATGCCCATGAGAAACACCAAGATTATAAAAGAATAGAAGAGTTCTATTGAAATAATATATTAAAAAAAGAGTAGAATATATAATTGATTCTATTGAAATGATATAAAATAATAGAGGAAAGGATTTCATCAGAAGGCTAGCAAGTGGAGGAAAGGAATGATAATAAAATCTTGTGACTGACCAAGTCTGAGACAGCTCACTGTGATTGGCCATTGATTACAAACAACCATATAAGACCAATCACAGATGCACCTGTTGCATTCCACAGCAGCAGATAACCATTGTTTACATTTTGTTCCTGAGGCCTCCCAGCTTCTCAGGAGGAAAAATCCTAAGGAAAGGATTTTTCATAGTACATGTCAGTGCCACTCTGAGCCTGCTGTCCCCTTGTGTGCCCCCAGCACTCCACGCTGTCCCGCAAGTTCGTGGAGGTGATGTCGGAGTACAACGCCACGCAGACCGACTACCGGGAGCGCTGCAAGGGCCGGATCCAGCGGCAGCTGGAGATCAGTGAGTAACCCACCCTGCCATGGGGCCCTGCTGGGCTCTGTGGGCCATGTTCTCTACACTCCCAATGGAGCAGAGCTGCTCCTGTCTCGGTTTGGAAAGACAGGAGTCTGCTAAGGAAGGCAGGAGCCTCCCCTGAAATGGAGAATGTAAACCCTCCCCACCCCTCCCAATTGCTATAAATTTTAAATTAAGGGCTCTGAGGCAAAAATGGATACTGCAAATATGGGAGCAGGAAATAACAGTTCTTTAATAGGGAAAAGAAAAAAAATAAAAGGATAAAATAATCAATGCAGTACACTGGAACAACACTGACAGAGTCAGAACCCAACCTGACACCCTGTGGGTCAGGGTGTTGGCAGCAGTCCCATTGGAATTGTGGCTCAGCCCTCCTGCAGTGTCAGGGGTGGTTCTGCTGGAGCAGGGATCCTGTAGAGAAGGATGGATTCTTCCTCTGAAGATCCAGTGGGAGAAGAGGCAGCTGCTGTTCCTCTGGGGAATCCAGTGGAGAAGCCGTGCTGGTGTCTCAAAACCTCTGGATTATATCTGGGTAGGAAAGCTTGGCTCCTCCCTCTGGGCTCACATCTCCCAATGGGATGCTGTAGTTCTTATCAGCCATGCAGTGATATTCAGTAGCTGTTATCAGCAGATGTCTCCCTGGAGGGAGAACTGGGTGTGATCACTCAGAGAGAGACAAGGCAAACTGCCCACTTGACAGAAGATACTTGCCATACAGATGGTAATAGAATAAGTCTTGCCTTGCAATCTGGAACACTCCCACTGTCACTATAGGACACAAAAGAACACAAACACACACTGCTGCCCTCAAGGTGAAGAAGAAAAGGTAAGTTTATTTTCTGACTCCTAACATTTATAGTTTTCCAAAAGTGACAGTGGATTGGAGGGTGACAGTGCCATCTCTCCAATAACACTGGACAAACCAACAATCCAGCAAATTTCTCTTCCTCCATAAAAGAATGTAAAACAATAAGTTATTTACAGAAAGTGTATGAGAAAGTTTGTTACAAGAATGTCAACATCAGAAAGCTTAGAAAATCTTAAAAAATCAGGGCGACACCACCACAGCTGGGCAGAGCTCCTGGGATGCACAGGAGGCCCTGGGAGCAGCTGGAACACGGCTCCTGTGGGGTGGGACCTTGAGTTCCTGTGGCAAATAACGTCCTAAAATGTAATTCCTGTGGCATCCAGCAAATTACATCCCAATATGCTGCAGAGAGAGCACAGGGATCACAAGGAGAGGGATTCCTTCTGTGTTTGCAGCTAATTTTTATTCAAAGAAGCTCACAGGATCTCCTGATTCCTGTGGATGCTTGTCTTTCCTCAGGGTGCTCTTCTTCATGGATGAATTTAGCTAAACATGGACACAGGGAAGGGAATTCTTGGGGTGGGAGCACTCCCTGCTCCTGATGGCCTCCCTTGCACAGGAGGAGCAGGAACCTCAGCAGCCATTGTGCTGTGGCCAAGGGGGGACATCAGGTGACACCTCTGAGGCTGGTGGCGCCTCACCCAGGTGGCACTGCTGTGGCACTGGGATCTCTGAGCCATCCAGAGCCCATCCCTTAGGAGCAGTCCAGTCCTGCCTCTCTATAAAGACATTCTCCTGATGGTCCTTCTGGGCAGCCAGTGGTACCTGAATGGTTTAGAGCAAAGAGGAACCATGTAATGAGGGGAATAATCAAGGGGGAAGGCAGGCCATGCAGAGATTAAAGGAGATTTTTGCAAATAATCTCAGTTTCAGGCATGTTGTGGGGTTTGTGCTCAGAATGGAAGGCTCTGAATTTAGTAATTTTCTTTTCCTAAGAGCCACATGGATGTTTTTTATCTCCTCCAGCAACATACTGTGAACAATGACAGGAGATCTGTGAGTGAACCTGGTGTCCTTGGTGGTCACCTGTGGGAATTATTCTGGGAATCTGGGTGCTGTGGGAATTTCTGTGGAGGGCTGGAAGGAGACACAGCTGTGCAAGCCTTAATCTTTGTTCAGATGAGTCTTTGTGATGCCTGATGCTCCCAGGGCTGCAAGGGAAGGCTGACTGACACGGGGCTCAACAAGAGCTTGGCAGTTTGCTGTAAAGCAGGATGTGTCACTGCTCCAGCTGCCTGACTCATCCCTCAGCCACCATCACCCTGCAGTGACAGCTCAGGAGTGCCTTGTCATGTGAACAGCAATTGAAGGTATCCCTGTGCCTCCCTTTGAGAGAGCAGGCTTGGGAGGACTCAGCCTTGTCCTTGACTGGATGCAGACCTGAAAGAAACCTCCCTCTTGTTTTCCTGCTGAATTTTGGGAGGGCTCTGCTGCTCTGCTTCAATCCTGGAGATATATTGTTGTTTGTTATGGTGTTCACAGGGGTTCCAGGCTGAGGGAAGAGATGAGGATCTGACTCCATGTTTCAGAAGGCTTGATTTATTATTTTATGATATATATTACGTTAAAACTATACTAAAAGAATAGAAGAAAGGATTTCATCAGAAGGCTAGCTAAGAATACAATAGAAAAGAATGATAACCAAGGTTTGTGGCTTGGGCTCTGTCTGAGCCATTGGCCATTAATTAGAAACAACCACATGAGACCAATCCCAGATGCACCTGTTGCATTCCACAGCAGCAGATAACCATTGTTCACATTTTGTTCCTGAGGCCTCTCATCTTCTCAGGAGGAAAAATCCTAAGGAAAGGATTTTTAATGAAAGATGTCTGCCACAGTTGTTCTTGTGTCTGCCCTGTCCATCCTGCCAGGCTGTCAATGCCTGCCAGAGCCTGGGGGTGCAGGGACAGGGCAGCCCAGGAGCCCCCATGGAGCAGTGTGTGCTCTAGGAGAGGTGTCCCTGTTCCTGACACCAAGGACTCCTGTTCCCCTCAGGATGGAGCTGTGGAGGAGTGTGGGTATAGATAAGTGCATTTCTCATTGCTGCAGAAGAGGTGCAGAGCTGGGCTGGGGAGGGACACAGCCCTTTGCCACAGCTGGATTCCCCCATCAGGACAGTGGAAAAGATTTCCTGGCAAAAAGACTCACCCAAAGATGTTGCTATAGGACATGAACGAACACAAGCACACACTGCTGCTGTCAAGGTGAAGAAAGAGGAAAGTTTATTTTCTGACTCCAACATTTATACTTTTCCAAGAGTGACAGTGGATTGGAGGGTGACAGTGCCACCTCTCCAATGACACTGGACCAACAGTCCATCAAATTTCCTCCATAAAGGAATGCAAAACAATGAGTTATTTACAGAAAGTGTGTGAGAGAGTTTGCTACAAGAATGTCAACATCAGAAAGCTTAGAAAATCTTAAAAAACCAGGGCGACATCAAGGAACAGCTTATGGGTGTTTCAGCAGGAGTGCTGCCTGGGCAGGGGCTCTACTTGGCCTGGGCTGTCCCAGGCAGGGCTGCAGCCCCAGCTGCTCCTGCACAGGCTCTGGGACAGAGCTCAGCTGGGATGTGCCTGCACACATCTCCACAACATCCTCAGCTCTCGTTTCCTGCTGAGGAGCCCAAAGATAGAAAGGGCTGGGAGCTCTGACAGCAAAGCCAGTAAATCACTTGGGTTTTGAGTGAGAGAGCAGGAACTTCTCAGGTGCTCTGGGCAGGCTCCCCAACACCAGCAAGTTTCTCCATCCTCACCACACCTGGCTCTGCAAGTAGCACAGTGGCAGAGTTGGTGATGTGGAGTCACTGCCCTGGGTGTAGACACCCTCTGGGGCTCCCCACAGCCCCCTCAGGATCTGTTCCCTTCTCCTTGTGTGGGCACTGCTGTGTCTGTGCTGTGTAACCATCAGCATCACCCTGCCCACCCAGAGCAGCTCTGAGGGCATGCACTGTGCAGGGTTCTGTGGCTGAATCCTCATCCTGATACCAGCCTGGGCAGGGCCAGACTGAGCTGGGTGACAGCCAGGTGGGCCAGATTGTACCTGTCACCTCACACACAGCTGGGCAGGACAGCATTACCCATCTCTCCATGAATTTTATGGATTTGTGTCTGTAGTGTTGAAAAGCCAGCTCCAGGCTGGGGAAGGTGCCTTGTCCTCAGTGTGAGCCCCAGCTGTGGCTCTGCAGGTGCTTGTGCAGGGATGCTGGAGAGCCCAGCTGAGCCCTCATTTAGCCATGGACCACTGGGCTCCTTCAGCCCTGAGCTGCTTCCCTATTTATAGACATCTGCATGCAGGGTTGGACAGACTGCCATCCAGTGTCTGCTGGGCTGTGGGACTGAGCTGTGGCACCAGAGGCTTCCCTGGGAGCTTCCCCCACACCCTGCAGGGCTGCTCCTGCCCCATGCCCTGGGAGATGGTCACTGGGGATGGTCACTGTGGCCAGCTGGCCATTGCAGGGCCAAGGATGTGCCTTGAAGTCTCCTCAGTGGTTTCACATTCACCTGTCCCAGAGTTTGCAGTGACCTGGGCACTGTCTCTCTCTGTTCTTTCCCTGCCACCTTAGGGCTCACTTTGCTCCTCCATGCTCTGTTTGTCTTGTTGAGGATCTGACTCCATGTTTCAGAAGGCTTGATTTATTATTTTATGATATATATATTACATTGTAACTATACTAAAAGAATAGAAGAAAAGGT
Source organism: Melospiza melodia melodia (assembly GCF_035770615.1). Classification (NCBI taxonomy): domain Eukaryota; kingdom Metazoa; phylum Chordata; class Aves; order Passeriformes; family Passerellidae; genus Melospiza; species Melospiza melodia. The sequence continues at coordinate 6,370,918 of NC_086214.1, forward strand.
TTCATCAGAAGGCTGGCTAAGAATAGAATAGAAATGAATGATAACAAAGATTTGTGGCTCAGCTCTCTGTCTGAGCCAACTGACTGTGATTGGCCATTAGTTACAAACATCCAACATGGGCCAATCCCAGATGCACCTGTTGCATTCCACAGCAGCAGATAATCAATGTTTGCATTTTGTTCCTGAGGCCTCTCAGCTTTTCAGGAGGAAAAATCCTAAGGAAATGATTTTCCATAAAAGATGTCTGCGACAAGGCTGTGAGAGAGCAGCCCCCAAACTGCCCTGTGAGCTCCTGGGGCTGGAAGCTCTGCTCTGTTCCACTCATGGGGGAATTCTCTTGGAGCCCATGGGATCTGTGGTGGGTTCAGGGGGCCCTTGGCTGACCTGTGTTGTGTGGTTGCAGCTGGCAGGACCACCACCAGCGAGGAGCTGGAGGACATGCTGGAGAGCGGCAACCCGGCCATCTTCTCCTCTGGGGTAAGCTCTGCCACAGCTGCAGCTGAGCCAGCCCCAGCACCAGGGGTGCTGCTGCATGTGCTGCCATGGGGGCCTCAGGGCAGAGAAATGAGCACAGCCCATGTGGGAGAGGCCTGGGGGCTCAGGTGTGGCCTGAGGATCTGCTGGAGCTGTTTAAATCCCAGCACCTTGCTGCAAACCCCCTGGCTTGGGTCATTGGAGGGGCCCTGCAGCTCCTGCTCATCCCTCTCTTGGTGCCCCCAGCCCCAGATTGAGTTTTGGTGCTCAGACCCACTGGAGCTGGGTGTGAGCATGGTGCTCAGTGGCCTTGCTTTGTCTGCAGATCATCATGGACTCAAACATCACCAAGCAGGCTCTGAACGAGATTGAGACACGGCACAGCGAGATCATCAAGCTGGAGAACAGCATCCGAGAGCTGCACGACATGTTCATGGACATGGCCATGCTGGTGGAGAGCCAGGTGGGGAAAAGCTGCAGGGCTTGGAGGGTGATGGGGGCTCCCTGTGGTGGGTGGGGAGGCTGGAGAACACTGCTCCCCTGCCTGGGTGGGTGCTGAGAGGAATAAACCACATCCAGGAGCAGCATGGCTCCCATGGGGCTGAGCTGGGCTCCCCAGGGCTGGGGTGCTGTGTGTCTGTGGGGTGGGAGGCTCAGTGAGGGGCTCAGGAGGAGGGCAGGGGGTGGCTGCCATGCAGGGGGAGGTTCCTTCACCCTCCCTGGAGCACCAGGCCCAGCTGGGTGAGCTCAGGTGGCCCCTGGGCTGTGCTGCCAGCCCCTGGCACCAGTCCCTTGAGCCAGGCACGGGCTCCTGTGCCATTGCTCACCCCCCTTCTTGCCTGCCATGCTGCCATGGCCCGAGGAGACGTCGGTGGCAGGTAAAGGCCCCCTGGTGCTGCATGCTCTGCTCTGCATGGCTGCTCCTGCATGGCTGCTGCTTGCATGGCACTGGGATCGACACCAAGGGTCACCAGAGCACCGTGGTGTTGGTGGCCTGTCCTGTCTGCAGTGGGGGACATATGTGGGGATCCATGATTCCATGCCTTGCTCTGAGGGCTGGACAGCGCCAGCACCCTTTTCCTGTGGGTGAGAGGGTGCCAGCACCCTGGTGCTGTGGGTGAGGAGGTGCCAGCACCCTTGTCCTGGGGGTGAGAGGGTGCCAGCACCATTGTCCTGTGGGTGAGGAGGTGCCAGCACCCTTGTCCTGTGGGTGAGGAGGTGCCAGCACCCTTGTCCTGGGGGTGAGAGGGTGCCAGCACCATTGTCCTGTGGGTGAGGAGGTGCCAGCACCCTTGTCCTGTGGGTGAGAGGGTGCCAGCACCCTTGTCCTGTGGGTGAGAAGCTCAGAGCTGCTGGTACTGGGAATAGAAGGGCACTGGGCAGGCAGCAGGACTGGCAACTCTGCTCTGCCCTGGCATGGCACAGCTAGAAGGAAGCAGCAGCAGTTTTACACGAGACAGGGAGCAGCTGGTGGGGCTCAATGCTCAGCACCCCTGAGCCCCAAGGTTTGTCCTCCCTGTGCTCTCCAGCATTAGGGTGAGAAATGGGCATTGCAGAGCTGCTGGCTCATAGCCCATGGCTCTGTGGCCTCAGTTCCCCCCTGTCATCCAGGAGGACACAGGGCTTCAAACCTCCCACTCGTGCCAGCCCTGTCCAGCTTTCAGACCTGGCTGTTTGCCTGCCTGGTCAGGATGGGGCCGAAGGAGGTGAACAAGGCTGGAGGAGCTCACTCCAACCCATGTCCCCACACCCAGAGGAGCCCCCAGCCCCAGCCTACCCCTGCAGCGGGGGCAGAGCGGGGCAGGGGTCCCTGGAGGGCTCTTCAGTCCTGGCTGGCCTTGCTGCAGACCCTGCTGCCCTTGGTGTGGTGCATGTGCGATGGGAGCGGCGGTCCCTGGTCCCTGCTCGTGTGTGGTTTCCTGGGCATCCCCCACGGTGCTGCTGGCACTGTCCTTGCTCCGTGCCCTGCCTCCTGTTCCAGCAGCATGTGGTGTGGTGCTGGTGTAGATCCTGTTGGCTAGAGAGGGATACTGGGCAGAGGGACTGGGCTGGGAGCTCCCTTGTCCCTCACCCTTGCTCGTCTCCCTCCGGGGCTGTGCACAGCGATGCTGTGGGACGGGGCATGCAGTGCAGAGCAGGAAACGCGGTGCCCGCAGGCAGCTGATGGTTCTCTCTCCGTGCAGGGCTGCTGGGCAGGGCAGCGTCCCCCCGGAGGCAGGCGGCGGCAGAGCAGGAGGGAGCTGAGCTCTGCGCGGCCGGGCGGGCTGTGTCCCCCTGCAGGGAGAGATGATTGACCGCATCGAGTACAACGTGGAGCACTCGGTGGACTACGTGGAGAGGGCGGTGTCCGACACCAAAAAGGCCGTGAAGTACCAGAGCAAAGCCAGACGGGTGAGTCACTGAAAACGCAGTGTTAGAGTGGTCGGTGCTGCTGCCTGTCCCCTGTCCCCAGCAAGCCTCTCCTGTCCAAAGGCAGGGCTGAGTTAACGTTCAGGCAATGCAGTCAAACCTCCATTCAAGATAGAGGCAAGAAAGGCTCTTGTGCCAGGGTTTATTTCAGCAGAGTAACACTGTCACTGAAGCACAAACCTGGGGAAGGAGGGAGAACCACGTGGAGCAGGCAGCTTATAAAGGGGAAGGGGTGGGGGGCAGAGGGGCCTGGTCTCCAGGGGAAGGGGGGTGGCCACCAGGGGTACCAAGCCAGTGACAGGGGCAGGAGAAACCCAAGGAAGTTGTGACACCAAGTCCATGGGGAGACTGTTTTTCCCTTTGGGAGGGATGACTCTGTGGTGAGTAGTTGATGTTTCCAGGCTGAGGGTTTGGGGATTGACCAAGGGGGGGCAGTTCATGGGATGCTACAACTCACAGCTCTGGCTGGGGCCCATCTGCCCCTGCCTGCACTGCTGACGCCTCCATCCCAGGCACAGCCCTGGCTGGCTCGGTGCCTGCCCCTGGCAGCCTGGCACACTCTGCAGGTGCCCAGGGACCTCATTGCCTCACACCACTGGGAGCAGCCAGCAGGTCCTGAGGGTTGCAGAGCTCCCAGCACAGACTGTGTGAAAGCTGACAGTGAGCCACAGGGCAGGGGTGCTGCCTGGGGGGAGGAAAAGGGACAAGGTGGAACCCTGGACCAGGCTGTTGTGGGGAGATAGAATGTAAGAAAATAGTGCAGAAAGTAATCTCATCTTTGAGGAGTTGCAGCTGTACTAATTACCAATTAGGAGCAAGCCTGCCCTTAGCAGGCCACAACTGTGTCCAATGAAGATGAGTGCTGAAAGAGTGAGTTGTGCTGTGAAGAGAGAGTTTGTTAGCTGTGCTGTGAAGAAGAAAGAGTCAGTGCTGTGAAAAGCTGCCCATGAGAAATCACCGAGAAAATACGAAGCTTTTGCAATAAGATAGCAACATGCTGGGAGAGCCACAGCCTGTGCAAAATAAAAATAGGGAAAGGTCATGGTTTGGGTCAGAGTCTGAGCACAGTGCCAGCTGTCTGTCCTGCTCCTGTACCAGCTTGGGGACCTGGAGGCCAGCTCAGGGCAGAAGCAGGAGCAAGGGTGTCTCTCCCTGCCCAGGACTGCCAGAGCCCTTCTGGCTCCTGAGGTGCTGCTCAGAGCCCACCCTGGGCAAAGGGGAACAGGGCAGACTGGAATTCTGAGCTCCTGGGTCCACCATGGGCAAAGGGGAACAGGGCAGACTGGAATTCTGAGCTCCTGGGTCCACCATGGGCAAAGGGGAACAGGACAGACTGGAATTCTGAGCTCCTGGGTCCACCATGGGCAAAGGGGAATGGGACAGACTGGAATTCTGAGCTCCTGGGTCACCCTGCCCCAACACTCACCATCCCCTCTCCCCTCTCTCCCTGCTGCTGCTGCTGGGCCACCTGAGCAGAAGAAGATCATGATCATAATCTGCTGTGTGATCCTGGGCATCGTCATCGCCTCCACCTTCGGCGGCATTTTCGGCTAGGCTGCCCCGGGACTGTCAGTGTGCGATGGACGGAGCCGCGCGCGCCGCGGGGCTGCAGCCGCCCGGAGCCCCCGCGCAGCCCCGGAGCCTCCCAGCAGCATTTCAGTTTCATGCATGGTTGTTTGTGACGCTGTGTGTGCGGTGCGGTGCGTCTGTGTGGAGGGAGCTCCGGCCCCGGGGCGGGCAGGGGCCGGCCCTGGTGATGGCTGCGAGGGGGACCCTGCTGGGGGGAACCCGAGCTCTCATCACTGCTGCAGGCTGGGGGGACGCTGGCACCGATGGCTGGGTGGGGGACTGTGCTGCTCATCCTGTGCTGGGCGGTGTGTGTGACTGGAGGGAGGGAGGGAGGGATGATGGGGTCAGGGGTCCTCGGGAGTGTGGTGCCCAGTCAGCCTCCCCAGCTTGCCCATCACCTCCAGCTCTCATGTCTGTCGGCCGCATCTGTGCTTGCAAACACCTTCCCTCGGGCTGCTTCTCTCCGGGGCCCTTCCCCAGGGGTGTGCTCTGCCCAGCCCTGCCTGGCCAGTGACTGTGTCTGGCTCTGGGGCTCCATCCCTGCCACTCCTCCCCTCCCCACACGAGCCCTCGCCCCAGCAGGGTGCCAAAGGCTGGAGGAGCCTGATGGAGCAGTGTGGAATGAGGAGCTGCTGCCTGGGGCCATCACAGCTGCCTGGGGACAGGAATAGGGTACATGGGGCCAGTGCTGCTCCTGGATGCTGGCCTGACAGGGCAGGGTGGCACAGAGAGTCCAAGGCCAGTGAATTTCCCTGGCTGCTCATCCTGCAGTGCTCCCAGCCCTGGCACTTGATGCCCTGGCTGCTCTTGCCCATAGGCTGGACTCTGCCTGCCAGGCTTTGGGGCTGTTGCTGATAGCCACAGCCCTGGCAGCACTCAGCTGCAAGCAGGGCTGCCCCAACCTTGCTTCTTCACACCCATGGCTGGGGGTTAGAAGCAGTTGGGCTCTCTCCTGTTGTGGTGCCAGGAGCAGCCCTTGCTGCATCCAGCCCCCTGCAAGCCAGGAGTGGCAGCCTCCCTGCTCCTGTCTCCAGTCTGGCTCTGAGCAGGCCAGTGCCCCACTGCCTGTTTGCCACCTCCTGGCACCGTGCCCTCCTGCCCAGCCACCCAGTGAGGCTCCTGCTCAGTGGGAGCTGTGGCACAGCCTGGGTGCCCTGTGCCCTCTGCCGTGCCCATGGCACAGCTGCAGCTGCTGTGGGGGTCTCACTGGCAGCTCAGGGGGGTCCAGTACTGCCATTGCCTGTTTGCCTCAGGCTGGGGCCAGGGCTCTGCCCTCACCTTCCTCTGCAGACCCCAGGGCTCTGGCTGGCCTGTGCACATGCCAAAGCACCACAGGAGTCCCCAGGTAGGACTCACTGCCACTCTGGGACAGGGGCTGGCTGTCAGCAGTCAAGGGACACTTGATGGCAGCCAGTATTCCAGCCTGGGGCAGTGCCACCTCCCAGCCCCACCAGCACCAGGGCAGGGCTGCTGCACAAGCTGGCAGGGTGCTGTGGCTCAGGCACTGGCTCTGTGTGTGCCCCTGAGTGCAGGGGAGAGGCAGAGGCTGCAGCCAGAGTGCTGCCTGCCCCAGGGCCAGCCCTGACACGGCTTCTGTGCCATTGTTACCCCACACAGCCCCTGCTGCTTGCAGCTCCCTTGGCAAGGGGGTCCAGCCTGGTTCCCCACACTGCCCAGTCCCAGCCCCTCGGGGTGCAGCCATGGGAACAGCCCTGCCCAGAGCCCCCTTCTCTCACAGTCCCACAGCACTGATGTGAGCTCCAGCACTGCAGCCTGCAGGCACTGAAGGGCTTGGGGCACCAGGACCGTGCAGGCAGGGCTGGGAGGCAGGCAGGGGCTCTGCTCCAGGGGAAACAGGGAGTGGCCATGCTCCTGTCCCTCAGCAGCTCCCTGCCACTGCCCTCCGTGCTTGCTCTGCCAGGCCAGCCAGAGCCCCAGGGCCCCTCCAGGAAGCAATAACACTGGGCAGGCAGGAAAACCCTCCTCCCAGGCTGCTGCCCTGCAGCCATGCTCCTGCCCTGCAGCCATGCCAACTGCTAGCACAAGGTGACTTTTTTTTCTTCCAGGCAGCAGCTTTAGTGGCACAAGCTCACCTGACATCAGGGCTGTGGCACCCCTGTCAAGGCACAAGGCCAGGAACTGCCTCAGGGGGGGTTCTTGGCCCTTGCTCCTTGTTGGCACCACCACTGCCAGCAGCCCCCACAGCAGCAGGAGCCAGATGGGCCAGTCAGGGCTGCTGGCACTTTGCTGGGATCCTGTGGGCAGCAGCAGTGCTGGGCTCCAAGGGCAGGGAGAAGAGGAGCCACTGCTGCCCCACAGGCAGGCTCACACTGTCCTCGCTGTGAGGGGAGGGTGTTTTGGTGCAATAATTACCCCTGCACTACGGGAAGCCCCATTGAGTTCCTTTTCACCTACCTGTCGTTGCATGTACAGACCAAATCACCAAAAGTGTGGTTGTGCTTTGGGAAGACGTTTCACCTTTTCTTTCCAGCCCCCACCCTGCACCCGCTCGTCCTTTGGGTTCCTCCACCTCTGTTCCAGGTGCCACCTGCCCTCCCCACGCCGGGAGCGTGTTGATGCAGTATTCCATGAGCAGTGTGGGGCACGCACAGCTTGCACTCGAACTGGGGACTGGGGTTTTTTTTGGGTTTTTTTCTTTTTTTTTTTTTTTTGTAATTAATGTACTTGAAGGCTTTCCGAGCCCCCCGTGGAGTTCTACTGTTGCTGTACTGTGAGCTAAGTGTCCTTGTTTTCTATGTGGATCTTGACCCTGGCTTGCTCTGTCTCACTGGGCTGGATGACACTGTATGTTGCCTCTCTTCTCCTTCCCTCTTTCCCTTCCTGCTAGCATTCCTTTCTTCTCCCGAGGCTTTGGGTGCAAAACAGCTTCCCATTTTGTGGAATTTTTATGTAGAATAAACATTTGTAACTGTAAAGCTTTGGGTGGCACCTCTCCTTGTTTCAGGGGAAGGAAAGAGGTGATGGAGGGGGTTCAGTCAGCCCCAGCACCTTGGAAGCACTAAAGCAAACAGGATGGGCTTGGTGCCAAGCACCAACAGGAGTAAATGGGTAGTGGAGTAACACTTGAGTTAGGAGCAATTTCGTCCTCATGGAGCTACACCTTGGCAGTGTGGATCCTCTGCAGGCAGAGGGGAAGCTGGCAGGGAATGTGGTACCCTATTCCCACCTCAATATTCCCAGCACCAAGGGCAGGACGCAGGACACCAGCAAACACTTGCAACTCTTTGACTCTTTAGTGAGGAACTGGATATCACATCCTGGCTTACCTGGAGCTCAGCTGGCTCCCTGCACTCAGGAAGGTGATGATGGCACTGTAGAGCACTGCCAGAGCACTGTCTGCACCTTCACCAGGGAAACAGGGCTGGAAGCTTTGCTGTTCGGCAGCACCTGAGCCAATCTGTACCTTTAAGAGCCACAGTGAGCAGTCCCAGCAAGTCCCCAGGCATGGGGTGCCATCTGTGCCATCCACAGGAGGCTCTCTGGAGGCACCCCCGTGCCACCTTGCATGGCAGCAGTGTCCAGAGCAGCTCAGAAGCGAGGCCGCCGTTTCCGCCCGGTGTATTTGGTGTCTGCCCGCACCTCCCTGTGGGAACAGCAGGAACAGCTCAGCCCCAGCTCAGGGCACTGGGAGGGGAGGGGAGCAGGGCTGTGCCAGGAGGCTGTGCCAGGAGGCTGGGCAGTGCCAGCCTCTGAGCAGCACTCAGCTGGACTCACTTGCCCTGGCGCCGTCTGCGCTCCTTCTTCTCCAGGATCCAGTCCCGGCTTTTCTTCACAGACTTGCCCTTGATGTTCCTGAACCGCGTCCTGGGGGGAGAGGGGACAGCAGCTGCAGAGGAACTGAGTGTGGGGACACATTTCTCTGCCCCAGAGGACTGTCACCCAGTAGTGAGTTTCCCTCCCAGCACCCTGGGCAAGAGGCTGAGCCAGCACAGGGGCAGGGGCCAAACTCCAAACACTGCAGGAGGAGGAGGAGGCTGATTCCAGCTCAGAGCTGAGGGATCCTGACCCATGAACTCCCCCAGGCCACAGCCCATGTCACACCAGCACCATGCTGCTCCCTGGGGTCTCAGGGCATTACAGGCTCATGCACAACCACCTCCCCCTTGTCTGCTCTACTCCAAGCAAGGCAGACAAACTCAGGCTTCCTCCAACGTTCCCAGCTCTGCTGCTGCCCTCCAAGACCACACAGCCCTTTGAGTGAGCAGAGAACAGCAATGTAAGAGGCAGGAAAACATGACAGCCACAAGCTCCTGGCAGCCATGACAACTTTCCTCTGGTTTTTGTTCTGTCTCTCCCAACGGCTGCAAGAGGGGCTTGTCCCTGCACCACTGCTGTGGGAAGAGACAGGGCCAGCAGCAGAAACCCCCAGGCCACTGCTAAGAGAAAAAAGGGAATGCCAGGACTCAGGCACAGCAGCCTGGTTCCATCATGAGCCCTGTAAACATTCCCTCTGCCATACCCTGGCATCAGCTGGAGAGCTGGACAGAAAGCACAGCTGGCTGACTGCTCAGATACAGCTCTAGGTAAGCACCAGAGCTCCAAGAAAGAGCCATGGGAAATGACTCGTTTTGTTCCCCATGTCCCTTGGGAAGATAAAGCAGTTCTCTCCTGGGCTGCTGTGAGTCCTCCCTGTCCTTCCCCTCCCACTGTAGGAGTGTGGTTCCCAGCAAAGCTCAGCCCTCCAGGGCCCCACTCTGCAGGGAGAACCTGCAGCCTCACCCCCAGGGTACCTCTCATTGGTGAACTTGGCCTGCTGTGGCTCTTCACTGGCACACTCGGTACCAAGGCCCTGGAAAGCAAAATTGGGAAGTTGTGTTCTCCTCTGGAGCAGGCACAGCCCTTCTAAACTAAGGGGAATGCAGGGATCTGCAAGGGCAAGGACCAGAGGCACAAACTGGTCTTCCAGAAATTATGGCAAAAAAAGGCAGAACAGCTTTAAAGAGGGAAGGGTTAGATTGGATATGGGAAGAAATTCTCCCCTGTGAGGGTTGGCAGGCCCTGGCAAGGCTGCCCAGAGCAGCTGTGGCTGCACCATCCCTGGAAATGCCCAAGGCCAGGTTGGACAGGGCTTGGAGCAGCCTGGCACAGTGGGAGGTGTCCCTGCCATGGCAGGAGGTGGAACATGATGAGCTGGGAGGTCCCTTCCAACCCAAACCAGTCTGTGATGATGTGAGAGCAGGGCTTGGTGACTGCCAGGAAATGTATAAATGAAGTCACACCTGCACTCCCAGAGCTGTTTGTTTGGCTCCCACACTGCCCACAGCTCCTCCACATCACCCAGGGCAGCAGCTCTGCTGCCTCATGGAGGCCTCACCTTTGGTAATGTGCCAGATGTCCCAACAAAGAGACAGAGGAAGAACCTGAAAGAACAAGGAGCATGAACGTGGGATTCAGCATGTAAATCTCAGTCCCCAGGCAAGACTGAGATGGTTTATAACAGAGTCAGAGCTAAGTTTTAACCTCTGTCCATAAATGTAAAATGGGAGAGAGGACAGCTCAGGGAAAGGGAAAAACAAAAAGAAAAAAAGATCACTGCCAAGCCCAGGCTTCACCCCAAACACAGAGAGAGATGCAGGACTCACTTCTTGGCTTTGGCACTGTTGGGGTAATCCACCACCATTCCCCCTGTGAATCCAGCTCTCATGGCCTGGGCAGTGATGAGCTCCAGCTGGGAAAAGCAGCAGGTGCAAAGTTAATGAGCAATCATCCCCCAGGAAAGGCCAAGAGAGCTCTGGGAGCACCACCCCAGGCTGGGCCTTCCCAAGAGGGACTGCTCCTCCTCCTGCCAAGCCCTGCACCCATCCCCTGGTTCTGCACTCCCATCCACACACCAATTCCTTGCCACTTCAATTTTAAGGCTCAGCCCAAGACGATCTATGAAATATGCATTTCCTCAAGCCAGGTCTCATAAGGTTTTGGAGATTTATTTCACACCTAAGACAGCTCAGCTATCTTAGAAGGCATAGAATCAGCAGGATGGCTTTTGTGGTAGTGTTGGAAACAAAAAGGTATTCATAAAAGGCAAAATAACAAAACTTTTTACAGAGAAAAACCAAGCTAGGTGCAAAAGGCCCTCCTGCCCCTGGTAAAACACCTCACAAAAGCAATTACTTTCTTTTTTCTCTTCTTTTTCTAGTAAATTGCTTAGGCAGGACTTTTTGGCTTTTGTCTAATTAGCTATTTTTAAGTTTGAGGTGAAGACTTTTAAGTCTTATAAATTTTTTTTCACTTAATTAAGAAGAAAAACTTCTAAGCTTATTTCCTTTTTAAAGGGACAAAAAACAACAAAGAGCACATTAATCCACAAATCTTATAAATTCCTATAAATCTATGAAACAACAGAACCTCTAAAAGGTATCCTCCTTACAGGTTATTTTTTTGGGCTCCTGAAGAGCTCTAGAAGTGGCAGGGGGGACAGAGACAGTGCCTTGATGAGAAAGAACAGGATGCAAACAGTAAATGATTTATTTCTCTGCCTGTAGCCCTACCTGCTCTGAGTTCTCGGGGTACAGCTGCAGCACAGCTCGGGATCCTCGGGCCTGCAGGAGACAGAGCAGGTCACACACCTGCCCCAGTGCAGGTGACCCCTCTGGGTCACCATCCCAGCCCCAAACATGAGCTCCCTCCTCCCCAAAACCTCCAGCACAAGGCTCCCAGGAGAGCTGCTCAGCCCACAGAGCCCCTGAGGCACAGGGGCTATCCCAGAATCATGAACTGCTAGGTTTGGAAAAGAAAAAGATCATCAAGTGCAACTTTGATGAGAAGCAGCACCAGGCAGGAAGGCAGTGGCTGCCTTCAGAGCAGCATTTACTTAAAACCACCTGACTTGAAGTATCTTCTAAAAAGCAAAGCCATAAAAGCAGCAGAGCCTTGGCTGGTGGAGGGTGGTGTCGCAGACATCTTTTATGAAAAATTCTTGCCTTAGGATTTTTTTCCTCCTGAGAAGCTGAGAGGCCTCAGGAACAAAATGTAAACATTGATTATCTGCTGCTGTGGAATGCAACAGGTGCATCTGTGATTGGCCTGTGTTGGTTGTTTGTAATTAATAATTATAATTAATGGCCAGTCACAGCCCAGCTGGCTCAGACTCTCTGAGCCACAAACCTTTGTTATTCATTCCTTTCTATTCTTAGTTTAGGCAGCCTTCTGAGATGAAACCTTCTATTCTTTTAGTATAGTTTTAATGTGGTATATATTATAAAATAATAAATCAGCCTTCTGAAACATGGAGCCAGATCTCCATCTGTTCCCTCAACCTGAGCCCCCTGTGAGCACGGTCAGAGGGTGGCACTTACCAGGGCAGTGTAGAGAGTGGAGAAGAACCTGTACAGGCGTTTGGGGGGGCTGTGGGACTTCTTGTCAGCATTACAGAGCCACTGCACTGCAGAAATACTGAGAGGGAAAAGGAGACCCTCAGGACAGAGTCATTGGTTCCTTCACAGAGCTTGTCACCTCTCTTTGAGCTGAATTCCTGCTCTAGGCATGTGCTGGGCCTCAGGGAAACCATTTCATTTCCTTTGTGTTGCTCTGCGTTCTGTTTTGCAGTTACACAAACCCCTCTGGAGACTCAAAAACTTAACAAGGTGCACAAATTAAAGGACAAAAGCATCACCAAGCATCCCCTTTAGTCCAAGTGCTCAAATCCTAGAATGACAGAATGGTTTGGGTTGGAAGAGACCTTAAATCTCAGCTTGTTCCAGCCCTTGCCAGGGGCACAAACACCTCACAGTGTCCCAGGGTGCTCCAAGCTCTGTCCAGCCTGGCCTTGGACACTTCCAGGGATGGGACAGCACAGCTGCTCTGGGCAACCTGGAGGCCTCCCCACCCTCACAGGGAAGAATTTCCTCTCTGTATCTCACCTAAATGTTTCCCCTTTCAGCTTGAAGCCTTTACTCCTGCTCCAGTTATTACAGCCCCTGAGCAGCACTGCAGAGCTCAGCTGTGTCCCTTACCTGGCCAAGCAGGTTTTCCCAAAGAGCAATTTAAACCAGAGCTTTTGGCTCAGCAAAGGACAGCCCTTGCTTCTTCCCAGCTGTTTTCTGAGCAGGTGAGTGCCTCTGTCCCCTTCATCCCAAAGCCAAGCACCAAACCTTGATCCAGGACCTGACTTCTCTAAGCTCTGCCCCTTTATAGTCTGTTCTCCTCCTTGGAGCAGCTCTCATCCACCCTGACAATACCCCCAGCTTTACTTTCTTCCCTTCAAAAAAATTCCCAGCTCAACAGCACAAAAGGACAAGCATCCCCTGGGAGGCAGCTGTCACAAGCTGTTTGTACCACCCAGAGTTTTGGAGGTTTGTCCTGGAGTGATGGAGCCAAGGCTGACAGGGCCAGTCCCTCTCAGCTGTGACTCACCAGGGGTGCACCCTGGGGACTGAGCAGTTCTGGGGGTGTCAGGAGAGCTCAGCTCCAGGCACAGACTCACCTGATGCAGCCATCAAACATGCCAGGCCTGAAGGGAATGCCATGGCCCACATCTGCAAGGAGAAGGTCTCCTTCCACCTCCCTCTCTACGGCCACATCTGCACAGAACACAGCACAGCTCAGGCACTCAGCTCCCAGCCCTGGGGCCTCTGAGGGTCTCAGGGAGGTTGTGCTCACCCAGCATGGCAGGGCTGATGTCCATGCCAATCCAGTAGTGCCCTTCCTCAGAGATGTAATCTCCACTCAGCCCCGAGCCACAGCTAGAGGGAGGAAGGGGGAAGAGCTGAGCTCATGGGGCTGCTCTGAGGCTCTGCTGGCCACACACACCAACGCTACAGCAGCCTGTCCCTGTTCCCCAGCCCACAAAAGGCACTGGGACACCACCACCCCCTTGCCCGTGCACCGCCCAGCCCCAGCTGAGCCACGGAACCGGGCAGAGCCCCGCTCACCCCACATCCAGCAGGAGGCACGCACGGTCCTCGGGCAGCCCCAGCAGCTCCACGGCCCGCTCCGACATCTGCGACTGGATCTCCACCACGCGGGAGCTGCGGCACGGCACGGCACGGCACGGCACGGCGTGAGCGACGGGCGGGGGCACCCCCGGCACTGCGGGACCGGACCCGCACCGGACCCGGCGGGACCCGCACCGGACCCGCACCGGACCCGGCGGGACCCGCACGGTGGGACCCGAGCACCCCTCGCCTCCCTCAGGGCCCGACCCTGCCCCTCACTCCCGCCCCGCTCCGGCCTCACGGCAGAGCCCTCAGGGCTCCCGGCAGGGCCCAGGACCGACCCCGCCCCCGGTGGGACCCCCGGTGCCCGCCCCACGACACCCGCAGCGCCGGTCCCGCCGTACTTCTGGGTGTATTTCCGTGCCTCGGCCTCATCGTAGAACTGAAACGAGAGAGCGGCGGGCGCCGTGAGGCCTGGACCCCACAGACCTGCCTGGTTTTCTCCCAAGATGTGTCCGGGTTCCCCCCCTGCGGAGCCCGGTCCCCCCCGCCCCCCTCCACCTCAGACGTTCGCGGTTACCCCCCAGACGCGCCCAGTTCCCCTCAGACATGCCCGGTTCTCCCCAGACGTGCCCGGTTAGCCCCCCCAGGCGTTCCCGGTTCCCCTCCCCAGACGTGCCTGGTTCCCCCCGAGACATGCCCGGTTCCCTGGCAGACGTGCCCGGTTAGCCCCCCCAGGCGTTCCCGGTTCCCCCCAGGCGTTCCCGGTCCCTCAGGGCCGCTCACCAGCTCGGGCGGCCCGCGGTGCTCGGGCCGGCGGCCGCTGCCCGCCATGCTGCCGCTGCGTGACGTCACTGCCCGGCGGGCGCTGTGCCTGCGCACGTCACTGCCCCGCCGGTGACGCCACAGTCCCGCGCCGCGGCGCTGATGGCGGCGGGCGGGCGCTGAGGCCGCCATGGGCCCGGCGGCGCTCGGGCGGCTGCGGCCGCTCCTCCCCGCGGCCCCGCGGCCCGGCCGCGCCCCGCCGCCCTCCAGGGCCGCGCACACGGCCGATGCCGGAGCCCCGCGGCCGCGTCGCGATCTCTACGAGGTGCTGGGAGTGCCGTCCACGGCCACGGCGGCGCAGATCAAGACGGCGTACTACGAGCAGTCCTTCCGCTACCACCCCGACCGCAACGCGGGCAGCGCCGCCGCGGCCGCTCGCTTCGCCGCCGTCAGCGAGGCCTACCGGGTGCTGGGCAGCGCCGCGCTCCGCCGCAAGTACGACCGCGGGCTGCTGAGCGCCGCCGAGCTGCGGGACGCGCCCCGGCCCTCGGGCCGCGCTCCGGCCGCCGCTGCTCCGCCACCGCCCCGCGCCCCCGCCGCCCGCCCCGGGCCCGGCCCGACCCCCTTCGACTTCGACGCCTTCTACCGAGCGCACTACGGGGAGCAGCTGCAGCGGGAGCAGATCCTGCGGGCGCGGCGGGAGCAGCTGCGGCTCCAGCGGGAGGAGAACGCGGCGCAGGGACGGCTCCGGGCCCTCTCGGATTTCTCCATCGGGCTCTTCTTCTTCCTGGGGGTTGCGCTCATCTACGGCCTCAAGTGACGGCGGGGCGGCCCCCGGGGTGTCCCCCCAGCCGGACGGTGTCGCTGGGGGGGTGCCCTGCACCGCCCCGCGTCTGCTGTTGGGCTGTGACATTGCACCCTGCCAGCGTGACCTTCAGGCACACAGTGCCCTGGCTGGCACAGTCTGTGCCCTCTGGATGCCTCTGGGGACACAGCCTGGGCCAGGCCACTCAGGGTGACCTTGCAGGAGCTCTTGATGGCCCCAGCCATCACCTCCTGCACAGCCCTGGACTCTGGACTGGGATGTGTCCCCTCCTTGGCACAGCTGTGTGCCTGCTGAGATTAAAGGCTATCAGAGATGCTGTGTGCTGTGTGTGCTCGGCTGTGCCTCTGGTTCTTGCTGCTGTCACAGCTGCTGGTGCCACATCTCTGGAGCTCTCTCTGGGTGGTGTCCCAGCTGCACCACCCTGTGGGAATGGCAGGTACAGGAGGCTGAGATCAGACCTGAAAAATGAAACCTGAGCCCGTGCCCTGGTCAGTGTGTGACACTGCCTGGAGCTGTGTGACAGCACTTTGGTGTCTGCAGTCCTCTGTCCTGTCTGGGGCCTGCCAGAGCTTCACAGCACCCCTCCCTGTGAGGATTTTGGCTGTGGTGCACCTGTGAGCACCCAGTGCTGTTCTCTGTGTCTTACACGTGTCTGAGCATCATTTGCACAAAAGTATTTGCCTATTTAAACACTGAAGTGTTTCAAGAACTGAAGATTGTGTTTCTCAGAACCTTTTCTCCTTCCTTGGGTGAAGGTTCACCTGTGCTATGCTGCTGCTGCCTGGAGGGAGAGAAGCTCCCTGGCCATGGCCTGAGTGTGCCAAGGACTCTGTGGGGCACTGGGTTTGCTGTCAGAGGGGTGAGCAGGAGCCTGAGCCTTGTCCAGAGCCTGGGTTGTGTTTTGTCCCAGCACAGGAATGTCACAAGTGAATGAATGCCCTGTGTCTGCTCTGTGCATTTCTGTGATCCTGCTCAGAGCCTGGGGCAGGGCACAGCAGGGACACACAGGGGTGAGATGAGTGGGGAAAGAGGAAAAGAATTCTACACAGCCAGACAAGAAGAGTCTGAAACCAACCCAAAAGCTAAAGCCAGCACAATGGACATGGCACAGCAGGAAACAAACCCCAGGAGGCTGCAGCTGGAGGAACCAGGGGGTGGGGGACACCCTGGGGATGGGGAGCAGCCCCCCTGCACTCAGCATCCTCTGTGTGACAGTGAGGAGAGGAGCAGGAGGGGCTGGCGTGGAGCAGGCTGAGAGCTCGGGCCTCCTGCCACTCTCTGCAGTGAGGGCTGCTGGGCTGGGGGAGCTGGGTGAGGGATGGCAAAGGGCACGGTGGGCCCTGAGGGGATGGGAAAGGCACATCTGATCCCTTGGGCTGGGATGGGAGAGGGATGGGATCCCACACAGGTTCAGGCTGATGAGAGCAGGGGCTGCCGAGCTGTGAGCAAGCCCAGCTTGGGCTCCCACAGGGTCTAACCCTCCATGGGGTGAGGGCTCTGCTGCTGGCACGAGGCCCCTCTGGGCACCTTCCCCACGTGCAGGGCCAGACTGCTCCTTGGCCCCTCTCCTGCCTGTGCAGGATTGCTCTGGTTGCTCCCTGCCTGCTCTCAGCAGCTTGTGCCACCTCCAGCTGCTCACTAGAGCTCACCAGAGCTGGGGCTAAGCTCAGCCCAGGGGCAGAGTGAGCTTTGCAGGGTCCTCCCTGGGTGTCAGTCTGTCCCTTCACTGGGATCACAGCACTGGGATGTCACTGTGGGACACAGGAGCCTGCTGTGCCCTGCTAAAGGGAGCTCTGGAGTTGGGGCTCTGGCACATGCTGATGCATTTTCATGCTCATCTTCATCCTGTAAACAAATCACTGAAAAGATCAGAGGCAGCACTTTGGGCAGGCTTTGGCAGGAAGCATTACTGTGCAGGCTGGAAATGCCAGCAGTGTCCACGGCCCTCCTCTGGCTCCCTCAAACAGGGGGTTTGGAATTCCTGCTGCTGGCTCCTCTCTTCCTCCTCAGGTCTCTGGGATGTATCTTGAAGAATAAAGACATCCAGCCATAAATTGGTGACAAAGTGACACATCTTTCTTGTGGTGGGCCTGGGTGGTGAATACTCCTTGCACTTGCTGGAAAGCAGGGGTGAGGGGCTGTGACCGTGTCCACAGGGGTCTCAGGTTGAGGGAAGAGAAGAGGATCTGACTCCATGTTTCAGAAGGCTTGAGTTATTATTTTGTGATATATATTACATTAAAACTGTACTAAAAGAATAGAAGAAAAGGTTGCATCAGAAGGCTGGCTAAGCTAAGAATAAAAAGGAAAGAATGATAGCAAAGGCAGCTGTCCCAGACTCTGTGTCTGAGCCAGCTGACTGTGACTGGCCATTAATTAAAAACAACCAACCTGGGCCAATCCCAGATGCACCTGTTGCATTCCACAGCAGCAGATAATCAATGTTCACATTTTGTTCCTGAGGCCTCCCAGCTTCTCAGGAGGAAAAATTCCTAAGGAAAGGATTTTTAATGAAAGAGATGTCTGCAACAAGGGGCAGGCAGGTTTCACATCCTGACTGCAGCCAGTGAAGAAGAGGCCAGGGAGGGGAGCTCTGTGTGCCTTGCTGGGCAGGGGGGCCCCTCTGGAGGTCTGCTCTGTGCTGCCTGGGTGACACCCAGGGGTGGCAGTGCCCTGGTGACATCCCTGAGCTCTGGTGACATCCCCTGAGCTCTGCCCTCCCCTGCAGCCGGGACAGGAGGGTGCCCTGAGCTCTGCAGTGTCACCTTTGCCCTGTCAGGCCTGGCTGCTCCTCTGCTCTGGGAAGCATTTCAGCAGCTTGGGCACCAAGTGGCTGGAGCTGCTCCAAATGCCCAGCCTGCCTCCCAGCTCCCAGCACACCACTGTTCTGCCCATTTTTCTCCTCATGTCAACAGTGTCATGGCATTCTGGCTGTTCCCCAGTTGTTTCCTTGATGGAGAGGTGCCAGGAGAGCTGAGCACAGCCTGAGGGTGCCAGGGCTGTGAGCTGTACAGGGCTGGAAGATAAAGGACAGGATAAAGATGGAAGGAAGGATAAAGGAAGATAAGGCAGAGGATAAAGCTCAGTAATTCCCTGTGGCCTTTACATCTCAGCAGCCAGGATGGATCCCTGGGGACACTGACACACACAGGGTTGTTCCTGTGAGAACAGGAGCCCCTTCCTGCAGCTGGGGCAAGGCAGCCATCAGCAGGGCCATGGCAGGGGACAGCTGTGAACTGCCCCAGGTCCTTTTCCTGCCTTGGGGATGTGTCCAGTCCCTGCAGCACAGCTCAGGAGCAGACAGCAGCAGCAGCTGAGCTGTCCCCAGCCCCTCCTGGCCCAGGTGAGGTGGCAGTTTGAGCTGGAAAAGCATCCCAAGGCCTTTGCTAGGAGGAGTGTGATGTTCACAGCAGGGATTTCTTCCTTCTCAGTCTCCAGCCCACTGGGGCCATTTTTACAGATATTCTAGCACATCCCACCCCTCATTTCCTCTCCCTGTGGCTCCATATTTCACTTTCCTGCAGGTGATGTATGTATCCATGCTGGATGCTTGTCCTTTGCTGTCTTGTCCTTTGCACCAGGTTGTGCCACCTGTGTGTCACCAAAAGGGTGACAGCTGTCCCACGGTGGGTTGCTGGTGGGGCCTCAGCCATCATCCCAGCTCTGCCCTGCACCTTCACCCCCGGGCTTGTTTTGGTGTTGCTCATTCCCACCCTTAAATCACTGACAGCAAAGGGAAGCACCAAAATCTGAGGAGTTAACAGATGGGAATTGGATGTGTGATAAGCTAAGGAAATCTTAGGCACCAGGGAAACTTAAACAAGCTGAGGGTCTCCAAGCTCAGTGCAGACCCCACTCCCCACCCCTGCCCCAGCCCCTTTTCATGGGCTGACATCCCCACAACTGCAGGTTTGGGGTGCTGAGCTGCCCCCCTCAGCTGGTGGGGGCTGCAGCCTGGGAGTGTGGGGTCTCAGTGCCTCTTGTGGGTCTCCTCCTGGAGCTGGGCTGCTCTTGGGGAAGGAAGGGGTCAAACCTGGCTGCTGGCAGATTGTGAGGGGCAGGAGCAGGGAGCTGCAGGCTGGGGAGCAGCACTGAGGGGTGGCCTTCAGCCTCCTTCCCCCAAAAGGGGCTGTGAGGGGACAGCCCCTGGGACAGCCCCAGCTGTGTGGGCACAGCTCTGCAGCCCGGGGCTGCCTCTGGTGGCCCTGCCCTCCCAGGGAAGGGCTGCCACGGTTGGCAGCACCCGAGGAGGATGGGGGCAGCTCCCCCTCCCTTCTGCAGCATCCCCTGAGGCCACTCCTTGGTTAATAGAGTTAATTGTTAATGGACAATTAACAGCCCCGTGCCTGCTCCAGGGGCCCCAGCTGGGGCACATTGGCACCCCCTTCCTGGCTGGTGCTAGCCCAGGTTTGTACCCCTTTGGCACCCCTTTGCCTGGGGCTCAGGGAGGAGTGGGGGACACCCCTCTTCTACCAGCTGTTGTGGCTCTCCTGGGCTGGAGCCAGGGATGGGGGGCACCCCCAGCTCCCTGCCCAGCTCTGGCTGCACCCCAGCTGGCAGGGGGACGGGGCTGGGCCAGCAGCAATGAATGCAGGTGCACACCCAGTGCCAACCTCTCCTCCTTGCCAGGGTGAGCAGCAGCACCTTTACCCTCCTTGACTCCATCCTGCAGGGCAGGGACAGGCACAGGGCAGGCAGGAGGGGCAGAGGGGTCACCCTGTGCACTGCCAGCCCCTGCCTGTGAGCCAGTGTCCCTGCCTGCCCCGTGTCCCCGGTCCTGCTGGCCTGTGCAGGGCCTGGAGCTGTTGGTGCCAGAGGGCAGATGCCCCTCACTCCCAGGGGTACAGGGTGCACCCCCTGCCAGGATCACCCCTGGGGTGTCCAGCCACCCTCTGGGGCCAGCCCCACACTGGACAGGACCAGCTGCAGGGTGCCAGGAGCCTCCCCAGGGCAGGGGCTCACCTGGCTCGGCGCCTTCCCCAAGTTTCCCAAGGTTCTTCCCCCCTGAAGTGGGGTGGTGGCCAGCCCAGCAGGACCATGGGGTTGCCAGGGCCTGCCCAGTGCTTCCTGAACTTCCTGGGGTGCTTCAGGACTCCCATGGACTGACAGACAGACAGACAGACAGACCATGGCAGCAGAGCTTTCCTTGGTGCTCAGGCTGTCACTTCAGTGCTACAGCTCTCATGGACACACTCACCCTGCCCAGGCTGCAGGGGCAGCTCCTCACCCTGAGGGTTCCCACTCGTGGGGCCACTGGGGTGACTCAGGAGCTGCACAGGACCAGGGAAGTTTGTCCTGGAGCTGGTGACAGACCCACCCAGCCTGGGGCTGCCCAGCCCAGGGGCATCTTCTTGCCTGGGGAGATGCACTGGGGTTGAGGGCGGTCTGGATAGGTTTTGGGTGGCTTTGCTGCTTGTGCACCATCTCCTGCCTCAGTGCTGTGCCTGGTGCCCCGTGGCAGGGCAGTGACAATGACAGTGACAGCACTGCCAGGTGAGCACTGAGCTGGCTGGTGAACAGCCTTGCACTGCCAGGCTGAGCCCAAAGTGGGACTCAGGAAAGCAGCAGGTGCTTTGTGAAACTCCAAATGTTCCAGTGACCATCACCTCCTCACATGCCAATAAGGCACAGTGCTGGTCCCCTATTTATCCCAGTTTTAAACCTGCTTTAACTGGTAATACTGGAATATTGGCCATAAATGAGGGCTGATGTTTGGCATAAGGGCAGGTAGCCTCAGTGGGGGAGGCTGATCAGACCCTGCAAGCTAATGATCTGTATTTTGGGGTGGTTTGTGGCCTGAGCCAGGACCTTCTGCTGCTTGGGATGATTTCCAATCTGTCTACAAAGCAGGGGCAAGATGCAGGCTGGGCAAGCCGTTGGGAAAGAGGAAAAGAATTCTACACAGCCAGATAGAGAGCACAAGAGTCTGAAACCAACCCAAAAGCTGAACCCAGCACAATGGACATGGCACAGCAGGAAACAAACCCCAGGAGGCTGCAGCTGGAGGAACCAGGGGGTGGGGAACACCCTGGGGATGGGGAGCAGCCCCCCTGCACTCAGCATCCACTGTGTGACCGTGAGGAGAGGAGCAGGAGGGGCTGGCGTGGAGCAGGCTGAGAGCTCAGGCCTCCTGCCACTCTCTGCAGTGAGGGCTGCTGGGCTGGGGGAGCTGGGTGAGGGGTGGCAAAGGGCACGGTGGGCCCTGAGGGGATGGGAAAGGCACATCTGATCCCTTGGGCTGGGATGGGAGAGGGATGGGATCCCACACAGGTTCAGGCTGATGTGAGCAGGGGCTGCCGAGCTGTGAGCAAGTGTCACGGACATATTTTATGAAAAATCCCTTTGACAAGATTTTTCTCCTGAGAAGCTGAGAGGCCTCAGAAATGAAATGTAAACATTGATTATCTGCTGCTGTGGAATGCAGACAGACAGACACGGTGCATCTTTGATTGGTCCATGTGGTTGTTTTTAATTAATGGCCAATCACAGTCCAGCTGTCTCAGACTCTGGTCAGTCACAAGATTTTATTATCATTCCATTCCTTTCCTTCCTTTGCTAGTCTTCTGATGAAATCCTTTCTTCTATTCTTTTAATATCGTTTTAGCATATAATTTTCTTTTCATATAATAAATATAATAAAATAATAACTCAGCCTTCTGAAACATGGAGTCAAGATTCTGATCTCTTCCCTTGTCCTGGGACCCCTGTGAACACCACCACAAGCAAGCCCATGGGCAATAATCCTTCATGGGGTGAGGGCTTTGCTGCTGGCACGAGGCATCTCTGGGCACCTTCCTCATGTGCAGGGCCAAGCTGGCCCTTGGCCCCTCTCCTGAGGGAAACACACATATGGCAGGCTCTGCACCCCTTGCAGGAGCTCTCATTTTCCCCAGGGCAGTGATGCCCTGAGCCAAGTGCCAAGGACAGGTCTGGGGGCTCCTCAGGCTGGAGGGCTCTCCTTGGCTGCCAGTCCCCTCCAAGCCTGGCAGGTGCCCCCGGGTAACCCTTCCCTGTCTCATCCTGCTGTTCACAGCCAGAGCAAAGGGCAGAGCACACACACACAGAGCATGGAAAGAGGCTTTATTCAGGAACCATGTGGCACACCCAGTGCTCCTGGGCCTTTTCCCTGCTATCCCTCCCAGCTAAGCCCACTGACACCCCTACAAGCCCCCCACCCCCAGTTCCTGTCCCATTCCTCCAGCAGATGCAGATGCAGAGCCCTCCCCAATGCAGAACCCCTGCCCCAACCCCGCACCTCCATCCCTGTATGAGCTCCCCCATGTGCCACCCCACAGACCCCTCAGAGCTGTGCCTGCAGCACCTCCCACCCCTCCCTTTCCTGCCCTGGGTGCTGCTGCCCGGCCCGGGAGGGGCAGGAGCGGGGCCATCCCCCCCTGCCCCATGCCCACCGTGCCCCGCTACCGGTGCGGCGGCTCCTGCTCCCGGGGCTGGGCGCTGGGCACGGGCACGGCTCCAGCGGGGCGCAGGGGAGAGCCCAGGCCGGGCGCCTCGGAGCAGGGAGATGCTGGCTGCTGTGCCAGGGCTGGCAGATGGTGCTTGGGAGGCGCAGCGGGCACGGGGAAGGGCGCGGCAGCCTCCGAGGGGACGAGGACGGCGGGCACAAAGCCGTAGGACAGATCGAAGGGTTTGGGCGCTGCTCCGCTCTGCAGGGGGGCGAGGCGGGCTGGTGCCACGCTAGCTGGGGCACCTGGGCACCCCGCAGGGTCCTTCCTGCCCACCTGGTCCTTCTGCACCTGCTCCTTGTGCAGCAGCTCCTGCAGCTTCTCCAGCTGGGTCCGGCAGACGTGGGAGCGCGTGCGGCTCTGGCAGAAGGACTCCAGGAAGGCCTCGAGGGGCAGCTCCTGGGCCAGGAACTGCTTTATCTGGGCCTGTGGGATGGGCAGTGGGGCTAGAAGGAGCACCCCTCGGACCCTGGGGTCTTGACCCTGGCACGTGGCAGGGGATGGAGAGCACCCCATGGCCCTGGTAAGGAAGGGACAGCAGCACAGGGGTCTCAATAACTCACCTCTGACTCTGCTTCGGAGGCATCAAGCTTGGCTTGGAGCTGGCCCAGGGCACTCTGTGGGCTCCACTTCTCCAGGTAAACATCTGTGTGGCACAAGGGGATGGGGATGGGGCTGCCAACCTTCCCCTGGATATCCCTGCTGCTGGGGGTACTGAATTTCCCATCCTCAAGCATCCACTGCCCCCCTCCTTGCACTGAAACCCCCCCAAAACACACCCCTGGAGCCACCTGCACACCACAGCTTCCATCCCACAGATTGCCCAGAAAGGCTGTGGATGCCTCATCCTTGTAATTGTTCAGGGCTACATTGGACTTGGAGCTCTAGGGAAGGTGTCCCTGCCCACAGCAGAGAATGGAATGAGGTGATCTTTAAAGTGCCTTCCAACCCAAATGATTATTCTGTGATTCCATGGCTGGTCCCAGCTAAGGATGTGCTGTGTCACAGGGAGCATCATCTCCCACCACTCCTGAACCATCTCCCTGGGGTAGGGTCAAGAATGCTGAGCCCACCTGGACTCTCCCATTAACAGGGGTTGCCGTGGATGTGCGTCAGCCCAGGGGCTGCTCCCCACTCACCCAGGCGCTGCTGCTTGTCCCAGCAGGCCTCTCGGATCTCCTGCAGCTCCTGGTACTTGATGGCCAAGGAAGCCTTCCCATCCTCCAGCCGCGGGCGCAGGGACAGATTCACCTTGGCCTGGGTGCAATTTGAAGCCAAACACATTTCCCGCTCCAGCTGGAGACTCTGGAACTGTGGGGATGGGATGGGGGCCGTGTGTGTCAGCAATGAGAGAAACGGGCAGAACCGGTCAGATCCAGCACCTTGCTGAGCGGGGGGCAGTGTCCATCCGGGGGTGACCCCCCTTTATCTGCACTGCCTCCATCCCTCTGCTTTGCCTGGTTAGGGGGCGAATCCCGGGGGAACGCAGCGGCTGCAGCCGGGCTACGCCACCTGGCTAAACCCGACCGCGGCAATCTCCGCAGGGAGAGCGCTCGGCAGAGGACACGGATGTCACGGCAGGGACACGCACCCTCCCCTCGCTGCGCACACCCCGCCCGCACTCGGGGCCACCCGGGGCAGGGGCTGGGATGGGGCCGGGAGCGATTCCACGAGAACCTGAGCCCGATTCCGCAGCGCAGCCGGGAGGGCGCGGGGCTCGTCCCGGCTGCGGGAAACGAGACCGGGCTGGAGGGCGGGCGGAGGGCCGGGGCCTCGGCACAGCTCGGGATGCTCGGGCAGCGCACGGGGCTTGGTGGCCCTGGGTTGGCGGCCATGGGTTTGGTGGCCACAGGTTTGGTGGCCCTGGGTTTCGCCCCGGGAGCCCCGCGCAGCCGCGGTCGGGCCGCCCGTGCGGAGGCTCCCCCGCCCCGCCGGTGGCTCTGCGGCTCCTCGGGAGCCCCCGGGATTGCGGGTGTCAGGATGAGGGCAGCGGGCGATGGCAACGGCGGGAGGCACCGGCCCCGCGGTGCCGGCTCCGGGCCGCGGGCGGCTCCGCCCTGCGCACCGGGACAGCCCCGGCGGAGCGAGCGGCGCCCGGCTGGAGCCCGCCGGCGGCGGGACAGCGGCCCCCGGCCCCCCGGCCCCGGCCGTACCTTCCTGCAGAGGCGGGCGGCGCGCTGCAGCCGCGGCTCGTCCTGCAGCAGCGCCCGGAGCTGCGCCGTGCTCAGCGCCCCGAGGCGGCGCGGGGAGCCGGGCGGCGCCGCGGGCCGGGACATGGGCCGGGATCGGGATCGGCTCCGGCACCGGGACCCCCGCCCCCGCCGCCGGCAGCCGAGCGCGCCGCCCCGCGCCCGCCGCCCCCGCCGGTCTTAAAGGAGCCGCAGCGGAGCGCGGAGAGATCCCGCACCGCTCCTGCACCGCAGCGATCCCGCACGGCTCCTGCACCGCAGCGATCCCGCACCGCTCCCGCACCGCAGCGATCCCGCACGGCTCCTGCACCGCAGCGATCCCGCACGGCTCCTGCACCGCAGCGATCCCGCACGGCTCCTGCACCGCACCGCTCCTGTACCGCTCCCGCACCGCTCCTGTACCGCACCGCCCCGGCCGGGGACACGGGCACTGTTCTCGCTCCGCGCACCCGCAACCCGAACCCTCTGTGAGCACCCTGCTCCTCGCTGCACCCCGCTCTGGGCACCCTGCTCCCGGCTGTGCACAACCTACACCCGCTGTGCGCACCTTCCACCCGCTGTGGGTACCCTGCTCCTCGCTGCAAGAATCCTGCTCCCCGCTCTGGGCAACCTTCACCCACGGGGGACAACCTGCACCCTGCTCTGGGCAACCTTTTCCCCCCTGTGAGCACCCTGCTCCCGCTGTGCACACCCTGCTCCCTGCTGTGCACACCCTGCTCCCTGCTGTGGGCACCCTGCTCTCCACTGCACGGATCCTGCACTCTGCTCTGTGCACCCTGCACCCTCAGTGCACACCCTGTACTCCCCACTGTGAAAATGTCTGGTGAGACCAAGCCAGGATCACTGTCACCCAACTGTCACCCTCTGGGCACGTCCCACACACCCAGTCCCTCCTGCTGCCACCGTGGTTTCACTCCTCACACCCTGGGACAGCCTGATGCCCTGTTAGCCACTGGCTCTGGAGAGGTGGGAGCCGTGGGACACCCTGTCCCTGGGATACCCTGTCACCAGAGCACCCTGTCACCAGAGCCCCTGTCACTGGGACACCCTATCAGTGGGACACCCTATCCCTGTGGCACCCTGTCACCAGGACACCCTATCAGTGGGACACACTATCACCAGGACACCTTTGTCACTGGGGCACCCTGTCATTGGGACACCCTGTCAATGGGACACCCTGTTATTGGGACACTCTGTCACCAGGGCACCCTGTCATGGCACATCTGTGCAGTCCCTTTGTCCCCTGAGGAAGGCTGCCTGACTGGGACCAGGAACTGCTGCCACAGGGTCACCGAATGATGCAGGGATTCAGCAGCCTAGAAGAAAAATTCCAGGCCCCCTCTAACAGCCATGTCTCCTTGCTCTTCCAGCTTCTGACCCCAGCACAGGAGAGCTGCTCTTCCAGCCAGCACAAATCCATGCTGGAGCTGCTCTGTGGATCCCCTCCCTGTGCTGTGCAGGTCACAGGGCCTTTAACACAGTGTAACTGGGTTTAATTTTCTTACATCCCTGAGAAACACTCAAGGCTTTCTCTCTCTCCAGGCTGAGTAACCTGGTTTAGTGGAAGGTGTCCCTACCCATGGTAGGGGGTTTGGAATGAGATGGGTTTTAAGGTCCAACCCAAACCAGGCTGTGATTCTATGATAAGCCTCAAGACTCCAGTCCTGGCTCCTGACATGGGATTTCTTGGGTCTCAGGGGAGGAGATCAGAGGTACAGAACAGATGTCATTACTGAAGAATGAGCTCAAGCAAGCATGTTTATTGGATGCCTTATCAAACACTGCAGAAAGGCTCAGAGTACATGGAAATTTGGGGCATTGCTTTCTGTGAGTTCTGGAGACAGCAAGGAAACTCTGATGTAACTCCAAGGCTGTGTGTTTTCCTCCTGCAGGGAAGGTACATGTGGAATCCACAAATTTCATCAGTGTTTTTTTAATTCTTGATTATGACCACAATAACAAGGAATCATTGGCAAGCACAGGGGAATGGAGCTGAGCAGAGGGGAGTCTGCAGTTGGAGAGGGGGATTGTAAAGTGGCATTTCATTAAAGCCCTGCTACCCTTGTGCTCCTCGCTCTGCTCCTGAGAGGCTCACACTCTTTGGCCGTGCAGAGCCTTTGCAGTGTCCACTGTGGACAGGAGGAGGAGGAAGCACTAACAATAAGAAGCTGGTTTAATGAGGATTAGAGAGGATTTGCAGTTCCCCTTGCACAGGTTGCCCCATGTCAGGCCCCCCTTGTAATTCAGCCTCACGGAGTAACAGGACGAGTACCACCACCCTCCCTCATAGCTGTAGGCACAGTTCTTACTGTAGGTGTCCTGGTCCTGGTCCTTTGTGGAGAATTTCATGTTGTCGTGCATGTTGTTGGGGTTGTCTGAGGTCATGGCGTCGCCGGCCGTGCCGTTGTAGGAGCCCAGCCGGAGGCGGTAGCCGTGCTCCTCGTCCTCCACGCTGAACAGGTTGTAGTCTGCGAAGCTGAGGTTGTCTGCAGAGTCCTGGATGACAAACCTCACCTGGTACACCTTCTGCTTGGCAATCTGGTGGATGTACTCGGTGCCCAGCCAGTACTCGGTGCGCACGTTCCCGAAGCCGAACTTGTAGGTGCTCCAGGCCTCGGCCCAGGTGACAGGGGTGTCCCTCTGGTTCCTCTGGATGACGGTCCAGCCCCCGTGGGTCACGTTCATCTCGCAGTACACCACCAGGTGGTGCAGCCCCTTGGGCTGGATGATGTACACACCACTGTGGCTTCCCCGGGGGATCTCGCTGCAGTCCTTGGGCCACCCTGAGGCTGCAAACAAGAGATGGTTATTGAATCCCCCTGAAAATGGGGCGTTCTTTAGTGTCTGAATCCTTTTGCACACACATTCCTAGGCTGTATTCCTGCCATGTGCTCACAGGAGTAAACCAAAATCTTGCATGATCAATGATTTGATAAACTCTTACATGATCAATGTAAGACTTTATCAAATCAGGGCAACCTGGGCATGGGAGTAATGTGCTCTGACTCCAATGATTCAGAAGGCTGAGGAATTGCTTTATTAAGCTATATTATATTACACTATACTATGTTATTAAATATACCAATATTATATTATAATATATATTATATATTATAATTATTATATCATAACATAAGAATTATAATGTAATACATGACAATATATTATATTATGTTATATTATATTATATTATAGTATATTATATTATATTATATTATATTATATTATATTATATTATATTATATTATATTATATTATAATTGTTCTGGTTTGCAGCAATATATTACTATTATTGTAGTAATAATATAATATAGTAATATTATATTGTAGTAATATAATATAGTAATATTATATTATAGTAATATAATATTACTATATTATATTATTACTATACTATTATATTACACTATACTATATAGTATACTATAGTAGTACTATACTATACTTTAGTATAGTACTACACTATACTATACTAAAGAAAAACCCATGATCCTTTCAGTTATGACACAGCTTTGATCCAATTGGTCTCACAGTCCAAACAACCATCAGCAAAGTCCAATTAACAAATCCCTTTTGGTGAACAATCTCCACAACACATCCCACATGTGCCAAACAACAGGAGCTGCAAGCAGGGATAAGGATTGTGTTAATTCCCTTCTCTCTCTGAGCTTTGTCACTGCCTTTCCCAGGAAAAATCCTGGGAGAGAGAATTATGTCTCTCTCTGTTCAAAGAGTTTGTGAATGCCACAAGAGTTGAGCTTCACATCTTCCTAAGAGAGGGTTCAAAGTGATGGGGACACACTGTGAAAACGTCTGGTGAGACCAAGCCAGGATCTCTGTCACCCAGGGACCCCATCCAGGCTGGGCTGAGCCTCAGGGATTTGCCTGTATCATGCAGATGATGCATCACCCCAGACAAATGCAAATCTGGGGCACAAAGTCACTTGCTGGTACAGCACAGAGGTTTAGTGCTCTGCCCCAGAGAGAGGGTGGCTGTGACATCCATGTCTCCAACAATTAAATCAGCCCTTGGGACCTCAACAGGGCAAAGCCATTGTTGCTCTCTGGCCTTACCCAAGTAGCTCTTTGGAGGCTTCCTGACTTGTTGGGTTTGATCATGGCCTTTCCGTGCCCCAGAGTGTCTGCACCTCATACAACAAACAGCTGAATGCACCTACACACTGCTGGGAAGGAATTTGCTCCACTTCCAGTGCCTCTGTCACCAGCTGTCCCCACCCAGGCAGGACCTATCTTTGGCCTTCTGGGCAAATGTTGACCCAGCCAGCTCAGTGACTCTGTCACATCCAACTGTGTACTGAAAATAGGAAAGTGACTAATCACCACTTCCCAGGAATGAAGCATCACTTTCCAGTTTGCACCTTTATCTGGAAAATTCCCCATGCAAGAGCCCCTCATGAGGTACTGAGCCCAGGACACAGCTGCAGCAGAGTCCCCTGAGGCTGTCGCTGCAGCCCATCAGACAATCCACATATTCCTGGCAGTGCAGGTGTAAGACATGGGAGAGTTGTCTGAGGGCTCTTGGTGAGCCCAGTGATGGTGGAACCCCCAGGAGAGGCAGAGACTCACCATGGCTCACTGGAGGGTGGTGGGCGATGTCCCTGGCCTGCCGGACGTGTCCATCACCATCACCTAAAGTAGCACAGGAGACAGGGGTGAGTGTGGAGGGGTTTGAGGGTCCCCAGGATGAGATGGGAATCTTGACTCCATGTTTCACAAGGCTGATGTATTATTTTATGATATATATTATATGAAAAGAAAATCATATACTAAAACTATACTAAGGAAAAGAGAAAGGAGACATCAGAAAGCTAGAAAAGAATGAATAATAAAATCTCGTGACTGACCAGAGTCCCCACACAGCTGGACCTGTGATTGGTCATCAAGTAAAAACAATCCACGTGAGACCAATCAAAGATGCACCTGTTGGTGAACCATCTCCAGACCACATTCCACAGCCATCAGATAATTATTGTTTATATTTATTTTCTGAGGTTTCTCAGCTTCTCAGGAGAAAAATCCTGGCAAAAGTATTTTTCAGAAAATATGTCAGTGACGGAGTGAGTGTGGGGAGTAGACATGTCAAAGGCCTGCTAGGAGAGCTCAGTCTTCTCCAGATGATATTTTTCTGTTACTGGTGTTAATTCCAAAGGAATTCACCAATTTCAGATATTAACAAATTGGTAATTTGGAGGAATTTACATGGTGTTAGAGTGAGGCTGATGCATTTTTGTGGAAAGGATTTGGGGATACTGTGCAGGGGAAAACCCCTAATGATGGTGGCAGCACTGGGAAGGTGAGTGTCAGAGTGCAGCAGCTGCAGTTGGGACTTGGGAGGAAGAAGGATTAAAGAGAGGGGGAAGAAATGTGAGAGCAGACACAGGAAAACTGGCTCAGGTGCCAGGAGCTGGGAGAGGAGTCTGCTCAAAAGGGAATTTGAAGGATGTTGCTGGAAGAGAGGAAAATTTAGAATGAGTTAATGCAGAAATGTCTTTTGCAAGGACATCTCTGTATCCACTGATGGCTGTAAAACAGAAGGATCAGTCACAGGCTTATGGAATCACAAAAGCCACTCCTGTTCCCTCTCTACAACAGACAATTCACCCTGCAGCTGCTCAGGTGACATCCTCAGATACTGCTCCCTGCCTTCAGTCCCAGCTGGCACTGTCACCTCCTCCCTTGGGCAGTGTTTGACTTGAGCCTCTTGCACTCTGCATAAGCCCTGACACATTCTGCCTGCCAGACTTCTGACTTTCTCAATTTTGATATTGACTCTTTTTGACTCACTTTGACTCTCTTTCCAACCTGAGCCTGCGTGGAGTGGGAAACACTCATGTGACATGGCCTGCAGGAGTTTCCTACCATGGCATTTACTACAGGCACACGGAGCTGTTCACTCCTGTTTGTGTTGTAAGGCATTAAATCTGCCTCTGCTCCCTTCTGCCCTCATACCCCATCCCTTTGTCAGCACTCCTCTCCAAGTCAGCCTTTGGAATGCTGCCTGTCTCTCCTGGTTTGCATCCATGCTGTTGATGTTTTCAGAGCACACCACAGTGCTGTGGGTGAGAGATCACAAAATCAGAATATCCCAGGTAGGAAGGAAACCACAAGGGTCATCAACTCCAACTCCCTGCACAGGACAACCCCACAATCACACCATGTTCCTGAGAGCACTGTGGAGCCCAGAGCACATATTCTTTCTCTACTCAGACTTGCAGTTCTTGCTGAACCCTTGTTCAGGCTCAGTGCTCCCTGTGCTGGCAGTTTCCTGACAGGTGATCTGAAACCAAACACTTGGACCTTGAGCTCCTCTGCCAAGCACATTTCCTGTTCCCTTGGAAGGGAATCAGCTCTTTCTCTCATGCCACATCCCACCCACAGCCCCTGTGTTTTCCCTGAGCATTTCCTCAAGGGCTCCTCACTGCTTCTGGTACCTGTAGGACACTGTGCGATCACCTGGCTGATTGCCCTGGGCCAGGGCCACTGCCCAAACTCTTTGTATTAACTTCATTTATTTCCTCTTTGTATTAACTTCATTTATTTCCTCTTTGTACTGAGGTCTCCCTTTTATTCAGTTCTCCACTGATGATTTCCAGAGATCGGAGCTGTTCTCCCTGTCTTCAAAACACACTGGGACCATCTTTTACCCTTCTCCAAGGAAGAGCACATGGCCCACGAGACTCTGGGCTTGGTCTTGCTGCCAATTTGTCCTTTCTATTCTGTCCCTTATGGACAGAATAACTTCCTGCCATGCAGGAGATGAGACAGGCAGCAAGCAGAGGGGCACCCTAAGGTTACTCTTGCTCCAGTAGGACACTCTCAGATCAGTATTTAGTCCTTCCTTGGTGTGACAGAGGCATGGGCAGGCTGGTGAGGATGTGGGCTCTGTAGGACCTGACTGATCAGGAGCTTGCTTGTCTCTCCCTGTTTCAGGGCCACACTTACCCAGCGGGGAGGGCTCTGGGGGAGCATTCATAATGTCATCCATGGTGCCATTGAGGAGGTACAAGTTCCTTATGTCAACATCAGGAAAAGATGCTGCCAGGGCCAGCAGGCAGGTCAAAAGCAGGAGACAAAGGCCCTGGGTAGCTGAAATGGGAAGGGATTGGAAGAAATAGATCAGAATTCTTCTATTGGAAAGCCACTAACCCCATTTAGAGTAAAAGAGGAAAATAAAACTCTGTGTAGAGCTCCCTCAGAGCCATGAGCCCCATGCTGATGAGTTCATTTAGATGAGCTGTCCTGTACACATTAGCAGGAGTCACAGGAGTCATTAGTGGTGGTACCTGCTGGAGGGGTATTTGAGACCAAAGAAGTGCCAAAACCTTGTCCAAACCCAAAGTGTCCATAATCAGAAATCCCTATAAAAGTCAAGATTTGGGACTAAACATAACAAGCAGGGTGAACACAGAGGGAGGGATCCCCTTTTTGCCCAGCTCCCATGACACAGAATTCACAGAATCCCTGGGTTGCAAGAGACCTTCAAGATCATGGAGTCCAACCCAGCCCCAACACCTCAACCCAACCCTGGCACCCAGTGCCACATCCAGGCTTTGTTAAACACACCCAGGGATGGGGAGATGGGGACTCCACCACCTCCCTGGGCAGCCATTCCAGAACTTTATCACTCTTTCTGTAAAAAACTTTTTCCTGATATCCAACCTATATTTCTCTTGGTGCAGCTTGAGGCTGTGTGCTCTGATTCTGTCAGTGCTGCCTGGAGAAAGAGCCCAACCCCACCTGGGCACAGCCACCTTTCAGGGTGTTGTAGAGTGATAAGGGCACCCCTGAGTCTCCTTTTCTCCATGCTGAGCACCCCCAGCTCCCTCAGGGGTTCCTCACAGGGTTTTTGTTCCCAGCCCCTCTCCAGCCTCGTTTCCTCCTCTGGATGTGCTCCAGCCCCTCCATGTCCTTCCCAAGCTGAGGGGCCAGAGCTGGACACAGCACTCAGGTGTGCCCTCAGCAGTGCTTTGAGCTGGGGCTGCCCTGGGGCTGTGGGCAGCAGGGCCTGGGGTGGAACAAGCCCCAGGCAGGGCTCTGTGTGTGTGCCAGCAGCATGGCAAATGGAGGCAGCACAGCCCTCCGGGATCAGAGTGGGTCTGGGGTAAATGATGCCCTTTCTGTGCTTATGTTGGTTGTGTGGCTGCTTCAAGGTTTCCATATGAGGACAGCTGCTCTGGTCTGGTCTGGTTCAAAGCACTAGGAAAAACCAGCACACTTTTGGCAGTATTCAAGCTAAGTAGAATAACAGAAGTTTGTCCTGATTCCTAGAGTGGGACACTGTGGAGCAGCCTGCCCGTGGGGAATTCTGTTCCTGATGAGACACTCACAGCTCACCTGGCAGATTACCAATGTGAGCCCCTCAGTGTTCAAAACCAAGCAGAGCCAACACCTATTGCATTTCCCAGGGGTACCTGGGTTTGGCACCATTCTCTGGGATGCCTGAGAAGGAAAATGATCATGGATGGCAGCCTGGAACCACAGTGTGGAATCACAGCCACCCTAGAGACAAACACCCCATTCTGGGAATGCTGAGATGCCCCAACCTATCATGCTGGTTACAGTTTTACAGCAAGTCTTTTAAAAACTCTTCACTCCAACTGATTCATTTCTCAGTTCCTACTGAGACATTGCATATGTTGATATACTGTTCTATATCAACATTGGGTGTGTTGCTATACTTTTGTTTAGGGACATGTTTAAAGGTATTTTTCCTTGAGGCCCCCAGGGAAGAAATGCTCCCTGCCCTGCCAGCCCTTCCCTGGGACTGGTCCTGAAAACTCTGCATAGGAAGGAGATGCAAAGGAGGATCAGTCTCTTGTGGGTGCTGTGCTGGGGACAGCAATGTGCTATTGAGCATCTGACCTTCAGATCTGGGTACCTGTTCAATATCACATTCAGGAGGAAAACCTAAAAAATCCCTTTTCTACTCTAGAGTGTTTAACACTTTCTTTGGAGAACTGAAAATTGCAAAGAATGGTGAATACAAAACTTGTAAAATGGTCTGTGTGGTGCTCCAGGGCTACACTGGTACAACCTGGATACAGCAGAGCATGCAGGCTCAGCCCAGGGCAGAGCAGGCACAGACAAGGACTCAGTACCAGGATCAGAGTGGACAAACCCCACAGCAAAGTGCTGGGATACCCTGTGAGCTGCAGGCACACACTGAGGTCCCGTCCCATCCCATCCCATCCCATCCCATCCCATCCCATCCCATCCCATCCCATCCCATCCCATCCCATCCCATCCCATCCCATCCCATCCCATCCCATCCCATCCCATCCCATCCCATCCCATCCCATCCCATCCCATCTCATCCCATCCATCCCACCCCACACTCACCCATGCTGTCTCTGTGGGCACCTGTGGAGCTCAGAGCTGGGTGCTTTTGGCCTGGCTGCAGGGGTGTCCAGCCTGAAAGTTATAGGGTTGGGCAGGGGAGGGGGTGGAGGCAGGAAACCCAAACCTCAGCACTTGTCCCCTGCTTGGCAGCAGGACCAGTGGCTCAGGGCTTATTTGCTCTCCACCATCAAGTGATCAGTCCTCAGGCACTGAAGTCACACAGGTGAAGAGCTTTCTCCAGGGGCAAAGCAAATAATTTGGTGGCAATAAGCAAATGCTTTGAAATGACCCCAATTCAGTGTGCAGTGTTTCCCCGGGGAATGACGTTCTTGGGGCATCTCCACAGGGCTCAACTGGTGAGCAAACACCCAGGTGACCTTCACCTCCTGGATGGAAATCAAACACAGGCGTAAATCACTCTCTTCAGAGCTGGCATTGAGCTCAGCAGCCCCTGGGAACCCCACAGACCCTTCAGGGAAGAGGCACTCCAGTGTTCTGGGAAACTGAGCCCTGAACTTCACAAAGCTCCACTCCAGTGCCTGCTGACACCCCTGCCCTGCCACTGCCACACTGCCCCTTGTGCAACACCCGCTGTGCCCCCCTGGCACCAATCTCAAGGGGGTTCTGGGCATCATGAAGTGCCATTGATGTAAAATGGTCTCACTTGGAGCCCCTCTCTGCTCTAGGAGCACGCACACCATGGATGTGTACAGAAAATGCCAGACCTTTCTTTCAAATCTTTCTGGCTGCTGGGCTGCAGGAGCCCTCCTGACTGAGAACACTGCAGGCATCCATCCCAGGGAAAAGGGGAAGGAAGGGAAATTAGATTTTAAAAAATCTGCTTGGGTCTGTTCAAAGACAAAAAAAAAAAAGAAGAGAAGTTATGGGGCCTCCATTCCCTGACATTCACAACCGACCCTAAACAGCCCATTCAAGTTTGGCACTGAGGACAAACCAGAGGCACCCAGAGATCCCCCTGGTTTTGGACACCCTGTGTCTCCAGTTCTCTGCAGATCCCCTCTCTAGCCCTCACATCTCAGTGCTGGGCCCCCACAGCCAGCCCAGCTGGGGGATTTGCCCTTCCAGGGTTAACAGCTGTCATGGCCCTCATGGCCTGTCACACCCAGGGCCTTCCCCTGGGCCTGTGAGGTTTAAACTCAGTTTAAACTCAGCCCCAGAGCTCCAGTCCTCATCTGAGCCACACTGGGAGCACAAAGGGAGACCCCAGTCCCCTCTCTGTCCACCTTTTCTGGATGGATCTCAGACTTACTCTGTGGGTGGTTTATTTCCTGGATGGACTGCTCCCATCTCTGCCATAGCACATTTCCAGCCCTGCCCTGTGTCCCTTCATCAAGGATCCTGGATCCAGCTGGGTTTGCCTCACATGGAGCCCACACTCAGCCCTTCCCACTGTGCTAGGACCTGGCAGGACAGACATCTCCTTCTCATCTCATATCTCATCTCATCTCATCTCATCTCATCTCATCTCATCTCATCTCATCTCACCTCACCTCACCTCACCTCACCTCACCTCACCTCATCTCATCCTCATGTCATCTCATCTCATCTATCATCTCCTCCTCCTCTCCTCCTTGGCTCCCAACCTCTCACCAAGCTGACAGAGGTGACATTGAGGGGTTCAGATGGAACCTGACCACAGAATCATGGATTCATTAAGGTTGGAAAAGACCTCTATGATCAGTAAGTCCAACTGTCAACCCAGCATCACTGTGTTCACCAACAAATCATGTCCTCAAGTGTCATATCCACATTTCTTTTAATGTTTCCAGGGATGGTGACTCTACCACTGTCCTGGGCAGCCTGTTCCAGTGCTTGACAACCTTCTCCATGAAGAAATTTTTCCAAATATCTAATCTAAAACTCCCCTGGTGCAGCTTGAGGAGTTGACTAACGACTATTGACTACAACTTGACTATTTTCTCTCTAAATAGAAAGACTATGACTCTTTCTGTTATCTTGGAGATGTCTGGGTGCCACTGTCCATCAAGGCCTGCAAGTGGCACTGCTGGATTCCCACAGCATGGAAAGTTTGGTGGGAACCTCAGCTTGACCCTGGATTGCTCTGAGGAGCAGGTGTGAAGCTGTGCCGTGAAAAAAAGTCTGATCAGAAACCAACACAGAAGAAGAAGGCAGAAGGGCC
This sequence comes from Melospiza melodia melodia, assembly GCF_035770615.1. NCBI lineage: Eukaryota > Metazoa > Chordata > Aves > Passeriformes > Passerellidae > Melospiza > Melospiza melodia. The sequence goes on from NC_086214.1 coordinate 6,407,028, forward strand.
ACATCTTTATCTTCTTAAATTTGACTTGAAAAGCTTATGGAGCTTCCTGGACCCTCTGGCAGAAAGAACAACCCTCCCAAAGCATTTGTCCAGAGAGGATTTTGATCCAGAAGACAGAGAAACTCCTGATCAACATTTCTGGGACTGAAGGTGGATCTGTAGGGACTCAACTGGCCAAAGACAGGGATTGGGAAGGAGAGTGCAAAGGGACCCACAGACCCCTGTTTGTGAACTGGAGCCCTGGCTCAGAGCATGGGGTGCAGCTCTGGCTGCAGGACACTGGCTCCAGCCCCTGACTGATCCTAAACCTGCCAGTGGAGAGTTAGTGAGGAGGGACCTCTCCTGTGGACCTGTCCTCAGCTTTCCAAGGTCGTGCTTGGAACTGGTCACACAGACCTCTCCTCCTTTGCTGGTTTCTGTATATCCTTAAAAAGCTGGGTCTCTCCACTTCACTTTGATCACAGCCCTCTGGATTTGGCTCCAAGTGTGCAATTCACATGTAGTGTTTATGCAGGGACAGTCAATAACTGGAACTCCTCAGCATGGAGGGGTTGTTCTGCACTCTCTGGCTGGAAGCACACGTGTCCCTCCCCTCAGCTGTGCCGTCATGGGATCTGGAAACTGCTCCAGCCACACTCTGCAAGTGCCTCCTTGTGCCTCTAGAAATGCTGAGTGTGAGCACACTGGGTGTGTGCAGTGCCTATAAAGGCAGCGTGGCCAGCTCTGATGGGAGGCTGCTCCATTGGCTCCTGCTCTGTGCTGGGTGTGTCGTGATGGGTGAGTTTCCTGCTCAGCTCCACCTCACTGCAGTGTGGTGCTGGGCTCAAATGAGACCTCACGGGGTGAGTATGCAGGGAACGATGAGCAGGACAGCAGCTGTGAGTTTCCCTGGGAGCAGGAGGGCTGCCAGAGCAAAGCACCAAACATCACACACGCTTGGTGCCAGCCTGTGCCTGCCCCAGGCTCCCTGTGCCAGGTGTTCCAACATCCTGCCAAGGAGGGTTAATGTGGAGACCTGAGCTTCACTTGGTCCTTTCCCTGCTTGACCAGTGCATGTGGCACGTGTGGCTGCTCAGGGATCCTGCCCCAGGCACGGTGGCATCTCCCCAGGAGCTGAGTGAGTGCAGGGAGCAGGGGGTGCTGCTGGTCAGCAAACAAGGTTTGGGTTTCAGGACATTTCCTCCTGTTTGCTCAGGAGCAGTGAAGTAGGAGCTGTGGTGATGTGTGGGAATCCACAAAATCAGAGGGGTTGGGAAAGCTGCAGAAGGCAGGCCTCAGAAACAGCAGAACTGTGATTAGAGCTAAGCAGCAGCCATGAGATTGGTCAGCAGAAAAATTATTTAAGCTGTAGAAAAGCAAATACAAGTAGAACAATGATCTATGTATTAACACTTCTCTAGAATAACTCTCTAAGCTACAGAAAAGTTTATCTAGCAAGAAATTAAGAAGGTTGAATCTTAATAATGGAGCTCTGTGATTGTGTTTAAGACTCACAAGCAGGTATTGTATTTGAAATAAGCCAACATTGTTTAACCAAAGGTACCTGTGCTTATAGTGGTTGGATAGAACTACTGTCAGTATGCTTTTGCTTTATGTGATTGGTCAAAAAATTTATAAAGTGAGTTGTAACATTGAGTTCTTGGTCTGCTGCCTGGGATGTGAGCTGCTGGCATCTTCCCATTGTCATAACCATGTCATGAGACTGATGCAGGAATCAGCTCCAGGCACGTTCCCAGCAGCCCCATCCCGTTGGTGATTTGTTCATCCCCCCCTGCCAGCGTCAGTGATGGGCACTTTCCTCCCCAGGGCTCCAGGCTGGGACACCCTGGCTGCACCGGGACCTTGTCCTGCTGCCCACCCTGGTGGTGGCAACGCTGCTGCTCTGTGCCAGCGCCGGCCCCGCCGTGCCCGCGGCCAGCCCCCGCAGCGGTGAGTACGGGATTGGGGCACAGGGGGCACAGGGGGCACAGGGGGGCAGAGCAGGATACTCAGGGCTGCTCTGTGCCAGGGAAGGGGAGCAAACACCCAAAGGGGTGCACAGCACAGAAGCTCCTCACACACACAACTCCTGAGTCAGGGCTTTTACAGCCTGGCTGCTGCCACGTCACCTTCACCCCTTGGTGGGTCCACGCTGAAACCAACAGGGTTTTGCCAAAACACCACAGCTCGGAAGGATTGCTGTGCCAAAACACCACATCTTGGAAGGGTTGCTGTGCCAAAACAGCTGGAAGGATTGCTGTGCCAAAACATCACAGCTTGGAAGGGTTGCTGTGCCAAAACAGCTGGAAGGATTGCTGTGCCAAAACACCACAGCTTGGAAGGGTTGCTGTGCCAAAACAGCTTGGAGGGGTTGCTGTGCCATATTTTCGAGGCTCGGTTCTAGGAGAGATCCTCCTAGATATTTGTTTAGGTCTTGTTGGATTAGGAACATCCTCTTCCTCCCTTTAAGGGAGGATTACAGTACCCGCAAGACCCCAGAGTTTCGTGGGTTGAATTGGAATTACCCACAGCAAATTGTCTCCCATCAGACACAAACCAAGAAAAACAAATTAGTTTGGCTAGTAAGTCATGAGAGATCAGATAAATTATAACAAGCTGGGGGAAGAGACCTCTATAAGACCAAGGCAGAACAAAGCCTACTTATCCAATGCCATGAGTCCCAGGGAAAACATAAACCTGCTCCTCAGGTTTCCCTCTGCCAGAGAAGCTTTAAGGCAATGGTGGAGGAAAGGAGTCAGTTCTGATGGAGGGTTTGGATCCAGAGCTTTATTCTGGCCCTCAGGCCTCTGAATGCAGCACCAGCTCCAACAGAACTCCCTGAGCCCGTGGTTGCTGTTCCTTTAACCCCGGGGAGAGGGGCAGGGAGCCACCAAGCAGGGACAGGAGGGGAGGGACAAAGGGACAAAGGACACCTGGATGGCCCAGTGCCCCCCAGGGGTAGAGGGCATCCTTTGGATCTGCCAATCACTCAGTGCCCTTCTGGAATGCCAGGACTGACAGACAGTGCTGGGAGGGGTCAGGGATGGAAAGGAGAGGGGACTGACACACCTGGGGAGGGAATTATCAGGGGAGGGGCCTGAGGTTAGCCTTGAAATCACAACCCAACAAGAGACCTTCTCTGTCCCCCATCCCCTGTTTGCCGCTGCAGCCCCAGCGTTCCCCCCGGACTGCAGCCACCTCCGCAAGGGCAGCCCCAGCGGGGTGTATGTGATCCAGCCCGCCCGCTCCCCCCCGCGCGTGGTCTGGTGCGACATGGACACCGAGGGCAAGGGCTGGACCGTGGTGCAGAGGAACTCCCACGACACCGAGCTCACGTGGAAGCAATCCTGGACCACCTACAAGTACGGCTTTGGCAACGTGCACAGCGATTACTGGCTGGGCACCGAGTACCTGCACCTGCTGACGCAGCAGGGCACGTACAAGGTGCGCTTCGTGGTGCGGGACAAAGCCAACGTCACCCACTACGCCGAGTACGACATCTTCAGAGTGGAGAACGAGGCCAGCGGGTACCCCCTGAGGCTGGGCAGGCACTCTGGAGATGGGGATGACTACCTGACCCTCTACCACCCCAAGAAGGGGGGCATTCACGACAACATGAAGTTCAGCACGGTCGACAAGGACCAGGACCAGTACAGCGGGAACTGCGCCAAGAGCTATGGGGGGTGGTGGTACAACAGGTGCCAGAACGTCCTGCTCAATGCCAAAAACTACATTGTGTGGCCAGGATTCTGTGATAAAGGTGACTGTGCATCCTCCCTGATCCTGGTCAAACCCACAGATGTGTGTTGACCGTGCCCAGCCCCCTGGGAGTGTGGGGGTGCCACCATCCCCAGCTCGGTGCCCTATTCCCACGCCAGTCCCAGTGCACATCCTGCTCTTCCCACAGCTCCTGTTCCCTCACCAGCCAAAACACAGCAGCCCTGGGGCTCAGGAGCCATCACCCAGAGTGCTGGGCACACGGGCAGCTTTGTCCAGTGCCATGATGCTGGCTGGCACTGGGGCACGGGCACTGGTTTGGGGTGGGTGCACCCGCTCCCATCCTGGGGAGGGGGACACGGTGCCAACTCCCTTCCCCTGCAGTCGGTGACCCCTGCTTTGCCCAGGCCCTGCTCCCTCCCTGAGCCCCGCACACCCCACAGCTCTGCTATCCATGGTGGGAGGAATCAGCTGCAATAAACCCTGGAGCCAGACTGTGCTGCCTCATGTCTGCCTGCACACGGTGTGGGGGGGTCACTCTGCCCACTCTTCAGGGTGGCAGACTTGGGGGAAACTGTGTTAGGCAATACTCCTTCCAATGGCTTGTTCCAGCCTGGACTGTGGCTGTAAGGCTACAATCAGCCAACAGGGCCAGCAAAGCCCTGATCATGCACAACCCTCACTCACAGTTTGCCCCTGTTCATGGCTGGGTGGTTGCTTTGTGCTGATAAAGAGAAGAAACACCACAGCCTGGAGTGTGGAGAGGGCAGTGGACTCCCTGAGGGTGTGAGTGATGTGGGTCAGTCGGTCCCATTATTCCCTGCTGCAGACAGGGAATGTGTCTTTGAAGGTCCCTTGTGATGCAGGGAAATTTGATCTTGGGGCCTGAAAGAACCCACAGCTCCTCTCCTCCCTCTGTGGAAGGAAAGCTGAGCTCAAGGAAGGTTTTGTGGCTCAGAATGCTGAACACCATGGGACTCTGGAGCCAAAATCTGTGACCAAGGTCCCAGGGCACTTGCAGAGCTGTGGCAGTGCATTGTTCCTGAAGAGCTGTCAAGTTCCCAAGGAGCATTCTTTGGCAGCCTTGGAGGCACCTGCAGGTGGGCAGCACTGCTTCCTGGGAAGATGGGGAGAGATATGAGGGTGCTGCTGGCTGAGAAAGGCTTCCCAGCTGGAGCTGAGCTGAGAGCAGCACTTCTGGACTAAGAGATGTGGCTGCTGGCTTAAAAAGGCATTGGTGCTCCAGCCTGGATGCACAGCCTAACAGAAGGGGAGAGGCTGGACGAGGGCTTGGGGCTCCTGGTAAACAACATTCCAGCCAGCAGGGAGCCCTGAGTGGTGCTGAGCTGCATTCCTGGGTCTCTGTTGGAAAGAGAATAGCTGCACTCAGTGATCCTTGTGGGTCCCTTCCAACACAGAATATTCTGTGGATCTATGAGTGCGGCCAGTGAGACACCTGCTCTGTCAGCACTGCCAGACAACAGCGCAGCAGCCAATTATCTTCCTTCTGCTCAGCATCACACCACAGGTACCGTGTCCACTGCTCAGTTGTCCAGTGCACAAGGTTATCACCACACCAGACCACTTCCACACAGACCCAAGCTGATCCAGAATCTTGAAATTCTGGGATCCCTGCCCTGTCAGGCTGTCTCAGCTCTCACACCAGCCCAGACAGACCAGCCACGTGGTGTTGTGTGGCCTTGCAGTAGTGTTCCACTCTCCCAGTTCCCTCCCAGCACACACAGGGTTAATGAGGCAGGATGACACTGGCCTGGCTTTCCAGGTCATGGCTGGCATGGTCCAACTGACCTAGTGCTTCCCTCACACCCTCTGCTTGCTGTTGGCTGTGTGATGCTATTTTCCCTTTGTGGAAGATCCCCTCCTTGGAATGCAACACTCTTCTATAAGTGAAAGCTTTGTCTCTAATTCCTCACTTGAGTTGTATGAAAAAATCTTCCTTTGAAAACTTTTTCTTACTGCACCAGAAGCCTCAGGTGTCCTTCTGGCAGGAAACAGGCAGCAGTTGCAAGGAGTTCCCAAATAAATGAAGGACACTGTGCAGGTCTGAAAGTGATTTTATTCTGCAGGATGAATACGGACTGCAGCAGGGATGTGCTGTGGACATGGCCTGCCCTGGGGTCAGTATAGCTTAGGTCAGGTTAGCTGGTGATGGTGGTTACTTTTCTGCTGAAAACATCTGTACCCACAAAGCAAAAAGAGCATAAGACCATGCCGATCAGGAGGGGTTTAGGTTTCTGAGCACAGAGCTCTCTCCTGAAGGAACATGCTTGGATACTACAGTGTTTATAAAGATGCATTCTAATAACATTCCCCCCATAAGCCACCAAAGGTGAATGGCCAGAGACAGAGCCAGGAGCTTTGCTACTTTTCAGGACAGGAGGAAAGCAAGGCAGTTCTTGATATAGAGGAGCATCCCTATTCACCCCCAAGGCCTCATCATCAAATGGGCCCCAGCAGGGCACTGGCTGGGCCATGTGCTGCATGTGGACAGAGGGGTGTGGAGTTCTAGGGGTGTGGGGTTGGTTTGATGAGGATGGCCGAGGCTCTGCAGGTCCCCTTGCACAGCTTGCCCCACGTCAGCCCCCCCTTGACGTTCAGCTGCACTGAGTAACACGCTGAGTACCACCACCCACCCCCATAGCGTGAGGCACAGTTCCCTCTGTAAGTGTCCTGATCCCGATCCTTGGTGGAGAACTTCATGTTGTTGTGCACTTTCCTGGGATTGTCAGAATCCATGGCATCCTCTGCTGTCCCCGAGTGTGCTCCCAGCCTCAGCCGGTAGCCCTGGGACTCATCATCCAGGCTGAACAGGTTGTAGTCTGCGAACTTCATGTTGTTTGCAGCATCCCAGATGACAAACCTGACCTGGTACATCTTCTGCCTGGTGATCTGGTGGATGTACTCGGTGCCCAGCCAGAACTCAGCGTGCACATTGCCAAAGCCGTGCTTGTAGGTGCTCCAGGACTCGGCCCAGGTGATGTCCGTGTCCCGCCGGTTCCTCTGGATGACAGTCCAGCCCCCGTCTGCCCCGCTCATCTCACAGAACACCATGATGGGGTGCAGCCCCGTGGGCTGGATGATGTACACACCACTGGGGCTGCCAGCCAGAACCTCGCTGCAGTCCCTGGGCCAAGCTGGGGCAGCACACAGGGGGACAGAACAAAACCTGGGCATCAGGACAAAACCCTGGCAGGAGGGAGATTCATGTGGCCAGGGCACGTGGGGGATAACCAGCTCTCCCAGCCCAGAGAGGTCTGGAGGTGAGAGTGGGTTGACTTCAACCCTCTGTTCCTTTTTCATAGGGAAGACCAACAGCAATCAGCCCCACTGAAAGGCCCCAGACTGACTGAGCTAAGCTGATATCAGTCCAAGAGACTGAGTACGGGCACCAGTGGGCTCCCCTGGGTCTCCTGACAAAGGGGCTGTGCCACTACAGCCATGCTGGGAGGAAGGTGAGGAGGATCTAGTCCCTGCCTGTGACTCAGAGAATGGGGAAAAACAATCCCTTCAAGCACAAAGCCACCTTTCCCAGCCTGCACAGTGCACACACACACAGAGCCCTGCAGCCTGTGCTGGGCACACCTTCACCATCCTCCATCCTGGAGCAGGGTCAGGGTGAGGGACAGTGCCCAGTCCTGCCCCACCCAAAGCTGGCTGAACACATGCACACAACACCAGGTGCCCAAGGGATGTTACCTACTGGTTCTCTTCAGAGCACTCGATGAAGAGTTGGAGGGAGATTTCTTGAAGGTGTTTAGGCTTTGTGTGTGCACACAATGGCCTGGTGAAGCCAAGATGAGCAGAGAAGCAAGGAGCAGAAGAGACTGAGCTGGTAGAAAGAGACAAGAAGAAAAGAAGAAATGTGACCATCCCTCCCACGGCACCAACACCACACTAACAGGAGCCTGTGAGGTGCAGGAGGGCACCAAACATGCTGGGCAGCATCAGGCTGCTCCCTGCAAGCTGCAAAGCTACCAGAGGGGTCACAACTTGCCCTCTCCCCTTGATCAGTGGTGGACAAGTCAAACACGGGTAGTTTTGGGCACAGCAAAGCAGCCAACAACTGCCTGAGCCAAGTTTCACCCCTGCTCCCTGGAGCAGGGGCCTGGCTGGGCTGAGCCAGAAGCCAGGGCATGAGCAGCTGGTGCTCAGAGGGGGCCTAAAGGGCACCAGTGCCACTGCTCCCCATCAGTGTGCAAGTAGAGCATGGAGCCTCTCTGCCTTGCTGAGCTGCCCTAACTTTGCTCTCCTCATGAGTGTGCAGGAAGCAGAGCATGGAGCCTCTGTCTCTTGCTGCCCTAACTTTGCTCTCCTCATGAGTGTGCAAGAAGCAGAGCATGGAGCCTCTCCGTCTTGCTGAGCTGCCCTCCCTTTGCCCTCCCCATTGCTGGCAAGCAGTGCCCACTTCCCAGCCCTGTACTCACCCATTGCTCCCTGTGGAAATGCCCTCTGGAGCACACAGCTCTGCACTGGCCGGGCACACAGAGGGATTTGTAGTGCCCTCTGCACTGGGCGGGCTGAGTGGGTCCTGCCTCCCTTTCCTGCTGCAGGAGATCAGGTTGGTTTCCTTTGTGCCTGCAGAAAACACCAGCTGAGCTGGAGGTGCCTGTGGTTCTGGATTGCAAAGGAAAGAATTCCCGTGCCAGCAAGAATCCTTGGAATGGTCTCTTCTGTGAGTGCTGAGTGACTTGGATGGAATTTCCCCAAGGAACAGCATATTTGCAAACTTTGAAGAGCATTGCTCAGCAAACACTTGAATGCCACAGTGCCCAGCCAGGTGGAGAGCAAACACAGGTCTGTCCCTGCCTCCCACCACTGCAGCTGGTGCTGCCAGGTCAAGGGGCTCTTGTTTAATGTGCTCCAGCCCAGCCTGGCTTGGGGTGGGGCAGCAGAGCAGCCTCAAGGTCCCCATGGAGGGGAACTGCTGTGGGGCAGTGTTTGGAGCAGCTGATGTGTTCTGGGGTGCATGACACAGGCAGAGGGGTCTGTATCTGGGGGAAACAGGAGAAGTCTTGACTCCTCAGTGGGACACAGTCCTGACCTGCAAAGAAGCAGCTGAAGGGCCTGGTGAAAGGTTTCTGTAAGGCAGGTGAGACAGTTGTGGCCATGAAGGGTGAGAGGAAAGCATCTGCCCAGGAATGGAGTGAAAACAGGTGGATGGAGAGCAGCAATGGGGATCTGAGCATGTACAGAGGGGAGCTAAGTATGCTTGGAGGAAAAACAAGGGATTGAGTGTGCACAGAGGGGTGGTGAGGGATATCATGGTGGAACCCATAGGAACTGAGCACCCACAGAAGGAACAGTGGGATCTGAGCCTCTATGGAGGTCAGCAGAGGGAATCTGAGGTGAGCAAAAGAGGATGTGAGCTTGCCCAGGGGAGAAAAGTCAGCACTGAAGAGATGCTGAAAGGACCAAAGGAGATCTGAGTACTCAAGGAGTGGAACAGACGAGATCTGGGTGCACACAGAGGGAAATGGAGGACACAAGAGTTTACAAGGGGAAAAATGGCAACATCTGTTAGTGCAAGGAGAACAACAGAGGGGTTCTAAGAGAGCACAACAAGGGGAATGAAGAGGATATGAAAGCATCTGGGTAGGAATGGAGTGCATCTGAGAGTGATTGTAAGTGAAGTGAATGAGAAAGAGGGGATCCAGAGGAGCACTCAGAGGGAACAGAGAGAATTTGGAAACATGCAAAGGTATAGTTTGGTTTTAAGGCACTCAGAAAGAATGGTGGGGGCAGGCAGTGCACAAAAGTATAAATCTGATACAGAATCTGGCACAACAAATCTGGCTGTGTTCAGTGGGAGCTTGTGAGATCACAAATTCCCCATAGTGCAGTTTACCAGCACGGTCTAGCCCAGTCAAATAAGAACTCACACAATCCAGGTTCACAAATAGCATGGTGTAGGGAAGGAACAGGAAAGCAGATTCAGGATGTTGGTGATAAATGCACTATGGAGTGTTAACATGTATTAATGACAGAAAAGATAGTAACAGGGATCAATTAGCTATAAATATATATTGACCCAGTTATATACACAAACCATTCCCAGGTCTGCTCCAATACACTTGGAGGTGTGAAGCTCAAGCAGAGGCATCCCTTCAGGGGAGAAGGTGAGACACTGTCCATCTGCTGATCTCAAGCAAGCAGAGATCCTTCCCCCTCCTCTTTTTGCCCTGAGACCCCACTTTAATACCATAATTTTTGGCCAATTTTGCTCACATTGTTCTAGTGTTGGCCCTTGCTGGAGTCAGAGGCAGCCAAGGGACCCATCCCCTGTGTTTCTCAACCACTCCCATTGATTCTTGCTCAATTTAAGGCAGCTCTAAAGCAAGTCTGTCAAATTACTACCCTTCTCAACCCCACCCTGCAGCATCACCACCACTGAGAGCTCTGCAATTCTAGCTGCAGCTGGAATTCCCACCCAGGGAAAGGAAATGCTGCCCAGTACCCAAGTTTAATGTCTGCAAGCCCAAGTACCCAATATTTCTACCACAAGCATAATCCAGGTTTTCAGAACTCTGTATTTCTATTTTAAGACTAGCACAAGAAAAGCAATTGCAGAAATTTTGGTCCTCTGGGGTGGATCCATGTGCTACAGTGCCCTAGACTGAATCCAGGGGTCTGGAATCCTCCTGGGTACCCTGATGTCCACGTCTGCGGCGCATCTGACGGACACTGAGGCACTGCCAGCTGGCCCTGGGAGACAGAAGGAGGAATGGAGAAAAGGGGAGCAGGGAGGACACCCTATTCCCATCAGGGTGTATGAGGGGAGGACAGGGACACATGGGACATTTGGAGGGCTTAAGGGGCAACTGGGGTGTCCTTGGAGCAAGTGATGGGCCTAAGGGTGAAGCTATGGTATCCTGGGGCTACTGGAGTAACTGATTGTAACTGGAATCCAAAAAGGGCCAGCAAGGGTTGTAGGGAAAACCAAGGAAAGTTGTAGGGTTTCAGGGACAATTAGGGAATCTGGAGGAAGTAAAGGCAGCCTGGAGTGCTACTGGGTGCAAGGGGGAGATCCTGGAATGGGCCAGAGGGCAAAGGGAGCCCCAGGAGACATGGAAGGTCCTGCGAATTTAGGAATCCTGGCAGTCTTTGGCCTACCCTGGGACACCTGGGTCCCCTTGTACTTGCAGGGAATCCCGAGGGACTGAGAATGCAGAGGGGATAGGGAGTCCCAAGCTGGTCTGAGAGGAGCTCCAGAAGCATGGGGGTTTTTAGAGTATAATTCACCAGGTCAGGAGTACTCACACCAACAGCAGAACTAATGCCATGGAGCCAAAACCCAGAGCCAGCCCCAGGTATGGTATGTGGGTAGGTGTCTCGTCATCCGACTTCAGCACAGTGCTGAACAGAGTCTGGAGTCCTTTCTCTTCCTCCACGCTTCCCTCTGATACTGTGGAGACCCAGCCCCCTCAGGTCATGGGCCCTGCACCCAGGGACCAGCTATCCCTGCAGATCTTGCTCCAGCCACAGACCTCTCTGTCCCCAGTGACCCAGGCAGCTGGGGGTCCCTGCTCCACCCCACACGCTCCCAGGGGAGTCAGGCACCAGGGAACACGTGTGGTGTTCACAGTCTCTGAACAGAGAGAGACATAATTCTCTCTCCTAGGATTTTTCTTAGGGAAGGTAGTGAGAAGTTCAGAGAAGAGAAAACAATTTTTATCTCTATTTGTTGTTCTTGTTGTTTAGCACATGTGGAATGTGTTATGGAGATTGTTTACTATGAGTCATTTGTTAATTAGACACTTGTGGGAGTTGTTTAGATTGATTAGCTAATTAAGTTAAACCTGTGCTGTGACTGTCTCCAGACAGTCATGGGTTTTTCTTTGGTATCTTTTTGGTATAGTTTTAAATAGTATTAGTGTAACATACTATAGCTTAATAAAGCATTTCTTCAGCCTTCTGAAATCGTGGAATCAGAGCACATTATTCCTGCACTGGGAGATCCCAGAATTGATAAACACATGCTCTAATCCACCTGTCCACCATGAACCAGGCATCCTGGAACCCTGTTCACCCCCTTCCCATGGAGCCAGGTGTCCCAGGTCCCACTCTGCTCCACCCTGCTCCCTGCCCCAGGGCTCTCAGGGGTCTGGGCTCACCATTGAGGTAGAAGAATTTGCGGATAATGGGCTTGGTTTGCTCCCCCAGGCGACACGCAACGGTTCCTGGAGCAGGTTCCTCAATGGTCAGACTGAAGGGCTTTGCTGGATTCCCCTTGAGCTCCTTGAACAGTGCCATGTCCTGTGTGCGCAGCTGGGGCACAGGGGGGACCCATCAGCACTGCCCAGAGCAGCGGGCACACAGAACTGCACACACAGAGGCACCTGTGTCCTGCACGTGCTTGACATGTCCCCTTTGTGCTTCCTGTGCACACAGCTCCCATCCCACGTGCATGTACACCCAGGGTGCACACAAAAGTCACCTCCTGCACATGCAGGAAGGACTTCTTCCCTGTGAGTGTGGTGAGGCCCTGTGTAGCAGAGCATCTCATCCCCTCAAGAGCCTATCCGTTGTTAGCCAGTCAGATAACTCAAACAGGACAATCTGTCTTGTAATGAGTTATTTTTGCACCACTGGGTTGGCATCTCCCAACTGCCAATAAACATCTTTCTGTCAAGGTGAAACATGGAAGATAAGCTGGATTTCTGACTGACAGCAAGTCACTTTACAACTATAAAAGCCACAGCAAACTTCTGCAAAGTAGAAGGCTTCTATAGGTTTTCCTGGAAATGTGTGGAATGTCTCACATAAATAGGGACACCTGTTTCCCAGTTAATCCCCCAGGGGTGGAGTGAAGGAATCTGTGTACATTATTGTCATTTTGGTGGTAAAGCTACACTTGGCTCCTATTCAATACTATTTCTTTTGCTAGCTTTAATATAGATACCTTGATATAGTGCACTGTTCTGTGTTATGCTGTAATCTATTAGTAGTTCTTTTAGTTTTATACCGTGTAATAAGTAATTCTGGGCAAGATATTTCATCTATTTTGCCTGTTCATTTGTTCACTAAATAGCTCCTTTTTATAAATATATTTGATTTGCCATCATTAGGACTTTTGGGCCAAAATAATTCCTAAGATTTAAACTGTTGCCATATTCTGAGGCTAATGAAGGATTTACCTTCATCTGAACCCATCTCTCTGAAAGAGTTTAAATACACAAAGGAATCCTTTCTGACCCTCAGATTCAGCAGCAGGGCTTCTTTAACAAACTTTGTCTGAAGCTCCCACTCTGCCCACAACACCCTGGCACAGGTTGTGCAGGTAAAATGTGGCATCCTTGGAAGCATCCAAAGCCAGGTTAGCTGGGCCTTGAAGCAGCCTGGTCTGGTGGAAGGCGTCCACACCTTCCAGGGGATTGGAATGACATGAGATTTAAGGTTGTTTTCAACCCAAACCATCCTGTGAAGTTATGATTCTACACGTGCACACATGGATCTGAGAACATACAACTGCTCACACCCTTGCAGGATCATGTGTGACTCACATTTGGGGCAAACATCCAGGTGACGGGCACGCCGGGCGGGATGTGGAAAGGCACAGTGCAGCGCAGCACGATGGTTTCATCTGTGTAGGTCCACAGGTCCTGCACTGGGAGCATTGACAGGCTCATGAGCTCCCATCTGCACATGCACTGACAGACATGATGGTGCTCCTGGGCTGGCTGCAGGGATGGGCAGGTGTACACCTGGGCAGGTGCACTCAGCGTGGGACCGTGGGTGAGAAACACGGGGAGTCCCCAGAGATTCTTGTGGTGAAATCGTGTCTTCTGGATCAACTTTGCTCACTATAATCTCATTATAATACTGAACACACCTCCATCCCAAAAGCTACCTGCCCCCAAGGTATGACCACCTTAGCTGAGCACACATTCTGCATTTTTCTAGCTTAAACCTTTAAAAGCAAAGTTAGACCTCAATCAGTACCAGAAGTGTGACTGGAGTCACTCAAGTGCCCCCAAACATAAAAAATAGCACAAATATAACCTAAGAATGGGAGGAAGTTGAGGAAGATTTCCTTACCATTAACACAACAGCCTCTCATGGCCCCATCATACCTGGGCAGTCCAGGGCAAACTGACAGTCCACGAAGCGGCAGGTAGCACACTGGAACACACGGGCAGCTGGCTGGAATCCTGAGAAAGAGAGACTTGGTGGTCCCAGGGAAGTGGGAGATGTACGAGGAGACAGGGGAGGGCAAGACAGAAGGATGGGCACTCACCACAGGGTGGGACACAGGCTGGAACTGGTGGGGAGGAAGCAGCGTTAGACTGGGCATCACTGGGGACCCACATCCTTGTAATGAGCCGTCAGGATTCAGCCCTTGTCCAGCCCAGATGGGGTCCCTGGGAGTTTCTCTAGGACAGGGGTTCCCAGGGTGGACCTATACCTTTTTCCAGCTCGCTCAGCTTCTTCCAGATGCTGTTGACAGCTTCCTGCAGAGACTTGTTCAGGGACTCTGGCGTGTCCCAAATGTGCAGGTAAGACAATGTGCCCTCCCCCTGGTCCCCATAAACCTTTCCCAGACCCCAGAGATCCTTTATATAACTCACTTTGACTCCATATATCCCTCCTGAAGTGAGATACCTTCCCAAATATCCCCTCAAACTCCCCAAGAAGCTGTATAACTTGAAACCCATGTATCCTCAGGATTCCCCAAATATCCCTTTACAGCTCCCAGACCTTCATATATCTTCTATTTCACCTCCATCACCCTTCAAGGCCTCCACATCCCACCCCTCTTGCCCCATGTCCCACGTCCCTCAGCCTGCTCACTCTTCCATCGCTCCTCTAGAGAAAGCATGGCATCCATGACGATCTCCCGAAGCTTCTCACGCTGTCCTGACGCTGGAACCAGCACAGGGACACAGGAATCAGTACAGGGTTAGGGTTAGAGTTTCAGGGATGAGATGGTTCAGTAAGGTCTGGGGGTTTCTGGGGGTTCCTGAAGTCCTGAACAAGATTTAAGGGGTACTGGGAAAGGTTCGGTGTCCCTGTGGATTCCTAAGGTCTTAGGTAGGGCCCCAGGGGCCCCCAGTGTGTCCCCAGTGGTCACGGTTGCGGGATTCTCAGGGTTCCAGGCAGGTTTGGGATTCCCAAAAGTCCCTAGGGGCCAAATCAGGACTGAGAAGACCTTAGCTTGTCTGGGGTGGGTCCCTAGGGTCCCCAGCTTCCTGGAATCTTGCTCAATGTCAGTGTGAGGGTCTTGGTTGAAATGGGAAACCCCAGAGGGCTCTGGGTTGCAGTTCAGGGTGAGGATCCCCTTTGGGATGGATGTCCCTGGTGGAAAGGAGGGACAGGGATTCAGTCAGGACACAGGTCCTTGGGCAGGATCCCTGTTGGGTTTGGTGTTCCTAGGGACTCATGACGTACCCACAGTGACAGAGGCAAGTGGTTTAGAAGCCTCAACAATGGCCTCAATGCATTTTTTATGTCTGAGCTCATCGACAAAGGCCCCGGTAATCTCATGGCAAAGCCGTGCCCGCTGAATAGGGGGCCCAAAGCAGAGCAGGCAGGGGTTAACCTCAGGGAGGCAGGACATCAAGACCCACAGCCACAAGCTAAGGTTTCTAGTATGCCGGGGGACTAACACCAGCATCAGGGCCCAACACCACCACCCCATGACCCCAAACCTAGCACACAAGTGCCTGGCTTCCCTGGACAAAGGCAGGGTTCCAAGGTGGAACCTGGGCACCTGGGTTGCCATGGAACCAGGTAAGGCAGGAGGCCACACTCTAGCCAGCCACACTGACCTCACACCAGCCAAAGGTGTGGGCAGAACCCAGCAAGGAATGTGTAAGCCTCACATTTGAGCAGGATGAACTGAGCCCAAGGTGACAGCAGCCAAAGATGGCTGGGACTGTCCAGGACATGGTGTTTGTATGTCCTGAGGAGATTCTTCTGCCTCTCCTCTATATTGTACTCTTGAGTAGAGGAATGCATGCCTGGTCTGATGCAAGGTATTAGATTGTTCAGCTCTCCAAAACAGAGAGGGAGAGAGAGAAAGAAACTACAAAACATTAACTACAAAGCAAAAGACTCAGAAAGCAGCTGTTGGTTTTACAGAGACAAGAGCTGCTGATGAAGGAAGCAACACAGTGAAAAACAAGCATGAGACTGAAGATTGGTGCAAAACCTCTAGAAGGCAGAAGATGCTGTAAGACCTGACCTGATATGTGCCAAAACATGTAATAAATGCAAGTTGCTTTTTCCATCCAGCTTGCAAATATTCACTCTCATCCCTCTCCTGTTAATGAGCACTGAGACAGTGACCCACAGCTGGCAGCCATGGTCACTACGCAGGTGTCTGACAAAGCACACGGTGACAAAAACAACAAGGTGGTCCAACAGCCTAGGCTATTCAAACCCAATGCTTGCCAACTCTCTCCTGCAGGGCAGAAACTAAGGTGAACCCAGGAAATGTTGGAGACCTTGCCAGCTGCTGTAGATGCCACAACAGCAACACTAGCAGAGAGCTTCCTGAGCTTCAGCTGGACTTGGGAAGGGATTTCCTAAAGCTTTGCCCTTCCTGGCTGCCCCATTCTTCCCAACTGACTCACACTTGTTCTGCATTTGTGCTGTTCTCAGAATACTCTGATGATGCACAGATCCCAAAGAACATCTCAGTGATTGTGAAGAGGGTCCCAGCTCGAGCCACGTGAGTATCCATGAAGCTCTGGATTCCCTGGGAGGGATGTCAGGGTGTGAACTTCTTTTCTTTTCTGGATATGGGTTTGCAGAGGCACTTGGACTGCATCTGGTCAAAGCTACTGTTAATTTCCTTTTTCATGGGGTAGATTTAAAGTTATCTGCTCCAAAGCAGACTCCCACTGTTACGTTTGTGGGGATGTGGGGTTCAAACTCCAACACTGGTAAATCCTATGGTGATTCTTGGTTTTGTTCTTGGGATGATTGGGCTGAGAGCCGAGTCACAGGTCCTGTTTCCTCCACATGAGGAGACTTCAGATTGTACAGCATGGGTTTAGAAAGGGTAGGTCATGTTTCACCAACCTGATCTCTTTTTATGACCAGGTGACCCTCCAGGTGGACGCAGGAAAGGCTGTGGATGTTGTGTACCCTGACTCCAGCAAGGCCTTTGACACTGTCTCCCACAGCATGCTCTTGGAAAAACTGCAGCCCATGGCTGGGACAGGAGCACTCTGTGCTGGGTTCAGCCCTGGCTGGATGGGCCCAGAGAGTGGTGGGGATGGTGCTGCATCCAGCTGGGGCCAGGCACCAGTGGTGTCCCCCAGGCTATGTGCTGGGACCAGCTCTGATCAATGTTTTTATTGATGACATGGATGAGGGAATTGAGTCTTTCACTAGTAAATCTGCAGGTGACACCAAGCTGGGAGCATGTGTCCATCTGTTGGAAGGTAAGAGGGCTCTGCAGAGAGACTGGAATGGTTGGAGGGATGGGCAGAGTCCAATAGTATGAAGTTTAACAAATCCAAGTGCCAGTCCTGCATTTTGGCTACAATAACCCCTGCAATGCTCCAGGCTGGGGATGGTGTGGCTGGACAGTGCCCAGGCAGAAAGGGACCTGGGGGTGCTGCTCAACAGTGACTGAACGTGAGCCAGCAGAGTGCCCTGGTGGCCAAGAAGGCCAATTGCTCCTGGCCTGGATAAGGAATGGTGTGGCCAGCAGGAGCAGGGAGCTCATTCTGCCCCTGCACTGGGCACTGCTGAGGGCACACCTGAGTGCTGTGTCCAGCTCTGGCCCCTCAGCTTGGGAAGGACATGGAGTGGCTGGAGCACATCCAGAGGAGGAAACAAGGCTGGAGAGGGGCTGGGAACAAAAACCCTGTGAGGAACCCCTGAGGGAGCTGGGGGTGCTCAGCCTGGAGAAAAGGAGACTCAGGGGTGCCCTCATCACTCTACAACACCCTGAAAGGTGGCTGTGCCCAGGTGGGGTTGGGCTCTTTCTCCAGGCAGCACTGACAGAACGAGAGGACAAATCTCAAACTGCACCACGGGCTGGATATTAGGAAAGAAATCTTTAGAGAAGGAGTGATAAAGTACTGGAACGGTCTGCCCAGAGGTGGTGGAGAAACATGACTTTTTAGTTGTATTAAATTAATAAAAACTGTTAAAATTACAGAGAGCCTTGTCTCACAGCCTGTCTCTCCCCGGGCTCCCTGGTGCTCCTTTCCCCCTGCTCTGGCTCTGCCCCCGGGCTGAGCAGATCGAGCCCCGGGCCAGGCCCTGAGGCCGCTGCTGCTCCCGCGGCGCCTGCGGGGCAGCCCTGAGGCTCGGGGCCGGCTGTGGGAGCAGGAGCCGCGCTGCAGAGCCCGCGGCCCTCACGGGCTGCGAAGGCACGGCCACATGGCCATGGGGCCCGGCTGGCACTGCCGGCGCTGCTGCTCTCGGCTGCCGCCTGCAATCCTCACAGGCAGCCCTGACGCCGCCTCAGGAGCCGCTCGGAGCCGTGCCCGAGGGCTGGCCCCGGCCCCCAAGGGCACTTGTCCCTTCATCTCTGGCACTGCCACATTCCCGGCTCATTTGTCAGCTTCCTCCTGCCCTTCCTTTCTGCGGGGCAGCGTTAGGGGCCGGCCCAGCGGCTTTCCTCCCGCACAGGCGGCAGCCCCTCGCCCACAGCTCCCTGGCGGCAGCCAGAGCTGCTTTCCAGCCGGGCAGCCCCGCCGTGTCCCGCAGCCCGGGCCGGCTCCTGCCCGCTGCCGGCGAGCCCCGGCGGCTGGGCCCGGCCATCCCGGGCCAGAGCAGCTCCCTGGCCGGGGGAACACGGGGGGACATGGGGGGACACAGGGCAACACACGGGGAACACACGGCGGGCACCGCTTCCCCGTGTCCCCAGTGCCACAGAGCAGCGCCGTGTGCGGCACCCGGGCACAGAGGAATGTGTGTGCTCTCACCGGACAAAGGACACTGCAAGGATGCTTCTCACAATGGTGTGTGGCAATAAAACCTCCCTGAAAGCGTAGCAAATTTTGCAAAATTAGCATTTAATGGAACAGTCAGTGCTACCTTGAGAGCTCCGTAGCAAATCAAGGCAGCCCAAGGTAATTATAGGGCTCTGTGGACACCTAAAGTAGAATGCATAGTAAATGGCCGGTATTGAAGGGAAGAACTTGTTTTGTCTTCCCCAACAGTCTTGGGGACATTGGAAGGAGAAATTATTTCATTGTCTCCTTTATGGACTGATAAGCTGACATAAAACCTGACTTGGAGGAAATTGTACAGAGGCTTCCCCCACAGAGACTTTTTGCCCTGAACTGCTGAGGACAAAGGAGTCTGTGCCCCAACAACGCCATAGCTCAGCCAGGGGCTCATGCACAGCACCCCACTGCTTCCCTGCCAAAGGCTGATCCCAATGGATGTTCCAAACCAGGCCTTGGGTTTGCTGTGCCAAACCACCAAGTAGCCATGTCTCAAACCCCGGGGAAAACAGCAGGTTGGTGATTCTCTCCCAGGGACTGAGCTCTTGTGGGGCTGCTGGCCCCACCTGCAGCCTCTGCCCAGGAGCTGCTTGGGGGATCCCTCTCTTGGTGAGGAAACAAACACAAAGGTACCCTTGGCCTTCATCGGGGCCTTTGTGGTTGTTGCAGGGCCCTGCCCGTGGTGACTCACACTGACAGTTCACTGCACAGCAAAGCCAGGCTTGCTGCCCGCTCCACAATGCAAGAAGAAACTGAGAACATGAAATGCCACAGAACAGGACTCTGACACAGCAGCTGGACAAGTGGTTTAGCTCTAACTCAAGTCTTAAACGGATTAAAAGAAAAGTAGTGAGGCGTCTCCTGTCCTGCGAGACTTTCAAGCACCTTTCAGTCATGAAAGGGCTCCAAATGGGCTGGAGAAGGACTTGGCACAGGGGCCTTGAATGACAGGACAAGAGGCAATGGCTTCCCACTGTGAGACAGCAGGGTTAGACTGGGTATTGGGAAGAAAATCTTCCTGAGAGGGTTGTGATGCCTTGGCACAGGTTGCCCAAAGAAATTGTGTCAGCCCATTCCTGAAAGTGTCCGGGGCCAGGCTGGATGGGACTTGGAGCATCCTGATCTAGTGGAAGGTGTTCCTGCCTATGGCAGGGGATTGGAATGAGAGGATCTCTGAGGTCCCTTCTAGCCCAAGCCATTC
The DNA here is from genome assembly GCF_035770615.1 of Melospiza melodia melodia. NCBI lineage: Eukaryota > Metazoa > Chordata > Aves > Passeriformes > Passerellidae > Melospiza > Melospiza melodia. Next base: position 6,426,855 of record NC_086214.1, read on the forward strand.
CATGACTCCATGAGTCTGTGACCCAATGTCTGGCAGGGATGACGTGTGCTGCCTGGCAACAGGAATTGTGATGAAAAGGGGCAGGAGCAGAGCAGGCTCCAGTCCTTTGTTGGACAAGCGATGAGGAAGGAGCCTGCTGGCTACTCGTCATTTTTATCATTGCTTTTGTCAGCCCTTTCATTATACTTTTATTATCCCTGACAGACCCAACTGGGCAGAAGGCTTGTGACACATCAGGGACAGAGAGTGTGGAGATATGGAACCATTCCTGGACACACTCAGCCTCTCCCAGATGCTTGATGTTGCCATTGGGATGCCCCAGGAGGGGACTGTTCACTTTGCAGCCATGAGAAAACTGCTGCAGGCCGTGCTGCAGCACCTGGACGTGCAGTACCTGAGCAGCCAGGAGCCGTGGCCAGGCCAGCTCAGTGGCCCCTCACTTGCTGATGTGGTTGCTGAAGTCAGAGAAGTTAAGAGTGAGATGGAGGAGTGCAAGAAACAGATGTCCAAGGTAGAGGCTCTCGCCAGCCCCCGGGCACTCCCCCAGCACACAGCCCCTCCCCACTTCCTCAGACAGCAGTGCTTGGCTCTGCCCTCACTGCCCTGGCAGAGCCGCTGGCAGGGGCTCTTTGCTCTCTGGAGGGGCTTCAGTGCTCTGGCACTGAGCCCCGCTGGGGCAGGTGGCACCGGGACTCTCCCTGCTCACCTGGCTGTGCCAAGGGCTGCCCGTGCCAGGGTGGGGCTCTTTGGGGTGTTGTGCCTAAAGACTCAACCACCAGAAGGCCCAGGTCTGTGCAGACCACTGTGGTGGTGAAGTTGTTTCCCTCCTGGCACTTTTCAAGGAGTTGCCTCTCTTACAGTTCCAGAGGGCAGAGAAGAGGAAGAAGGCCGAGGAGGCGGCGGATGAGGTGAACTGCTGCTGGGAGCAGGTTTTGGGTCTGAGACAGCAGCCCATACCCTCTGCTCTGCTGGCTGGATGCATGGAGTGTGCTGCCTGCCCCCACCACCCTGCCAGTCCCCACAGGCCCTCCCCAGAGACTGACTCCCACCACCCCTCTCTACTAGGACACGGCTTCCTCCGTGGATGTCCTTGAGGAGATTGACATCATAAAGACAACACAGAACCAAAATGCACAGAAGATTAAGGAGCTGGCTGCCGCAGTAAGCTATGGGGTGACATCAGCTTTGGGCTCTCATGGGGAACTTCAGTGTGGCTCCCTGAGGTTTGGAGTGAGGGGCTGGGGAAAGGGTGGTGGCCCTGGGGCTTTCTGTGCAGCTGAAGAGCCTCCATGCTGAGACAACATGCCTGTGTGCCCTGACTCTGCCGTCACTGGCCTTCCCAGATGAAGAAGATGGAGGAGGACATGAAAAAGCTGAGGCAGGATATAGCCAATTGGAAAGAAGAGAGCAGCAACGAAATCTCTCAGCAACTCGCGTAAGGGGACAGGAGGGGGTTTCATACCCCGGGGAGCTGCAAGGGAGCCCAGGGGGTCTGGCAGCATCCTGGTTTGTGGGCATGGGATGCCCAGCAGTCCTGCAGGGGTAACCCTGCCCTTGCCCCCATCTCTCTGGCCAGGGCTTTGCTGGAGGAGACAAGGCGTGAGCTGCAGAAGATGGAAGAGGAGCAGGAGATGAGGAAGGCCATGCTGGAGCAGCTGGTGGCTGAGACAGCCAACAAGGTGAACGAGCAGATGAGGTCCTGGGGGAGCACTCCCACCACTCCTGGCTTGGTGCAGTAGTCCTGGTGGGGTTCCCAGCCATATTCCCCAACTGGCTGGGGCCACTGAGGCCCACAGCACGCAGGACTCATGGTTCCATTCATCCCATCTCTGGAGCCAATTCTCTCTGCCCTTCCTGCAGCTGGCTGAGATAGAGGAGATGGTGGAGAGTGTGCAGGAGGAGGCGGAGAGGGTAAAGGCAGAGTGCTCCAACTGCACCTTCGACCTCAACGAGCATTTGGGGGAGCTCCTCAAGCGCTGCGAGAAACTCGAGGAGCAGATGGAATCCCTGGAGTCTCGGCAGATGGCTATGGGCAAGTTTGAGAAGATGATGAGGAACTGGGGCCAGGTAGGCAGCAGGCAGCATGGGAGACTGAGGACATCCCTTGGGGTAGACCTAAACTGCGCCAAAGGGGCCTGGACGAGTCAGCAGCATGGACAGAAATTAAAGCCTTGATGCAAACGTCCTGCTGGCACTGAGAGCTCATGGCCACTGGCTGAGTAATGCGAGTTTACCCCTGTGGAGCAGCCAGACCCTCTTTGGTCAGCAACAAATGCTTTTCCTCCTTGGAGCAGGACCCAGAGCAGATACAGCCCAATGATGCAGTAGTTGAACAGCTGCAAAGGGACTATGAGAAGCTCAGCATTGTTTCTGGGATCCTCCAGAAGGACTCTGAACAAAAGCAGAAAGAAATCGAGGTGTGTAGCTGAAACCCATTTGAGGCCAGAGTATTCCACCAGGCAGACTCCAGGCAGGAATCCCAAGGAATCTCCTGCCGGCCTTTTCAGCTCTGTGCTGATCCCAAGAGCCTTTCCTTGAGGTTTTTGGGCAGGGGGAGCGGGTTCTGTTCTCCTGGCCAGGATGCAGCTCCAACCTTACTGTGGTGTCATCATGTGTGTTCCTTTCTGTGCTGAAAGATGCTGTTCCAGTCTCTGGAGAAGCTGCAGAAGGAGAAAGCAGATCAGCAGGACATGATGGCTGCAATGGACATGGTACAGTCTAGAGGGGCCTCTGTGCCAGCCCAGGGCTTCTTGGGCAGGGTGCCAAATGCCCCTTGTCCCTTGGGGGCTGGGTGGCAGAACTGGTCTGGGGAGGGACAATTTCCTGAGCTCAGGGGGTCCCTCACCCTTCACATGGTGGCACCAAGCTCACCAGGGTGCTGGGGCAAATGGGGCCACAGCAGCCTGAGAGGGGCATGATGGCCTGCAGGAAGCACTCCTCCCTCTGCCCCTCACACGCTGGCTCTGGTTCCTCATCCCTTTCCCCACTGCTCTCCTGCCCTTCCCCTCTGCTAGAAGGCGGACAAAGCTGCCTTGGGCAGCAAAGTCAATCGCAGCCAGTTTGAGGCAAATATGGAGCGTCTGGATGAGAGGATGCAGGAGTTGCAGAGCCAGATTTCAGGCCAGGAGCAGCACTGGAACAATACACAGCAGCAGCTCAGCGTTGTGGAGGAGGAGAAGGTGAGGGGTTCCTCGTCCCCACCACTTTGGGACTTGGCAGCCTGAGGCAGCATCCCTCTGAGGATCCCCGTCCAGGCTTTTCCCTGGAGAGCTCCATGTCACATCCTGGAGCAGCTGGCTGAGGCTATGCACCTGTTCACAGCTGGATCGGCTGGAGCTGAAGATTTTCCGTAACCAAATGGTGGACACCTGGAAGAGAAGCATTGACGAGCTCAGGAATGAGATGAAGGAGGGTGACAGTGGTGCTGGGATTAAGAAGTGAGTGCCATGGACATTCTGATGGCTTTGGGGACAGCGATGGCAACTGCTCCTCCCAGGCAGGGCTGTGACACGCAGTGCCCCAGAGCTGGGCCGTGCCCTGCCCTCCTGGCTGTGCACACGGGGGCACTTTGGTGCCAGAGAGGGGCTGAAAGCGCTGCAGGGGCTGCTTGGGATGGTGGCATGGGTGCCTGTGCCCTTCACCTGGCACCAGCCAGCACCTTGGGGATGGGCAGGAACAGGCTCAAGAGCCCACGGTTCAGCCTGCAATGGCCGTGAGCCTGTGCAGTGAGCTGCCCAGCAGCTGGCTGCTGCAGGGAGCTGCTGCCTGTGTGCTGCAGGGCTGTGGGCCCAGGAGCTCAGCCAGCCCTCTTGCCTCACCCTCCTTAGGCAGCTGCCAGTGCCTTTCTCGTGCCTGTCGTGTGACCGCATGCTCAGCGTGCAGGTTCCTGGCCAGTGAGTAGCACCAGTGCCTCGGGGGCAGCGGGGCTGCCATGGGGGGAGATGGGTGCCAGCAGTGACCCGCTGTGCTGGGCACAGGGGTGACAGTGTCGGCTTGGGAGGGGCTGATGTGGGGAGCCCCCTCTGCAGCCCTGCCCATCACCAGGGCCTGTGGGGGCTCATCCCAAGGGCTGCAGGCAGCGGGGTGCCGTGGGCTACAATCCCATGGCTTTGGGGTGCTGCCTCCAACAGGAACAGGTTCTTTGTCCCCTGTCACACACCTGTGACTCCTGCCCTCCCCAGGTACCCCAAGACACTCCCGTATTTGCAGCCAATGCCCCCCAACAGGGAGCCCCCTCCCAGCCAAAGGTAAGGGCCCTGAGGACACATCCCCAGCGCCTGGGGTGCAGGGTAGCCCTGACACAGCAAGGAGGGCTTTTCCCTGTGTGCGAGGGGCTTTTGCTTTCTGCTTGGGGCTCCTGCAGCAGGTGACAGGAGCTGGCAGGGATGTGCCCCTGCAGGCAGCACTGCCAGTCCCCTCCCTGGCACAGCAGGGTGATGCCCTGCATGCCACAGGGCTGGGCACTGAGTGTCCTCTGCCCCATCCCACAGGAGGCCACTGGTCCGTGGCGGTGGCTCTTATGTGCCACAGAACTCTGGGAACTATCAGAGCAGCACTTGCAAATTGCCACCAATTCATGATTCTTTCCGGAACAAGTCATATCTGCAGGGACTTGTGACCCTCCCCAACAAGGTAGGGTGATGAAGGTGGGGACGTGGCATGCGCAGTGGGGGCTGGCAGGGCGATGCTGAGGATCCGGGGTGAATTTGTGCCTTTAGTTTCCTTGGGGAGAGCTGGTTTGGGAGGGTTGCTAGGGAATGCTGGAGTGGGCCCTGCATTTCACCCTGCTGCTCTTTCCTTCCCAGCCCAGAGTGACCCAGCTGCTGGGCAGGGGTGGACACATCCCGAGGGACCAGCTTCCCATAGTGATCAGGACTCTGGATGAGCCAGGTGTGGCCCTGTCAGGGCAGGGGGATCAGGGGCAGATGAGCCTGCTTGTCTGCTGGGTCTGCACCTGCTCCCTGGGGGTCTCTGGCCAAGCAGGTGACCCTCCTGCTGCCCCGTGCTGAGCTGGCTGAGCTGACCCAGGCGGGGCAGCCCCGGGGACTGGGGGCTCACCCTTGTCCCTGTCTCACCCCCAGTCCCGGCCACCTCACGGGATCACCGGCCAGGCACAGTGTCCCAGCAAGGCACCAGGGCTCCTCCAACCACTCCAGCCCCGTGAGACTTCAGCAGCCCTCAAGCAGCTGGACAGGACTGGGAAGCCAGTGCTCCACCAGGGACGTTGTTTCAGCTGAGAGAAACGTCTGTGATATTTGTTGTTAGAGAATTAGCTTTTTCATTTTATGAGGTTAATAAAAAATGTTCTGAAAGAGAGGCAGAGCCTTTTCCCACTGTCACTGACGATACCGGGATAACTCAAACTGTCTTACACTAATTTTACTATTAGGAATCAGGCATTTCTTTATTCCCAGCACCAGGCTGCATGGGAATAGCTCCACACACAATGCACACCCACTCCCTAAACTTTTCACTACATATTTTTAGCAATATGACACTAAAATGCAATAATTACTAATAAACTACTTAATAAATTTTTTGGCAAAACTTATCATATTTTAAATCTAGGGCCATTCAATTTTGCCAGCATTTTTTCTTGGGCTTGTTATTCTGGGTTACATTTGAAAGGTCACACATTTTGGTGCAGCAACTATTAGTGTCACTCTTGCACCGAGGTTGAGGCAAGACAGAGGCAGGATTGTAGCAAAGGCAAAGAAGGCTTTATTCAAAAGAACCTCGCGGTTTTTATAGAGTGGTACAACAGGTTCTATTCTATTGGCTAACTAACAGAAAATCTATCTCACACACGGTCCTTGAGAGGAACAGAAAAATAAAGTAGAAAAACACACCTGCAAATTTTTTATGCTCAATGAATTATCACATCTTTCCAAATCCCTAAAACTTCTCACAAGCCACTATGAGAAACACTTGCGGTTTCTCTCTGTCCCATGGCATCCACACATTAGGATGCTTTTCTCTGCCACCCCTTGAGCAGCTTTATCTGCCAGTCCGTTTCCCACACTAATTGATGTATTTCCAAATGGAAGAGCTTTGCAAAGCACGACAGCCACTTTGGCTGGTACCTGAACACTTTCTAGTAGGTGTCTGATAATGTCTCCACCTTTGACAGGAGATCCTTGTGCTGAAAGGAGCCCTCCTTTGTTCCAGAGAGCTCCAGGGGCATGAACTGCTCCAAATGCACACTTAGAATTAGCCCATATGCTCCCCTTCTTCCCTGTGACAATTCCAGGCTGCCATAGACGGAGCAGCTCAGCCTTGTGTGCACAGGTGGTAAGAGGTAATGGGATGGCTTGGATTGGGCCCTACTGCACACCCAAACTTCTGCTCTCCTTTGCTCACCAAATTGCTCCCACCTGTGGACAATTCCCAGTCCGGATCTTCTCCCACAGGATCTCCTCTGCTGCAGTGAAGCTGATGAACACAGTCATGTTGTGAGGCTTCTTTCTGGTACAGATCCCAGGAACGTGGCTGGCTGCAAGGCAGAGGTGTCTGCAGTTCCACATCATCCTGGTCCAACAGGACAACTTGATGCTTAAGCATTCGACCTGGGGGTAACCAGTGGCCTCCTTTTTGTCCTAGAGCTGAGAGGACCAAGGGTGGAACATCAACAGTCATCTTTTGGCCCATGGTCCATTCTGGACTTTTGTATTAAAAGGCAGTTGCTGCTACAAGTCAAAGGCAGTTAAGGGACATCCCTTAACTGACACTGCCCACTTGTTTGGAAAAATATCCTATGGCCCTTTTCCATGTCCATAACCTCTGAGCTAACACCCGTAGCGCAACACGTCAGTGTTGCTGAACAAACTGCTCAAGAGGCTTGGTCAAGTCGGGCAATGCCCCTGCAGGGCTGACATTAGAGCTCTCCTGGGCTCTCTGAAAGCCTCTGCCATTCTGGAGTCCACTCTAGCACCTCCTTGGTGTAGCACCTCCTTGGGCAATTCTCAGGGCTTCATAGAAAGGTCTTACCCATAGGCCAGAATTAGGAATCAGAGCCCAGACCACCCATTCCTAGAAATGTTCTTGACTTGCAAACAGACCTTGGCTCTGGAGTTTGGCTCTGTCCTTTCGGTTCCAGGGTTTTGCTGTCCCTGGGAAATGGTGAATTTTAGATAGGTAACATGCTCTTTTGCACTCTGGGCCCTCTTCTTGGACACCCTCTGTAACTGGCTTGTCCTAAAAAAGTTCAGGAAACTCAGAGTCATTTCAATGCATCCAGCTTGAGTTCCTGTAGCAAGTAAAAGATCACATACATACCCTAGCAAAGCCATATCCTCAATCTCCTTTTCCCATACCTCCAATCTTGTGGCTCTTGGTTCTTGTCTTGGGGTGACTGTATGAGACTGTGTCCCCTGTTGTGTGCTTTATGCCCAGACATGGGTCCTGTAACTTTAAGCTGGGTCTGAGAGAGGGGTGGAAAGCCGGTGTGGAATTCTTTTGGTGTGGTGTTCACCCATCCTCCCCAGGCTCGCTCAGCTGTGTTGTGCAGCACAGACAGAGGGAGGACATCTTGGCTTTTAGCTGGCTTCTTGTTCTTTGATAATGCAAGAAGGTTTTCCAGCACTGTGGCACCTTCTCCTGGAACTGTTTGGCTTTGTCCCGGCCCAAAACAGCAGAACATCTCCGAGGGCCCTGTGCCACGGCCGCAGGGGAGGCCCTGGGATGCCCATCCTGGCCCTGGGCTGGTGGAGCCGAGCCACACCGACAGAAAGAGCTCTGAATCCTCCAGCTTTGTCTGCAGAAGGTTTGAAGATCTAACATGATTCGTTCTTTTTCCCATGCCTGCCTGCACTCTGTGTGTTAAATAAACAGCTTTTTTCACTTTCCTCCAAAAAATTCCTTGCTGTGGGTGGCAGGGAGTGCCCAAACCTGTTTTCTTTAGAGGGGATGTTTCCTCCTAACTTGTCTCCAATCCAGACATTTCTCAAACAATGTGGGGTGATTGTTGGACCCTGGAGGAAGAACATTCCACTTCAATTGGGTTTCATGGCCTATCAAGGAACTTTCCATTCAAGAAGCAAGAGCTGACTTTCAGTTTCAAGGGCAATGCAGAAAAAAGGATCCTTAACATCCACAACAGTGGATTCGTTGGGACTCATCAGATTCCTTAAATGGGGTACAAAGGACTTTTATAAGAACTTGCTCCACTGGGTGTAAGTCTCACTGTATTTCATTGACAGCTCTGACATCTTGTACTGGCCTGTGTTCCTTAGTATGTGCTTCCTTTACCAGCAGGAGAGGAGTCCTATATTGTGACTCACATTCCCTTAGTGATCCATCTTGCAAACTTTAGCAATTCATTCTTCTAACCCTCTTCTAGCTTCTAACTTCAACAAATATTTTTTCTGCCTAACCAGTCCTCCGTCAGGCTCCAACTGAATCCTTACTGGTTCCACTGCTTTTGATTTCCCTGGAGTTCCATCGGTCCACACCAACACAGTGACAGTGTTTTCCACCTCCTCCCACCAGGGATGTGCAGGAGGGAAAGATTGATCCAGCATTCCCTGCTGACATTGCCCTCTCTGAGCCTCTTCCCCCACTTTTGCCATTTCCACAATTCCTCCACCTGGAGATAGCAGTGTGTCTGAAACTCCCTGACTAAAATCCCAGGGCTTTTTGCCATGAGCTCACTGGATGGGAGCATCAGAGGATCTCCCTGAAAAATCTCTGGAGGGCACTGGAGTCCTCTCGATCCTGTGAATCCATGGAGCAAAAGAAGGAGGAAAGTTCCATCTGGGTCATTAGAAACTGTCACCAAAACTAGGATAAATGAAATCCTCAAGCACTGTCATTTTAGTATTAGCGAGTTAGGCATTATTTTATTCTGGTCAGGGCGTGTGGAGGGGATAGTTCCAGCCACACACACACACACACACACACACACACACAGAGAAATTTTTTGACTTAATTGTCTGTCTTTAGCACACAAATGGATCAATGGTAATCCATTCTAATTCACATAATTCTCTTCATTAGTTAGCATTCCAACCTCTATTTGTTAGAGCTTTCTTGCTTCTCATCCTAATTGGTCCATATTTTGGAGTCTGTTTTTTATTTTTCTCCAAGATAGGGAGTTTTCCAGCATATACTGAATTATCTTTATTAATCTCTTCTTTGTCTTCTGCTCTATGACAGAGCTCCTTGGGGGGCTATAAATTCTGCATTTTACATGTCCGCTTCTCAGCTTTGTTCACTGAAGCTGTCAAGGCTTAGTTTAGCAAAACTGAAAGTGTCCCTGATTTTCCTAATCAAGCTCTAATAATAACACCCTCTGAAAAGAAGTACAGCTAACTGCTGGCTAAGAGTAGAACTTAGAATGCTAAAGACTAATTAACACAATTTATGAAAGTTATGAAATTGCAAGCCCCTAAACTTGCTGTAGAGCTTTGGAGTAGGAAGGACTAGGGGTGAACAGCAGATAGTTTGGAAAGGGGCTGGTGGGGTGGATGGCTGCGGTTTGAAGGGAAGAACTTGGTTTGTCTTCCCCCACAGTCTTGGGGATATTGGAAGGAGAAATTATTTCACTGTGTTCTTTATGGACTGTTGAGCTGACATAAAACCTGACTTGGAGGAAAATGTCCAAAGGCTTCACCCACGGTGACTTTTTGCCCTGAACTGCTGAGGACAAAGGAGTCTGTGCCCCAACAACCCCATAGCTCAGCCAGGGGCTCATGCACAGCACCCCACTGCTTCCCTGCCAAAGGCTGATCCCAATGGATGCTCCAAACCAGGCCGTGGCTTTGCAGCAGTGGAGGAACTGGCTCAGATGTAACACAAATCTTAAACTGATCCAAAGAAAAACAAGGAGGCTGGACTCTCCTGGCAGAACTTGGAGCACTTTTTGGGAAATAAAAGGACTATAAAAGGGTTGGAGGTGGACTTTGCACAAGGGCCTGGCAATGGGAATGGCTTCACAATGAAAGAGGGGAGAGATCGGTGGGATATTGGGAAGAAATTCTTTCCTGTGAGTGTGATGATGCCTTGACAGAGTCTGTCCCATTCCTGGAAGTGTCTAGGACCAGGTGAGATGGGATCTTGCAGCAACCTGCTCTAGTGGAAAAGGTTCCTTTACCTGTCCCTGACAAGGGGTGAAATGGGATGATCTTTTAGATCCCTTCCAGCCCACGCCATTCCAAGAATCCATTAATCTATGACTTCATTGGACCCACTGACTTCATTGACCCAATGACTTCATTGGCCCCCAGGAGTGGAGTGGGGTGCGTTGCCTGGCAGCAGGAGTTGTGCTGAGTAGGGGCATCAGCAGAGCCGGCCTCAGTTCTGCCAGGGATTCAGAAGGAGAAGGAGCCTGCTGGCTACATGTACATTCTATTCTCACTTTTGCTCATTGCTTCTCTCAACCCTTTTGTTCACCCTGTTTGTCATCCATTTTGCTCATCCCTGACACACCCAACTGAGCAGAAGCCTTGCGACACATCAGGGACAGAGAGTGTGCAGACATGGCAACATTCCTGAACACACTCAGCCTCTCCCAGATGCTGGATCTCGCCATCGGGATGCCCCAGGAGGGGACTGTTCACTTTGCAGCCATGAGAAAACTGCTGCAGGCTGTGCTGGAGCACCTGGACGTGCAGTACCTGAGCAGCCAGGAGCCGTGGCCAGGACACCTGAGTGGCCCCTCACTTGCTGATGTGGCCGCTAACATGGAAAATATGAAGAAGGAGATGGAGGACTACAAGAAACAGATGTCCGAGGTACAAACTCCTCCAGGCCCCCGGGCACTCCCCCAGCACACAGCCCCTCCCCACTTCCTCAGACAGCAGTGCTTGGCTCTGCCCTCACTGCCCTGGCAGAGCCACTGGCAGGGGCTCTTTGCTCTCTGGAGGGGCTTCAGTGCTCTGGCACTGAGCCCCGCTGGGGCAGGTGGCACCGGGACTCTCCCTGCTCACCTGGCTGTGCCAAGGGCTGCCCGTGCCAGGGTGGGGCTCTTTGGGGTGTTGCTGCCCTGGCCATCACCTCTGACATCCCTGCTTCTGGGACTGTTTTACAGGTTGTTAATGATGTGATTGGTGGCATAAAGGCAGAACTTTCCCACTTCTCAGATGATATTAGGAAGATGCAGAGAGCCCAGGTTTGTGCACATCAGTGTGGTGGTGCTGGTCATGTGGCCTCCACTCCTTGTCTCTGATACCACTTTCTCCTACAGTCCTACATGACAGAGGAAATCAAGAAGATCCAGGACCTGGTGAGCTGCTGCTGGGAGCGAGTTCTGGGTCTGAGAGCGCAGCCCGTGCCCTCTGCTCTGCTGGCTGGAGGCTCAGCACCCTTGGCCCTGCTCGATGCAGGGACCGTGCTGCCTGCAGAGCCCTGCCAGCCTGGCTGAGCCCGGCCCTGCCCTGTGCCCGGTGCTCCACAAACCACAGCAGGGGCCAAGGGCTTGTGGGTCCCCACTGACCCTGCCAGAGGCTCACTGCCACCACTGCTCTCTCCTAGGACATGGAGCTCCGTGAAGAGGTCGACAGGATAAAGACAACACAGATCCGCATGGAAGGAGACGTAAAGAAGCTAAAGGAGACCCCTGCCTTAGTGAGTTGTTGGGTTGTGTAGTCTTTGGGCTCTCTTGGGGAACTTCAATGTGACTCCAAGAGCAGGGTTTGGGGTCAGAGTTGGGGGCCCTGGGGCTTTCTGTGTATCTGAAGGGCCCCCATGCTGAGACAACATGATGTCTGTGCCCTGACTCTACCGTCACTGACCTTCCCAGATTAAGCAGATGGGAGAGGACCTTAACAAGCTGCGGGAGGATGCAGCCAGGTGGAGAGAAGAGAGCAGCAACGAGATCTCTCAGAAAATTGAGTAAGGGGGCAGGAGTGGATTTCATACCCTGGGGGCCTGCAAGGGAGCCCAGGGGGTCTGGCAGCATCCTGGTTTGTGGGCATGGGATGCCCAGCAGCCCTGCAGGGGTAACCCTGCCCTTGCCCCCATCTCTCTGGCCAGGGCTTTGCGGCAGGAGACAAAGTCACAGCTGCAGAAGATAGAAGAACAGGAGATGCGGTGTGCCAGGATGGAAGAGCTGGTGACTGCGACCATCAACAAAGTGAAGGAGCAGGTGAGGTCCTGGAGGAGCACTCCCATCACTCCTGGATTGGTGCAGTAGTCCTGGTGGGGATCCCAGCCATATTCCCCAACTTGCTGGGGCCACCCAGAAATGTTCATTCCATTCATCTCATCTTTGAGCCAATTAATTCTGTCTTTCCTGCAGCTTGGTGTGACAGAAGCAGAGGACCTAGAGGAGCAGGAAGAGGGCACTGGAGACTGTTGCACCTTCAACATTAGAGAGTGTGTGATGGAGCTCCTCAAGCGCTGCGAGAACCTCCAGGAGCAGGTGGAATCCCTGGAGTCTCAGCAGGTGGCCATGGGAAAGTGCAACAAAATGATGAGGAAATATGTCCAGGTAGGCAGCTGGCAGCATGGGGGACTGAGGACATCCCCTGGGGTAGACCCAAACTGCCCCAAGGGGGCCTGGACCAGTCAGCAGCATGGACAGAAATCAAAGCCTTGATGCAAACGTCCTGCTGGCACTGAGAGCTCATGGCCACTGGCTGAGCAATGTGTCTCTGCCCCTGTGGAGCAGCCAACTTCTTTCTGCTCAGTACATGGTTTTTCCTTCCAAGGAGCTGGAGCGTGACCAGGAGCGGCTGCACTACGTGGAGGCTGCAGTTGTACAGATGAAAGGAGACTGTGAGAAGTTCAGCTTTGTTTCTGGGAACCTGCAGAAAGACTCTGAACAAAAGCAGAAAGAAATCGAGGTGTGTGGCTGAAACTCCTGTATTGTGTGATCCTCCCCAGACGTTCCTTGTGATTCCGGGCAGGGATCACCAGAATGTCTCCCTGCTGACATTTTCAGCCCTGAGCTGGTCCCAAGTGCCTTTCCTTGAGGTTTTAGGGCAAGGGGAGCGGGTTCTGTTCTCCTGGCCAGGATGCAGCTCCAACCTTACTGTGGTGTCATCATGTGTGTTCCTTTCTGTGCTGAAAGATGCTGTTCCAGTCTCTGGAGAAGCTGCAGAAGGAGAAAGCAGATCAGCAGGACATGATGGCAGTGATGGACATGGTACAGTCTAGAGGGCCCTCTGTGCCAGCCCAGGACTTCTTGGGCAGGGTGACAAATGCCCCTTGTCCCTTGGGGGCTGGGTGGCAGAACTGGTCTGGGGAGGGACAATTTCCCAAGCTCAGGGGTCCCTCACCCTTCACATGGTGGCACCAAGCTCACCAGGGTGCTGGGGCAAATGGTGCCACAGCAGCCTGAGAGGGGCATGATGGCCTGCAGGAAGCACTCCTCCCTCTGCCCCTCACACGCTGGCCCTGCCTGCCGTTCCTCATCCCTGTCCCCACTGCTCTCCTGCCCTTCCCCTGTGCTAGAAGGCGGACAAAGCTGCCTTGGGCAGCAAAGTCAATCACAGACAGCTTGAATTAAATATGGAGCGTCTGGATGAGAGGATGAAGGAGTTGCAGAGCCAGATTTCAGGCCAAGAGAAGCACTGGAACAATACACAGCAGCAGATCGGCCTTGTGGACGAGAAGAAGGTGAGGGGTTCCTCGTCCCCACCACTTTGGGACTTGGCAGCCTGAGGCAGCATCCCTCTGAGGATCCCCGTCCAGGCTTTTCCCTGGAGAGCTCCATGTCACATCCTGGAGCAGCTGGCTGAGGCTCTGCACCTGTTCACAGCTGGATCGCCTGGAGCTGAGAACTTTCCGTAACCAGATGGAGAAGACATGGAACAGGAACCTGGAGGAGCTTGAGAATAGGATGTTGCGTGAAAATGCTGCTGGGTATAAGAAGTGAGTGCCATGGACATTCTGATGGCTTTGGGGACAGCGATGGCAACTGCTCCTCCCAGGCAGGGCTGTGACACGCAGTGCCCCAGAGCTGGGCCGTGCCCTGCCCTCCTGGCTGTGCACACGGGGGCACTTTGGTGCCAGAGAGGGGCTGAAAGCGCTGCAGGGGCTGCTTGGGATGGTGGCATGGGTGCCTGTGCCCTTCACCTGGCACCAGCCAGCACCTTGGGGATGGGCAGGAACAGGCTCAAGAGCCCACGGTTCAGCCTGCAATGGCCGTGAGCCTGTGCAGTGAGCTGCCCAGCAGCTGGCTGCTGCAGGGAGCTGCTGCCTGTGTGCTGCAGGGCTGTGGGCCCAGGAGCTCAGCCAGCCCTCTTGCCTCACCCTCCTTAGGCAGCTGCCAGTGCCTTTCTCGTGCCTGTCGTGTGACCGCATGCTCAGCGTGCAGGTTCCTGGCCAGTGAGTAGCACCAGTGCCTCGGGGGCAGCGGGGCTGCCATGGGGGGAGATGGGTGCCAGCAGTGACCCGCTGTGCTGGGCACAGGGGTGACAGTGTCGGCTTGGGAGGGGCTGATGTGGGGAGCCCCCTCTGCAGCCCTGCCCATCACCAGGGCCTGTGGGGGCTCATCCCAAGGGCTGCAGGCAGCGGGGTGCCGTGGGCTACAATCCCATGGCTTTGGGGTGCTGCCTCCAACAGGAACAGGTTCTTTGTCCCCTGCCACACACCTGTGACTCCTGCCCTCCCCAGGTACCCCGAGACACTCCCGTATTTGCAGCCGATGCCCCCCAACAGGGAGCCACCACCCAGCCAAAGGTAAGGGCCCTGAGGACACATCCCCAGCGCCTGGGGTGCAGGGTAGCCCTGACACAGCAAGGAGGGCTCTGCACCTGGGCTGGGGCAGAGGAGCCTGGGGGGACTGGGCAGGGTAGGGGAGCAGAAGGCAGCTGTGGAGGGCCAGTGCTTGCCCCAGGGCTGGGTGCTTTTGCATTCATTGCCTTTCACTGCCCACCTCTCTGTCTCAACGTAGCTGAAAGCACATCTGAGGAGCTGTGTCTGTTTTCAGTCTGAGCTCAGGCTTGATGGGGAGTTGTGTGCTTCCTGTGAAAGTAGTTCCCAAAGGAAATCCCTGCAGCTGGGACAGCACACTTCCTGCCAGCTGGTGTCCTGTGCACAGGGACCTGCCATAGCCATGGCCAGCACACCGGGCCGTGGGGCCAGAGCCGGCAGATCCAGCCTGGTGGGATGGGCCTGGGCCTCCTGCAGCAGGTGGACAGGAGCTGGCAGGGACATGCCCCTGCAGGCAGCACTGCCAGTCCCCTCCCTGGCACAGCAGGGTGATGACCAGCATGCCACAGGGCTGGGCACTGAGTGTCCTCTGCCCCATCCCACAGGAAGCCACTGGTTGGTGCCAGTGTTCCCCGTGTGCCACAGAGCTCTGGGGACCATCAGAGCAGCAGCTCCATGATGCCAAACATCAAGGCTTCCCCACAGAGAAGTGGTCTGCCACAGGCCTTCGTGACAACCCAGAGAAAGGTAGATATGATGAAGGTGGGGACACAGAATGATGACTGAGGCCTGATGGCATTGCTGACTGCGCAGGGGGAATCTGTGCCTTCAGTCCCCAGGTAGACCTGGGTTGGGAGGATTATTGGGGGACGCTGGATTGGGCCCTGCATTGCAGCCAACTGCCCTCTCTTTCTCAGCCCAGTGCGACCCTGCTGCAGCATGGTGAGGGACATGTCTCGAGGGGTCGTAATGACCACCTTCCTGTGCTGATCAGGAAACAGGATGTGTCAGGTATGGCCCTGTTAGGGCATGGGGGTTAACGAGGACAGGGCGCTGATTGTCTGCTAGGTAAAGGCAGGAGGATGAGTAGGGCTGTGTGTACAGGTCTGGGAAGGCTGAGATGGGCATGTGGGTTCTAGACTGCTTTGGAAGGGGCAGAAGCGGAATGGAGGAGGACTGGCTCATGGGGCAACTGAGCTTGGATCTCTGACGGTCTGTCACTAGGCAGGTGACACTCATGCTGGCCCGTGCTGGGCCAGCAGAGTTGCTCCAGCCAGTGGCTGCCCCTGGGAAGGTGGGGCTCACCCTCGCTTCCCCCCCAGGCCCTGCCGCCTCTCGACAGCCCCGACCAGTCACATCTCCCAGGCTCGTCCCCTGGGCAGAAGAGCACCTCCAGCCTGTCCCACCCTGCCAGACACCAACGGACCCTGGCCAGCTGGAGATCACTCCGCGCCCAGTGCTCGACCTGGGACATCTTGTACGCTGCGACAAGCGCCTGTGACAACGTCATCAGAAAATTGACTTTTTCCTTTCTATAGTTATTTAGTTATATATAGTAATTGCGTTAATAAAAACTGTTGAAATTAGAGACAGAGCCTTGTCTCACAGCCTGTCTCTCCCCGGGCTCCCTGGTGCTCCTTCAGCTCCTTTCCCCCTGCTCTGGCTCTGCCCCCGGGCTGAGCAGATCGAGCCCCGGGCCAGGCCCTGAGGCCGCTGCTGCTCCCGCGGTGCCTGCAGGGCAGCCCTGAGGCTCGGGGCCGGCTGTGGGAGCAGGAGCCGCGCTGCAGAGCCCGCGGCCCTCACGGGCTGCGAAGGCACGGCCACATGGCCGTGGGGCCCGGCTGGCACTGCCGGCGCTGCTGCTCTCGGCTGCCGCCTGCAATCCTCACAGGCAGCCCTGACGCCGCCTCAGGAGCCGCTCGGAGCCGTGCCCGAGGGCTGGCCCCGGCCCCCAAGGGCACTTGTCCCTTCATCTCTGCACTGCCACATTTCGAGCTCATTTGTCAGCTTCCTCCTGCCCTTCCTTTCTGCGGGGCAGCGTTAGGGGCCGGCCCAGCGGCTTTCCTCCCGCACAGGCGGCAGCCCCTCGCCCACAGCTCCCTGGCGGCAGCCAGAGCTGCTTTCCAGCCGGGCAGCCCCGCCGTGTCCCGCAGCCCGGGCCGGCTCCTGCCCGCTGCCGGCGAGCCCCGGCGGCTGGGCCCGGCCATGCCGGGCAAGAGCAGCTCCCTGGCCGGGGGAACACGGGGGGACATGGGGGGACACAGGGCAACACACGGGGAACACACGGCGGGCACCGCTTCCCCGTGTCCCCATTGCCGCAGAGCAGCGCCGTGTGCAGGGCTGGCATGGACCCGGGCACAGCGGAATGTCTGTGCTCTCACAAGACAAAGGACACTGCAGGGATGCTTCTCACAGTGGTGTGTGGCAATAAAACCTCCCTGAAAGTGTAGCAAATTTTGCAAAATTAGCATTTAATGGAACAGTCAGTGCTACCTTGAGAGCTCCGTAGCAAATCAAGGCAGCCCAAGGTAATTACAGGGCTCTGTGGGCACCTAAAGTAGAATGCATAGTAAATGGCCGGTATTGAAAGGAAGAACTTGTTTTGTCTTCCCCAACAGTCTTGGGGACATTGGAAGGAGAAATTATTTCATTGTCTCCTTTATGGACTGATAAGCTGACATAAAACCTGACTTGGAGGAAATTGTACAGAGGCTTCCCCCACAGAGACTTTTTGCCCTGAACTGCTGAGGACAAAGGAGTCTGTGCCCCAACAACGCCATAGCTCAGCCAGGGGCTCATGCACAGCACCCCACTGCTTCCCTGGCAAAGGCTGATCCCAATGGATGCTCCAAACCAGGCCTTGGGTTTGCTGTGCCAAACCACCAAGTAGCCATGTCTCAAACCCTGGGGAAAGCAGCAGGTTGGTGATTCTCTCCCAGGGACTGAGCTCTTGTGGGGCTGCTGGCCCCACCTGCAGCTTCTGCCCAGGAGCTGCTTGGGGGATCCCTCTCTTGGTGAGGAAACAAACACAAAGGTACCCTTGGCCTTCATCTGGGCCTTTGTGGTTGTTGCAGGGCCCTGCCCGTGGTGACTCACACTGACAGTTCACTGCACAGCAAAGCCAGGCTTGCTGCCCGCTCCACAATGCAAGAAGAAACTGAGAACATGAAATGCCACAGAACAGGACTCTGACACAGCAGCTGGACAAGTGGTTTAGCTCTAACTCAAGTCTTAAACGGATTAAAAGAAAAGTAGTGAGGCCTCTCCTGTCCTGCGAGACTTTCAAGCACCTTTCAGTCATGAAAGGGCTCCAAATGGGCTGGAGAAGGACTTGGCACAGGGGCCTTGAATGACAGGACAAGAGGCAATGGCTTCACACTGTGAGACAGCAGGGTTAGACTGGGTATTGGGAAGAAAATCTTCCTGAGAGGGTTGTGATGCCTTGGCACAGGTTGCCCAAAGAAATTGTGTCAGCCCATTCCTGGAAGTGTCCGGGGCCAGGCTGGATGGGACTTGGAGCAACCTGGTCTAGTGGAAGGTGTTCCTGCCTATGGCAGGGGATTGGAATGAGAGGATCTCTGAGGTCCCTTCTAGCCCAAGCCATTCCATGACTCCATGAGTCTGTGACCCAATGTCTGGCAGGGATGACGTGTGCTGCCTAGCAACAGGAATTGTGATGAAAAGGGGCAGGAGCAGAGCAGGCTCCAGTCCTTTGTTGGACAAGCGATGAGGAAGGAGCCTGCTGGCTACTCGTCATTTTTATCATTGCTTTTGTCAGCCCTTTCATTATACTTTTATTATCCCTGACAGACCCAACTGGGCAGAAGGCTTGTGACACATCAGGGACAGAGAGTGTGGAGATATGGAACCATTCCTGGACACACTCAGCCTCTCCCAGATGCTTGATGTTGCCATTGGGATGCCCCAGGAGGGGACTGTTCACTTTGCAGCCATGAGAAAACTGCTGCAGGCCGTGCTGCAGCACCTGGACGTGCAGTACCTGAGCAGCCAGGAGCCGTGGCCAGGCCAGCTCAGTGGCCCCTCACTTGCTGATGTGGTTGCTGAAGTCAGAGAAGTTAAGAGTGAGATGGAGGAGTGCAAGAAACAGATGTCCAAGGTAGAGGCTCTCCCCAGCCCCCGGGCACTCCCCCAGCACACAGCCCCTCCCCACTTCCTCAGACAGCAGTGCTTGGCTCTGCCCTCACTGCCCTGGCAGAGCCACTGGCAGGGGCTCTTTGCTCTCTGGAGGGGCTTCAGTGCTCTGGCACTGAGCCCCGCTGGGGCAGGTGGCACCGGGACTCTCCCTGCTCACCTGGCTGTGCCAAGGGCTGCCCGTGCCAGGGTGGGGCTCTTTGGGGTGTTGTGCCAAAAGACTCAACCACCAGAAGGCCCAGGTCTGTGCAGACCACTGTGGTGGTGAAGTTGTTTCCCTCCTGACACTTTTCAAGGAGTTGCCTCTCTTACAGTTCCAGAGGGCAGAGAAGAGGAAGAAGGCCGAGGAGGCGGCGGATGAGGTGAACTGCTGCTGGGAGCAGGTTTTGGGTCTGAGACAGCAGCCCATACCCTCTGCTCTGCTGGCTGGATGCATGGAGTGTGCTGCCTGCCCCCACCACCCTGCCAGTCCCCACAGGCCCTCCCCAGAGACTGACTCCCACCACCCCTCTCTACTAGGACACGTCTTCCTCCGTGGATGTCCTTGAGGAGATTGACATCATAAAGACAACACAGAACCAAAATGCACAGAAGATTAAGGAGCTGGCTGCCACAGTAAGCTATGGGGTGACATCAGCTTTGGGCTCTCATGGGGAACTTCAGTGAGGCTCCCTGAGGTTTGGAGTGAGGGGCTGGGGAAAGGGTGGTGGCCCTGGGGCTTTCTGTGCAGCTGAAGAGCCTCCATGCTGAGACAACATGCCTGTGTGCCCTGACTCTGCCGTCACTGGCCTTCCCAGATGAAGAAGATGGAGGAGGACATGAAAAAGCTGAGGCAGGATATAGCCAAGTGGAAAGAAGAGAGCAGCAACGAAATCTCTCAGCAACTCGCGTAAGGGGACAGGAGGGGGTTTCATACCCCGGGGGGCTGCAAGGGAGCCCAGGGGGTCTGGCAGCATCCTGGTTTGTGGGCATGGGATGCCCAGCAGCCCTGCAGGGGTAACCCTGCCCTTGCCCCCATCTCTCTGGCCAGGGCTTTGCTGGAGGAGACAAGGCGTGAGCTGCAGAAGATGGAAGAGGAGCAGGAGATGAGGAAGGCCATGCTGGAGCAGCTGGTGGCTGAGACAGCCAACAAGGTGAACGAGCAGATGAGGTCCTGGGGAAGCACTCCCACCACTCCTGGCTTGGTGCAGTAGTCCTGGTGGGGTTCCCAGCCATTTTCCCCAACTGGCTGGGGCCACTGAGGCCCACAGCACGCAGGACTGATGGTTCCATTCATCCCATCTCTGGAGCCAATTCTCTCTGCCCTTCCTGCAGCTGGCTGAGATAGAGGAGATGGTGGAGAGTGTGCAGGAGGAGGCGGAGAGGGTAAAGGCAGAGTGCTCCAACTGCACCTTCGACCTCAACGAGCATTTGGGGGAGCTCCTCAAGCGCTGCGAGAAACTCGAGGAGCAGATGGAATCCCTGGAGTCTCGGCAGATGGCTCTGGGCAAGTTTAAGAAGATGATGAGGAACTGGGGCCAGGTAGGCAGCAGGCAGCATGGGAGACTGAGGACATCCCTTGGGGTAGACCCAAACTGCCCCAAAGTGGCCTGGATCAGTCAACAGCATGGACAGAAATTAAAGCCTTGATGCAAACGTCCTGCTGGCACTGAGAGCTCATGGCCACTGGCTGAGTAATGCGAGTTTACCCCTGTGGAGCAGCCAGACCCTCTTTGGTCAGCAACAAATGCTTTTCCTCCTTGGAGCAGGACCCAGAGCAGATACAGCCCAATGATGCAGTAGTTGAACAGCTGCAAAGGGACTATGAGAAGCTCAGCATTGTTTCTGGGATCCTCCAGAAGGACTCTGAACAAAAGCAGAAAGAAATCGAGGTGTGTAGCTGAAACCCATTTGAGGCCAGAATATTCCACCAGGCAGACTCCAGGCAGGAATCCCAAGGAATCTCCTGCCGGCCTTTTCAGCTCTGTGCTGATCCCCAGAGCCTTTCCTTGAGGTTTTTGGGCAGGGGGAGCGGGTTCTGTTCTCCTGGCCAGGATGCAGCTCCAACCTTACTGTGGTGTCATCATGTCTGTCCTTTTCTGTGCTGACAGATGCTGTTCCAGTCTCTGGAGAAGCTGCAGAAGGAGAAAGCAGATCAGCAGGACATGATGGCTGCAATGGACATGGTACAGTCTAGAGGGGCCTCTGTGCCAGCCCAGGGCTTCTTGGGCAGGGTGACAAATGCCCCTTGTCCCTTGGGGGCTGGGTGGCAGAACTGGTCTGGGGAGGGACAATTTCCCAAGCTCAGGGGTCCCTCACCCTTCACATGGTGGCACCAAGCTCACCAGGGTGCTGGGGCAAATGGTGCCACAGCAGCCTGAGAGGGGCATGATGGCCTGCAGGAAGCACTCCTCCCTCTGCCCCTCACACGCTGGCCCTGCCTGCCGTTCCTCATCCCTGTCCCCACCGCTCTCCTGCCCTTCCCCTCTGCTAGAAGGCGGACAAAGCTGCCTTGGGCAGCAAAGTCAATCGCAGCCATTTTGAAGAGAACATGGAGGAGCTGGATGAGAAGATGAAGGAGTTGCAGAGCCAGATTTCAGGCCAGGAGCAGCACTGGAACAATACACAGCAGCAGCTCAGCGTTGTGGAGGAGGAGAAGGTGAGGGGTTCCTCGTCCCCACCACTTTGGGACTTGGCAGCCTGAGGCAGCATCCCTCTGAGGATCCCCGTCCAGGCTTTTCCCTGGAGAGCTCCATGTCACATCCTGTTCACAGCTGGATCGGCTGGAGCTGAAGACTTTCCGTAACCAAATGGTGGACACCTGGAAGAGAAGCATTGACGAGCTCAGGAATGAGATGAAGGAGGGTGACAGTGGTGCTGGGATTAAGAAGTGAGTGCCATGGACATTCTGATGGCTTTGGGACAGCGATGGCAACTGCTCCTCCCAGGCAGGGCTGTGACACGCAGTGCCCCAGAGCTGGGCCGTGCCCTGCCCTCCTGGCTGTGCACACGGGGGCACTTTGGTGCCAGAGGGGGGCTGAAAGCGCTGCAGGGGCTGCTTGGGATGGTGGCATGGGTGCCTGTGCCCTTCACCTGGCACCAGCCAGCACCTTGGGGATGGGCAGGAACAGGCTCAAGAGCCCACGGTTCAGCCTGCAATGGCCGTGAGCCTGTGCAGTGAGCTGGCCAGCAGCTGGCTGCTGCAGGGAGCTGCTGCCTGTGTGCTGCAGGGCTGTGGGCCCAGGAGCTCAGCCAGCCCTCTTGCCTCACCCTCCTTAGGCAGCTGCCAGTGCCTTTCTCGTGCCTGTCGTGTGACCGCATGCTCAGCGTGCAGGTTCCTGGCCAGTGAGTAGCACCAGTGCCTCGGGGGCAGCGGGGCTGCCATGGGGGGAGATGGGTGCCAGCAGTGACCCGCTGTGCTGGGCACAGGGGTGACAGTGTCGGCTTGGGAGGGGCTGATGTGGGGAGCCCCCTCTGCAGCCCTGCCCATCACCAGGGCCTGTGGGGGCTCATCCCAAGGGCTGCAGGCAGCGGGGTGCCGTGGGCTACAATCCCATGGCTTTGGGGCGCTGCCTCCAACAGGAACAGGTTCTTTGTCCCCTGTCACACACCTGGGACTCCTGCCCTCCCCAGGTACCCCAAGACACTCCCGTATTTGCAGGCAATGCCCCCCAGCAAGGAGCCCCCTCCCAGCCAAAGGTAAGGGCCCTGAGGACACATCCCCAGCGCCTGGGGTGCAGGGTAGCCCTGACATAGCAAGGAGGGCTTTTCCCTATGTGGGAGGGGCTTTTCCTTTCTGCTTGGGGCTCCTGCAGCAGGTGACAGGAGCTGGCAGGGACATGGCCCTGCAGGCAGCACTGCCAGTCCCCTCCCTGGCACAGCAGGGTGATGCCCTGCATGCCACAGGGCTGGGCACTGAGTGTCCTCTGCCCCATCCCACAGGAGGCCACTGGTTCGTGGCGGTGGCTCTTATGTGCCACAGAACTCTGGGAACTATCAGAGCAGCACTTGCAAATTGCCACCAATTCATGATTCTTTCCGGAACAAGTCATATCTGCAGGGACTTGTGACCCTCCCCAACAAGGTAGGGTGATGAAGGTGGGGACGTGGCATGCGCAGTGGGGGCTGGCAGGGCGATGCTGAGGATCCGGGGTGAATTTGTGCCTTTAGTTTCCTTGGGGAGAGCTGGTTTGGGAGGGTTGCTAGGGAATGCTGGAGTGGGCCCTGCATTTCACCCTGCTGCTCTTTCCTTCCCAGCCCAGAGTGACCCAGCTGCTGAGCAGGGGTGGACACATCCCGAGGGACCAGCTTCCCATAGTGATCAGGACTCTGGATGAGCCAGGTGTGGCCCTGTCAGGGCAGGGGGATCAGGGGCAGATGAGCCTGCTTGTCTGCTGGGTCTGCACCTGCTCCCTGGGGGTCTCTGGCCAAGCAGGTGACCCTCCTGCTGCCCCGTGCTGAGCTGGCTGAGCTGACCCAGGCGGGGCAGCCCCGGGGACTGGGGGCTCACCCTTGTCCCTGTCTCACCCCCAGTCCCGGCCACATCACGGGATCACCGGCCAGGCACAGTGTCCCAGCAAGGCACCAGGGCTCCTCCAACCACTCCAGCCCCGTGAGACTTCAGCAGCCCTCAAGCAGCTGGACAGGACTGGGAAGCCAGTGCTCCACCAGGGACGTTGTTTCAGCTGAGAGAAACGTCTGTGATATTTGTTGTTAGAGAATTAGCTTTTTCATTTTATGAGGTTAATAAAAAATGTTCTGAAAGAGAGGCAGAGCCTTTTCCCACTGTCACTGACGATACCGGGATAACTCAAACTGTCTTACACTAATTTTACTATTAGGAATCAGGCATTTCTTTATTCCCAGCACCAGGCTGCATGGGAATAGCTCCACACACAATGCACACCCACTCCCTAAACTTTTCACTACATATTTTTAGCAATATGACACTAAAATGCAATAATTACTAATAAACTACTTAATAAATTTTTTGGCAAAACTTATCATATTTTAAATCTAGGGCCATTCAATTTTGCCAGCATTTTTTCTTGGGCTTGTTATTCTGGGTTACATTTGAAAGGTCACACATTTTGGTGCAGCAACTATTAGAGTCACTCTTGCACCGAGGTTGAGGCAAGACAGAGGCAGGATTGTAGCAAAGGCAAAGAAGGCTTTATTCAAAAGAACCTCGCGGTTTTTATAGAGTGGTACAACAGGTTCTATTCTATTGGCTAACTAACAGAAAATCTATCTCACACACGGTCCTTGAGAGGAACAGAAAAATAAAGTAGAAAAACACACCTGCAAATTTTTTATGCTCAATGAATTATCACATCTTTCCAAATCCCTAAAACTTCTCACAAGCCACTATGAGAAACACTTGCGGTTTCTCTCTGTCCCATGGCATCCACACATTAGGATGCTTTTCTCTGCCACCCCTTGAGCAGCTTTATCTGCCAGTCCGTTTCCCACACTAATTGATGTATTTCCAAATGGAAGAGCTTTGCAAAGCACGACAGCCACTTTGGCTGGTACCTGAACACTTTCTAGTAGGTGTCTGATAATGTCTCCACCTTTGACAGGAGATCCTTGTGCTGAAAGGAGCCCTCCTTTGTTCCAGAGAGCTCCAGGGGCATGAACTGCTCCAAATGCACACTTAGAATTAGCCCATATGCTCCCCTTCTTCCCTGTGACAATTCCAGGCTGCCATAGACGGAGCAGCTCAGCCTTGTGTGCACAGGTGGTAAGAGGTAATGGGATGGCTTGGATTGGGCCCTACTGCACACCCAAACTTCTGCTCTCCTTTGCTCACCAAATTGCTCCCACCTGTGGACAATTCCCAGTCCGGATCTTCTCCCACAGGATCTCCTCTGCTGCAGTGAAGCTGATGAACACAGTCATGTTGTGAGGCTTCTTTCTGGTACAGATCCCAGGAACGTGGCTGGCTGCAAGGCAGAGGTGTCTGCAGTTCCACATCATCCAGGTCCAACAGGACAACTTGATGCTTAAGCATTCGACCTGGGGGTAACCAGTGGCCTCCTTTTTGTCCTAGAGCTGAGAGGACCAAGGGTGGAACATCAACAGTCATCTTTTGGCCCATGGTCCATTCTGGACTCCTTGTATTAAAAGGCAGTTGCTGCTACAAGTCAAAGACAGTTAAGGGACATCCCTTAACTGACACTGCCCACTTGTTTGGAAAAATATCCTATGGCCCTTTTCCATGTCCATAACCTCTGAGCTAACACCCGTAGCGCAACACGTCAGTGTTGCTGAACAAACTGCTCAAGAGGCTTGGTCAAGTCGGGCAATGCCCCTGCAGGGCTGACATTAGAGCTCTCCTGGGCTCTCTGAAAGCCTCTGCCATTCTGGAGTCCACTCTAGCACCTCCTTGGTGTAGCACCTCCTTGGGCAATTCTCAGGGCTTCATAGAAAGGTCTTACCCATAGGCCAGAATTAGGAATCAGAGCCCAGACCACCCATTCCTAGAAATGTTCTTGACTTGCAAACAGACCTTGGCTCTGGAGTTTGGCTCTGTCCTTTCGGTTCCAGGGTTTGGCTGTCCCTGGGAAATGGTGAACTTTAGATAGGTAACATGCTCTTTTGCACTCTGGGCCCTCTTCTTGGACACCCTCTGTAACTGGCTTGTCCTAAAAAAGTTCAGGAAACTCAGAGTCATTTCAATGCATCCAGCTTGAGTTCCTGTATCAAGTAAAAGATCACATACATACCCTAGCAAAGCCATATCCTCAATCTCCTTTTCCCATACCTCCAATCTTGTGGCTCTTGGTTCTTGTCTTGGGGTGACTGTATGAGACTGTGTCCCCTGTTGTGTGCTTTATGCCCAGACATGGGTCCTGTAACTTTAAGCTGGGTCTGAGAGAGGGGTGGAAAGCCGGTGTGGAATTCTTTTGGTGTGGTGTTCACCCATCCTCCCCAGGCTCGCTCAGCTGTGTTGTGCAGCACAGACAGACGGAGGACATCTTGGCTTTTAGCTGGCTTCTTGTTCTTTGATAATGCAAGAAGGTTTTCCAGCACTGTGGCACCTTCTCCTGGAACTGTTTGGCTTTGTCCCGGCCCAAAACAGCAGAACATCTCCGAGGGCCCTGTGCCACGGCCGCAGGGGAGGCCCTGGGATGCCCATCCTGGCCCTGGGCTGGTGGAGCCGAGCCACACCGACAGAAAGAGCTCTGAATCCTCCAGCTTTGTCTGCAGAAGGTTTGAAGATCTAACATGATTCGTTCTTTTTCCCATGCCTGCCTGCACTCTGTGTGTTAAATAAACAGCTTTTTTCACTTTCCTCCAAAAAATTCATTGCTGTGGGTGGCAGGGAGTGCCCAAACCTGTTTTCTTTAGAGGGGATGTTTCCTCCTAACTTGTCTCCAATCCAGACATTTCTCAAACAATGTGGGGTGATTGTTGGACCCTGGATGAAGAACATTCCGCTTGAATTGGGTTTCATGGCCTATCAAGGAACTTTCCATTCAAGAAGCAAGAGCTGACTTTCAGTTTCAAGGGCAATGCAGAAAAAAGGATCCTTAACATCCACAACAGTGGATTCGTTGGGACTCATCAGATTCCTTAAATGGGGTAAAAAGGACTTGTATAAGAACTTGGTCCACTGGGTGTAAGTCTCACTGTATTTCATTGACAGCTCTGACATCTTGTACTGGCCTGTGTTCCTTAGTATGTGCTTCCTTTACCAGCAGGAGAGGAGTCCTATATTGTGACTCACATTCCCTTAGTGATCCATCTTGCAAACTTTACCAATTCATTCTTCTAACCCTCTTCTAGCTTCTAACTTCAACAAATATTTTTTCTGCCTAACCAGTCCTCCGTCAGGCTCCAACTGAATCCTTACTGGTTCCACTGCTTTTGATTTCCCTGGAGTTCCATCGGTCCACACCAACACAGTGACAGTGTTTTCCACCTCCTCCCACCAGGGATGTGCAGGAGGGAAAGATTGATCCAGCATTCCCTGCTGACATTGCCCTCTCTGAGCCTCTTCCCCCACTTTTGCCATTTCCACAATTCCTCCACCTGGAGATAGCAGTGTGTCTGAAACTCCCTGACTAAAATCCCAGGGCTTTTTGCCATGAGCTCACTGGATGGGAGCATCAGAGGATCTCCCTGAAAAATCTCTGGAGGGCACTGGAGTCCTCTCGATCCTGTGAATCCATGGAGCAAAAGAAGGAGGAAAGTTCCATCTGGGTCATTAGAAACTGTCACCAAAACTAGGATAAATGAAATCCTCAAGCACTGTCATTTTAGTATTAGTGAGTTAGGCATTATTTTATTCTGGTCAGGGCGTGTGGAGGGGATAGTTCCAGCCACACACACACACACACAGAAAATTTTTGACTTAATTGTCTGTCTTTAGCACACAAAGGGATCAATGGTAATCCATTCTAATTCACATAATTCTCTTCATTAGTTAGCATTCCAACCTCTATTTGTTAGAGCTTTCTTGCTTCTCATCCTAATTGGTCCATATTTTGGAGTCTGTTTTTTATTTTTCTCCAAGATAGGGAGTTTTCCAGCATATACTGAATTATCTTTATTAATCTCTTCTTTGTCTTCTGCTCTATGACAGAGCTCCTTGGGGGGCTATAAATTCTGCATTTTACATGTCCGCTTCTCAGCTTTGTTCACTGAAGCTGTCAAGGCTTAGTTTAGCAAAACTGAAAGTGTCCCTGATTTTCCTAATCAAGCTCTAATAATAACACCCTCTGAAAAGAAGTACAGCTAACTGCTGGCTAAGAGTAGAACTTAGAATGCTAAAGACTAATTAACACAATTTATGAAAGTTATGAAATTGCAAGCCCCTAAACTTGCTGTAGAGCTTTGGAGTAGGAAGGACTAGGGGTGAACAGCAGATAGTTTGGAAAGGGGCTGGTGGGGTGGATGGCTGCGGTTTGAAGGGAAGAACTTGGTTTGTCTTCCCCCACAGTCTTGGGGATATTGGAAGGAGAAATTATTTCACTGTGTTCTTTATGGACTGTTGAGCTGACATAAAACCTGACTTGGAGGAAAATGTCCAAAGGCTTCACCCACGGTGACTTTTTGCCCTGAACTGCTGAGGACAAAGGAGTCTGTGCCCCAACAACCCCATAGCTCAGCCAGGGGCTCATGCACAGCACCCCACTGCTTCCCTGCCAAAGGCTGATCCCAATGGATGCTCCAAACCAGGCCGTGGCTTTGCAGCAGTGGAGGAACTGGCTCAGATGTAACACAAATCTTAAACTGATCCAAAGAAAAACAAGGAGGCTGGACTCTCCTGGCAGAACTTGGAGCACTTTTTGGGAAATAAAAGGACTATAAAAGGGTTGGAGGTGGACTTTGCACAAGGGCCTGGCAATGGGAATGGCTTCACAATGAAAGAGGGGAGAGATAGGTGGGATATTGGGAAGAAATTCTTTCCTGTGAGTGTGATGATGCCTTGACAGAGTCTGTCCCATTCCTGGAAGTGTCTAGGACCAGGTGAGATGGGATCTTGCAGCAACCTGCTCTAGTGGAAAAGGTTCCTTTACCTGTCCCTGACAAGGGGTGAAATGGGATGATCTTTTAGATCCCTTCCAGCCCACGCCATTCCAAGAATCCATTAATCTATGACTTCATTGGACCCACTGACTTCATTGACCCAATGACTTCATTGGCTCCCAGGAGTGGAGTGGGGTGCGTTGCCTGGCAGCAGGAGTTGTGCTGAGTAGGGGCATCAGCAGAGCCGGCCTCAGTTCTGCCAGGGATTCAGAAGGAGAAGGAGCCTGCTGGCTACATGTGCATTCTATTCTCACTTTTGCTCATTGCTTCTCTCAACCCTTTTGTTCACCCTGTTTGTCATCCATTTTGCTCATCCCTGACACACCCAACTGAGCAGAAGCCTTGCGACACATCAGGGACAGAGAGTGTGCAGACATGGCAACATTCCTGAACACACTCAGCCTCTCCCAGATGCTGGATCTCGCCATCGGGATGCCCCAGGAGGGGACTGTTCACTTTGCAGCCATGAGAAAACTGCTGCAGGCTGTACTGGAGCACCTGGACGTGCAGTACCTGAGCAGCCAGGAGCCGTGGCCAGGACACCTGAGTGGCCCCTCACTTGCTGATGTGGCCGCTAACATGGAAAATATGAAGAAGGAGATGGAGGACTACAAGAAACAGATGTCCGAGGTACAAACTCCTCCAGGCCCCCGGGCACTTCCCCAGCACACAGCCCCTCCCCACTTCCTCAGACAGCAGTGCTTGGCTCTGCCCTCACTGCCCTGGCAGAGCCACTGGCAGGGGCTCTTTGCTCTCTGGAGGGGCTTCAGTGCTCTGGCACTGAGCCCCGCTGGGGCAGGTGGCACCGGGACTCTCCCTGCTCACCTGGCTGTGCCAAGGGCTGCCCGTGCCAGGGTGGGGCTCTTTGGGGTGTTGCTGCCCTGGCCATCACCTCTGACATCCCTGCTTCTGGGACTGTTTTACAGGTTGTTAATGATGTGATTGGTGGCATAAAGGCAGAACTTTCCCACTTCTCAGATGATATTAGGAAGATGCAGAGAGCCCAGGTTTGTGCACATCAGTGTGGTGGTGCTGGTCATGTGGCCTCCACTCCTTGTCTCTGATACCACTTTCTCCTACAGTCCTACATGACAGAGGAAATCAAGAAGATCCAGGACCTGGTGAGCTGCTGCTGGGAGCGAGTTCTGGGTCTGAGACCGCAGCCCGTGCCCTCTGCTCTGCTGGCTGGAGGCTCAGCACCCTTGGCCCTGCTCGATGCAGGGACCGTGCTGCCTGCAGAGCCCTGCCAGCCTGGCTGAGCCCGGCCCTGCCCTGTGCCCGGTGCTCCACAAACCACAGCAGGGGCCAAGGGCTTGTGGGTCCCCACTGACCCTGCCAGAGGCTCACTGCCACCACTGCTCTCTCCTAGGACATGGAGCTCCGTGAAGAGGTCGACAGGATAAAGACAACACAGATCCGCATGGAAGGAGACGTAAAGAAGCTAAAGGAGACCCCTGCCTTAGTGAGTTGTTGGGTTGTGTAGTCTTTGGGCTCTCTTGGGGAACTTCAATGTGACTCCAAGAGCAGGGTTTGGGGTCAGAGTTGGGGGCCCTGGGGCTTTCTGTGTATCTGAAGGGCCCCCATGCTGAGACAACATGATGTCTGTGCCCTGACTCTACCGTCACTGACCTTCCCAGATTAAGCAGATGGGAGAGGACCTTAACAAGCTGCGGGAGGATGCAGCCAGGTGGAGAGAAGAGAGCAGCAACGAGATCTCTCAGAAAATTGAGTAAGGGGGCAGGAGTGGATTTCATACCCTGGGGGCCTGCAAGGGAGCCCAGGGGGTCTGGCAGCATCCTGGTTTGTGGGCATGGGATGCCCAGCAGCCCTGCAGGGGTAACCCTGCCCTTGCCCCCATCTCTCTGGCCAGGGCTTTGCGGCAGGAGACAAAGTCACAGCTGCAGAAGATAGAAGAACAGGAGATGCGGTGTGCCAGGATGGAAGAGCTGGTGACTGCGACCATCAACAAAGTGAAGGAGCAGGTGAGGTCCTGGAGGAGCACTCCCATCACTCCTGGATTGGTGCAGTAGTCCTGGTGGGGATCCCAGCCATATTCCCCAACTTGCTGGGGCCACCCAGAAATGTTCATTCCATTCATCTCATCTTTGAGCCAATTAATTCTGTCTTTCCTGCAGCTTGGTGTGACAGAAGCAGAGGACCTAGAGGAGCAGGAAGAGGGCACTGGAGACTGTTGCACCTTCAACATTAGAGAGTGTGTGATGGAGCTCCTCAAGCGCTGCGAGAACCTCCAGGAGCAGGTGGAATCCCTGGAGTCTCAGCAGGTGGCCATGGGAAAGTGCAACAAAATGATGAGGAAATATGTCCAGGTAGGCAGCTGGCAGCATGGGGGACTGAGGACATCCCCTGGGGTAGACCCAAACTGCCCCAAGGGGGCCTGGACCAGTCAGCAGCATGGACAGAAATCAAAGCCTTGATGCAAACGTCCTGCTGGCACTGAGAGCTCATGGCCACTGGCTGAGCAATGTGTCTCCCCTGTGGAGCAGCCAACTTCTTTCTGCTCAGTACATGGTTTTTCCTTCCAAGGAGCTGGAGCGTGACCAGGAGCGGCTGCACTACGTGGAGGCTGCAGTTGTACAGATGAAAGGAGACTGTGAGAAGTTCAGCTTTGTTTCTGGGAACCTGCAGAAAGACTCTGAACAAAAGCAGAAAGAAATCGAGGTGTGTGGCTGAAACTCCTGTATTGTGTGATCCTCCCCAGACTTTCCTTGTGATTCCGGGCAGGGATCACCAGAATGTCTCCCTGCTGACATTTTCAGCCCTGAGCTGGTCCCAAGTGCCTTTCCTTGAGGTTTTAGGGCAAGGGGAGCGGGTTCTGTTCTCCTGGCCAGGATGCAGCTCCAACCTTACTGTGGTGTCATCATGTGTGTTCCTTTCTGTGCTGAAAGATGCTGTTCCAGTCTCTGGAGAAGCTGCAGAAGGAGAAAGCAGATCAGCAGGATATGATGGCAGTGATGGACATGGTACAGTCTAGAGGGCCCTCTGTGCCAGTCCAGGACTTCTTGGGCAGGGTGACAAATGCCCCTTGTCCCTTGGGGGCTGGGTGGCAGAACTGGTCTGGGGAGGGACAATTTCCCAAGCTCAGGGGTCCCTCACCCTTCACATGGTGGCACCAAGCTCACCAGGGTGCTGGGGCAAATGGTGCCACAGCAGCCTGAGAGGGGCATGATGGCCTGCAGGAAGCACTCCTCCCTCTGCCCCTCACACGCTGGCCCTGCCTGCCGTTCCTCATCCCTGTCCCCACTGCTCTCCTGCCCTTCCCCTCTGCTAGAAGGCGGACAAAGCTGCCTTGGGCAGCAAAGTCAATCACAGACAGCTTGAATTAAATATGGAGCGTCTGGATGAGAGGATGAAGGAGTTGCAGAGCCAGATTTCAGGCCAAGAGAAGCACTGGAACAATACACAGCAGCAGATCGGCCTTGTGGACGAGAAGAAGGTGAGGGGTTCCTCGTCCCCACCACTTTGGGACTTGGCAGCCTGAGGCAGCATCCCTCTGAGGATCCCCGTCCAGGCTTTTCCCTGGAGAGCTCCATGTCACATCCTGGAGCAGCTGGCTGAGGCTCTGCACCTGTTCACAGCTGGATCGCCTGGAGCTGAGAACTTTCCGTAACCAGATGGAGAAGACATGGAACAGGAACCTGGAGGAGCTTGAGAATAGGATGTTGCGTGAAAATGCTGCTGGGTATAAGAAGTGAGTGCCATGGACATTCTGATGGCTTTGGGGACAGCGATGGCAACTGCTCCTCCCAGGCAGGGCTGTGACATGCAGTGCCCCAGAGCTGGGCCGTGCCCTGCCCTCCTGGCTGTGCACACGGGGGCACTTTGGTGCCAGAGAGGGGCTGAAAGCGCTGCAGGGGCTGCTTGGGATGGTGGCATGGGTGCCTGTGCCCTTCACCTGGCACCAGCCAGCATCTTGGGGATGGGCAGGAACAGGCTCAAGAGCCCACGGTTCAGCCTGCAATGGCCGTGAGCCTGTGCAGTGAGCTGGCCAGCAGCTGGCTGCTGCAGGGAGCTGCTGCCTGTGTGCTGCAGGGCTGTGGGCCCAGGAGCTCAGCCAGCCCTCTTGCCTCACCCTCCTTAGGCAGCTGCCAGTGCCTTTCTCGTGCCTGTCGTGTGACCGCATGCTCAGCGTGCAGGTTCCTGGCCAGTGAGTAGCACCAGTGCCTCGGGGGCAGCGGGGCTGCCATGGGGGGAGATGGGTGCCAGCAGTGACCCGCTGTGCTGGGCACAGGGGTGACAGTGTCGGCTTGGGAGGGGCTGATGTGGGGAGCCCCCTCTGCAGCCCTGCCCATCACCAGGGCCTGTGGGGGCTCATCCCAAGGGCTGCAGGCAGCGGGGTGCCGTGGGCTACAATCCCATGGCTTTGGGGTGCTGCCTCCAACAGGAACAGGTTCTTTGTCCCCTGTCACACACCTGTGACTCCTGCCCTCCCCAGGTACCCCGAGACACTCCCGTATTTGCAGCCGATGCCCCCCAACAGGGAGCCCCCTCCCAGCCAAAGGTAAGGGCCCTGAGGACACATCCCCAGCGCCTGGGGTGCAGGGTAGCCCTGACACAGCAAGGAGGGCTCTGCACCTGGGCTGGGGCAGAGGAGCCTGGGGGGACTGGGCAGGGTAGGGGAGCAGAAGGCAGCTGTGGAGGGCCAGTGCTTGCCCCAGGGCTGGGTGCTTTTGCTTTCCTTGCCTTTCACTGCCCACCTCTCTGTCTCAACGTAGCTGAAAGCACATCTGAGGAGCTGTGTCTGTTTTCAGTCTGAGCTCAGGCTTGATGGGGAGTTGTGTGCTTCCTGTGAAAGTAGTTCCCAAAGGAAATCCCTGCAGCTGGGACAGCACACTTCCTGCCAGCTGGTGTCCTGTGCACAGGGACCTGCCATAGCCATGGCCAGCACACCGGGCCGTGGGGCCAGAGCCGGCAGATCCAGCCTGGTGGGATGGGCCTGGGCCTCCTGCAGCAGGTGGACAGGAGCTGGCAGGGACATGCCCCTGCAGGCAGCACTGCCAGTCCCCTCCCTGGCACAGCAGGGTGATGACCAGCATGCCACAGGGCTGGGCACTGAGTGTCCTCTGCCCCATCCCACAGGAAGCCACTGGTTGGTGCCAGTGTTCCCCGTGTGCCACAGAGCTCTGGGGACCATCAGAGCAGCAGCTCCATGATGCCAAACATCAAGGCTTCCCCACAGAGAAGTGGTCTGCCACAGGCCTTCGTGACAACCCAGAGAAAGGTAGATATGATGAAGGTGGGGACACAGAATGATGACTGAGGCCTGATGGCATTGCTGACTGTGCAGGGGGAATCTGTGCCTTCAGTCCCCAGGTAGACCTGGGTTGGGAGGATTATTGGGGGATGCTGGATTGGGCCCTGCATTGCAGCCAACTGCCCTCTCTTTCTCAGCCCAGTGCGACCCTGCTGCAGCATGGTGAGGGACATGTCTCGAGGGGCCGTAATGACCACCTTCCTGTGCTGATCAGGAAACAGGATGTGTCAGGTATGGCCCTGTTAGGGCATGGGGGTTAACGAGGACAGGGCGCTGATTGTCTGCTAGGTAAAGGCAGGAGGATGAGTAGGGCTGTGTGTACAGGTCTGGGAAGGCTGAGATGGGCATGTGGGTTCTAGACTGCTTTGGAAGGGGCAGAAGCGGAATGGAGGAGGACTGGCTCATGGGGCAACTGAGCTTGGATCTCTGACGGTCTGTCACTAGGCAGGTGACACTCATGCTGGCCCGTGCTGGGCCAGCAGAGTTGCTCCAGCCAGTGGCTGCCCCTGGGAAGGTGGGGCTCACCCTCGCTTCCCCCCCAGGCCCTGCCGCCTCTCGACAGCCCCGACCAGTCACATCTCCCAGGCTCGTCCCCTGGGCAGAAGAGCACCTCCAGCCTGTCCCACCCTGCCAGACACCAACGGACCCTGGCCAGCTGGAGATCACTCCGCGCCCAGTGCTCGACCTGGGACATCTTGTACGCTGCGACAAGCGCCTGTGACAACGTCATCAGAAAATTGACTTTTTCCTTTCTATAGTTATTTAGTTATATATAGTAATTGCGTTAATAAAAACTGTTGAAATTAGAGACAGAGCCTTGTCTCACAGCCTGTCTCTCCCCGGGCTCCCTGGTGCTCCTTCAGCTCCTTTCCCCCTGCTCTGGCTCTGCCCCCGGGCTGAGCAGATCGAGCCCCGGGCCAGGCCCTGAGGCCGCTGCTGCTCCCGCGGCGCCTGCGGGGCAGCCCTGAGGCTCGGGGCCGGCTGTGGGAGCAGGAGCCGCGCTGCAGAGCCCGCGGCCCTCACGGGCTGCGAAGGCACGGCCACATGGCCGTGGGGCCCGGCTGGCACTGCCGGCGCTGCTGCTCTCGGCTGCCGCCTGCAATCCTCACAGGCAGCCCTGACGCCGCCTCAGGAGCCGCTCGGAGCCGTGCCCGAGGGCTGGCCCCGGCCCCCAAGGGCACTTGTCCCTTCATCTCTGCACTGCCACATTTCGAGCTCATTTGTCAGCTTCCTCCTGCCCTTCCTTTCTGCGGGGCAGCGTTAGGGGCCGGCCCAGCGGCTTTCCTCCCGCACAGGCGGCAGCCCCTCGCCCACAGCTCCCTGGCGGCAGCCAGAGCTGCTTTCCAGCCGGGCAGCCCCGCCGTGTCCCGCAGCCCGGGC
Source organism: Melospiza melodia melodia (assembly GCF_035770615.1). Classification (NCBI taxonomy): domain Eukaryota; kingdom Metazoa; phylum Chordata; class Aves; order Passeriformes; family Passerellidae; genus Melospiza; species Melospiza melodia. The sequence goes on from NC_086214.1 coordinate 6,461,770, forward strand.
CGGCTCCTGCCCGCTGCCGGCGAGCCCCGGCGGCTGGGCCCGGCCATGCCGGGCAAGAGCAGCTCCCTGGCCGGGGGAACACGGGGGGACATGGGGGGACACAGGGCAACACACGGGGAACACACGGCGGGCACCGCTTCCCCGTGTCCCCATTGCCGCAGAGCAGCGCCGTGTGCAGGGCTGGCATGGACCCGGGCACAGAGGAATGTCTGTGCTCTCACAAGACAAAGGACACTGCAGGGATGCTTCTCACAGTGGTGTGTGGCAATAAAACCTCCCTGAAAGTGTAGCAAATTTTGCAAAATTAGCATTTAATGGAACAGTCAGTGCTACCTTGAGAGCTCCGTAGCAAATCAAGGCAGCCCAAGGTAATTACAGGGCTCTGTGGGCACCTAAAGTAGAATGCATAGTAAATGGCCGGTATTGAAAGGAAGAACTTGTTTTGTCTTCCCCAACAGTCTTGGGGACATTGGAAGGAGAAATTATTTCATTGTCTCCTTTATGGACTGATAAGCTGACATAAAACCTGACTTGGAGGAAATTGTACAGAGGCTTCCCCCACAGAGACTTTTTGCCCTGAACTGCTGAGGACAAAGGAGTCTGTGCCCCAACAACGCCATAGCTCAGCCAGGGGCTCATGCACAGCACCCCACTGCTTCCCTGCCAAAGGCTGATCCCAATGGATGCTCCAAACCAGGCCTTGGGTTTGCTGTGCCAAACCACCAAGTAGCCATGTCTCAAACCCTGGGGAAAGCAGCAGGTTGGTGATTCTCTCCCAGGGACTGAGCTCTTGTGGGGCTGCTGGCCCCACCTGCAGCCTCTGCCCAGGAGCTGCTTGGGGGATCCCTCTCTTGGTGAGGAAACAAACACAAAGGTACCCTTGGCCTTCATCTGGGCCTTTGTGGTTGTTGCAGGGCCCTGCCCGTGGTGACTCACACTGACAGTTCACTGCACAGCAAAGCCAGGCTTGCTGCCCGCTCCACAATGCAAGAAGAAACTGAGAACATGAAATGCCACAGAACAGCACTCTGACACAGCAGCTGGACAAGTGGTTTAGCTCTAACTCAAGTCTTAAACGGATTAAAAGAAAAGTAGTGAGGCCTCTCCTGTCCTGTGAGACTTTTAAGCACCTTTCAGTCATGAAAGGGCTCCAAATGGGCTGGAGAGGGACTTGGCACAGGGGCCTTGAATGACAGGACAAGAGGCAATGGCTTCACACTGTGAGACAGCAGGGTTAGACTGGGTATTGGGAAGAAAGTCTTCCTGAGAGGGTTGTGATGCCTTGGCACAGGTTGCCCAAAGAAATTGTGTCAGCCCATTCCTGGAAGTGTCCGGGGCCGGGCTGGATGGGACTTGGAGCAACCTGGTCTAGTGGAAGGTGTTCCTGCCTATGGCAGGGGATTGGAATGAGAGGATCTCTGAGGTCCCTTCCAGCCCAAGCCATTCCATGACTCCATGAGTCTGTGACCCAATGTCTGGCAGGGATGACGTGTGCTGCCTAGCAACAGGAATTGTGATGAAAAGGGGCAGGAGCAGAGCAGGCTCCAGTCCTTTGTTGGACAAGCGATGAGGAAGGAGCCTGCTGGCTACTCGTCATTTTTATCATTGCTTTTGTCAGCCCTTTCATTATACTTTTTATTATCCCTGACAGACCCAACTGGGCAGAAGGCTTGTGACACATCAGGGACAGAGAGTGTGGAGATATGGAACCATTCCTGGACACACTCAGCCTCTCCCAGATGCTTGATGTTGCCATTGGGATGCCCCAGGAGGGGACTGTTCACTTTGCAGCCATGAGAAAACTGCTGCAGGCCGTGCTGCAGCACCTGGACGTGCAGTACCTGAGCAGCCAGGAGCCGTGGCCAGGCCAGCTCAGTGGCCCCTCACTTGCTGATGTGGTTGCTGAAGTCAGAGAAGTTAAGAGTGAGATGGAGGAGTGCAAGAAACAGATGTCCAAGGTAGAGGCTCTCCCCAGCCCCCGGGCACTCCCCCAGCACACAGCCCCTCCCCACTTCCTCAGACAGCAGTGCTTGGCTCTGCCCTCACTGCCCTGGCAGAGCCGCTGGCAGGGGCTCTTTGCTCTCTGGAGGGGCTTCAGTGCTCTGGCACTGAGCCCCGCTGGGGCAGGTGGCACCGGGACTCTCCCTGCTCACCTGGCTGTGCCAAGGGCTGCCCGTGCCAGGGTGGGGCTCTTTGGGGTGTTGTGCCAAAAGACTCAACCACCAGAAGGCCCAGGTCTGTGCAGACCACTGTGGTGGTGAAGTTGTTTCCCTCCTGGCACTTTTCAAGGAGTTGCCTCTCTTACAGTTCCAGAGGGCAGAGAAGAGGAAGAAGGCCGAGGAGGCGGCGGATGAGGTGAACTGCTGCTGGGAGCAGGTTTTGGGTCTGAGACAGCAGCCCATACCCTCTGCTCTGCTGGCTGGATGCATGGAGTGTGCTGCCTGCCCCCACCACCCTGCCAGTCCCCACAGGCCCTCCCCAGAGACTGACTCCCACCACCCCTCTCTACTAGGACACGGCTTCCTCCGTGGATGTCCTTGAGGAGATTGACATCATAAAGACAACACAGAACCAAAATGCACAGAAGATTAAGGAGCTGGCTGCCGCAGTAAGCTATGGGGTGACATCAGCTTTGGGCTCTCATGGGGAACTTCAGTGAGGCTCCCTGAGGTTTGGAGTGAGGGGCTGGGGAAAGGGTGGTGGCCCTGGGGCTTTCTGTGCAGCTGAAGAGCCTCCATGCTGAGACAACATGCCTGTGTGCCCTGACTCTGCCGTCACTGGCCTTCCCAGATGAAGAAGATGGAGGAGGACATGAAAAAGCTGAGGCAGGATATAGCCAATTGGAAAGAAGAGAGCAGCAACGAAATCTCTCAGCAACTCGCGTAAGGGGACAGGAGGGGGTTTCATACCCCAGGGAGCTGCAAGGGAGCCCAGGGGGTCTGGCAGCATCCTGGTTTGTGGGCATGGGATGCCCAGCAGCCCTGCAGGGGTAACCCTGCCCTTGCCCCCATCTCTCTGGCCAGGGCTTTGCTGGAGGAGACAAGGCGTGAGCTGCAGAAGATGGAAGAGGAGCAGGAGATGAGGAAGGCCATGCTGGAGCAGCTGGTGGCTGAGACAGCCAACAAGGTGAACGAGCAGATGAGGTCCTGGGGAAGCACTCCCACCACTCCTGGCTTGGTGCAGTAGTCCTGGTGGGGTTCCCAGCCATTTTCCCCAACTGGCTGGGGCCACTGAGGCCCACAGCACGCAGGACTGATGGTTCCATTCATCCCATCTCTGGAGCCAATTCTCTCTGCCCTTCCTGCAGCTGGCTGAGATAGAGGAGATGGTGGAGAGTGTGCAGGAGGAGGCGGAGAGGGTAAAGGCAGAGTGCTCCAACTGCACCTTCGACCTCAACGAGCATTTGGGGGAGCTCCTCAAGCGCTGTGAGAAACTCGAGGAGCAGATGGAATCCCTGGAGTCTCGGCAGATGGCTGTGGGCAAGTTTGAGAAGATGATGAGGAACTGGGGCCAGGTAGGCAGCAGGCAGCATGGGAGACTGAGGACATCCCTTGGGGTAGACCCAAACTGCCCCATGGACAGAAATTAAAGCCTTGATGCAAAAGTCCTGCTGGCACTGAGAGCTCATGGCCACTGGCTGAGTAATGCGGGTTTACCCCTGTGGAGCAGCCAGACCCTCTTTGGTCAGCAACAAATGCTTTTCCTCCTTGGAGCAGGACCCAGGGCAGATACAGCCCAATGATGCAATAGTTGAACAGCTGCAAAGGGACTATGAGAAGCTCAGCATTGTTTCTGGGAACCTGCAGGAGGACTCTGAACAAAAGCAGAAAGAAATCGAGGTGTGTGGCTGAAACCCATTTGAGGCCAGAGTATTCCACCAGGCAGACACCAGGCAGGAATCCCAAGGAATCTCCTGCCAGCCTTTTCAGCCCTGTGCTGGTCCCAAGTGCCTTTCCTTGAGGTTTTTGGGCAGGGGGAGCGGGTTCTGTTCTCCTGGCCAGGATGCAGCTCCAACCTTACTGTGGTGTCATCATGTGTGTTGCTTTCTGTGCTGAAAGATGCTGTTCCAGTCTCTGGAGAAGCTGCAGAAGGAGAAAGCAGATCAGCAAGACATGATGGCTGCAATGGACATGGTACAGTCTAGAGGGGCCTCTGTGCCAGCCCAGGACTTCTTGGGCAGGGTGCCAAATGCCCCTTGTCCCTTGGGGGCTGGGTGGCAGAACTGGTCTGGGGAGGGACAATTTCCTGAGCTCCGGGGTCCCTCACCCTTCACATGGTGGCACCAAGCTCACCAGGGTGCTGGGGCAAATGGGGCCACAGCAGCCTGAAAGGGGCATGATGGCCTGCAGGAAGCACTCCTCCCTCTGCCCCTCACACGCTGGCCCTGCCTGCCGTTCCTCATCCCTGTCCCCACCGCTCTCCTGCCCTTCCCCTCTGCTAGAAGGCGGACAAAGCTGCCTTGGGCAGCAAAGTCAATCGCAGCCAGTTTGAGGCAAATATGGAGCGTCTGGATGAGAGGATGAAGGAGTTGCAGAGCCAGATTTCAGGCCAAGAGAAGCACTGGAACAATACACAGCAGCAGCTCAGCGTTGTGGAGGAGGAGAAGGTGAGGGGTTCCTCATCCCCACCACTTTGGGACTTGGCAGCCTGAGGCAGCATCCCTCTGAGGATCCCCGTCCAGGCTTTTCCCTGGAGAGCTCCATGTCACATCCTGGAGCAGCTGGCTGAGGCTCTGCACCTGTTCACAGCTGGATCGGCTGGAGCTGAAGACTTTCCGTAACCAAATGGTGGACACCTGGAAGAGAAGCATAGACGAGCTCAGGAATGAGATGAAGGAGGGTGACAGTGGTGCTGGGCTGAAGAAGTGAGTGCCATGGACATTCTGATGGCTTCGGGGACAGCGATGGCAACTGCTCCTCCCAGGCAGGGCTGTGACACGCAGTGCCCCAGAGCTGGGCCGTGCCCTGCCCTCCTGGCTGTGCACACGGGGGCACTTTGGTGCCAGAGAGGGGCTGAAAGCGCTGCAGGGGCTGCTTGGGATGGTGGCATGGGTGCCTGTGCCCTTCACCTGGCACCAGCCAGCACCTTGGGGATGGGCAGGAACAGGCTCAAGAGCCCACGGTTCAGCCTGCAATGGCCGTGAGCCTGTGCAGTGAGCTGGCCAGCAGCTGGCTGCTGCAGGGAGCTGCTGCCTGTGTGCTGCAGGGCTGTGGGCCCAGGAGCTCAGCCAGCCCTCTTGCCTCACCCTCCTTAGGCAGCTGCCAGTGCCTTTCTCGTGCCTGTCGTGTGACCGCATGCTCAGCGTGCAGGTTCCTGGCCAGTGAGTAGCACCAGTGCCTCGGGGGCAGCGGGGCTGCCATGGGGGAGATGGGTGCCAGCAGTGACCCGCTGTGCTGGGCACAGGGGTGACAGTGTCGGCTTGGGAGGGGCTGATGTGGGGAGCCCCCTCTGCAGCCCTGCCCATCACCAGGGCCTGTGGGGGCTCATCCCAAGGGCTGCAGGCAGCGGGATGCCATGGGCTATAATCCCATGGCTTTGGGGTGCTGCCTCCAACAGGAACAGGTTCTTTGTCCCCTGTCACACACCTGTGACTCCTGCCCTCCCCAGGTACCGCAAGACACTCCCGTATTTGCAGCCAATGCCACCTAACAGGGAGCCACCACCCAGCCAAAGGTAAGGGCCCTGAGGACACATCCCCAGCGCCTGGGGTGCAGGGTAGCCCTGACACAGCAAGGAGGGCTTTTCCCTGTGTGCGAGGGGCTATTGCTTTCTGCTTGGGGCTCCTGCAGCAGGTGACAGGAGCTGGCAGGGACGTGCCTCTGCAGGCAGCACTGCCAGTCCCCTCCCTGGCACAGCAGGGTGATGCCCTGCATGCCACAGGGATGGGCACTGAGTGTCCTCTGCCCCATCCCACAGGAGGCCACTGGTCCGTGGCGGTGGCTCTTATGTGCCACAGAACTCTGGGAACTATCAGAGCAGCACTTGCAAATTGCCACCAATTCATGATTCTTTCCGGAACAAGTCATATCTGCAGGGACTTGTGACCCTCCCCAACAAGGTAGGGTGATGAAGGTGGGGACGTGGCATGTGCAGTGGGGGCTGGCAGGGCGATGCTGCGGATCCGGGGTGAATTTGTGCCTTCAGTTTCCTTGGGGAGAGCTGGTTTGGGAGGGTTGCTAGGGAATGCTGGAGTGGGCCCTGCATTTCACCCTGCTGCTCTTTCCTTCCCAGCCCAGAGTGGCCCAGCTGCTGGGCAGGGGTGGACACATCCCGAGGGACCAGCTTCCCATAGTGATCAGGACTCTGGATGAGCCAGGTGTGGCCCTGTCAGGGCAGGGGGATCAGGGGCAGATGAGCCTGCTTGTCTGCTGGGTCTGCACCTGCTCCCTGGGGGTCTCTGGCCAAGCAGGTGACCCTCCTGCTGCCCCGTGCTGAGCTGGCTGAGCTGACCCAGGCGGGGCAGCCCCGGGGACTGGGGGCTCACCCTTGTCCCTGTCTCACCCCCAGTCCCGGCCACCTCACGGGATCACCGGCCAGGCACAGTGTCCCAACAAGGCACCAGGGCTCCTCCAACCACTCCAGCCCCGTGAGACTTCAGCAGCCCTCAAGCAGCTGGACAGGACTGGGAAGCCAGTGCTCCACCAGGGACATTGTTTCAGCAGAGAGAAACGTCTGTGATATTTGTTGTTAGAGAATTAGCTTTTTCATTTTATGAGGTTAATAAAAAACGTTTTGAAAGAGAGGCAGAGCCTTTTCCTACTGTCACTGAAAATACCGGGATAACTCAAACTGTCTTACACTAATTTTACTATTAGGAATCAGGCATTTCTTTATTCCCAGCACCAGGCTGCATGGGAATAGCTCCTCACACAATGCACACCCACTTCCTAAACTTTTCACTACATATCTTTAGCAATATGACACTAAAATGCAATAATTACTAATAAACTACTTAATAAATTTTTTTGGCAAAACTTATCATATTTTAAATCTAGGGCCATTCAATTTTGCCATCATTTTGTCTTGTGCTTGTTATTCTGGGTTACATTTGAAAGGTCACACATTTTGGTGCAGCAACTATTAGTGTCACTCTTGCACCGAGGTTGAGGCAAGACAGAGGCAGGATTGTAGCAAAGGCAAAGAAGGCTTTATTCAAAAGAACCACACGGTTTTTATAGAGTGGTACAACAGGTTCTATTCTATTGGCTAACTAACAGAAACATCTTTCTCACACACGGTCCTTGAGAGGAACAGAAAAATAAAGTAGAAAAACACACCTGCAAATTTTTTATGCTCAATGAATTATCACATCTTTCCAAATCCCTAAAACTTCTCACAAGCCACTATGAGAAACACTTGCGGTTTCTCTCTGTCCCATGGCATCCACACATTAGGATGCTTTTCTCTGCCACCCCTTGAGCAGCTTTATCTGCCAGTCCGTTTCCCACACTAATTGATGTATTTCCAAATGGAAGAGCTTTGCAAAGCACGACAGCCACTTTGGCTGGTACCTGAACACTTTCTAGTAGGTGTCTGATAATGTCTCCACCTTTGACAGGAGATCCTTGTGCTGAAAGGAGCCCTCCTTTGTTCCAGAGAGCTCCAGGGGCATGAACTGCTCCAAATGCACACTTAGAATTAGCCCATATGCTCCCCTTCTTCCCTGTGACAATTCCAGGCTGCCATAGACGGAGCAGCTCAGCCTTGTGTGCACAGGTGGTAAGAGGTAATGGGATGGCTTGGATTGGGCCCTACTGCACACCCAAACTTCTGCTCTCCTTTGCTCACCAAATTGCTCCCACCTGTGGACAATTCCCAGTCCGGATCTTCTCCCAGAGGATCTCCTCTGCTGCAGTGAAGCTGATGAACACAGTCATGTTGTGAGGCTTCTTTCTGGTACAGATCCCAGGAACGTGGCTGGCTGCAAGGCAGAGGTGTCTGCAGTTCCACATCATCCTGGTCCAACAGGACAACTTGATGCTTAAGCATTCGAGCTGGGGGTAACCAGTGGCCTCCTTTTTGTCCTAGAGCTGAGAGGACCAAGGGTGGAACATCAACAGTCATCTTTTGGCCCATGGTCCATTCTGGGCTTTTGTATTAAAAGGCAGTTGCTGCTACAAGTCAAAGACAGTTAAGGGACATCTCTTAACTGACACTGCCCACTTGTTTGGAAAAATATCCTATGGCCCTTTTCCAGGTCCATAACCTCTGAGCTAACACCCGTAGCGCAACACGTCAGTGTTGCTGAACAAACTGCTCAAGAGGCTTGGTCAAGTCTGGCAATGCCCCTGCAGGGCTGACATTAGAGCTCTCTTGGGCTCTCTGAAAGCCTCTGCCATTCTGGAGTCCACTCTAGCACCTCCTTGGTGTAGCACCTCCTTGGGCAATTCTCAGGGCTTCATAGAAAGGTCTTACCCATAGGCCAGAATTAGGAATCAGAGCCCAGACCACCCATTCCTAGAAATGTTCTTGACTTGCAAACAGACCTTGGCTCTGGAGTTTGGCTCTGTCCTTTCGGTTCCAGGGTTTGGCTGTCCCTGGGAAATGGTGAACTTTACATAGGTAACATGCTCTTTTGCACTCTGGGCCCTCTTCTTGGACACCCTCTGTAACTGGCTTGTCCTAAAAAAGTTCAGGAAACTCAGAGTCATTTCAATGCATCCAGCTTGAGTTCCTGTATCAAGTAAAAGATCACATACATACCCTAGCAAAGCCATATCCTCAATCTCCTTTTCCCATACCTCCAATCTTGTGGCTCTTGGTTCTTGTCTTGGGGTGACTGTATGAGACTGTGTCCCCTGTTGTGTGCTTTATGCCCAGACATGGGTCCTGTAACTTTAAGCTGGGTCTGAGAGAGGGGTGGAAAGCCGGTGTGGAATTCTTTTGGTGTGGTGTTCACCCATCCTCCCCAGGCTCGCTCAGCTGTGTTGTGCCGCACAGACAGAAGGAGGACATCTTGGCTTTTCGCTGGCTTCTTGTTCTTTGATAATGCAAGAAGGTTTTCCAGCACTGTGGCACCTTCTCCTGGAACTGTTTGGCTTTGTCCCGGCCCAAAACAGCAGAACATCTCCGAGGGCCCTGTGCCACGGCCGCAGGGGAGGCCCTGGGATGCCCATCCCGGCCCTGGGCTGGTGGAGCCGAGCCACACCGACAGAAAGAGCTCTGAATCCTCCAGCTTTGTCTGCAGAAGGTTTGAAGATCTAACATTATTCGTTCTTTTTCCCATGCCTGCCTGCACTCCGTGTGTTAAATAAACAGCTTTTTTCACTTTCCTCCAAAAAATTCCTTGCTGTGGGAGGCAGGGAGTGCCCAAACCTGTTTTCTTTAGAGGGGATGTTTCCTCCTAACTTGTCTCCAATCCAGACATTTCTCAAACAATGTGGGGTGATTGTTGGACCCTGGAGGAAGAACATTCCACTTCAATTGGGTTTCATGGCCTATCAAGGAACTTTCCATTCAAGAAGCAAGAGCTGACTTTCAGTTTCAAGGGCAATGCAGAAAAAAGGATCCTTAACATCCACAACAGTGGATTCATTGGGACTCATCAGATTCCTTAAATGGGGTACAAAGGACTTTTATAAGAACTTGCTCCACTGGGTGTAAGTCTCACTGTATTTCATTGACAGCTCTGACATCTTGTACTGGCCTGTGTTCCTTAGTATGTGCTTCCTTTACCAGCAGGAGAGGAGCCCTATATTGTGACTCACATTCCCTTAGTGATCCATCTTGCAAACTTTAGCAATTCATTCTTCTAACCCTCTTCTAGCTTCTAACTTCAACAAATATTTTTTCTGCCTAACCAGTCCTCCGTCAGGCTCCAACTGAATCCTTACTGGTTCCACTGCTTTTGATTTCCCTGGAGTTCCATCGGTCCACACCAACACAGTGACAGTGTTTTCCACCTCCTCCCACCAGGGATGTGCAGGAGGGAAAGATTGATCCAGCATTCCCTGCTGACATTGCCCTCTCTGAGCCTCTTCCCCCACTTTTGCCATTTCCACAATTCCTCCACCTGGAGATAGCAGTGTGTCTGAAACTCCCTGACTAAAATCCCAGGGCTCTTTGCCATGGGCTCACTGGATGGGAGCATCAGAGGATCTCCCTGAAAAATCTCTGGAGGGCACTGGAGTCCTCTCGATCCTGTGAATCCATGGAGCAAAAGAAGGAGGAAAGTTCCATCTGGGTCATTAGAAACTGTCACCAAAACTAGGATAAATGAAATCCTCAAGCACTGTCATTTTAGTATTAGCGAGTTAGGCATTATTTTATTCTGGTCAGGGCGTGTGGAGGGGATAGTTCCAGCCACACACACACACACACACACACACACACACACACAGAGAAAATTTTTGACTTAATTGTCTGTCTTTAGCACACAAATGGATCAATGGTAATCCATTCTAATTCACATAATTCTCTTCATTAGTTAGCATTCCAACCTCTATTTGTTAGAGCTTTCTTGCTTCTCATCCTAATTGGTCCATATTTTGGAGTCTGTTTTTTATTTTTCTCCAAGATAGGGAGTTTTCCAGCATATACTGAATTATCTTTATTAATCTCTTCTTTGTCTTCTGCTCTATGACAGAGCTCCTTGGGGGGCTATAAATTCTGCATTTTACATGTCCGCTTCTCAGCTTTGTTCACTGAAGCTGTCAAGGCTTAGTTTAGCAAAACTGAAAGTGTCCCTGATTTTCCTAATCAAGCTCTAATAATAACACCCTCTGAAAAGAAGTACAGCTAACTGCTGGCTAAGAGTAGAACTTAGAATGCTAAAGACTAATTAACACAATTTATGAAAGTTATGAAATTGCAAGCCCCTAAACTTGCTGTAGAGCTTTGGAGTAGGAAGGACTAGGGGTGAACAGCAGATAGTTTGGAAAGGGGCTGGTGGGGTGGATGGCTGCGGTTTGAAGGGAAGAACTTGGTTTGTCTTCCCCCACAGTCTTGGGGATATTGGAAGGAGAAATTATTTCACTGTGTTCTTTATGGACTGTTGAGCTGACATAAAACCTGACTTGGAGGAAAATGTCCAAAGGCTTCACCCACGGTGACTTTTTGCCCTGAACTGCTGAGGACAAAGGAGTCTGTGCCCCAACAACCCCATAGCTCAGCCAGGGGCTCATGCACAGCACCCCACTGCTTCCCTGCCAAAGGCTGATCCCAATGGATGCTCCAAACCAGGCCGTGGCTTTGCAGCAGTGGAGGAACTGGCTCAGATGTAACACAAATCTTAAACTGATCCAAAGAAAAACAAGGAGGCTGGACTCTCCTGGCAGAACTTGGAGCACTTTTTGGGAAATAAAAGGACTATAAAAGGGTTGGAGGTGGACTTTGCACAAGGGCCTGGCAATGGGAATGGCTTCACAATGAAAGAGGGGAGAGATAGGTGGGATATTGGGAAGAAATTCTTTCCTGTGAGTGTGATGATGCCTTGACAGAGTCTGTCCCATTCCTGGAGGTGTCTAGGACCAGGTCAGATGGGATCTTGCAGCAACCTGCTCTAGTGGAAAAGGTTCCTTTACCTGTCCCTGACAAGGGGTGAAATGGGATGATCTTTTAGATCCCTTCCAGCCCACGCCATTCCAAGAATCCATTAATCTATGACTTCATTGGACCCACTGACTTCATTGACCCAATGACTTCATTGGCTCCCAGGAGTGGAGTGGGGTGCGTTGCCTGGCAGCAGGAGTTGTGCTGAGTAGGGGCATCAGCAGAGCCGGCCTCAGTTCTGCCAGGGATTCAGAAGGAGAAGGAGCCTGCTGGCTACATGTGCATTCTATTCTCACTTTTGCTCATTGCTTCTCTCAACCCTTTTGTTCACCCTGTTTGTCATCCATTTTGCTCATCCCTGACACACCCAACTGAGCAGAAGCCTTGCGACACATCAGGGACAGAGAGTGTGCAGACATGGCAACATTCCTGAACACACTCAGCCTCTCCCAGATGCTGGATCTCGCCATCGGGATGCCCCAGGAGGGGACTGTTCACTTTGCAGCCATGAGAAAACTGCTGCAGGCTGTGCTGGAGCACCTGGACGTGCAGTACCTGAGCAGCCAGGAGCCGTGGCCAGGACACCTGAGTGGCCCCTCACTTGCTGATGTGGCCGCTAACATGGAAAATATGAAGAAGGAGATGGAGGACTACAAGAAACAGATGTCCGAGGTACAAACTCTTCCAGCCCCCCGGGCACTTCCCCAGCACACAGCCCCTCCCCACTTCCTCAGACAGCAGTGCTTGGCTCTGCCCTCACTGCCCTGGCAGAGCCGCTGGCAGGGGCTCTTTGCTCTCTGGAGGGGCTTCAGTGCTCTGGCACTGAGCCCCGCTGGGGCAGGTGGCACCGGGACTCTCCCTGCTCACCTGGCTGTGCCAAGGGCTGCCCGTGCCAGGGTGGGGCTTTTGGGGTGTTGCTGCCCTGGCCATCACCTCTGACATCCCTGCTTCTGGGACTGTTTTACAGGTTGTTAATGATGTGATTGGTGGCATAAAGGCAGAACTTTCCCACTTCTCAGATGATATTAGGAAGATGCAGAGAGCCCAGGTTTGTGCACATCAGTGTGGTGGTGCTGGTCATGTGGCCTCCACTCCTTGTCTCTGATACCACTTTCTCCTACAGTCCTACATGACAGAGGAAATCAAGAAGATCCAGGACCTGGTGAGCTGCTGCTGGGAGCGAGTTCTGGGTCTGAGAGCGCAGCCCGTGCCCTCTGCTCTGCTGGCTGGAGGCTCAGCACCCTTGGCCCTGCTCGATGCAGGGACCGTGCTGCCTGCAGAGCCCTGCCAGCCTGGCTGAGCCCAGCCCTGCCCTGTGCCCGGTGCTCCACAAACCACAGCAGGGGCCAAGGGCTTGTGGGTCCCCACTGACCCTGCCAGAGGCTCACTGCCACCACTGCTCTCTCCTAGGACATGGAGCTCCGTGAAGAGGTCGACAGGATAAAGACAACACAGATCCGCATGGAAGGAGACGTAAAGAAGCTAAAGGAGACCCCTGCCTTAGTGAGTTGTTGGGTTGTGTAGTCTTTGGGCTCTCTTGGGGAACTTCAATGTGACTCCAAGAGCAGGGTTTGGGGTCAGAGTTGGGGGCCCTGGGGCTTTCTGTGTATCTGAAGGGCCCCCATGCTGAGACAACATGATGTCTGTGCCCTGACTCTACCGTCACTGACCTTCCCAGATTAAGCAGATGGGAGAGGATCTTAACAAGCTGCGGGAGGATGCAGCCAGGTGGAGAGAAGAGAGCAGCAACGAGATCTCTCAGAAAATTGAGTAAGGGGGCAGGAGTGGATTTCATACCCTGGGGGCCTGCAAGGGAGCCCAGGGGGTCTGGCAGCATCCTGGTTTGTGGGCATGGGATGCCCAGCAGCCCTGCAGGGGTAACCCTGCCCTTGCCCCCATCTCTCTGGCCAGGGCTTTGCGGCAGGAGACAAAGTCACAGCTGCAGAAGATAGAAGAACAGGAGATGCGGTGTGCCAGGATGGAAGAGCTGGTGACTGCGACCATCAACAAAGTGAAGGAGCAGGTGAGGTCCTGGAGGAGCACTCCCATCACTCCTGGCTTGGTGCAGTAGTCCTGGTGGGGATCCCAGCCATATTCCCCAACTTGCTGGGGCCACCCAGAAGTGTTCGTTCCATTCATCTCATCTCTGAGCCAATTAATTCTGTCTTTCCTGCAGCTTGGTGTGACAGAAGCAGAGGACCTAGAGGAGCAGGAAGAGGGCACTGGAGACTGTTGCACCTTCAACATTAGAGAGTGTGTGATGGAGCTCCTCAAGCGCTGCGAGAACCTCCAGGAGCAGGTGGAATCCCTGGAGTCTCAGCAGGTGGCCATGGGAAAGTGCAACAAAATGATGAGGAAATATGTCCAGGTAGGCAGCTGGCAGCATGGGGGACTGAGGACATCCCCTGGGGTAGACCCAAACTGCCCCAAGGGGGCCTTGACCACTCAGGAGCATGGACAGAAATCAAAGCCTTGATGCAAACGTCCTGCTGGCACTGAGAGCTCATGGCCACTGGCTGAGCAATGTGTCTCCCCTGTGGAGCAGCCAACTTCTTTCTGCTCAGTACATGGTTTTTCCTTCCAAGGAGCTGGAGCGTGACCAGGAGCGGCTGCACTACGTGGAGGCTGCAGTTGTACAGATGAAAGGAGACTGTGAGAAGTTCAGCTTTGTTTCTGGGAACCTGCAGAAAGACTCTGAACAAAAGCAGAAAGAAATCGAGGTGTGTGGCTGAAACTCCTGTATTGTGTGATCCTCCCCAGACTTTCCTTGTGATTCCAGGCAGGGATCACCAGAATGTCTCCCTGCTGACATTTTCAGCCCTGAGCTGGTCCCAAGTGCCTTTCCTTGAGGTTTTAGGGCAAGGGGAGCGGGTTCTGTTCTCCTGGCCAGGTTGCAGCTCCAACCTTACTGTGGTGTCATCATGTGTGTTCCTTTCTGTGCTGAAAGATGCTGTTCCAGTCTCTGGAGAAGCTGCAGAAGGAGAAAGCAGATCAGCAGGATATGATGGCAGTGATGGACATGGTACAGTCTAGAGGGCCCTCTGTGCCAGTCCAGGACTTCTTGGGCAGGGTGACAAATGCCCCTTGTCCCTTGGGGGCTGGGTGGCAGAACTGGTCTGGGGAGGGACAATTTCCCAAGCTCAGGGGTCCCTCAACCTTCACATGGTGGCACCAAGCTCACCAGGGTGCTGGGGCAAATGGTGCCACAGCAGCCTGAGAGGGGCATGATGGCCTGCAGGAAGCACTCCTCCCTCTGCCCCTCACACGCTGGCCCTGCCTGCCGTTCCTCATCCCTGTCCCCACTGCTCTCCTGCCCTTCCCCTCTGCTAGAAGGCGGACAAAGCTGCCTTGGGCAGCAAAGTCAATCACAGACAGCTTGAATTAAATATGGAGCGTCTGGATGAGAGGATGAAGGAGTTGCAGAGCCAGATTTCAGGCCAAGAGAAGCACTGGAACAATACACAGCAGCAGATCGGCCTTGTGGACGAGAAGAAGGTGAGGGGTTCCTCGTCCCCACCACTTTGGGACTTGGCAGCCTGAGGCAGCATCCCTCTGAGGATCCCCGTCCAGGCTTTTCCCTGGAGAGCTCCATGTCACATCCTGGAGCAGCTGGCTGAGGCTCTGCACCTGTTCACAGCTGGATCGCCTGGAGCTGAGAACTTTCCGTAACCAGATGGAGAAGACATGGAACAGGAACCTGGAGGAGCTTGAGAATAGGATGTTGCGTGAAAATGCTGCTGGGTATAAGAAGTGAGTGCCATGGACATTCTGATGGCTTTGGGGACAGCGATGGCAACTGCTCCTCCCAGGCAGGGCTGTGACACGCAGTGCCCCAGAGCTGGGCCGTGCCCTGCCCTCCTGGCTGTGCACACGGGGGCACTTTGGTGCCAGAGAGGGGCTGAAAGCGCTGCAGGGGCTGCTTGGGATGGTGGCATGGGTGCCTGTGCCCTTCACCTGGCACCAGCCAGCATCTTGGGGATGGGCAGGAACAGGCTCAAGAGCCCACGGTTCAGCCTGCAATGGCCGTGAGCCTGTGCAGTGAGCTGCCCAGCAGCTGGCTGCTGCAGGGAGCTGCTGCCTGTGTGCTGCAGGGCTGTGGGCCCAGGAGCTCAGCCAGCCCTCTTGCCTCACCCTCCTTAGGCAGCTGCCAGTGCCTTTCTCGTGCCTGTCGTGTGACCGCATGCTCAGCGTGCAGGTTCCTGGCCAGTGAGTAGCACCAGTGCCTCGGGGGCAGCGGGGCTGCCATGGGGGGAGATGGGTGCCAGCAGTGACCCGCTGTGCTGGGCACAGGGGTGACAGTGTCTGCTTGGGAGGGGCTGATGTGGGGAGCCCCCTCTGCAGCCCTGCCCATCACCAGGGCCTGTGGGGGCTCATCCCAAGGGCTGCAGGCAGCGGGGTGCCGTGGGCTACAATCCCATGGCTTTGGGGTGCTGCCTCCAACAGGAACAGGTTCTTTGTCCCCTGTCACACACCTGTGACTCCTGCCCTCCCCAGGTACCCCGAGACACTCCCGTATTTGCAGCCGATGCCCCCCAACAGGGAGCCCCCTCCCAGCCAAAGGTAAGGGCCCTGAGGACACATCCCCAGCGCCTGGGGTGCAGGGTAGCCCTGACACAGCAAGGTGGGCTCTGCACCTGGTCTGGGGCAGAGGAGCCTGGGGGGACTGGGCAGGGTAGGGGAGCAGAAGGCAGCTGTGGAGGGCCAGTGCTTGCCCCAGGGCTGGGTGCTTTTGCTTTCCTTGCCTTTCACTGCCCACCTCTCTGTCTCAACGTAGCTGAAAGCACATCTGAGGAGCTGTGTCTGTTTTCAGTCTGAGCTCAGGCTTGATGGGGAGTTGTGTGCTTCCTGTGAAAGTAGTTCCCAAAGGAAATCCCTGCAGCTGGGACAGCACACTTCCTGCCAGCTGGTGTCCTGTGCACAGGGACCTGCCATAGCCATGGCCAGCACACCGGGCCGTGGGGCCAGAGCCGGCAGATCCAGCCTGGTGGGATGGGCCTGGGCCTCCTGCAGCAGGTGGACAGGAGCTGGCAGGGACATGCCCCTGCAGGCAGCACTGCCAGTCCCCTCCCTGGCACAGCAGGGTGATGACCAGCATGCCACAGGGCTGGGCACTGAGTGTCCTCTGCCCCATCCCACAGGAAGCCACTGGTTGGTGCCAGTGTTCCCCGTGTGCCACAGAGCTCTGGGGACCATCAGAGCAGCAGCTCCATGATGCCAAACATCAAGGCTTCCCCACAGAGAAGTGGTCTGCCACAGGCCTTCGTGACAACCCAGAGAAAGGTAGATATGATGAAGGTGGGGACACAGAATGATGACTGAGGCCTGATGGCATTGCTGACTGTGCAGGGGGAATCTGTGCCTTCAGTCCCCAGGTAGACCTGGGTTGGGAGGATTATTGGGGGATGCTGGATTGGGCCCTGCATTGCAGCCAACTGCCCTCTCTTTCTCAGCCCAGTGCGACCCTGCTGCAGCATGGTGAGGGACATGTCTCGAGGGGCCGTAATGACCACCTTCCTGTGCTGATCAGGAAACAGGATGTGTCAGGTATGGCCCTGTTAGGGCATGGGGGTTAACGAGGACAGGGCGCTGATTGTCTGCTAGGTACCAGCTGGGGGAGGAGTAGGGCTGTGTGTACAGGTCTGGGAAGGCTGAGATGGGCATGTGGGTTCTAGACTGCTTTGGAAGGGGCAGAAGCGGAATGGAGGAGGACTGGCTCATGGGGCAACTGAGCTTGGATCTCTGACGGTCTGTCACTAGGCAGGTGACACTCATGCTGGCCCGTGCTGGGCCAGCAGAGTTGCTCCAGCCAGTGGCTGCCCCTGGGAAGGTGGGGCTCACCCTCGCTTCCCCCCCAGGCCCTGCCGCCCCTCGACAGCCCCGACCAGTCACATCTCCCAGGCTCGTCCCCTGGGCAGAAGAGCACCTCCAGCCTGTCCCACCCTGCCAGACACCAACGGACCCTGGCCAGCTGGAGATCACTCCGCGCCCAGTGCTCGACCTGGGACATCTTGTACGCTGCGACAAGCGCCTGTGACAATGCCATCAGAAAATTGACTTTTTCCTTTCTATAGTTATTTAGTTATATATAGTAATTGCGTTAATAAAAACTGTTGAAATTAGAGACAGAGCCTTGTCTCACAGTCTGTCTCTCCCCGGGCTCCCTGGTGCTTCTTCAGCTCCTTCCCCCCTGCTCTGGCTCTGCCCCCGGGCTGAGCAGATCGAGCCCCGGGCCAGGCCCTGAGGCCGCTGCTGCTCCCGCGGCGCCTGCGGGGCAGCCCTGAGGCTCGGGGCCGGCTGTGGGAGCAGGAGCCGCGCTGCAGAGCCCGCGGCCCTCACGGGCTGCGAAGGCACGGCCACATGGCCATGGGGCCCGGCTGGCACTGCCGGCGCTGCTGCTCTCGGCTGCCGCCTGCAATCCTCACAGGCAGCCCTGACGCCGCCTCAGGAGCCGCTCGGAGCCGTGCCCGAGGGCTGGCCCCGGCCCCCAAGGGCACTTGTCCCTTCATCTCTGGCACTGCCACATTCCCGGCTCATTTGTCAGCTTCCTCCTGCCCTTCCTTTCTGCGGGGCAGCGTTAGGGGCCGGCCCAGCGGCTTTCCTCCCGCACAGGCGGCAGCCCCTCGCCCACAGCTCCCTGGCGGCAGCCAGAGCTGCTTTCCAGCCGGGCAGCCCCGCCGTGTCCCGCAGCCCGGGCCGGCTCCTGCCCGCTGCCGGCGAGCCCCGGCGGCTGGGCCCGGCCATGCCGGGCAAGAGCAGCTCCCTGGCCGGGGGAACACGGGGGGACATGGGGGGACACAGGGCAACACACGGGGGGCCACACGGCGGGCACCGCTTCCCCGTGTTCCCATTCCTGCAGAGCAGCGCCGTGTGCAGGGCTGGCACGGACCTGGGCACAGAGGAATGTCTGTGCTCTCACCGGACAAAGGGTACTGCATATGTGTGGAAAAATTCACAGTACCAGAGGTTACGCCCAGAAGGCTGACTGAGGAGTCCTGTAACGTTATCCAAATGAAGTGAAAGGCCATGGGCCAGGTCCCATGGGGACTCTCAAATTGTTGAGAGATGCAGCCCACTTTTAATCGTATTTTTCCAGATTCATCACTGTCTTCCTTTCCTCATTGGCTGTGGTACCCGTACAGACTTCACAAATCGCCTGGTCTATGTTCCACTCCACTACACACTTTTCCCATCCCCGCTTTTCTTTTTCTTTATATAACAAAACACTATTCATATTCATTGTTCTGTAATTTCAGTAATTTAACACAGCCTTGGAAAGGTAAGGTCTGTGTCCGTTAATAACATTTTCCAAAACTGATAATTTCCTCCATTATGTCTCTGTCTCTAAATCACTGGCCCTATCTACTAGCAGATTCACAGTCTATTTGTAAAGACACATACGTTTTGAACCTTTCACCGGGATGCTCCTCACGTTGTTTTTTGGCTATAAAACCCTGCTGAAAGCAATGCAAATTATGGAAAATGTGTGTGATGTAACAGTCAGTGGAACCTTGAGAGCTGAATAACAAGGCAAGGCAGACCAAGGGAGTTATGGGGCTCTCCAGCCGCCAAAAGTAGAACGTGCATATATCCCTGGCTGTGTAACAGCTGATACCATCTTGAGCCATGCAGGAGCCGGCCCGGGCTGCGGGACACGGCGGGGCTGCCCGGCTGGAAAGCAGCTCTGGCTGCCGCCAGGGAGCTGTGGGCGAGGGGCTGCCGCCTGTGCGGGAGGAAAGCCGCTGGGCCGGCCCCTAACGCTGCCCCGCAGAAAGGAAGGGCAGGAGGAAGCTGACAAATGAGCCGGGAATGTGGCAGTGCAGAGATGAAGGGACAAGTGCCCTTGGGGGCCGGGGCCAGCCCTGGGGCACGGCTCCGAGCGGCTCCTGAGGCGGCGTCAGGGCTGCCTGTGAGGATTGCAGGCGGCAGCCGAGAGCAGCAGCGCCGGCAGTGCCAGCCGGGCCCCACGGCCATGTGGCCGTGCCTTCGCAGCCCGTGAGGGCCGCGGGCTCTGCAGCGCGGCTCCTGCTCCCACAGCCGGCCCCGAGCCTCAGGGCTGCCCCGCAGGCGCCGCGGGAGCAGCAGCGGCCTCAGGGCCTGGCCCGGGGCTCGATCTGCTCAGCCCGGGGGCAGAGCCAGAGCAGGAGGAAGGGAGCTGAAGAAGCACCAGGGAGCCCAGGGAGAGACAGGCTGTGAGACAAGGCTCTGTCTCTAATTTCAACAGTTTTTATTAACGCAATTACTATATACAACTAAATAACTATAGAAAGGAAAAAGTCAATTTTCTGATGACATTGTCACAGGCGATTGTCGCAGCGTACAAGATGTCCCAGGTCAAGCACTGGGCGCGGAGTGATCTCCAGCTGGCCAGGGTCCGTTGGTGTCTGGCAGGGTGGGACAGGCTGGAGGTGCTCTTCTGCCCAGGGGACGAGCCTGGGAGATGTGACTGGTCGGGGCTGTCGAGAGGCGGCAGGGCCTGGGGGGGAAGCGAGGGTGAGCCCCACCTTCCCAGGGGCAGCCACTGGCTGGAGCAACTCTGCTGGCCCAGCACGGGCCAGCATGAGTGTCACCTGCCTAGTGACAGACCGTCAGAGATCCAAGCTCAGTTGCCCCATGAGCCAGTCCTCCTCCATTCCGCTTCTGCCCCTTCCAAAGCAGTCTAGAAGCCACATGCCCATCTCAGCCTTCCCAGACCTGTACACACAGCCCTACTCATCCTCCTGCCTTTACCTAACAGACAATCAGCGCCCTGTCCTCGTTAACCCCCATGCCCTAACAGGGCCATACCTGAGGTACCCTGTGTCTTGATCAAGAAAGGAACCTGGTCATTACGGCCCCTCGAGACATGTCCCCCACCATGCTGCAGCAGGGTCGCGCTGGGCTGAGAAAGAGAGGGCAGTTGGCTGCAATGCAGGGCCCAATCCAGCGTCCCCCAATAATCCTCCCAACCCAGGTCTACCTGGGGACTGAAGGCACAGATTCCCCCTGCATAGTCAGCAAAGCCATCAGGCCTCAGTCACCATTCTCTGTCCCCATCTTTATCATATCTACCTTTTTCTGGGTTATCGAGATGGTCTGTGGCAGACCACTTCTTTGTGGGGAAGACTTGCTGTTTGGTATCATGGAGCTGCTGCTCTGATGGTCCCCAGAGCTCTGCGGCATACGGGGGACACTGGCACGGACCGGCGGCCTCCTGTGGGATGGGGCAGAGGACACTCAGTGCCCAGCCCTGTGGCATGCAGGGCATCACCCTGCTGTGCCAGGGAGGGGACTGGCAGTGCTGCCTGCAGGGGCACGTCCCTGCCAGCTCCTGTCACCTGCTGCAGGAGCCCCAAGCAGAAAGCAAAAGCCCCTCGCACACAGGGAAAAGCCCTCCTTGTTGTGTCAGGGCTACCCTGCACCCCAGGCGCTGGGTATGTGTCCTCAGGGCCCTTACCTTTGGCTGGGAGGGGGCTCCTTGCTGGGGGGCATTGGCTGCAAATACGGGAGTGTCTCGGGGTACCTGAGGAGGGCAGGAGTCACAGGTGTGTGACAGGGGACAAAGAACCTGTTCCTGTTGGAGGCAGCACCCCCAAAGCCATGGGATTGTAGCCCATGGCATCCCGCTGCCTGCAGCCCTTGGGATGAGCCCCCACAGGCCCTGGTGATGGGCAGGGCTGCAGAGGGGGCTCCCCACATCAGCCCCTCCCAAGCAGACACTGTCACCCCTGTGCCCAGCACAGCGGGTCACTGCTGGCACCCATCTCCCCCCATGGCAGCCCCGCTGCCCCCGAGGCACTGGTGCTACTCACTGGCCAGGAACCTGCACGCTGAGCATGCGGTCACACGACAGGCACGAGAAAGGCACTGGCAGCTGCCTAAGGAGGGTGAGGCAAGAGGGCTGGCTGAGCTCCTGGGCCCACAGCCCTGCAGCACACAGGCAGCAGCTCCCTGCAGCAGCCAGCTGCTGGGCAGCTCACTGCACAGGCTCACGGCCATTGCAGGCTGAACCGTGGGCTCTTGAGCCTGTTCCTGCCCATCCCCAAGGTGCTGGCTGGTGCCAGGTGAAGGGCACAGGCACCCATGCCACCATCCCAAGCAGCCCCTGCAGCGCTTTCAGTCCCTCTCTGGCACCAAAGTGCCCCCGTGTGCACAGCCAGGAGGGCAGGGCACGGCCCAGCTCTGGGGCACTGCGTGTCACAGCCCTGCCTGGGAGGAGCAGTTGCCATCGCTGTCCCCAAAGCCATCAGAATGTCCATGGCACTCACTTCTTATACCCAGCAGCATTTTCACGCAACATCCTATTCTCAAGCTCCTCCAGGTTCCTGCTCCATGTCTCCTCCATCTGGTCCCTGAAAGTTTTCAGCTCCAGGCGATCCAGCTGTGAACAGGTGCAGAGCCTCAGCCAGCTGCTCCAGGATGTGACATGGAGCTCTCCAGGGAAAAGCCTGGAGGGGGATCCTCAGAGGGATGCTGTCTCAGGCTGCCAAGTCCCAAAGTGGTGGGGACGAGGAACCCCTCACCTTCTCTTCCTCCACAACACTGAGCTGCTGCTGTGTATTGTTCCAGTGCTTCTCTTGGCCTGAAATCTGGCTCTGCAACTCCTGCATCCTCTCATCCAGACGCTGCATATTTGCCTCAAACTGGCTGCGATTGACTTTGCTGCCCAAGGCAGCTTTGTCCGCCTTCTAGCAGAGGGGAAGGGCAGGAGAGCGGTGGGGACAGGGATGAGGAACGGCAGGCAGGGCCAGCGTGTGAGGGGCAGAGGGAGGAGTGCTTCCTGCAGGCCATCATGCCCCTCTCAGGCTGCTGTGGCCCCATTTGCCCCAGCACCCTGGTGAGCCACCATGTGAAGGGTGAGGGACCCCTGAGCTTGGGAAATTGTCCCTCCCCAGACCAGTTCTGCCACCCAGCCCCCAAGGGACAAGGGGCATTTGTCACCCTGCCCAAGAAGCCCTGGACTGGCACAGAGGCCCCTCTAGACTGTACCATGTCCATTGCAGCCATCATGTCCAGTTGATCTGCTTTCTCCTTCTGCAGCTTCTCCAGAGACTGGAACAGCATCTTTCAGCACAGAAAGGAACACACATGATGACAGCACAGTAAGGTTGGAGCTGCATCCTGAACAGAACCCGCTCCCCTTGCCCTAAAACCTCAAGGAAAGGCACTTGGGACCAGCTCAGGGCTGAAAATGTCAGCAGAGAGACATTCTGGTGATCCCTGCCTGGAATCACAAGGAAAGTCTGGGGAGGATCACACAATACAGGAGTTTCAGCCACACACCTCGATTTCTTTCTGCTTTTGTTCAGAGTCTTTCTGCAGGTTCCCAGAAACAAAGCTGAACTTCTCACAGTCTCCTTTCATCTGTACAACTGCAGCCTCCACGTAGTGCAGCCGCTCCTGGTCACGCTCCAGCTCCTTGGAAGGAAAAACCATGTACTGAGCAGAAAGAAGTTGGCTGCTCCACAGGGGAGACACATTGCTCAGCCAGTGGCCATGAGCTCTCAGTGCCAGCAGGACGTTTGCATCAAGGCTTTGATTTCTGTCCATGCTCCTGACGCGTCCAGGCCCCCTTGGGGCAGTTTGGGTCTACCCCAGGGGATGTCCTCAGTCCCCCATGCTGCCAGCTGCCTACCTGGACATATTTCCTCATCATTTTGTTGCACTTTCCCATGGCCACCTGCTGAGACTCCAGGGATTCCACCTGCTCCTGGAGGTTCTCGCAGCGCTTGAGGAGCTTCACCACACAGGCCCTGATGTTGAAGGTGCAACAGTCTCCAGTGCCCTCTTCCTGCTCCTCTAGGTCCTCCGTTTCTGTTTCACCAAGCTGCAGGAAAGACAGAATTAATTGGCTCAGAAATGAATGGAACGAACACTTCTGGGTGGCCCCAGCAAGTTGGGGAATATGGCTGGGATCCCCATCAGGACTACTGCACCAAGCCAGGAGTGATGGGAGTGCTCCTCCAGGACCTCACCTGCTCCTTCACTTTGTTGATGGTCGCAGTCACCAGCTCTTCCATCCTGGCACTCCTCATCTCCTGCTGCTCTTCCATCTTCTGCAGCTGTGACTTTGTCTCCTGCCGCAAAGCCCTGGCCAGAGAGATGGGGGCAAGGGCAGGGTTACCCCTGCAGGGCTGCTGGGCATCCCATGCCCACAAACCAGGATGCTGCCAGACCCCCTGGGCTCCCTTGCAGGCCCCCAGGGTATGAAATCCACTCCTGCCCCCTTACTCAATTTTCTGAGAGATCTCGTTGCTGCTCTCTTCTCTCCACCTGGCTGCATCCTCCCGCAGCTTGTTAAGGTCCTCTCCCATCTGCTTAATCTGGGAAGGTCAGTGACGGTAGAGTCAGGGCACAGACATCATGTTGTCTCAGCATGGGGGCCCTTCAGATACACAGAAAGCCCCAGGGCCCCAACGCAGCTCTGAGAGCCTGACCACAAACCCTGCTCTTGGAGTCACATTGAAGTTCCCCAAGAGAGCCCAAAGATTACACAACCCAACAACTCACTAAGGCAGGGGTCTCCTTTAGCATCTTTACGTCTCCTTCCATGCGGATCTGTGTTGTCTTTATCCTGTCGACCTCTTCACGGAGCTCCATGTCCTAGGAGAGAGCAGTGGTGGCAGTGAGCCTCTGGCAGGGTCAGTGGGGACCCACAAGCCCTTGGCCCCTGCTGTGGTTTGTGGAGCACCGGGCACAGGGCAGGGCCGGGCTCAGCCAGGCTGGCAGGGCTCTGCAGGCAGCACGGTCCCTGCATCGAGCAGGGCCAAGGGTGCTGAGCCTCCAGCCAGCAGAGCAGAGGGCACGGGCTGCGGTCTCAGACCCAGAACTCGCTCCCAGCAGCAGCTCACCAGGTCCTGGATCTTCTTGATTTCCTCTGTCATGTAGGACTGTAGGAGAAAGTGGTATCAGAGACAAGGAGTGGAGGCCACATGACCAGCACCACCACACTGATGTGCACAAACCTGGGCTCTCTGCATCTTCCTAATATCATCTGAGAAGTGGGAAAGTTCTGCCTTTATGCCACCAATCACATCATTAACAACCTGTAAAACAGTCCCAGAAGCAGGGATGTCAGAGGTGATGGCCAGGGCAGCAACACCCCAAAGAGCCCCACCCTGGCACGGGCAGCCCTTGGCACAGCCAGGTGAGCAGGGAGAGTCCCGGTGCCACCTGCCCCAGCGGGGCTCAGTGCCAGAGCACTGAAGCCCCTCCAGAGAGCAAAGAGCCCCTGCCAGTGGCTCTGCCAGGGCAGTGAGGGCAGAGCCAAGCACTGCTGTCTGAGGAAGTGGGGAGGGGCTGTGTGCTGGGGGAGTGCCCGGGGGCTGGCGAGAGCCTCTACCTTGGACATGTGCTTCTTGAACTCGTCATTGTCTTTCTTCATCTTTTTCATGTTGGCGGCCACATCAGCAAGTGAGGGGCCACTGTGCTGGCCTGGCCACGGCTCCTGGCTGCTCAGGTACTGCACGTCCAGGTGCTCCAGCACGGCCTGCAGCAGTTTTCTCATGGCTGCAAAATGGACGGCGCCATTGTTGGGCATCCCGATGGCGAGATCCAGCATCTGGGAGAGGCTGAGTGTGTCCAGGGATGCTGCCATGTCTGCACACTCTCTATCCCTGATTTGTCGCAAGCCTCCTGTCCAGTTGGCCCTGACAGGGATGAGCAAAATGGATGACAAACAGGGTGAACAAAAGGGTTGATGGAAGCAATGAACAAATTCGATATTTAAAAGGACGAGTAGCCAGCAGGCTCCTTCCTCATCCCTTGCAGGACTGGAGACTGCCCTGCTGATGCCCCTCCTCAACACAACTCCCATTGCCAGGCAACGCTTCCTAATCCACACCTGGGAACCAGTGGTTCCCAGACTCATGAAGTCATAGATAAATGGAGCCTTGGAATTATGTGGTTTAGAATGGATGACTGTTGATTCCTTTGTTTGCTAACAACAGACAACTAAGTCAAAAGTTTTGTGTGTGTGTGTGGCTGGAACTATCCCCTCCACACGCGCTGACCAGAATAAAATAATGCCTAACTCGCTAATACTAAAATGACAGTGCTTGAGGATTTCATTTATCCTAGTTTTGGTGACAGTTTCTAATGACCCAGATGGAACTTTCCTCCTTCTTTTGCTCCATGGATTCACAGGATCGAGAGGACGCCGGTGCCCTCCAGAGATTTTTCAGGGAGATCCTCTGATGCTCCCATCCAGTGAGCCCATGGCAAAGAGCCCTGGGATTTTAGTCAGGGAGTTTCAGACACACTGCTATCTCCAGGTGGAGGAATTGTGGAAATGGCAAAAGTGGGGGAAGAGGCTCAGAGAGGGCAATGTCAGCAGGGAATGCTGGATCAATCTTTCCCTCCTGCACATCCCTGGTGGGAGGAGGTGGAAAACACTGTCACTGTGTTGGTGTGGACCGATGGAACTCCAGGGAAATCAAAAGCAGTGGAACCAGTAAGGATTCAGTTGGAGCCTGACGGAGGACTGGTTAGGCAGAAAAAATATTTGTTGAAGTTAGAAGCTAGAAGAGGGTTAGAAGAATGAATTGCTAAAGTTTGCAAGATGGATCACTAAGGGAATGTGAGTCACAATATAGGGCTCCTCTCCTGCTGGTAAAGGAAGCACATACTAAGGAACACAGGCCAGTACAAGATGTCAGAGCTGTCAATGAAATAGAGTGAGACTCAGACCCAGCAAGTCCTTTTACAAGTCCTTTTTACCCAATTAAGCAATCTGATGAGTGAGTCCTGATGAGACCACTGTTGTGGATGTTAAGCATCCTTTTTTCTGCATTGCCCTTGAAACTGAAAGTCAGCTCTTGCTTCTAGAATGGAAAGTTCCTTGATAGGCCATGAAACCCAACTGAAGCGGCATGTACTTCATCCAGGGTCCAACAATCTCAAACATTGTTTGAGAAATGTCTGGATTGGAGACAAGTTAGGAAGAAACATCCCCTCTAAAGAAAACAGGTTTGGGCACTCCCTGCCACCCACAGCAAGGAATTTTTTGGAGGAAAGTGAAAAAAGCTGTTTATTTAACACACAGAGTGCAGGCAGGCATGGGAAAAAGAACGAATCATGTTAGATCTTCAAACCTTCTGCAGACAAAGCTGGAGGATTCAGAGCTCTTTCTGTCGGTGTGGCTCGGCTCCACCAGCCCAGGGCCAGGATGGGCATCCCAGGGCCTCCCCTGCGGCCGTGGCACAGGGCCCTCGGAGATGTTCTGCTGTTTTGGGCTGGGACAAAGCCAAACAGTTCCAGGAGAAGGTGCCACAGTGCTGGAAAACCTTCTTGCATTATCAAAGAACAAGAAGCCAGCTAAAAGCCAAGATGTCCTCCGTCTGTCTGTGCTGCACAACACAGCTGAGCGAGCCTGGGGAGGATGGGTGAACACCACACCAAAAGAATTCCACACCGGCTTTCCACCCCTCTCTCAGACCCGGCTTCAAGTTACAGGACCCATGTCTGGGCATAAAGCACACAACAGGGGACACAGTCTCATACAGTCTCATACAGTCACCCCAAGACAAGAACCAATTGGCAAAAGATTTGGAGTTATGGTGTTGCAGTTCAAATTTATTTTACTGATTCCTTGTTACATGGTCCGTCCTTTTTTACGCCCATGTTCTCCCCGAGCTGGTTTACCCCTGGGTTTTACCCTCCCTCAAAGCTGTCCCTCATGCCATTCCCCACCCCTTGTTCCAGCTCTTTCCCTGCCTGTCAAGGTAACCCATTCCTTGATTCCTGAACCTTCTCTGCCACTCAGCCCTCGGGCCAATCCCAGTCTGCAACACCCCTTTGGAATTCCCCTACTCCTCCAAGCCCCATTGGCCCCTGTGGCCCATCCTCCCCACCCTCCCGCCCCAATTGGCCCCAGACTCTTGGTGGAATGCCCTCGCTCCTCCCCTGAGGATTCCCTGTTGGTTAGCTGTTTGTATCCCCCTCCTGATCTGTATCTGTAGAAAAACCCTTACTCAGGACTGCCCAGCGCTCTTTGCTTCAGCTCTTTTCGCCTGGAATAAACTGTTCCTTATGGAACATCAAGACAGAAAGTTCTGCTGTCTTCTCTGCCTGGTCCCTGTTGTGCCTTGTATCTGGCACCTTAGAGCAAGGGGCTGTAAAGGATCTGCCTCTTGTAAATCCCCACACTGGGGCAGCTCCCCAGTCCTGGAGAGGCTCTGGAGTTCAAAGAGCTGGCCAGGGCTGCAGCAGCCAATTCAGTATGGGAAAAGGGGAATGAGGATATGGCTTTGCTAGAGTATGTAAGTGATCTTTTACTTGATACAGGAACTCAAGCAGGATGCATGGAAATAATTCTAAGCTTACTGACATTTTTGGGGCAAGCCAGTTACAGGGTATCCAAGAAGAGGGCCCAGAGTGCAAAAGAGCATGTTACCTAGCTAAGGTTCACCATTTCCCAGGGACAGCCAAACCCTGGAACCGAAAGGACAGAGCCAAACTCCAGAGCCAAGGTCTGTTTGCAAGTCAAGAACATTTCTAGGAATGGGTGGTCTGGGCTCTGATTCCTAATTCTGGCCTATGGGTAAGACCTTTCTATGAAGCCCTGAGAATTGCCCAAGGAGGTGCTACACCAAGGAGGTGCTAGAGTGGACTCCAGAATGGCAGAGGCTTTCAGAGAGCCCAGGAGAGCTCTAATGTCAGCCCTGCAGAGGCATTGCCAGACTTGACCAAGCTTCTTGAGCAGTTTGTTCAGCAACACTGACGTGTTGCGCTACGGGTGTTAGCTCAGAGGTTATGGACCTGGAAAAGGGCCATAGGATATTTTTCCAAACAAGTGGGCAGTGTCAGTTAAGGGATGTCCCTTAACTGCCTTTGACTTGTAGCAGCAACTGCCTTTTAATACAAGAAGCCCAGAATGGACCATGGGCCAAAAGATGACTGTTGATGTTCCACCCTTGGTCCTCTCAGCTCTAGGACAAAAAGGAGGCCACTGGTTACCCCCAGGTCGAATGCTTAAGCATCAAGTTGTCCTGTTGGACCAGGATGATGTGGAACTGCAGACACCTCTGCCTTGCAGCCAGCCACGTTCCTGGGATCTGTACCAGAAAGAAGCCTCACAACATGACTGTGTTCATCAGCTTCACTGCAGCAGAGGAGATCCTGTGGGAGAAGATCCGGACTGGGAATTGTCCACAGGTGGGAGCAATTTGGTGAGCAAAGGAGAGCAGAAGTTTGGGTGTGCAGTAGGGCCCAATCCAAGCCATCCCATTACCTCTTACCACCTGTGCACACAAGGCTGAGCTGCTCCATCTATGGCAGCCTGGAATTGTCACAGGGAAGAAGGGGAGCATATGGGCTAATTCTAAGTGTACATTTGGAGCAGTTCATGCCCCTGGAGCTCTCTGGAACAAAGGAGGGCTCCTTTCAGCACAAGGATCTCCTGTCAAAGGTGGAGACATTATCAGACACCTACTAGAAAGTGTTCAGGTACCAGCCAAAGTGGCTGTCGTGCATTGCACAGCTCTTCCATTTGGAAATACATCAATTAGTGTGGGAAACGGACTGGCAGATAAAGCTGCTAAAGGGGTGGCAGAGAAAAGCATCCTAATGTGTGGATGCCATGGAACAGAGAGAGAGAAACAGTGTTTGTCACAGTGGCTTGTGAGAAGTTTTGGGGATTTGGAAAGATGTGATAACTCGCTGAGAATAAAAAATTTGCAGGTGTGTTTTTCTACTTTATTTTTCTGTTCCTCTCAAGGACCGTGTGTGAGATAGATTTTCTGTTAGTTAGCCAATAGAATAGAACCTGTTGTACCACTCTATAAAAAACGTGTGGTTCTTTTGAATAAAGCCTTCTTTGCCTTTGCTACAATCCTGCCTCTGTCTTGCCTCAGCCTTGGTGCAAGAGTGACACTAATAGTTGCTGCACCAAAATGTGTGACCTTTCAAATGTAACCCAGAATAACAAGCCCAAGAAAAAATGCTGGCAAAATTGAATGGCCCTAGATTTAAAATATGATAAGTTTTGCCAAAAAATTGTATTAAGTAGTATATTAGTAATTATTGCATTTTAGTGTCATACTGCTAAAGATATGTAGTGAAAAGTTTAGGATGTGGGTGTGCATTGTGTGAGGAGCTATTCCCATGCAGCCTGGTGCTGGGAATAAAGAAATGCCTGATTCCTAATAGTAAAATTAGTGTAAGACAGTTTGAGTTATCCCGGTATCGTCAGTGACAGTGGGAAAAGGCTCTGCCTCTCTTTCAGAACGTTTTTTATTAACCTCATAAAATGAAAAAGCTAATTCTCTAACAACAAATATCACAGACGTTTCTCTCTGCTGAAACAATGTCCCTGGTGGAGCACTGGCTTCCCAGTCCTGTCCAGCTGCTTGAGGGCTGCTGAAGTCTCACGGGGCTGGAGTGGTTGGAGGAGCCCTGGTGCCTTGCTGGGACACTGTGCCTGGCCGGTGATCCCGTGAGGTGGCCGGGACTGGGGGTGAGACAGGGACAAGGGTGAGCCCCCAGTCCCCGGGGCTGCCCCGCCTGGGTCAGCTCAGCCAGCTCAGCACGGGGCAGCAGGAGGGTCACCTGCTTGGCCAGAGACCCCCAGGGAGCAGGTGCAGACCCAGCAGACAAGCAGGCTCATCTGCCCCTGATCCCCCTGCCCTGACAGGGCCACACCTGGCTCATCCAGAGTCCTGATCACTATGGGAAGCTGGTCCCTCGGGATGTGTCCACCCCTGCCCAGCAGCTGGGCCACTCTGGGCTGGGAAGGAAAGAGCAGCAGGGTGAAATGCAGGGCCCACTCCAGCATTCCCTAGCAACCCTCCCAAACCAGCTCTCCCCAAGGAAACTGAAGGCACAAATTCACCCCCAGGGAGCAGGGATCCTCAGCATCGCCCTGCCAGCCCCCACTGCACATGCCACGTCCCCACCTTCATCACCCTACCTTGTTGGGGAGGGTCACAAGTCCCTGCAGATATGACTTGTTCCGGAAAGAATCATGAATTGGTGGCAGTTTGCAAGTGCTGCTCTGATAGTTCCCAGAGTTCTGTGGCACATAAGAGCCACCGCCACGGACCAGTGGCCTCCTGTGGGATGGGGCAGAGGACACTCAGTGCCCATCCCTGTGGCATGCAGGGCATCACCCTGCTGTGCCAGGGAGGGGACTGGCAGTGCTGCCTGCAGAGGCACGTCCCTGCCAGCTCCTGTCACCTGCTGCAGGAGCCTCAAGCAGAAAGCAAAAGCCCCTCGCACACAGGGAAAAGCCCTCCTTGCTGTGTCAGGGCTACCCTGCACCCCAGGCGCTGGGGATGTGTCCTCAGGGCCCTTACCTTTGGCTGGGAGGGGGCTCCCTGTTGGGGGGCATCGGCTGCAAATACGGGAGTGTCTTGGGGTACCTGGGGAGGGCAGGAGTCACAGGTGTGTGACAGGGGACAAAGAACCTGTTCCTGTTGGAGGCAGCACCCCCAAAGCCATGGGATTGTAGCCCACAGCACCCCGCTGCCTGCAGCCCTTGGGATGAGCCCCCACAGGCCCTGGTGATGGGCAGGGCTGCAGAGGGGGCTCCCCACATCAGCCCCTCCCAAGCTGACACTGTCACCCCTGTGCCCAGCACAGCGGGTCACTGCTGGCACCCATCTCCCCCCATGGCAGCCCCGCTGCCCCCGAGGCACTGGTGCTACTCACTGGCCAGGAACCTGCACGCTGAGCATGCGGTCACACGACAGGCACGAGAAAGGCACTGGCAGCTGCCTAAGGAGGGTGAGGCAAGAGGGCTGGCTGAGCTCCTGGGCCCACAGCCCTGCAGCACACAGGCAGCAGCTCCCTGCAGCAGCCAGCTGCTGGCCAGCTCACTGCACAGGCTCACGGCCATTGCAGGCTGAACCGTGGGCTCTTGAGCCTGTTCCTGCCCATCCCCAAGGTGCTGGCTGGTGCCAGGTGAAGGGCACAGGCACCCATGCCACCATCCCAAGCAGCCCCTGCAGCGCTTTCAGCCCCTCTCTGGCACCAAAGTGCCCCCGTGTGCACAGCCAGGAGGGCAGGGCACGGCCCAGCTCTGGGGCACTGCGTGTCACAGCCCTGCCTGGGAGGAGCAGTTGCCATCGCTGTCCCCGAAGCCATCAGAATGTCCATGGTACTCACTTCTTCAGCCCAGCACCACTGTCACCCTCCTTCATCTCATTCCTGAGCTCGTCTATGCTTCTCTTCCAGGTGTCCACCATTTGGTTACGGAAAGTCTTCAGCTCCAGCCGATCCAGCTGTGAACAGGTGCAGAGCCTCAGCCAGCTGCTCCAGGATGTGACATGGAGCTCTCCAGGGAAAAGCCTGGACGGGGATCCTCAGAGGGATGCTGCCTCAGGCTGCCAAGTCCCAAAGTGGTGGGGATGAGGAACCCCTCACCTTCTCCTCCTCCACAACGCTGAGCTGCTGCTGTGTATTGTTCCAGTGCTTCTCTTGGCCTGAAATCTGGCTCTGCAACTCCTTCATCCTCTCATCCAGACGCTCCATATTTGCCTCAAACTGGCTGCGATTGACTTTGCTGCCCAAGGCAGCTTTGTCCGCCTTCTAGCAGAGGGGAAGGGCAGGAGAGCGGTGGGGACAGGGATGAGGAACGGCAGGCAGGGCCAGCGTGTGAGGGGCAGAGGGAGGAGTGCTTCCTGCAGGCCATCATGCCCCTCTCAGGCTGCTGTGGCCCCATTTGCCCCAGCACCCTGGTGAGCTTGGTGCCACCATGTGAAGGGTGAGGGACCCCGGAGCTCAGGAAATTGTCCCTCCCCAGACCAGTTCTGCCACCCAGCCCCCAAGGGACAAGGGGCATTTGGCACCCTGCCCAAGAAGTCCTGGGCTGGCACAGAGGCCCCTCTAGACTGTACCATGTCCATTGCAGCCATCATGTCTTGCTGATCTGCTTTCTCCTTCTGCAGCTTCTCCAGAGACTGGAACAGCATCTTTCAGCACAGAAAGCAACACACATGATGACACCACAGTAAGGTTGGAGCTGCATCCTGGCCAGGAGAACAGAACCCGCTCCCCCTGCCCAAAAACCTCAAGGAAAGGCACTTGGGACCAGCACAGGGCTGAAAAGGCCGGCAGGAGATTCCTTGGGATTCCTGCCTGGTGTCTGCCTGGTGGAATACTCTGGCCTCAAATGGGTTTCAGCCACACACCTCGATTTCTTTCTGCTTTTGTTCAGAGTCCTCCTGCAGGTTCCCAGAAACAATGCTGAGCTTCTCATAGTCCCTTTGCAGCTGTTCAACTATTGCATCATTGGGCTGTATCTGCTCTGGGTCCTGCTCCAAGGAGGAAAAGCATTTGTTGCTGACCAAAGAGGGTCTGGCTGCTCCACAGGGGTAAACCCGCATTACTCAGCCAGTGGCCATGAGCTCTCAGTGCCAGCAGGACTTTTGCATCAAGGCTTTAATTTCTGTCCATGCTGTTGACTGATCCAGGCCACTTTGGGGCAGTTTGGGTCTACCCCGAGGGATGTCCTCAGTCTCCCATGCTGCCTGCTGCCTACCTGGCCCCAGTTCCTCATCATCTTCTCAAACTTGCCCACAGCCATCTGCCGAGACTCCAGGGATTCCATCTGCTCCTCGAGTTTCTCGCAGCGCTTGAGGAGCTCCCCCAAATGCTCGTTGAGGTCGAAGGTGCAGTTGGAGCACTCTGCCTTTACCCTCTCCGCCTCCTCCTGCACACTCTCCACCATCTCCTCTATCTCAGCCAGCTGCAGGAAGGGCAGAGAGAATTGGCTCCAGAGATGGGATGAATGGAACCATGAGTCCTGCGTGCTGTGGGCCTCAGTGGCCCCAGCCAGTTGGGGAATATGGCTGGGAACCCCACCAGGACTACTGCACCAAGCCAGGAGTGGTGGGAGTGCTCCCCCAGGACCTCATCTGCTCGTTCACCTTGTTGGCTGTCTCAGCCACCAGCTGCTCCAGCATGGCCTTCCTCATCTCCTGCTCCTCTTCCATCTTCTGCAGCTCACGCCTTGTCTCCTCCAGCAAAGCCCTGGCCAGAGAGATGGGGGCAAGGGCAGGGTTACCCCTGCAGGGCTGCTGGGCATCCCATGCCCACAAACCAGGATGCTGCCAGACCCCCTGGGCTCCCTTGCAGCTCCCTGGGGTATGAAACCCCCTCCTGTCCCCTTACGCGAGTTGCTGAGAGATTTCGTTGCTGCTCTCTTCTTTCCACTTGGCTATATCCTGCCTCAGCTTTTTCATGTCCTCCTCCATCTTCTTCATCTGGGAAGGCCAGTGACGGCAGAGTCAGGGCACACAGGCATGTTGTCTCAGCATGGAGGCTCTTCAGCTGCACAGAAAGCCCCAGGGCCACCACCCTTTCCCCAGCCCCTCACTCCAAACCTCAGGGAGCCTCACTGAAGTTCCCCATGAGAGCCCAAAGCTGATGTCACCCCATAGCTTACTGCGGCAGCCAGCTCCTTAATCTTCTGTGCATTTTGGTTCTGTGTTGTCTTTATGATGTCAATCTCCTCAAGGACATCCACGGAGGAAGCCGTGTCCTAGTAGAGAGGGGTGGTGGGAGTCAGTCTCTGGGGAGGGCCTGTGGGGACTGGCAGGGTGGTGGGGGCAGGCAGCACACTCCATGCATCCAGCCAGCAGAGCAGAGGGTATGGGCTGCTGTCTCAGACCCAAAACCTGCTCCCAGCAGCAGTTCACCTCATCCGCCGCCTCCTCGGCCTTCTTCCTCTTCTCTGCCCTCTGGAACTGTAAGAGAGGCAACTCCTTGAAAAGTGCCAGGAGGGAAACAACTTCACCACCACAGTGGTCTGCACAGACCTGGGCCTTCTGGTGGTTGAGTCTTTTGGCACAAACACCCCAAAGAGCCCCACCCTGGCACGGGCAGCCCTTGGCACAGCCAGGTGAGCAGGGAGAGTCCCGGTGCCACCTGCCCCAGCGGGGCTCAGTGCCAGAGCACTGAAGCCCCTCCAGAGAGCAAAGAGCCCCTGCCAGCGGCTCTGCCAGGGCAGTGAGGGCAGAGCCAAGCACTGCTGTCTGAGGAAGTGGGGAGGGGCTGTGTGCTGGGGGAGTGCCCGGGGGCTGGGGAGAGCCTCTACCTTGGACATCTGTTTCTTGCACTCCTCCATCTCACTCTTAACTTCTCTGACTTCAGCAACCACATCAGCAAGTGAGGGGCCACTGAGCTGGCCTGGCCACGGCTCCTGGCTGCTCAGGTACTGCACGTCCAGGTGCTGCAGCACGGCCTGCAGCAGTTTTCTCATGGCTGCAAAGTGAACAGTCCCCTCCTGGGGCATCCCAATGGCAACATCAAGCATCTGGGAGAGGCTGAGTGTGTCCAGGAATGGTTCCATATCTGCACACTCTCTGTCCCTGATGTGTCACAAGCCTTCTGCCCAGTTGGGTCTGTCAGGGATAATAAAAGTATAATGAAAGGGCTGACAAAAGCAATGATAAAAATGACAAGTAGCCAGCAGGCTCCTTCCTCATCGCTTGTCCAACAAAGGACTGGAGCCTGCTCTGCTCCTGCCCCTTTTCATCACAATTCCTGTTGCTAGGCGGCACACGTCATCCCTGCCAGACATTGGGTCACAGACTCATGGAGTCATGGAATGGCTTGGGCTGGAAGGGACCTCAGAGATCCTCTCATTCCAATCCCCTGCCATAGGCAGGAACACCTTCCACTAGACCAGGTTGCTCCAAGTCCCATCCAGCCTGGTCCCGGACACTTTCAGGAATGGGCTGACACAATTTCTTTGGGCAACCTGTGCCAAGGCATCACAACCCTCTCAGGAAGATTTTCTTCCCAATACCCAGTCTAACCCTGCTGTCTCACAGTGGGAAGCCATTGCCTCTTGTCCTGTCATTCAAGGCCCCTGTGCCAAGTCCCTCTCCAGCCCATTTGGAGCCCTTTCATGACTGAAAGGTGCTTGAAAGTCTCGCAGGACAGGAGAGGCCTCACTACTTTTCTTTTAATCCGTTTAAGACTTGAGTTAGAGCTAAACCACTTGTCCAGCTGCTGTGTCAGAGTCCTGTTCTGTGGCATTTCATGTTCTCAGTTTCTTCTTGCATTGTGGAGCGGGCAGCAAGCCTGGCTTTGCTGTGCAGTGAACTGTCAGTGTGAGTCACCACGGGCAGGGCCCTGCAACAACCACAAAGGCCCAGATGAAGGCCAAGGGTACCTTTGTGTTTGTTTCCTCACCAAGAGAGGGATCCCCCAAGCAGCTCCTGGGCAGAGGCTGCAGGTGGGGCCAGCAGCCCCACAAGAGCTCAGTCCCTGGGAGAGAATCACCAACCTGCTGCTTTCCCCGGGGTTTGAGACATGGCTACTTGGTGGTTTGGCACAGCAAACCCAAGGCCTGGTTTGGAGCATCCATTGGGATCAGCCTTTGGCAGGGAAGCAGTGGGGTGCTGTGCATGAGCCCCTGGCTGAGCTATGGCGTTGTTGGGGCACAGACTCCTTTGTCCTCAGCAGTTCAGGGCAAAAAGTCTCTGTGGGTGAAGCCCTTGGACATTTTCCTCCAAGTCAGGTTTTATG
This sequence comes from Melospiza melodia melodia, assembly GCF_035770615.1. NCBI lineage: Eukaryota > Metazoa > Chordata > Aves > Passeriformes > Passerellidae > Melospiza > Melospiza melodia. Next base: position 6,497,710 of record NC_086214.1, read on the forward strand.
TCAGCTCGACAGTCCATAAAGAGGACAATGAAATATTTTCTCCTGCCAATATCCCCAAGACTTTTGGGGAAGACAAACCAAGTTCTTCCCTTCAATAACTGCCTTTTACTATATGTTGTACTTAATTTGTCCACAGAGCCACATAATTACCTTGGGCCTCCTTGATTTGTTACTGATCTCTCACGGTAGCACTGACTGTTCCATTAACTGCCAATTTTGCAAAATTTGCTGCGCTTTCAGGGAGGTTTTATTGCCACACACCATTGTGAGAAGCATCCTTGCAGTGTCCTTTGTCCTGTGAGAGCACAGACATTCCTCTGTGCCCGGGTGCCGCACACGGCGCTGCTCTGTGGCAATGGGGACACGGGGAAGCGGTGCCCGCCGTGTGTTCCCCGTGTGTTGCCCTGTGTCCCCCCATGTCCCCCCGTGTTCCCCCGGCCAGGGAGCTGCTGTTGCCCGGCATGGCCGGGCCCATCCACCGGGGCTCGCCGGCAGCGGGCAGGAGCCGGCCCGGGCTGCGGGACACGGCGGGGCTGCCCGGCTGGAAAGCAGCTCTGGCTGCCGCCAGGGAGCTGTGGGCGAGGGGCTGCCGCCTGTGCGGGAGGAAAGCCGCTGGGCCGGCCCCTAACGCTGCCCCGCAGAAAGGAAGGGCAGGAGGAAGCTGACAAATGAGCCGGGAATGTGGCAGTGCCAGAGATGAAGGGACAAGTGCCCTTGGGGGCCGGGGCCAGCCCTCGGGCACGGCTCCGAGCGGCTCCTGAGGCGGCGTCAGGGCTGCCTGTAAGGATTGCAGGCGGCAGCCGAGAGCAGCAGCGCCGGCAGTGCCAGCCGGGCCCCATGGCCATGTGGCCGTGCCTTCGCAGCCCGTGAGGGCCGCGGGCTCTGCAGCGCGGCTCCTGCTCCCACAGCCGGCCCCGAGCCTCAGGGCTGCCCCGCAGGCGCCGCGGGAGCAGCAGCGGCCTCAGGGCCTGGCCCGGGGCTCGATCTGCTCAGCCCGGGGGCAGAGCCAGAGCAGGGGGAAAGGAGCACCAGGGAGCCCGGGGAGAGAGAGGCTGTGAGACATGGCTCTGTCTGTAATTTCAACAGTTTTTATTCACTTAATTACTATATACAACTAAATAACTATATACAACTAACATAATAACTATATACAAGTAAATAGTCAGTTTTCAGGTGACAATTGTCCCAGGTGCTTCTCGATTCTGGCCAGATGTCCCAGGTCTTGCACTGGGCGCGGAGTCCTCTCCAGCTGGCCGGGGGCTGTTGATGTCTGCCGCGGCTGGAGAGGCTGCTCGACACCTGGGGCCTTTTGAGGAGCTGTGCCTGGCCGGTGCTCTCCTGAGGTGGCAAGGGTAGTGAAGGGCAAGGGTGAGACGCCACAGATGCTGGCCCCACCACACCAGGACTCAGGCTCCTGTCCCGCACTGGGCATGGCCGTTCTCCCACCTTACTCCAGCTCCAAGCTCAGTTGCCCCATGAGCTCCTCCTATTCCAATCTGCCCCTTTCTTCTTACCCCAGATGCAAAATAGCCAAGCCACATTACCCAGCTCTGTACACAGAGCCCTACTCCTCCCCCAGCCGGTACCTAGCAGACAGTCAGCCCCCTGTCCACGTTAACTCCCATGCCCTAACAGGGCCATACATGACGCATCCTGGGTCCTGATCGCTGCACGATGCTGGTCATTACAGCCCCTCCAGATGTGTCCATCACCACGCTGCAGCAGCGTCACACTGGGCTGAGGTGGAGAGAGCAGCTGGCTGCAATGCAGGGCCCAATCCAGCATCCCCCAATAATGCTCCCAACCCAGGTCTCCCTGTGGAATGAAGGCTCAGATTTCCCCTGCACAGTCAGCAATGCCATCAAGCCTCAGTCACCATTCTGTGTCCCCACCTACATCACACCTACCTTGTTGTAGTGTACCAGAAGACGCTGCAGCTGTGCACTACTCTTTGGGGAAGCCTTGATGTTTGGCACCCTGGAGCTGCTGCTCTGATGGTTCCCAGAGCTCTGCGGCATACGGGGGACACTGGCACGGACCGGCGGCCTCCTGTGGGATGTGGCAGAGGACACTCAGTGCCCAGCCCTGTGGCATGCAGGGCGTCACCCTGCTGTGCCAGGGAGGGGACTGGCAGTGCTGCCTGCAAGGGCATGTCCCTGCCAGCTCCTGTCACCTGCTGCAGGAGCCCCAAGCAGAAAGCAAAAGCCCCTCGCACACAGGGAAAAGCCCTCCTTGCTGTGTCAGGGCTACCCTGCACCCCAGGCGCTGGGGATGTGTCCTCAGGGCCCTTACCTTTGGCTGGGAGGGGGCTCCTTGCTGGGGGGCATCGGTTGAAAATACGGGAGTGTCTCGGGGTACCTGAGGAGGGCAGGAGTCACAGGTGTGTGACAGGGGACAAAGAACCTGTTCCTGTTGGAGGCAGCGCCCCAAAGCCATGGGATTGTAGCCCACGGCACCCCGCTGCCTGCAGCCCTTGGGATGAGCCCCCACAGGCCCTGGTGATGGGCAGGGCTGCAGAGGGGGCTCCCCACATCAGCCCCTCCCAAGCCGACACTGTCACCCCTGTGCCCAGCACAGCGGGTCACTGCTGGCACCCATCTCCCCCCATGGCAGCCCCGCTGCCCCCGAGGCACTGGTGCTACTCACTGGCCAGGAACCTGCACGCTGAGCATGCGGTCACACGACAGGCACGAGAAAGGCACTGGCAGCTGCCTAAGGAGGGTGAGGCAAGAGGGCTGGCTGAGCTCCTGGGCCCACAGCCCTGCAGCACACAGGCAGCAGCTCCCTGCAGCAGCCAGCTGCTGGGCAGCTCACTGCACAGGCTCACGGCCATTGCAGGCTGAACCGTGGGCTCTTGAGCCTGTTCCTGCCCATCCCCAAGGTGCTGGCTGGTGCCAGGTGAAGGGCACAGGCACCCATGCCACCATCCCAAGCAGCCCCTGCAGCGCTTTCAGCCCCTCTCTGGCACCAAAGTGCCCCCGTGTGCACAGCCAGGAGGGCAGGGCACGGCCCAGCTCTGGGGCACTGTGTGTCACAGCCCTGCCTGGGAGGAGCAGTTGCCATCGCTGTCCCCAAAGCCATCAGAATGTCCATGGCACTCACTTCTTCAGCCCAGCGGCGCTTTCTCGCAACAGTCGACTCTCAAGCTCCTCCAGGTTCCTGATCCAGGAGTCCTCCAGGTGTTTACGGAAAGTTCTCAGCTCCAGGCGATCCAGCTGTGAACAGGTGCAGAGCCTCAGCCAGCTGCTCCAGGATGTGACATGGAGCTCTCCAGGAAAAAAACCGGAGGGGGATCCTCAGAGGGATGCTGCCTCAGGCTGCCAAGTCCCAAAGTGGTGGGGACGAGGAACCCCTCACCTTCTTCTCCTCCACAACGCTGAACTGCTGCTGCGTATTGTTCCAGTGCTTCTCCTGTCCTGAAATCTGGCTCTGCAACTCCTTCATCTTCTCATCCAGCTCCTCCATGTTCTCTTCAAAATGGCTGCGATTGACTTTGCTGTCCAAGGCAGCTTTGTCCGCTTTCTAGCAGAGGGGAAGGGCAGGAGAGCAGTGGGGACAGGGATGAGGAACGGCAGGCAGGGCCAGCGTGTGAGGGGCAGAGGGAGGAGTGCTTCCTGCAGGCCATCATGCCCCTCTCAGGCTGCTGTGGCCCCATTTGCCCCATCACCCTGGTGAGCTTGGTGCCACCATGTGAAGGGTGAGGGACCCCTGAGCTCAGGAAATTGTCCCTCCCCAGACCAGTTCAGCCACCCAGCCCCCAAGGGACAAGGGGCATTTGTCACCCTGCCTGGCAGGCTGGCCTGGCACAGAGGCCCCCAAGGGACTCTACCATGTCCATTGCAGCCATGACATCCTTCTGTTCTGCTTTCTCCTTCTGCAGCTTCTCCAGAGACTGCATCAGCACCTTTCAGCACAGAAAGGAACACACATGATGACAGCAGAGCAAGGTTGGGGCACACCACAGGATGTAGGGGCACACCACAGGATGTAGGAGCCCTCTCCCCCTACCCAAAAATCTTGGGGGAAGGCACTTGGAACCAGCACAGGACTGTGAGAAGGGCAGTAGGAGATTCCTTGTGATCCCTGCCTGGAGTCATCTTGGGGGATGCTCTGACCCAAAGTGGATTTAAGCCACACACCGTGATATCTTTCTGCTTTTGTTCAGAGTCCTGTTGGATGCTCTTGGCGGCAAAGCGGAGTTTCTCATAGTCTCTCTGAATGTCCAAAATCTTGGCTTCCATGTCCTGTCTCAGTTCCTGATCCTGCTCCCGGGATGAAAGAACATACGGTGCTGACCAAAGGGAGTCTGGCTGCTCCACAGGGGCAGACCCACATTACTCAGCCATTGGCCACGAGCCCACCATGTCAAGAGGACATTTGCATCAAGGCTTTAATTTCCCTCCATGCTGCTGGCGGATCCAGGCCAATTTGGGCAGTTTGGGTCTCCCGTAGGATTACAGCAAGGCACAAGACAGCATGAGGATGTGGCATGGACCTCCAACAGGACTGAGCCAGGAGTGTCAGGAGTGCTCCCCCAGGACCTCACCTGCTCGCTCAGCTGGTCAGCTGTCTCAGTCACCAGATCCTCCAGCATGGCATACTTCTTCTCCTGATACTCTCCCATCTTCTTCAGCTGTAACTTTGTCTCCTGCCGCAAAGCCCTGGCCAGAGAGATGGGGACAAGGGCAGGGTTACCCCTGCAGGGCTGCTGGGCATCCCATGCCCACAAACCAGGATGCTGCCAGACCCCCTGGGCTCCCTTGCAGCCCCCCGGGGTATGAAACCCACTCCTGTCCCCTTACTCAATTTGCTGAGAGATCTCCTTCCTGTTCTCTTCTTTCCACTTGGCGAAATCCTCCTTCAGCTTTTTAAGCTCTGCCTCCAGTTTCTTCATCTGGAAAGGCCAGTGATGGTAGAGTCAGTGCACAGACATCATGTTGTCCCAGCGTGGGGGCCCTTCAGCTGCATGGACAGCCCCAGAGTCCTCCACCCGGTCCTGAGAGCCTGATCCCAAAACCCGCTCTTGTAGTCACATTGAAGTTCCCCATGAGAGCCCAAAGATTACAGAACCAAACAACTCACTAAAGCAAGAGACTCTTTAAGCTTCTTTATGTCGTCTTCCATGAGGACCTGGTTTGTCTTTAACTGCTCAACCTCTTCACGGAGATGCTGGGTGAGAATCATGTCCTAGGAGAGAGCAGTGGTGGCAGTGAGCCTCTGGCAGGGTCAGTGGGGACCCACAAGCCCTTGGCCCCTGCTGTGGTTTGTGGAGCACCGGGCACAGGGCAGGGCCGGGCTCAGCCAGGCTGGCAGGGCTCTGCAGGCAGCACGGTCCCTGCATCGAGCAGGGCCAAGGGTGCTGAGCCTCCAGCCAGCAGAGCAGAGGGCACGGGCTGCGCTCTCAGACCCAGAACTCGCTCCCAGCAGCATCTCACCTGGTCCCGCGACATCTGGACATTGTTCATTTCCCCTGTTAAATTGCGCTGGCTAGCCTTTAACTTTTCAATCTCATCAAGATGCTGGGAACTCTCCGCAGTCTAGGAGAAAGATGTGTCAGACAGAAGTGTCTGGTGAGGGTGTTTAGGAAACGTGACCTTAGAACCACAGTGGTCTGCACACACCTGGGCCTCCTGGAACTTCCTAAAGTCCTCTGACATGCGGGAAGCTTCTGCCTTTATGGCACCAAACTCATCGCGAAGAACCTATGAAACAGTCCCAGAAGCAGGGATGTCAGAGGTGATGGCCAGGGCAGCAACACCCCAAAGAGCCCCACCCTGGCACGGGCAGCCCTTGGCACAGCCAGGTGAGCAGGGAGAGTCCCGGTGCCACCTGCCCCAGCGGGGCTCAGTGCCAGAGCACTGAAGCCCCTCCAGAGAGCAAAGAGCCCCTGCTAGCGGCTCTGCCAGGGCAGTGAGGGCAGAGCCAAGCACTGCTGTCTGAGGAAGTGGGGAGGGGCTGTGTGCTGGGGGAGTGCCCGGGGGCTGGGGAGAGCCTCTACCTTGGACATGTGCTTCTTGTAGTTTTCCATCTCTTTCTTAAAATCTTTCACTTCTGAAGAAACCTCAGCAAGGGAGGAGCCACTGAGCTGGCCTGGCCACGGCTCCTGGCTGCTCAGGTACTGCACGTCCAGGTGCTGCAGCATGGCCAGCAGCAGTTTTCTCATGGCTGCAAAGTGAATGGCTCCCTTCTCTGGTGTCCCAATGGCAACATCCAGCATCTGGGAGAGGCTGAGTGTGTCCAGAGCTGTTGCCATATCTGCACACTCTCTGTCCCTGATTTGTCACAAGCCTTCTGCCCAGTTGGCCCTGACAAGGATGAGCAAAATGGATGACAAACAGGGTGCACAAAAGGGTTGATAGAAGCAACGAGCAAAGCAATAATAAAAAGGACGAGTAGCCAGCAGGCTCCTTCTCCTTCCGAATCCCTTGCAGGACTGAGGCCCCTTCTCAACACAACTCCTGTTGCCAGGCAATGCACCCCACTCCACTCCTGGGAGCCAGTGGGTCCCATGAAGTCATAGATTAATGGAGTCTTGGAATGGCATGGGCTCGAAGGGACCTAAAGGATCATCTTGTCAGGGACAGGTAAAGGAACCTTTTCCACTAGAGCAGGTTGCTGCTAGACCCCATCTGACCTGGTCTTGGACACTTCCAGGAATGGGGCAGACTCTGTCAAGGCATCATCATGCTCAGGGAAAGAATTTCTTCCCAATATCCCACCGATCTCTCCCCTCTCTCATTGTGAAGCCATTCCCATGCCAGGCCCTTGTGCAAATTTCACCTCCAACCCTTTTATAGTCCTTTTATTTCCCAAAAAGTGCTCCAAGTTCTGCCAGGAGAGTCCAGCCTCCTTGTTTTTCTTTGGATCAGTTTAAGATTTGTGTTACATCTGATCCAGTTCCTCCACTGCTGCAAAGCCACGGCCTGGTTTGGAGCATCCATTGGGATCAGCCTTTGGCAGGGAAGCAGTGGGGTGCTGTGCATGAGCCCCTGGCTGAGCTATGGCGTTGTTGGGGCACAGAGTCCTTTGTCCTCAGCAGTTCAGGGCAAAAAGTCTCTGTGGGTGAAGCCCTTGGACATTTTCCTCCAAGTCAGGTTTTATGTCAGCTTGAAAGTCCATAAAGAACACAGTGAAATAATTTCTTCTGCCAATATCCCCAAGACTGTTGGGGAAGACAAACCATGTTCTTCCCTTCAACAGCAGCCATCCACCTCCACCCTCCCTTTTCCAAACTCTGCTCTTTTCACCCCTAGTCCTTCTTGCTTCAAAGCTCATCAGCGGGTTTTGGGGATTTCAATATAAACTTGTAATTGATTTTTAAAATTAGTCTTTAGCAGTTTGTCTTCAATTCGTAGTCAGCAGGTAGCTATACGTCTTTTCAGAGGGTGTTATTATTAAATTTTCATTGGGAAAATCAGGGAAACTTTTGATTCTGCTGAACTAACCCTTGATAGCTTCAGTGAACAAAGCTGAAAACTGAGTCATTTAGTGGTCCTGGATGGTTGGTGAACCCATAGTCATATCTGACCCCCTGGTGAAATGGTGCTTCTTGGCAAACAAGGAGAAAAGTTGGTATAGCTGGCCAGTTATTTAATTTGTGGAACCATTGATCAATGGGTTGTAGGTTTACTCCCTTCTTTGGTAAGTGTTTATCCTGCTTTTGATGGTGTGGTTCCATGGACTTGGCAAAATGAGCATAGTATGGAGCCCACCAGGAGCAAGCAATTCTTCATCAGGCAACATCATGAGAATTGAGAAATCAAAAAGAAGTGGAAGAGAGAATATAGATTAATGAAGAGAAATCTGAAATTTATAGGCAATGAGCATTAATTTCTTTGCTAAAAATATGTAGTGAAAAGTTTAGGGAGTGGGTGTGCATTGTGAGTGGAGCTATTCCCATGCAGCCCGGTGCTGGGAAAAAAGAAATTCCTGAGTCCGAATAGTAAAATTAGCATAAGACAGTTTGAGTTATCGCGGTATCGTCAGTGACAGTGGGAAAAGGTGCTGCCTCTCTTTTTTATTCTTTGAATAAAAAAGTTTTTTTATTCACCAAACAGAATGAAAATAATATTTTTCTGACAGCAGTTGTCACAGAGTTTTCTCTCTGCTGACAAAGCATCCCTGGTGGAGCACTGGCTTCCCAGTCCTGTCCAACTGCTTGAGGGCTGCTCAAGTCTCACGGGGCTGGAGTGGCTGGCGGAGTCCTGGTGTCCTGGTGCCTTGCTGGGACACTGTGCCTGGCCGGTGATCCCGTGAGGTGGCCGGGACTGGGGGTGAGACAGGGACAAGGGTGAGCCCCCAGTCCCCGGGGCTGCCCCGCCTGGGTCAGCTCAGCCAGCTCAGCACGGGGCAGCAGGAGGGTCACCTGCTTGGCCAGAGACCCCCAGGGAGCAGGTGCAGACCCAGCAGACAAGCAGGCTCATCTGCCCCTGATCCCCCTGCCCTGACAGGGCCACACCTGGCTCATCCAGAGTCCTGATCACTATGGGAAGCTGGTCCCTCGGGATGTGTCCACCCCTGCTCAGCAGCTGGGTCACTCTGGGCTGGGAAGGAAAGAGCAGCAGGGTGAAATGCAGGGCCCACTCCAGCATTCCCTAGCAACCCTCCCAAACCAGCTCTCCCCAAGGAAACTGAAGGCACAAATTCACCCCCAGGGAGCAGGGATCCGCAGCATCGCCCTGCCAGCCCCCACTGCACATGCCACGTCCCCACCTTCATCACCCTACCTTGTTGGGGAGAGTCACAAGTCCCTGCAGATATGCACTGGTCCGGGGAGAATCCTGAATGGCTGGCAGTTTGCAAGTGCTGCTCTGATGGTCCCCAGAGCTCTGTGGCACATAAAAGCCACCGCCACGCACCAGTGGCTTTCTGTGGGATGGGGCAGAGGACACTCAGTGCCCAGCCCTGTGGCATGCAGGGCATCACCCTTCTGTGCCAGGGAGGGCACTGGCAGTGCTGCCTGCAGGGGCACGTCCCTGCCAGCTCCTGTCACCTGCTGCAGGAGCCCCAAGCAGAAAGCAAAAGCCCCTCGCACACAGGGAAAAGCCCTCCTTGCTGTGTCAGGGCTACCCTGCACCCCAGGCGCTGGGGATGTGTCCTCAGGGCCCTTACCTTTGGCTGGGAGAGGGCGCCCTGCCGGGGGGCATCGGCTGCAAATACGGGAGTGTCTCGGGGTACCTGGGGAGGGCAGGAGTCACAGGTGTGTGACAGGGGACAAAGAACCTGTTCCTGTTGGAGGCAGCGCCCCAAAGCCATGGGATTGTAGCCCACGGCACCCCGCTGCCTGCAGCCCTTGGGATGAGCCCCCACAGGCCCTGGTGATGGGCAGGGCTGCAGAGGGGGCTCCCCACATCAGCCCCTCCCAAGCCGACACTGTCACCCCTGTGCCCAGCACCGCGGGTCACTGCTGGCACCCATCTCCCCCCATGGCAGCCCCGCTGCCCCCGAGGCACTGGTGCTACTCACTGGCCAGGAACCTGCACGCTGAGCATGCGGTCACACGACAGGCACGAGAAAGGCACTGGCAGCTGCCTAAGGAGGGTGAGGCAAGAGGGCTGGCTGAGCTCCTGGGCCCACAGCCCTGCAGCACACAGGCAGCAGCTCCCTGCAGCAGCCAGCTGCTGGGCAGCTCACTGCACAGGCTCACGGCCATTGCAGGCTGAACCGTGGGCTCTTGAGCCTGTTCCTGCCCATCCCCAAGGTGCTGGCTGGTGCCAGGTGAAGGGCACAGGCACCCATGCCACCATCCCAAGCAGCCCCTGCAGCGCTTTCAGCCCCTCTCTGGCACCAAAGTGCCCCCGTGTGCACAGCCAGGAGGGCAGGGCACGGCCCAGCTCTGGGGCACTGCGTGTCACAGCCCTGCCTGGGAGGAGCAGTTGCCATCGCTGTCCCCAAAGCCATCAGAATGTCCATGGCACTCACTTCTTCAGCCCAGCGGCGCTTTCTCGCAACAGTCGACTCTCAAGCTCCTCCAGGTTCCTGATCCAGGAGTCCTCCAGGTGTTTACGGAATGTTCTCAGCTCCAGGCGATCCAGCTGTGAACAGGTGCAGAGCCTCAGCCAGCTGCTCCAGGATGTGACATGGAGCTCTCCAGGGAAAAGCCTGGACGGGGATCCTCAGAGGGATGCTGCCTCAGGCTGCCAAGTCCCAAAAATGCCAGTTCCTTGTGGTGGGGACAAGGTACCCCTCACCTTCTCATCCATTGCATCGCTGAACTGTTGCTGCATCTTATTCCAGTGCTGCTCCTGTCCTGAAATCTGGCTCTGCAAGTCCTCCATCCTCTCATCCAGCTCCTCCATGTTCTCTTCCAACTGGCTGCGATTGACTTTGCTGTCCAAGGCAGCTTTGTCCGCTTTCTAGCAGAGGGGAAGGGCAGGAGAGCGGTGGGGACAGGGATGAGGAACGGCAGGCAGGGCCAGCGTGTGAGGGGCAGAGGGAGGAGTGCTTCCTGCAGGCCATCATGCCCCTTTCAGGTTGCTGTGGCACCATTTGCCCCATCACCCTGGTGAGCTTGGTGCCACCATGTGAAGGGTGAGGGACCCCTGAGCTTGGGAAATTGTCCCTCCCCAGACCAGTTCAGCCACCTAGCCGCCAAGGGACAAGGGGCATTTGTCACCCTGCCTGGGAGGCTGGCCTGGCACAGAGGCCCCCAAGGGACTCTACCATGTCCATTGCAGCCATGACGTCCTTCTGTTCTGCTTTCTCCTTCTGCAGCTTCTCCAGAGACTGCATCAGCACCTTTCAGCACAGAAGGGAACACACATGATGACACCAGAGCAAGGTTGGGGCACACCCCAGGAGCTGGTAGCACACCCTTCTCCCCCTATGCAAAAAACTTTGGGGAAATGCACTTGGAACAAGCACACGGCTGTAAGAAGGGCAGTAGGAGATTCCTTGGATCCCTCGGCTGGATTCATCTTGGGGGATGGTTTGACACCAAACGGGATGGGTTCCAGCCACACACCTCCATGTCTCTTTGCTTGTGTTGAGAGTCCTTTTGGAGGCTCTTTGAGGCAAAGCTGAGTTTCTCATAGTCTCTTTGAATGTCCGAAAACTTGGCTTCCATAGCCTGTCTCAGCTGCTGATCCTGCCCCAGGGATGAAAGAACATAAGGGGGAGGGTTAGACCAAAGAGGACCTGGCTGCTCCACAGGGGCAGACCCACATTACTCAGCCATTGTCTATGAGCCCACCATGTCAAGAGGATGTTTGCATCAAGGCTTTAATTTCCCTCCATGCTGCTGGCGGATCCAGGCCAATTTGGGCAGTTTGGGTCTCCCATAGGATTACAGCAAAGCACAAGACAGCATGAGGATGTGGCATGGACCTCCAACAGGACTGAGCCAGGAGTGTCAGGAGTGCTCCCCCAGGACCTCACCTGCTCGCTCAGCTGGTCAGCAGTCTCATTCACCAGCTCCTCCAGCATGGCATACTTCTTCTCCTGATACTCTCCCATCTTCTTCAGCTGTAACTTTGTCTCCTGCCGCAAAGCCCTGGCCAGAGAGATGGGGGCAAGGGCAGGGTTACCCCTGCAGGGCTGCTGGGCATCCCATGCCCACAAACCAGGATGCTGCCAGACCCCCTGGGCTCCCTTGCAGCCCTGTAGAAGTCCATCCGAAAATCCTTCATTTTTTGCCTCACAATTGTCATGAGAAAAGACTACCGAAGGGTTAAAATTGCTCAGCCCGTTGGGAAAGAAAGTCTCCTGCTTATCTAGTGTGTTCACAATTGATGTTTGCAGAACTCGAAGGGGGCATGCTGCCCTTTTCTGGACAATTGAACTGGACTTTCTTCCAAACTCCTGAGCTGGCTAGACGGAGCTCTGGGGTGGTTCCCCTCCGCTCCATAAGAAGACCCCTCTTGCCTGTCTCCAACCACCGTGACGGACCAACAGAGATGCGAATCCCCTCATCAAGGAACCAAGAACCCCTCTGGCACCCTACTGACACCCCCATGGCACCCCCCTGGACACCTCCTTCCAGAGACTGGGACTGTACTCCCTCCCAGCTCAGGGAGGGGGAAAACTTAACGTACATGTGAGCATTCGGCCATGAACACAATGGACTTCTCCCCTCCATGGAAACCTAATTCCAGTTACCTTCCCCCAACCAAGAACAGTATATATATTGGGGTTCGGCCCGACTGTCCTTTGAGATCTCCCCAAGACGTGTACCAGCGAGTTTCGGCGGCGGGACCCCGAAGACATCACGTTTTGGTAGCTATACCCCATTCCCTGACCTCTTTCCTCCCTTTTTCCTTTTCTTACCCTTCTCTTCCCCGGATCCCTTAACCAAACGCATATTTAGCTGTGGTTATAATCAATAAATTGCACCTTGTTGATTTGTTACTGCAAAACCCCTGTGCCTTGTGTTGGTTATTTTTGCACCCAAAAATCATTCTTCACCCGTTTATTTCGGGCGGACCTTCACAAGCCCCCAGTGTATGAAACCCACTCCTGTCCCCTTACTCAATTTGCTGAGACATCTCCTTCCTGTTCTCTTCTTTCCACATGGCTAAATCCTCTTTCAGCTTTTTAACCTCTGCCTCAAGCTTCTTCATCTAGAAAGGCCAGTGATGGTAGAGTCAGGGCACAGACATCATGTTGTCCCAGCGTGGGGGCCCTTCAGCTGCATGGACAGCCCCAGAGTCCTCCACCCGGATCTGAGAGCCTGATCCCAAAACCCGCTCTTGCAGTCACATTGAAGTTCCCCATGAGAGCCCAAAGATTATACAACCCAACAACTCACTAAAGCAAGGGAGTCCTTAAGCTTCTTTATGTCGTCTTCCATGATGATCTGTGCTGTCTTTAGCCTTTCAACCTCTTCACGGAGGTCCTTGACGAGAGCCATGTCCTAGGAGAGAGCAGTGGTGGCAGTGAGCCTCTGGCAGGGTCAGTGGGGACCCACAAGCCCTTGGCCCCTGCTGTGGTTTGTGGAGCACCGGGCACAGGGCAGGGCCGGGCTCAGCCAGGCTGGCAGGGCTCTGCAGGCAGCACGGTCCCTGCATCGAGCAGGGCCAAGGGTGCTGAGCCTCCAGCCAGCAGAGCAGAGGGCACGGGCTGCGCTCTCAGACCCAGAACTCGCTCCCAGCAGCAATTCACCTCGTCCCGTGACATCAGGACCTTCTTCATTTCCTCTGTCACATAACGCTGACTAGCCTTTATCATTTCAATCTCCTCGAGATGCTGGGAACTCTCAGTGGTCTAGGAGAAAGAATTGTCAGACAGAAGTGTCTGGTGAGGGTGTTTAGGAAACATAACCTTAGAACCACAGTGGTCTGCACACACCTGGGCCTCCTGGAACTTCTTAAAGTCCTCTGACATGCGGGAAGCTTCTGCTTTTATGGCACCAATCTCCTCACGAATAAGCTGTGAAACAGTCCCAGAAGCAGGGATGTCAGAGGTGATGGCCAGGGCAGCAACACCCCAAAGAGCCCCACCCTGGCACGGGCAGCCCTTGGCACAGCCAGGTGAGCAGGGAGAGTCCCGGTGCCACCTGCCCCAGCGGGGCTCAGTGCCAGAGCACTGAAGCCCCTCCAGAGAGCAAAGAGCCCCTGCCAGTGGCTCTGCCAGGGCAGTGAGGGCAGAGCCAAGCACTGCTGTCTGAGGAAGTGGGGAGGGGCTGTGTGCTGGGGGAGTGCCCGGGGGCTGGGGAGAGCCTCTACCTTGGACATGTGCTTCTTGAACTCGTCATTGTCTTTCTTCATCTTTTTCATGTTGGCGGCCACATCAGCAAGTGAGGGGCCACTGTGCTGGCCTGGCCACGGCTCCTCACTGCTCAGGTACTGCACGTCCAGGTGCTCCAGCACAGCCTGCAGCAGTTTTCTCATGGCTGCAAAATGGACGGCGCCATTGTTGGGCATCCCGATGGCGAGATCCAGCATCTGGGAGAGGCTGAGTGTGTCCAGGGATGCTGCCATGTCTGCACACTCTCTGTCCCTGATTTGTCACAAGCCTCCTGTCCAGTTGGCCCTGACAGGGATGAGCAAAATGGATGACAAACAGGGTGAACAAAAGGGTTGATGGAAGCAATGAACAAATTCGATATTTAAAAGGACGAGTAGCCAGCAGGCTCCTTCCTCATCCCTTGCAGGACTGGAGACTGCCCTGCTGATGCCCCTCCTCAACACAACTCCCATTGCCAGGCAACGCTTCCTAATCCACACCTGGGAACCAGTGGTTCCCAGACTCATGAAGTCATAGATAAATGGAGTCTTGGAATTATGTGGTTTAGAATGGATGACTGTTGATTCCTTTGTTTGCTAACAACAGACAACTAAGTCAAAAGTTTTGTGTGTGTGTGTGGCTGGAACTATCCCCTCCACATGCGCTGACCAGAATAAAATAATGCCTAACTCGCTAATACTAAAATGACAGTGCTTGAGGATTTCATTTATCCTAGTTTTGGTGACAGTTTCTAATGACCCAGATGGAACTTTCCTCCTTCTTTTGCTCCATGGATTCACAGGATCGAGAGGACGCCGGTGCCCTCCAGAGATTTTTCAGGGAGATCCTCTGATGCTCCCATCCAGTGAGCTCATGGCAAAGAGCCCTGGGATTTTAGTCAGGGAGTTTCAGACACACTGCTATCTCCAGGTGGAGGAATTGTGGAAATGGCAAAAGTGGGGGAAGAGGCTCAGAGAGGGCAATGTCAGCAGGGAATGCTGGATCAATCTTTCCCACCTGCACATCCCTGGTGGGAGGAGGTGGAAAACACTGTCACTGTGTTGGTGTGGACCAATGGAACTCCAGGGAAATCAAAAGCAGTGGAACCAGTAAGGATTCAGTTGGAGCCTGACGGAGGACTGGTTAGGCAGAAAAAATATTTGTTGAAGTTAGAAGCTAGAAGAGGGTTAGAAGAATGAATTGCTAAAGTTTGCAAGATGGATCACTAAGGGAATGTGAGTCACAATATAGGGCTCCTCTCCTGCTGGTAAAGGAAGCACATACTAAGGAACACAGGCCAGTACAAGATGTCAGAGCTGTCAATGAAATAGAGTGAGACTCAGACCCAGCAAGTCCTTTTACAAGTCCTTTTTACCCAATTAAGCAATCTGATGAGTGAGTCCTGATGAGCCCACTGTTGTGGATGTTAAGGATCCTTTTTTCTGCATTGCCCTTGAAACTGAAAGTCAGCTCTTGCTTCTAGAATGGAAAGTTCCTTGATAGGCCATGAAACCCAACTGAAGCGGCATGTACTTCATCCAGGGTCCAACAATCTCAAACATTGTTTGAGAAATGTCTGGATTGGAGACAAGTTAGGAGGAAACATCCCCTCTAAAGAAAACAGGTTTGGGCACTCCCTGCCACCCACAGCAAGGAATTTTTTGGAGGAAAGTGAAAAAAGCTGTTTATTTAACACACAGAGTGCAGGCAGGCATGGGAAAAAGAACGAATAATGTTAGATCTTCAAACCTTCTGCAGACAAAGCTGGAGGATTCAGAGCTCTTTCTGTCGGTGTGGCTCGGCTCCACCAGCCCAGGGCCGGGATGGGCATCCCAGGGCCTCCCCTGCGGCCGTGGCACAGGGCCCTCGGAGATGTTCTGCTGTTTTGGGCTGGGACAAAGCCAAACAGTTCCAGGAGAAGGTGCCACAGTGCTGGAAAACCTTCTTGCATTATCAAAGAACAAGAAGCCAGCTAAAAGCCAAGATGTCCTCCGTCTGTCTCTGCTGCACAACACAGCTGAGCGAGCCTGGGGAGGATGGGTGAACACCACACCAAAAGAATTCCACACCGGCTTTCCACCCCTCTCTCAGACCTGGCTTAAATTTACAGGACCCATGCCTGGGCATAAAGCACACAACAGGGGACACAGTCTCATACAGTCTCATACAGTCACCCCAAGACAAGAACCAATTGGCAAAAGATTTGGAGTTATGGTGTTGCAGTTCAAATTTATTTTACTGATTCCTTGTTACATGGTTCGTCCTTTTTTACGCCCATGTTCTCCCCGAGCTGGTTTACCCCTGGGTTTTACCCTCCCTCAAAGCTGTCCCTCATGCCATTCCCCACCCCTTGTTCCAGCTCTTTCCCTGCCTGTCAAGGTAACCCATTCCTTGATTCCTGAACCTTCTCTGCCACTCAGCCCTCGGGCCAATCCCAGTCTGCAACACCCCTTTGGAATTCCCCTACTCCTCCAAGCCCCATTGGCCCCTGTGGCCCATCCTCCCCACCCTCCCGCCCCAATTGGCCCCAGACTCTTGGTGGAATCCCCTCGCTCCTCCCCTGAGGATTCCCTGTTGGTTAGCTGTTTGTATCCCCCTCCTGATCTGTATCTGTAGAAAAACCCTTACTCGGGACTGCCCAGTGCTCTTTGCTTCAGCTCTTTTCGCCTGGAATAAACTGTTCCTTATGGAACATCAAGACAGAAAGTTCTGCCATCTTCTCTGCCTGGTCCCTGTTGTGCCTTGTATCTGGCACCTTAGAGCAAGGGGCTGTAAAGGATGTGCCTCTTGTAAATCCCCATACTGGGGCGGCTCCCCAGTCCTGGAGAGGCTCTGGAGTTCAAAGAGCTGGCCAGGGCTGCAGCAGCCAATTCAGTATGGGAAAAGGGGAATGAGGATATGGCTTTGCTAGAGTATGTATGTGATGTTTTACTTGATACAGGAACTCAAGCAAGATGCATGGAAATAATTCTAAGCTTACTGACCTTTTTGGGACAAGCCAGTTACAGGGTATCCAAGAAGAGGGCCCAGAGTGCAAAAGAGCATGTTACCTAGCTAAGGTTCACCATTTCCCAGGGACAGCCAAACCCTGGAACCGTAAGGACAGAGCCAAACTCCAGAGCCAAGGTCTGTTTGCAAGTCAAGAACATTTCTAGGAATGGGTGGTCTGGGCTCTGATTCCTAATTCTGGCCTATGGGTAAGACCTTTCTATGAAGCCCTGAGAATTGCCCGAGGAGGTGCTACACCAAGGAGGTGCTAGAGTGGACTCCAGAATGGCAGAGGCTTTCAGAGAGCCCAGGAGAGCTCTAATGTCAGCCCTGCAGGGGCAATGCCAGACTTGACCAAGCCTCTTGAGCAGTTTGTTCAGCAACACTGACGTGTTGCGCTACGGGTGTTAGCTCAGAGGTTATGGACATGAAAAAGGGCCACAGGATATTTTTCCAAACAAGTGGGCAGTGTCAGTTAAGGGATGTCCCTTAACTGCCTTTGACTTGCAGCAGCAACTGCCTTGTAATACAAAAGCCCAGAATGGACCATGGGCCAAAAGATGACTGTTGATGTTCCACCCTTGGTCCTCTCAGCTCTAGGACAAAAAGGAGGCCACTGGTTACCCCCAGGTCGAATGCTTAAGCATCAAGTTGTCCTGTTGGACCAGGATGATGTGGAACTGCAGACACCTCTGCCTTGCAGCCAGCCACGTTCCTGGGATCTGTACCAGAAAGAAGCCTCACAACATGACTGTGTTCATCAGCTTCACTGCAGCAGAGGAGATCCTGTGGGAGAAGATCCGGACTGGGAATTGTCCACAGGTGGGAGCAATTTTGTGAGCAAAGGAGAGCAGAAGTTTGGGTGTGCAGTAGGGCCCAATCCAAGCCATCCCATTACCTCTTACCACCTGTGCACACAAGGCTGAGCTGCTTAGTCTATGGCAGCCTGGAATTGTCACAGGGAAGAAGGGGAGCATATGGGCTAATTCTAAGTGTGCATTTGGAGCAGTTCATGCCCCTGGAGCTCTCTGGAACCAAGGAGGGCTCCTTTCAGCCCACGGATCTCCTGTCAAAGGTGGAGACATTATCAGACACCTACTAGAAAGTGTTCAGGTACCAGCCAAAGTGGCTGTCGTGCATTGCACAGCTCTTCCATTTGGAAATACATCAATTAGTGTGGGAAACGGACTGGCAGATAAAGCTGCTCAAGGGGTGGCAGAGAAAAGCATCCTAATGTGTGGATGCCATGGAACAGAGAGAGAGAAACAGTGTTTCTCACAGTGGCTTGTGAGAAGTTTTGGGGATTTGGAAAGATGTGATAACTCGCTGAGAATAAAAAATTTGCAGGTGTGTTTTTCTACTTTATTTTTCTGTTCCTCTCAAGGACTGTGTGTGAGATAGATTTTCTGTTAGTTAGCCAATAGAATAGAACCTGTTGTACCACTCTATAAAAAACGTGTGGTTCTTTTGAATAAAGCCTTCTTTGCCTTTGCTACAATCCTGCCTCTGTCTTGCCTCAACCTCGGTGCAAGAGTGACTCTAATAGTTGCTGCACCAAAATGTGTGACCTTTCAAATGTAACCCAGAATAACAAGCACAAGAAGAAATGCTGGCAAAATTGAATGGCCCTAGATTTAAAATATGATAAGTTTTGCCAAAAAATTGTGTTAAGTAGTTTATTAGTAATTATTGCATTTTAGTGTCATATTGCTAAAAATATGTAGTGAAAAGTTTAGGAAGTGGGTGTGCATCGTGTGTGGAGCTATTCCCATGCAGCCTGGTGCTGGGAATAAAGAAATGCCTGATTCCTAATAGTAAAATTAGTGTAAAACAGTTTGAGTTATCCCGGTATTTTCAGTGACAGTAGGAAAAGGCTCTGCCTCTCTTTCAAAACGTTTTTTATTAACCTCATAAAATGAAAAAGCTAATTCTCTAACAACAAATATCACAGACGTTTCTCTCAGCTGAAACAACATCCCTGGTGGAGCACTGGCTTCCCAGTCCTGTCCAGCTGCTTGAGGGCTGCTGAAGTCTCACGGGGCTGGAGTGGTTGGAGGAGCCCTGGTGCCTTGCTGGGACACTGTGCCTGGCCGGTGATCCCGTGAGGTGGCCGGGACTGGGGGTGAGACAGGGACAAGGGTGAGCCCCCAGTCCCGGGGCTGCCCCGCCTGGGTCAGCTCAGCCAGCTCAGCACGGGGCAGCAGGAGGGTCACCTGCTTGGCCAGAGACCCCCAGGGAGCAGGTGCAGACCCAGCAGACAAGCAGGCTCATCTGCCCCTGATCCCCCTGCCCTGACAGGGCCACACCTGGCTCATCCAGAGTCCTGATCACTATGGGAAGCTGGTCCCTCGGGATGTGTCCACCCCTGCCCAGCAGCTGGGCCACTCTGGGCTGGGAAGGAAAGAGCAGCAGGGTGAAATGCAGGGCCCACTCCAGCATTCCCTAGCAACCCTCCCAAACCAGCTCTCCCCAAGGAAACTGAAGGCACAAATTCACCCCGGGTCCTCAGCATCGCCCTGCCAGCCCCCACTGCACATGCCACGTCCCCACCTTCATCACCCTACCTTGTTGGGGAGGGTCACAAGTCCCTGCAGATATGACTTGTTCCGGAAAGAATCATGAATTGGTGGCAATTTGCAAGTGCTGCTCTGATAGTTCCCAGAGTTCTGATGCACATAAGAGCCACCGCCACGGACCAGTGGCCTCCTGTGGGATGGGGCAGAGGACACTCAGTGCCCAGCCCTGTGGCATGCAGGGCATCACCCTGCTGTGCCAGGGAGGGGACTGGCAGTGCTGCCTGCAGAGGCACGTCCCTGCCAGCTCCTGTCACCTGCTGCAGGAGCCCCAAGCAGAAAGCAAAAGCCCCTCGCACACAGGGAAAAGCCCTCCTTACTGTGTCAGGGCTACCCTGCACCCCAGGCGCTGGGGATGTGTCCTCAGGGCCCTTACCTTTGGCTGGGAGGGGGCTCCTTGCCGGGGGGCATCGGCTGAAAATACGGGAGTGTCTTGGGGTACCTGGGGAGGGCAGGAGTCACAGGTGTGTGACAGGGGACAAAGAACCTGTTCCTGTTGGAGGCAGCGCCCCAAAGCCATGGGATTGTAGCCCACGGCACCCCGCTGCCTGCAGCCCTTGGGATGAGCCCCCACAGGCCCTGGTGATGGGCAGGGCTGCAGAGGGGGCTCCCCACATCAGCCCCTCCCAAGCCGACACTGTCACCCCTGTGCCCAGCACAGCGGGTCACTGCTGGCACCCATCTCCCCCCATGGCAGCCCCGCTGCCCCCGAGGCACTGGTGCTACTCACTGGCCAGGAACCTGCACGCTGAGCATGCGGTCACACGACAGGCACGAGAAAGGGACTGGCAGCTGCCTAAGGAGGGTGAGGCAAGAGGGCTGGCTGAGCTCCTGGGCCCACAGCCCTGCAGCACACAGGCAGCAGCTCCCTGCAGCAGCCAGCTGCTGGGCAGCTCACTGCACAGGCTCACGGCCATTGCAGGCTGAACCGTGGGCTCTTGAGCCTGTTCCTGCCCATCCCCAAGGTGCTGGCTGGTGCCAGGTGAAGGGCACAGGCACCCATGCCACCATCCCAAGCAGCCCCTGCAGCGCTTTCAGCCCCTCTCTGGCACCAAAGTGCCCCCGTGTGCACAGCCAGGAGGGCAGGGCACGACCCAGCTCTGGGGCACTGCGTGTCACAGCCCTGCCTGGGAGGAGCAGTTGCCATCGCTGTCCCCAAAGCCATCAGAATGTCCATGGCACTCACTTCTTAATCCCAGCACCACTGTCACCCTCCTTCATCTCATTCCTGAGCTCGTCAATGCTTCTCTTCCAGGTGTCCACCATTTGGTTACGGAAAGTTTTCAGCTCCAGGCGATCCAGCTGTGAACAGGTGCAGAGCCTCAGCCAGCTGCTCCAGGATGTGACATGGAGCTCTCCAGGGAAAAGCCTGGACGGGGATCCTCAGATGGATGCTGCCTCAGGCTGCCAAGTCCCAAAGTGGTGGGGATGAGGAACCCCTCACCTTCTCCTCCTCCACAACGCTGAGCTGCTGCTGCGTATTGTTCCAGTGCTGCTCCTGGCCTGAAATCTGGCTCTGCAACTCCTGCATCCTCTCATCCAGACGCTCCATATTTGCCTCAAACTGGCTGCGATTGACTTTGCTGCCCAAGGCAGCTTTGTCCGCCTTCTAGCAGAGGGGAAGGGCAGGAGAGCGGTGGGGACAGGGATGAGGAACGGCAGGCAGGGCCAGCGTGTGAGGGGCAGAGGGAGGAGTGCTTCCTGCAGGCCATCATGCCCCTCTCAGGCTGCTGTGGCACCATTTGCCCCAGCACCCTGGTGAGCTTGGTGCCACCATGTGAAGGGTGAGGGACCCCTGAGCTCAGGAAATTGTCCCTCCCCAGACCAGTTCTGCCACCCAGCCCCCAAGGGACAAGGGGCATTTGGCACCCTGCCCGGGAAGCCCTGGGCTGGCACAGAGGGCCCTCTAGACTGTACCATGTCCATTGCAGCCATCATGTCTTGCTGATCTGCTTTCTCCTTCTGCAGCTTCTCCAGAGACTGGAACAGCATCTGTCAGCACAGAAAGGAACACACATGATGACACCACAGTAAGGTTGGAGCTGCATCCTGGCCAGGAGAACAGAACCCACTCCCCTTGCCCTAAAACCTCAAGGAAAGGCTCTTGGGATCAGCACAGGGCTGAAAAGGCCGGCAGGAGATTCCTTGGGATTCCTGCCTGGAGTCTGCCTGGTGGAATACTCTGGCCTCAAATGGGTTTCAGCCACACACCTCGATTTCTTTCTGCCTTTGTTCAGAGTCCTTCTGCAGGTTCCCAGAAACAATGCTGAGCTTCTCATAGTCCCTTTGCAGCTGTTCAACTATTGCATCATTGGGCTGTATCTGCTCTGGGTCCTGCTCCAAGGAGGAAAAGCATTTGTTGCTGACCAAAGAGGGTCTGGCTGCTCCACAGGGGTAAACCTGCATTACTCAGCCAGTGGCCATGAGCTCTCAGTGCCAGCAGGACTTTTGCATCAAGGCTTTAATTTCTGTCCATGCTGTTGACTGATCCAGGCCACTTTGGGGCAGTTTGGGTCTACCCCAAGGGATGTCCTCAGTCTCCCATGCTGCCTGCTGCCTACCTGGCCCCAGTTCCTCATCATCTTCTCAAACTTGCCCAGAGCCATCTGCCGGGACTCCAGGGATTCCATCTGCTCCTCGAGTTTCTCGCAGCGCTTGAGGAGCTCCCCCAAATGCTCATTGAGGTCGAAGGTGCAGTTGGAGCACTCTGCCTTTACCCTCTCCGCCTCCTCCTGCACACTCTCCACCATCTCCTCTATCTCAGCCAGCTGCAGGAAGGGCAGAGAGAATTGGCTCCAGAGATGGGATGAATGGAACCATGAGTCCTGCGTGCTGTGGGCCTCAGTGGCCCCAGCCAGTTGGGGAATATGGCTGGGAACCCCACCAGGACTACTGCACCAAGCCAGGAGTGGTGGGAGTGCTCCCCCAGGACCTCATCTGCTCGTTCACCTTGTTGGCTGTCTCAGCCACCAGCTGCTCCAGCATGGCCTTCCTCATCTCCTGCTCCTCTTCCATCTTCTGCAGCTCACGCCTTGTCTCCTCCAGCAAAGCCCTGGCCAGAGAGATGGGGGCAAGGGCAGGGTTACCCCTGCAGGGCTGCTGGGCATCCCATGCCCACAAACCAGGATGCTGCCAGACCCCCTGGGCTCCCTTGCAGCCCCCCGGGGTATGAAACCCCCTCCTGTCCCCTTACGCGAGTTGCTGAGAGATTTTGTTGATGCTCTCTTCTTTCCAATTGGCTATATCCTGCCTCAGCTTTTTCATGTCCTCCTCCATCTTCTTCATCTGGGAAGGCCAGTGACGGCAGAGTCAGGGCACACAGGCATGTTGTCTCAGCATGGAGGCTCTTCAGCTGCACAGAAAGCCCCAGGGCCACCACCCTTTCCCCTCACTCCAAACCTCAGGGAGCCACACTGAAGTTCCCCATGAGAGCCCAAAGCTGATGTCACCCCATAGCTTACTGCGGCAGCCAGCTCCTTAATCTTCTGTGCATTTTGGTTCTGTGTTGTCTTTATGATGTCAATCTCCTCAAGGACATCCAGGGAGGAAGACGTGTCCTAGTAGAGAGGGGTGGTGGGAGTCAGTCTCTGGGGAGGGCCTGTGGGGACTGGCAGGGTGGTGGGGGCAGGCAGCACACTCCATGCATCCAGCCAGCAGAGCAGAGGGTATGGGCTGCTGTCTCAGACCCAAAACCTGCTCCCAGCAGCAGTTCACCTCATCCGCCGCCTCCTCGGCCTTCTTCCTCTTCTCTGCCCTCTGGAACTGTAAGAGAGGCAACTCCTTGAAAAGTGCCAGGAGGGAAACAACTTCACCACCACAGTGGTCTGCACAGACCTGGGCCTTCTGGTGGTTGAGTCTTTTGGCACAACACCCCAAAGAGCCCCACCCTGGCACGGGCAGCCCTTGGCACAGCCAGGTGAGCAGGGAGAGTCCCGGTGCCACCTGCCCCAGCGGGGCTCAGTGCCAGAGCACTGAAGCCCCTCCAGAGAGCAAAGAGCCCCTGCCAGCGGCTCTGCCAGGGCAGTGAGGGCAGAGCCAAGCACTGCTGTCTGAGGAAGTGGGGAGGGGCTGTGTGCTGGGGGAGTGCCCGGGGGCTGGGGAGAGCCTCTACCTTGGACATCTGTTTCTTGCACTCCTCCATCTCACTCTTAACTTCTCTGACTTCAGCAACCACATCAGCAAGTGAGGGGCCACTGAGCTGGCCTGGCCACGGCTCCTGGCTGCTCAGGTACTGCACGTCCAGGTGCTGCAGCACGGCCTGCAGCAGTTTTCTCATGGCTGCAAAGTGAACAGTCCCCTCCTGGGGCATCCCGATGGCAACATCAAGCATCTGGGAGAGGCTGAG
The DNA here is from genome assembly GCF_035770615.1 of Melospiza melodia melodia. Taxonomy (NCBI): domain Eukaryota; kingdom Metazoa; phylum Chordata; class Aves; order Passeriformes; family Passerellidae; genus Melospiza; species Melospiza melodia. Next base: position 6,521,278 of record NC_086214.1, read on the forward strand.
TGTGTCCAGGAATGGTTCCATATCTCCACACTCTCTGTCCCTGATGTGTCACAAGCCTTCTGCCCAGTTGGGTCTGTCAGGGATAATAAAAGTATAATGAAAGGGCTGACAAAAGCAATGATAAAAATGACGAGTAGCCAGCAGGCTCCTTCCTCATCGCTTGTCCAACAAAGGACTGGAGCCTGCTCTGCTCCTGACCCTTTTCATCACAATTCCTGTTGCTAGGCGGCACACGTCATCCCTGCCAGACATTGGGTCACAGACTCATGGAGTCATGGAATGGCTTGGGCTGGAAGGGACCTCATAGATCCTCTCATTCCAATCCCCTGCCATAGGCAGGAACACCTTCCACTAGACCAGGTTGCTCCAAGTCCCATCCAGCCTGGCCCCGGACACTTCCAGGAATGGGCTGACACAATTTCTTTGGGCAACCTGTGCCAAGGCATCACAACCCTCTCAGGAAGATTTTCTTCCCAATACCCAGTCTAACCCTGCTGTCTCACAGTGTGAAGCCATTGCCTCTTGTCCTGTCATTCAAGGCCCCTGTGCCAAGTCCCTCTCCAGCCCATTTGGAGCCCTTTCATGACTGAAAGGTGCTTGAAAGTCTCGCAGGACAGGAGAGGCCTCACTACTTTTCTTTTAATCCGTTTAAGACTTGAGTTAGAGCTAAACCACTTGTCCAGCTGCTGTGTCAGAGTCCTGTTCTGTGGCATTTCATGTTCTCAGTTTCTTCTTGCATTGTGGAGCGGGCAGCAAGCCTGGCTTTGCTGTGCAGTGAACTGTCAGTGTGAGTCACCACGGGCAGGGCCCTGCAACAACCACAAAGGCCCCGATGAAGGCCAAGGGTACCTTTGTGTTTGTTTCCTCACCAAGAGAGGGATCCCCCAAGCAGCTCCTGGGCAGAGGCTGCAGGTGGGGCCAGCAGCCCCACAAGAGCTCAGTCCCTGGGAGAGAATCACCAACCTGCTGCTTTCCCCGGGGTTTGAGACATGGCTACTTGGTGGTTTGGCACAGCAAACCCAAGGCCTGGTTTGGAGCATCCATTGGGATCAGCCTTTGGCAGGGAAGCAGTGGGGTGCTGTGCATGAGCCCCTGGCTGAGCTATGGGGTTGTTGGGGCACAGACTCCTTTGTCCTCAGCAGTTCAGGGCAAAAAGTCTCTGTGGGTGAAGCCCTTGGACATTTTCCTCCAAGTCAGGTTTTATGTCAGCTCGACAGTCCATAAAGAGGACAATGAAATATTTTCTCCTGCCAATATCCCCAAGACTTTTGGGGAAGACAAACCAAGTTCTTCCCTTCAATAACTGCCTTTTACTATATGTTGTACTTAATTTGTCCACAGAGCCACATAATTACCTTGGGCCTCCTTGATTTGTTACTGATCTCTCACGGTAGCACTGACTGTTCCATTAACTGCCAATTTTGCACAATTTGCTGCGCTTTCAGGGAGGTTTTATTGCCACACACCATTGTGAGAAGCATCCTTGCAGTGTCCTTTGTCCGGTGAGAGCACAGACATTCCGCTGTGCCCGGGTCCATGCCAGCCCTGCACACGGCGCTGCTCTGCGGCAATGGGGACACGGGGAAGCGGTGCCCGCCGTGTGTTCCCCGTGTGTTGCCCTGTGTCCCCCCATGTCCCCCCGTGTTCCCCCGGCCAGGGAGCTGCTCTTGCCCGGCATGGCCGGGCCCATCCACCGGGGCTCGCCGGCAGCGGGCAGGAGCCGGCCCGGGCTGCGGGACACGGCGGGGCTGCCCGGCTGGAAAGCAGCTCTGGCTGCCGCCAGGGAGCTGTGGGCGAGGGGCTGCCGCCTGTGCGGGACGAAAGCCGCTGGGCCGGCCCCTAACGCTGCCCCGCAGAAAGGAAGGGCAGGAGGAAGCTGACAAATGAGCCGGGAATGTGGCAGTGCCAGAGATGAAGGGACAAGTGCCCTTGGGGGCCGGGGCCAGCCCTCGGGCACGGCTCCGAGCGGCTCCTGAGGCGGCGTCAGGGCTGCCTGTAAGGATTGCAGGCAGCAGCCGAGAGCAGCAGCGCCGGCAGTGCCAGCCGGGCCCCATGGCCATGTGCCCGTGCCTTCGCAGCCCGTGAGGGCCGCGGGCTCTGCAGCGCGGCTCCTGCTCCCACAGCCGGCCCCGAGCCTCAGGGCTGCCCCGCAGGCGCCGCGGGAGCAGCAGCGGCCTCAGGGCCTGGCCCGGGGCTCGATCTGCTCAGCCCGGGGGCAGAGCCAGAGCAGGGGGAAAGGAGCACCAGGGAGCCCGGGGAGAGAGAGGCTGTGAGACATGGCTCTGTCTGTAATTTCAACAGTTTTTATTCACTTAATTACTATATACAACTAAATAACTATATACAACTAACATAATAACTATATACAAGTAAATAGTCAGTTTTCAGGTGATAATTGTCCCAGGTGCTTCTCGATTCTGGCCAGATGTCCCAGGTCTTGCACTGGGCGCGGAGTCCTCTCCAGCTGGCCGGGGGCTGTTGATGTCTGCCGCGGCTGGAGAGGCTGCTCGACACCTGGGGCCTTTTGAGGAGCTGTGCCTGGCCGGTGCTCTCCTGAGGTGGCAAGGGTAGTGAAGGGCAAGGGTGAGACGCCACAGATGCTGGCCCCACCACACCAGGACTCAGGCTCCTGTCCCGCACTGGGCATGGCCGTTCTCCCACCTTACTCCAGCTCCAAGCTCAGTTGCCCCATGAGCTCCTCCTATTCCAATCTGCCCCTTTCTTCTTACCCCAGATGCAAAATAGCCAAGCCACATTACCCAGCTCTGTACACAGAGCCCTACTCCTCCCCCAGCCGGTACCTAGCAGACAGTCAGCCCCCTGTCCACGTTAACTCCCATGCCCTAACAGGGCCATACCTGACGCATCCTGGGTCCTGATCGCTGCACGATGCTGGTCATTACAGCCCCTCCAGATGTGTCCATCACCACGCTGCAGCAGCGTCACACTGGGCTGAGGTGGAGAGAGCAGCTGGCTGCAATGCAGGGCCCAATCCAGCATCCCCCAATAATGCTCCCAACCCAGGTCTCCCTGTGGAATGAAGGCTCAGATTTCCCCTGCACAGTCAGCAATGCCATCAAGCCTCAGTCACCATTCTGTGTCCCCACCTACATCACACCTACCTTGTTGTAGTGTACCAGAAGACGCTGCAGCTGTGCACTACTCTTTGGGGAAGCCTTGATGTTTGGCACCCTGGAGCTGCTGCTCTGATGGTTCCCAGAGCTCTGCGGCATACGGGGGACACTGGCACGGACCGGCGGCCTCCTGTGGGATGGGGCAGAGGACACTCAGTGCCCAGCCCTGTGGCATGCAGGGCATCACCCTGCTGTGCCAGGGAGGGGACTGGCAGCGCTGCCTGCAGGGGCATGTCCCTGCCAGCTCCTGTCACCTGCTGCAGGAGCCCCAAGCAGAAAGCAAAAGCCCCTCGCACACAGGGAAAAGCCCTCCTTGCTGTGTCAGGGCTACCCTGCACCCCAGGCGCTGGGGATGTGTCCTCAGGGCCCTTACCTTTGGCTGGGAGGGGGCTCCTTGCTGGGGGGCATCGGTTGAAAATACGGGAGTGTCTCGGGGTACCTGAGGAGGGCAGGAGTCACAGGTGTGTGACAGGGGACAAAGAACCTGTTCCTGTTGGAGGCAGCACCCCCAAAGCCATGGGATTGTAGCCCACGGCACCCCGCTGCCTGCAGCCCTTGGGATGAGCCCCCACAGGCCCTGGTGATGGGCAGGGCTGCAGAGGGGGCTCCCCACATCAGCCCCTCCCAAGCCGACACTGTCACCCCTGTGCCCAGCACAGCGGGTCACTGCTGGCACCCATCTCCCCCCATGGCAGCCCCGCTGCCCCCGAGGCACTGGTGCTACTCACTGGCCAGGAACCTGCACGCTGAGCATGCGGTCACACGACAGGCACGAGAAAGGCACTGGCAGCTGCCTAAGGAGGGTGAGGCAAGAGGGCTGGCTGAGCTCCTGGGCCCACAGCCCTGCAGCACACAGGCAGCAGCTCCCTGCAGCAGCCAGCTGCTGGGCAGCTCACTGCACAGGCTCACGGCCATTGCAGGCTGAACCGTGGGCTCTTGAGCCTGTTCCTGCCCATCCCCAAGGTGCTGGCTGGTGCCAGGTGAAGGGCACAGGCACCCATGCCACCATCCCAAGCAGCCCCTGCAGCGCTTTCAGCCCCTCTCTGGCACCAAAGTGCCCCCGTGTGCACAGCCAGGAGGGCAGGGCACGGCCCAGCTCTGGGGCACTGCGTGTCACAGCCCTGCCTGGGAGGAGCAGTTGCCATCGCTGTCCCCAAAGCCATCAGAATGTCCATGGCACTCACTTCTTATACCCAGCAGCATTTTCACGCAACATCCTATTCTCAAGCTCCTCCAGGTTCCTGATCCAGGAGTCCTCCAGGTGTTTACGGAAAGTTCTCAGCTCCAGGCGATCCAGCTGTGAACAGGTGCAGAGCCTCAGCCAGCTGCTCCAGGATGTGACATGGAGCTCTCCAGGAAAAAAACCGGAGGGGGATCCTCAGAGGGATGCTGCCTCAGGCTGCCAAGTCCCAAAGTGGTGGGGACGAGGAACCCCTCACCTTCTTCTCCTCCACAACGCTGAACTGCTGCTGCGTATTGTTCCAGTGCTTCTCCTGTCCTGAAATCTGGCTCTGCAACTCCTTCATCTTCTCATCCAGCTCCTCCATGTTCTCTTCAAAATGGCTGCGATTGACTTTGCTGTCCAAGGCAGCTTTGTCCGCTTTCTAGCAGAGGGGAAGGGCAGGAGAGCAGTGGGGACAGGGATGAGGAACGGCAGGCAGGGCCAGCGTGTGAGGGGCAGAGGGAGGAGTGCTTCCTGCAGGCCATCATGCCCCTCTCAGGCTGCTGTGGCACCATTTGCCCCATCACCCTGGTGAGCTTGGTGCCACCATGTGAAGGGTGAGGGACCCCTGAGCTTGGGAAATTGTCCCTCCCCAGACCAGTTCAGCCACCCAGCCCCCAAGGGACAAGGGGCATTTGTCACCCTGCCTGGCAGGCTGGCCTGGCACAGAGGCCCCCAAGGGACTCTACCATGTCCATTGCAGCCATGACATCCTTCTGTTCTGCTTTCTCCTTCTGCAGCTTCTCCAGAGACTGCATCAGCACCTTTCAGCACAGAAAGGAACACACATGATGACAGCAGAGCAAGGTTGGGGCACACCACAGGATGTAGGGGCACACCACAGGATGTAGGAGCCCTCTCCCCCTACCCAAAAATCTTGGGGGAAGGCACTTGGAACCAGCACAGGACTGTGAGAAGGGCAGTAGGAGATTCCTTGTGATCCCTGCCTGGAGTCATCTTGGGGGATGCTCTGACCCAAAGTGGATTTAAGCCACACACCGTGATATCTTTCTGCTTTTGTTCAGAGTCCTGTTGGATGCTCTTGGCGGCAAAGCGGAGTTTCTCATAGTCTCTCTGAATGTCCAAAATCTTGGCTTCCATGTCCTGTCTCAGTTCCTGATCCTGCTCCCGGGATGAAAGAACATACGGTGCTGACCAAAGGGAGTCTGGCTGCTCCACAGGGGCAGACCCACATTACTCAGCCATTGGCCACAAGCCCACCATGTCAAGAGGACATTTGCATCAAGGCTTTAATTTCCCTCCATGCTGCTGGCGGATCCAGGCCAATTTGGGCAGTTTGGGTCTCCCGTAGGATTACAGCAAGGCACAAGACAGCATGAGGATGTGGCATGGACCTCCAACAGGACTGAGCCAGGAGTGTCAGGAGTGCTCCCCCAGGACCTCACCTGCTCGCTCAGCTGGTCAGCTGTCTCAGTCACCAGATCCTCCAGCATGGCATACTTCTTCTCCTGATACTCTCCCATCTTCTTCAGCTGTAACTTTGTCTCCTGCCGCAAAGCCCTGGCCAGAGAGATGGGGACAAGGGCAGGGTTACCCCTGCAGGGCTGCTGGGCATCCCATGCCCACAAACCAGGATGCTGCCAGACCCCCTGGGCTCCCTTGCAGCCCCCCGGGGTATGAAACCCACTCCTGTCCCCTTACTCAATTTGCTGAGAGATCTCCTTCCTGTTCTCTTCTTTCCACTTGGCGAAATCCTCCTTCAGCTTTTTAAGCTCTGCCTCCAGTTTCTTCATCTGGAAAGGCCAGTGATGGTATAGTCAGGGCACAGACATCATGTTGTCCCAGCGTGGGGGCCCTTCAGCTGCATGGACAGCCCCAGAGTCCTCCACCCGGATCTGAGAGCCTGATCCCAAAACCCGCTCTTGTAGTCACATTGAAGTTCCCCATGAGAGCCCAAAGATTACAGAACCAAACAACTCACTAAAGCAAGAGACTCTTTAAGCTTCTTTATGTCGTCTTCCATGAGGACCTGGTTTGTCTTTAACTGCTCAACCTCTTCACGGAGATGCTGGGTGAGAATCATGTCCTAGGAGAGAGCAGTGGTGGCAGTGAGCCTCTGGCAGGGTCAGTGGGGACCCATAAGCCCTTGGCCCCTGCTGTGGTTTGTGGAGCACCGGGCACAGGGCAGGGCCGGGCTCAGCCAGGCTGGCAGGGCTCTGCAGGCAGCACGGTCCCTGCATCGAGCAGGGCCAAGGGTGCTGAGCCTCCAGCCAGCAGAGCAGAGGGCACGGGCGGCGGTCTCAGACCCAGAACTCGCTCCCAGCAGCAGCTCACCTGGTCCCGCGACATCTGGACATTGTTCATTTCCCCTGTTAAATTGCGCTGGCTAGCCTTTAACTTTTCAATCTCATCAAGATGCTGGGAACTCTCCGCAGTCTAGGAGAAAGATGTGTCAGACAGAAGTGTCTGGTGAGGGTGTTTAGGAAACGTGACCTTAGAACCACAGTGGTCTGCACACACCTGGGCCTCCTGGAACTTCCTAAAGTCCTCTGACATGCGGGAAGCTTCTGCCTTTATGGCACCAAACTCATCGCGAAGAACCTATGAAACAGTCCCAGAAGCAGGGATGTCAGAGGTGATGGCCAGGGCAGCAACACCCCAAAGAGCCCCACCCTGGCACGGGCAGCCCTTGGCACAGCCAGGTGAGCAGGGAGAGTCCCGGTGCCACCTGCCCCAGCGGGGCTCAGTGCCAGAGCACTGAAGCCCCTCCAGAGAGCAAAGAGCCCCTGCCAGCGGCTCTGCCAGGGCAGTGAGGGCAGAGCCAAGCACTGCTGTCTGAGGAAGTGGGGAGGGGCTGTGTGCTGGGGGAGTGCCCGGGGGCTGGCGAGAGCCTCTACCTTGGACATGTGCTTCTTGTAGTTTTCCATCTCTTTCTTAAAATCTTTCACTTCTGAAGAAACCTCAGCAAGGGAGGAGCCACTGAGCTGGCCTGGCCACAGCTCCTGGCTGCTCAGGTACTGCACGTCCAGGTGCTGCAGCACGGCCTGCAGCAGTTTTCTCATGGCTGCAAAGTGAATGGCTCCCTTCTCTGGTGTCCCAATGGCAACATCCAGCATCTGGGAGAGGCTGAGTGTGTCCAGAGCTGTTGCCATATCTGCACACTCTCTGTCCCTGATTTGTCACAAGCCTTCTGCCCAGTTGGCCCTGACAAGGATGAGCAAAATGGATGACAAACAGGGTGAACAAAAGGGTTGATAGAAGCAACGAGCAAAGCAATAATAAAAAGGACGAGTAGCCAGCAGGCTCCTTCTCCTTCCGAATCCCTTGCAGGACTGAGGCCCCTTCTCAACACAACTCCTGTTGCCAGGCAATGCACCCCACTCCACTCCTGGGAGCCAGTGGGTCCCATGAAGTCATAGATTAATGGAGTCTTGGAATGGCATGGGCTCGAAGGGACCTAAAGGATCATCTTGTCAGGGACAGGTAAAGGAACCTTTTCCACTAGAGCAGGTTGCTGCTAGACCCCATCTGACCTGGTCTTGGACACTTCCAGGAATGGGGCAGACTCTGTCAAGGCATCATCATGCTCAGGGAAAGAATTTCTTCCCAATATCCCACCGATCTCTCCCCTCTCTCATTGTGAAGCCATTCCCATGCCAGGCCCTTGTGCAAATTTCACCTCCAACCCTTTTATAGTCCTTTTATTTCCCAAAAAGTGCTCCAAGTTCTGCCAGGAGAGTCCAGCCTCCTTGTTTTTCTTTGGATCAGTTTAAGATTTGTGTTACATCTGAGCCAGTTCCTCCACTGCTGCAAAGCCACGGCCTGGTTTGGAGCATCCATTGGGATCAGCCTTTGGCAGGGAAGCAGTGGGGTGCTGTGCATGAGCCCCTGGCTGAGCTATGGGGTTGTTGGGGCACAGAGTCCTTTGTCCTCAGCAGTTCAGGGCAAAAAGTCTCTGTGGGTGAAGCCCTTGGACATTTTCCTCCAAGTCAGGTTTTATGTCAGCTTGAAAGTCCATAAAGAACACAGTGAAATAATTTCTTCTGCCAATATCCCCAAGACTGTTGGGGAAGACAAACCATGTTCTTCCCTTCAACAGCAGCCATCCACCTCCACCCTCCCTTTTCCAAACTCTGCTCTTTTCACCCCTAGTCCTTCTTGCTTCAAAGCTCATCAGCGGGTTTTGGGGATTTCAATATAAACTTGTAATTGATTTTTAAAATTAGTCTTTAGCAGTTTGTCTTCAATTCGTAGTCAGCAGGTAGCTATACGTCTTTTCAGAGGGTGTTATTATTAAATTTTCATTGGAAAATCAGGGAAACTTTTGATTCTGCTGAACTAACCCTTGATCGCTTCAGTGAACAAAGCTGAAAACTGAGTCATTTAGTGGTCCTGGATGGTTGGTGAACCCATAGTCATATCTGACCCCCTGGTGAAATGGTGCTTCTTGGCAAACAAGGAGAAAAGTTGGTATAGCTGGCCAGTTATTTAATTTGTGGAACCATTGATCAATGGGTTGAAGGTTTACTCCCTTCTTTGGTAAGTGTTTATCCTGCTTTTGATGGTGTGGTTCCATGGACTTGGCAAAATGAGCATAGTATGGAGCCCACCAGGAGCAAGCAATTCTTCATCAGGCAACAGCATGAGAATTGAGAAATCAAAAAGAAGTGGAAGAGAGAATATAGATTAATGAAGAGAAATCTGAAATTTATAGGCAATGAGCATTAATTTCTTTGCTAAAAATATGTAGTGAAAAGTTTAGGGAGTGGGTGTGCATTGTGAGTGGAGCTATTCCCATGCAGCCCGGTGCTGGGAAAAAAGAAATTCCTGAGTCCGAATAGTAAAATTAGCATAAGACAGTTTGAGTTATCGCGGTATCGTCAGTGACAGTGGGAAAAGGTGCTGCCTCTCTTTTTTATTCTTTGAATAAAAAAGTTTTTTTATTCACCAAACAGAATGAAAATAATATTTTTCTGACAGCAGTTGTCACAGAGTTTTCTCTCTGCTGACAAAGCATCCCTGGTGGAGCACTGGCTTCCCAGTCCTGTCCAACTGCTTGAGGGCTGCTCAAGTCTCACGGGGCTGGAGTGGCTGGCGGAGTCCTGGTGTCCTGGTGCCTTGCTGGGACACTGTGCCTGGCCGGTGATCCCGTGAGGTGGCCGGGACTGGGGGTGAGACAGGGACAAGGGTGAGCCCCCAGTCCCCGGGGCTGCCCCGCCTGGGTCAGCTCAGCCAGCTCAGCACGGGGCAGCAGGAGGGTCACCTGCTTGGCCAGAGACCCCCAGGGAGCAGGTGCAGACCCAGCAGACAAGCAGGCTCATCTGCCCCTGATCCCCCTGCCCTGACAGGGCCACACCTGGCTCATCCAGAGTCCTGATCACTATGGGAAGCTGGTCCCTCGGGATGTGTCCACCCCTGCCCAGCAGCTGGGTCACTCTGGGCTGGGAAGGAAAGAGCAGCAGGGTGAAATGCAGGGCCCACTCCAGCATTCCCTAGCAACCCTCCCAAACCAGCTCTCCCCAAGGAAACTGAAGGCACAAATTCACCCCCAGGGAGCAGGGATCCGCAGCATCGCCCTGCCAGCCCCCACTGCACATGCCACGTCCCCACCTTCATCACCCTACCTTGTTGGGGAGAGTCACAAGTCCCTGCAGATATGCACTGGTCCGGGGAGAATCCTGAATGGCTGGCAGTTTGCAAGTGCTGCTCTGATGGTCCCCAGAGCTCTGTGGCACATAAAAGCCACCGCCACGCACCAGTGGCTTTCTGTGGGATGGGGCAGAGGACACTCAGTGCCCAGCCCTGTGGCATGCAGGGCATCACCCTTCTGTGCCAGGGAGGGCACTGGCAGTGCTGCCTGCAGGGGCACGTCCCTGCCAGCTCCTGTCACCTGCTGCAGGAGCCCCAAGCAGAAAGCAAAAGCCCCTCGCACACAGGGAAAAGCCCTCCTTGCTGTGTCAGGGCTACCCTGCACCCCAGGCGCTGGGGATGTGTCCTCAGGGCCCTTACCTTTGGCTGGGAGGGGGCTCCTTGCTGGGGGGCATCGGCTGCAAATACGGGAGTGTCTCGGGGTACCTGGGGAGGGCAGGAGTCACAGGTGTGTGACAGGGGACAAAGAACCTGTTCCTGTTGGAGGCAGCACCCCAAAGCCATGGGATTGTAGCCCACGGCACCCCGCTGCCTGCAGCCCTTGGGATGAGCCCCCACAGGCCCTGGTGATGGGCAGGGCTGCAGAGGGGGCTCCCCACATCAGCCCCTCCCAAGCAGACACTGTCACCCCTGTGCCCAGCACCGCGGGTCACTGCTGGCACCCATCTCCCCCCATGGCAGCCCCGCTGCCCCCGAGGCACTGGTGCTACTCACTGGCCAGGAACCTGCACGCTGAGCATGCGGTCACACGACAGGCACGAGAAAGGCACTGGCAGCTGCCTAAGGAGGGTGAGGCAAGAGGGCTGGCTGAGCTCCTGGGCCCACAGCCCTGCAGCACACAGGCAGCAGCTCCCTGCAGCAGCCAGCTGCTGGGCAGCTCACTGCACAGGCTCACGGCCATTGCAGGCTGAACCGTGGGCTCTTGAGCCTGTTCCTGCCCATCCCCAAGGTGCTGGCTGGTGCCAGGTGAAGGGCACAGGCACCCATGCCACCATCCCAAGCAGCCCCTTGCAGTGCTTTCAGCCCCTCTCTGGCACCAAAGTGCCCCCGTGTGCACAGCCAGGAGGGCAGGGCACAGCCCAGCTCTGGGGCACTGCGTGTCACAGCCCTGCCTGGGAGGAGCAGTTGCCATCGCTGTCCCCAAAGCCATCAGAATGTCCATGGCACTCACTTCTTCAGCCCAGCGGCGCTTTCTCGCAACAGTCGACTCTCAAGCTCCTCCAGGTTCCTGATCCAGGAGTCCTCCAGGTGTTTACGGAATGTTCTCAGCTCCAGGCGATCCAGCTGTGAACAGGTGCAGAGCCTCAGCCAGCTGCTCCAGGATGTGACATGGAGCTCTCCAGGGAAAAGCCTGGACGGGGATCCTCAGAGGGATGCTGCCTCAGGCTGCCAAGTCCCAAAAATGCCAGTTCCTTGTGGTGGGGACAAGGTACCCCTCACCTTCTCATCCATTGCATCGCTGAACTGTTGCTGCATCTTATTCCAGTGCTGCTCCTGTCCTGAAATCTGGCTCTGCAAGTCCTCCATCCTCTCATCCAGCTCCTCCATGTTCTCTTCCAACTGGCTGCGATTGACTTTGCTGTCCAAGGCAGCTTTGTCCGCCTTCTAGCAGAGGGGAAGGGCAGGAGAGCAGTGGGGACAGGGATGAGGAACCAGAGCCAGCGTGTGAGGGGCAGAGGGAGGAGTGCTTCCTGCAGGCCATCATGCCCCTTTCAGGTTGCTGTGGCACCATTTGCCCCAGCACCCTGGTGAGCTTGGTGCCACCATGTGAAGGGTGAGGGACCCCTGAGCTTGGGAAATTGTCCCTCCCCAGACCAGTTCAGCCACCCAGCCCCCAAGGGACAAGGGGCATTTGTCACCCTGCCCGGGAGGCTGGCCTGGCACAGAGGCCCCCAAGGGACTCTACCATGTCCATTGCAGCCATGACGTCCTTCTGTTCTGCTTTCTCCTTCTGCAGCTTCTCCAGAGACTGCATCAGCACCTTTCAGCACAGAAAGGAACACACATGATGACACCAGAGCAAGGTTGGGGCACACCCCAGGAGCTGGTAGCACACCCTTCTCCCCCTATGCAAAAAACTTTGGGGAAATGCACTTGGAACAAGCACACGGCTGTAAGAAGGGCAGTAGGAGATTCCTTGGATCCCTCGGCTGGATTCATCTTGGGGGATGGTTTGACACCAAACGGGATGGGTTCCAGCCACACACCTCCATGTCTCTTTGCTTGTGTTGAGAGTCCTTTTGGAGGCTCTTTGAGGCAAAGCTGAGTTTCTCATAGTCTCTTTGAATGTCCGAAAACTTGGCTTCCATAGCCTGTCTCAGCTGCTGATCCTGCCCCAGGGATGAAAGAACATAAGGGGGAGGGTTAGACCAAAGAGGACCTGGCTGCTCCACAGGGGCAGACCCACATTACTCAGCCATTGTCTATGAGCCCACCATGTCAAGAGGACGTTTGCATCAAGGCTTTAATTTCCCTCCATGCTGCTGGCGGATCCAGGCCAATTTGGGCAGTTTGGGTCTCCCATAGGATTACAGCAAAGCACAAGACAGCATGGGGATGTGGCATGGACCTCCAACAGGACTGAGCCAGGAGTGTCAGGAGTGCTCCCCCAGGACCTCACCTGCTCGCTCAGCTGGTCAGCAGTCTCATTCACCAGCTCCTCCAGCATGGCATACTTCTTCTCCTGATACTCTCCCATCTTCTTCAGCTGTAACTTTGTCTCCTGCCGCAAAGCCCTGGCCAGAGAGATGGGGGCAAGGGCAGGGTTACCCCTGCAGGGCTGCTGGGCATCCCATGCCCACAAACCAGGATGCTGCCAGACCCCCTGGGCTCCCTTGCAGCCCTGTAGAAGTCCATCCGAAAATCCTTCATTTTTTGCCTCACAATTGTCATGAGAAAAGACTACCGAAGGGTTAAAATTGCTCAGCCCGTTGGGAAAGAAAGTCTCCTGCTTATCTAGTGTGTTCACAATTGATGTTTGCAGAACTCGAAGGGGGCATGCTGCCCTTTTCTGGACAATTGAACTGGACTTTCTTCCAAAATCCTGAGCTGGCTGGACTGAGCTCTGGGGTGGTTCCCCTCCGCTCCATAAGAAGACCCCTCTTGCCTGTCTCCAACCACCGTGACGGACCAACAGAGATGCGAATCCCCTCATCAAGGAACCAAGAACCCCTCTGGCACCCTACTGACACCCCCATGGCACCCCCATGGCACCCCCCTGGACACCTCCTTCCAGAGACTGGGACTGTACTCCCTCCCAGCTCAGGGAGGGGGAAAACTTAACGTACATGTGAGCATTCGGCCATGAACACAATGGACTTCTCCCCTCCATGGAAACCTAATTCCAGTTACCTTCCCCCAACCAAGAACAGTATATATATTGGGGTTCGGCCCGACTGTCCTTTGAGATCTCCCCAAGACGTGTACCAGCGAGTTTCGGCGGCGGGACCCCGAAGACATCACGTTTTGGTAGCTATACCCCATTCCCTGACCTCTTTCCTCCCTTTTTCCTTGTCTTACCCTTCTCTTCCCCGGATCCCTTAACCAAACGCATATTTAGCTGTGGTTATAATCAATAAATTGCACCTTGTTGATTTGTTACTGCAAAACCCCTGTGCCTTGTGTTGGTTATTTTTGCACCCAAAAATCATTCTTCACCCGTTTATTTCGGGCGGACCTTCACAAGCCCCCAGTGTATGAAACCCACTCCTGTCCCCTTACTCAATTTGCTGAGACATCTCCTTCCTGTTCTCTTCTTTCCACATGGCTAAATCCTCTTTCAGCTTTTTAACCTCTGCCTCAAGCTTCTTCATCTAGAAAGGCCAGTGATGGTAGAGTCAGGGCACAGACATCATGTTGTCCCAGCGTGGGGGCCCTTCAGCTGCATGGACAGCCCCAGAGTCCTCCACCCGGATCTGAGAGCCTGATCCCAAAACCCGCTCTTGCAGTCACATTGAAGTTCCCCATGAGAGCCCAAAGATTATACAACCCAACAACTCACTAAAGCAAGGGAGTCCTTAAGCTTCTTTATGTCGTCTTCCATGATGATCTGTGCTGTCTTTAGCCTTTCAACCTCTTCACGGAGGTCCTTGACGAGAGCCATGTCCTAGGAGAGAGCAGTGGTGGCAGTGAGCCTCTGGCAGGGTCAGTGGGGACCCACAAGCCCTTGGCCCCTGCTGTGGTTTGTGGAGCACCGGGCACAGGGCAGGGCCGGGCTCAGCCAGGCTGGCAGGGCTCTGCAGGCAGCACGGTCCCTGCATCGAGCAGGGCCAAGGGTGCTGAGCCTCCAGCCAGCAGAGCAGAGGGCACGGGCGGCGGTCTCAGACCCAGAACTCGCTCCCAGCAGCAATTCACCTCGTCCCGTGACATCAGGACCTTCTTCATTTCCTCTGTCACATAACGCTGGCTAGCCTTTATCATTTCAATCTCCTCGAGATGCTGGGAACTCTCAGTGGTCTAGGAGAAAGAATTGTCAGACAGAAGTGTCTGGTGAGGGTGTTTAGGAAACATAACCTTAGAACCACAGTGGTCTGCACACACCTGGGCCTCCTGGAACTTCTTAAAGTCCTCTGACATGCGGGAAGCTTCTGCTTTTATGGCACCAATCTCCTCACGAATAAGCTGTGAAACAGTCCCAGAAGCAGGGATGTCAGAGGTGATGGCCAGGGCAGCAACACCCCAAAGAGCCCCACCCTGGCACGGGCAGCCCTTGGCACAGCCAGGTGAGCAGGGAGAGTCCCGGTGCCACCTGCCCCAGCGGGGCTCAGTGCCAGAGCACTGAAGCCCCTCCAGAGAGCAAAGAGCCCCTGCCAGCGGCTCTGCCAGGGCAGTGAGGGCAGAGCCAAGCACTGCTGTCTGAGGAAGTGGGGAGGGGCTGTGTGCTGGGGGAGTGCCCGGGGGCTGGGGAGAACCTCTACCTTGGACATGTGCTTCTTGAACTCGTCATTGTCTTTCTTCATCTTTTTCATGTTGGCGGCCACATCAGCAAGTGAGGGGCCACTGTGCTGGCCTGGCCACGGCTCCTCACTGCTCAGGTACTGCACGTCCAGGTGCTCCAGCACAGCCTGCAGCAGTTTTCTCATGGCTGCAAAATGGACGGCGCCATTGTTGGGCATCCCGATGGCGAGATCCAGCATCTGGGAGAGGCTGAGTGTGTCCAGGGATGCTGCCATGTCTGCACACTCTCTGTCCCTGATTTGTCACAAGCCTCCTGTCCAGTTGGCCCTGACAGGGATGAGCAAAATGGATGACAAACAGGGTGAACAAAAGGGTTGATGGAAGCAATGAACAAATTCGATATTTAAAAGGACGAGTAGCCAGCAGGCTCCTTCCTCATCCCTTGCAGGACTGGAGACTGCCCTGCTGATGCCCCTCCTCAACACAACTCCCATTGCCAGGCAACGCTTCCTAATCCACACCTGGGAACCAGTGGTTCCCAGACTCATGAAGTCATAGATAAATGGAGTCTTGGAATTATGTGGTTTAGAATGGATGACTGTTGATTCCTTTGTTTGCTAACAACAGACAACTAAGTCAAAAGTTTTGTGTGTGTGTGTGGCTGGAACTATCCCCTCCACATGCGCTGACCAGAATAAAATAATGCCTAACTCGCTAATACTAAAATGACAGTGCTTGAGGATTTCATTTATCCTAGTTTTGGTGACAGTTTCTAATGACCCAGATGGAACTTTCCTCCTTCTTTTGCTCCATGGATTCACAGGATCGAGAGGACGCCGGTGCCCTCCAGAGATTTTTCAGGGAGATCCTCTGATGCTCCCATCCAGTGAGCTCATGGCAAAGAGCCCTGGGATTTTAGTCAGGGAGTTTCAGACACACTGCTATCTCCAGGTGGAGGAATTGTGGAAATGGCAAAAGTGGGGGAAGAGGCTCAGAGAGGGCAATGTCAGCAGGGAATGCTGGATCAATCTTTCCCACCTGCACATCCCTGGTGGGAGGAGGTGGAAAACACTGTCACTGTGTTGGTGTGGACCAATGGAACTCCAGGGAAATCAAAAGCAGTGGAACCAGTAAGGATTCAGTTGGAGCCTGACGGAGGACTGGTTAGGCAGAAAAAATATTTGTTGAAGTTAGAAGCTAGAAGAGGGTTAGAAAAATGAATTGCTAAAGTTTGCAAGATGGATCACTAAGGGAATGTGAGTCACAATATAGGGCTCCTCTCCTGCTGGTAAAGGAAGCACATACTAAGGAACACAGGCCAGTACAAGATGTCAGAGCTGTCAATGAAATAGAGTGAGACTCAGACCCAGCAAGTCCTTTTACAAGTCCTTTTTACCCAATTAAGCAATCTGATGAGTGAGTCCTGATGAGCCCACTGTTGTGGATGTTAAGGATCCTTTTTTCTGCATTGCCCTTGAAACTGAAAGTCAGCTCTTGCTTCTAGAATGGAAAGTTCCTTGATAGGCCATGAAACCCAACTGAAGCGGCATGTACTTCATCCAGGGTCCAACAATCTCAAACATTGTTTGAGAAATGTCTGGATTGGAGACAAGTTAGGAGGAAACATCCCCTCTAAAGAAAACAGGTTTGGGCACTCCCTGCCTCCCACAGCAAGGAATTTTTTGGAGGAAAGTGAAAAAAGCTGTTTATTTAACACACAGAGTGCAGGCAGGCATGGGAAAAAGAACGAATAATGTTAGATCTTCAAACCTTCTGCAGACAAAGCTGGAGGATTCAGAGCTCTTTCTGTCGGTGTGGCTCGGCTCCACCAGCCCAGGGCCGGGATGGGCATCCCAGGGCCTCCCCTGCGGCCGTGGCACAGGGCCCTCGGAGATGTTCTGCTGTTTTGGGCCGGGACAAAGCCAAACAGTTCCAGGAGAAGGTGCCACAGTGCTGGAAAACCTTCTTGCATTATCAAAGAACAAGAAGCCAGCTAAAAGCCAAGATGTCCTCCGTCTGTCTGTGCTGCACAACACAGCTGAGCGAGCCTGGGGAGGATGGGTGAACACCACACCAAAAGAATTCCACACCAGCTTTCCACCCCTCTCTCAGACCCAGCTTAAATTTACAGGACCCATGTCTGGGCATAAAGCACACAACAGGGGACACAGTCTCATACAGTCTCATACAGTCACCCCAAGACAAGAACCAATTGGCAAAAGATTTGGAGTTATGGTGTTGCAGTTCAAATTTATTTTACTGATTCCTTGTTACATGGTTCGTCCTTTTTTACGCCCATGTTCTCCCCGAGCTGGTTTACCCCTGGGTTTTACCCTCCCTCAAAGCTGTCCCTCATGCCATTCCCCACCCCTTGTTCCAGCTCTTTCCCTGCCTGTCAAGGTAACCCATTCCTTGATTCCTGAACCTTCTCTGCCACTCAGCCCTCGGGCCAATCCCAGTCTGCAACACCCCTTTGGAATTCCCCTACTCCTCCAAGCCCCATTGGCCCCTGTGGCCCATCCTCCCCACCCTCCCGCCCCAATTGGCCCCAGACTCTTGGTGGAATGCCCTCGCTCCTCCCCTGAGGATTCCCTGTTGGTTAGCTGTTTGTATCCCCCTCCTGATCTGTATCTGTAGAAAAACCCTTACTCGGGACTGCCCAGTGCTCTTTGCTTCAGCTCTTTTCGCCTGGAATAAACTGTTCCTTATGGAACATCAAGACAGAAAGTTCTGCCATCTTCTCTGCCTGGTCCCTGTTGTGCCTTGTATCTGGCACCTTAGAGCAAGGGGCTGTAAAGGATGTGCCTCTTGTAAATCCCCATACTGGGGCGGCTCCCCAGTCCTGGAGAGGCTCTGGAGTTCAAAGAGCTGGCCAGGGCTGCAGCAGCCAATTCAGTATGGGAAAAGGGGAATGAGGATATGGCTTTGCTAGAGTATGTATGTGATGTTTTACTTGATACAGGAACTCAAGCAAGATGCATGGAAATAATTCTAAGCTTACTGACCTTTTTGGGACAAGCCAGTTACAGGGTATCCAAGAAGAGGGCCCAGAGTGCAAAAGAGCATGTTACCTAGCTAAGGTTCACCATTTCCCAGGGACAGCCAAACCCTGGAACCGAAAGGACAGAGCCAAACTCCAGAGCCAAGGTCTGTTTGCAAGTCAAGAACATTTCTAGGAATGGGTGGTCTGGGCTCTGATTCCTAATTCTTGCCTATGGGTAAGACCCTTATATGAAGCCCTGAGAATTGCCCGAGGAGGTGCTACACCAAGGAGGTGCTAGAGTGGACTCCAGAATGGCAGAGGCTTTCAGAGAGCCCAGGAGAGCTCTAATGTCAGCCCTGCAGGGGCAATGCCAGACTTGACCAAGCCTCTTGAGCAGTTTGTTCAGCAACACTGACGTGTTGCGCTACGGGTGTTAGCTCAGAGGTTATGGACCTGGAAAAGGGCCATAGGATATTCTTCCAAACAAGTGGGCAGTGTCAGTTAAGGGATGTCCCTTAACTGCCTTTGACTTGTAGCAGCAACTGCCTTTAAATACAAGAAGCCCAGAATGGACCATGGGCCAAAAGATGACTGTTGATGTTCCACCCTTGGTCCTCTCAGCTCTAGGACAAAAAGGAGGCCACTGGTTACCCCCAGGTCGAATGCTTAAGCATCAAGTTGTCCTGTTGGACCAGGATGATGTGGAACTGCAGACACCTCTGCCTTGCAGCCAGCCACGTTCCTGGGATCTGTAGCAGAAAGAAGCCTCACAACATGACTGTGTTCATCAGCTTCACTGCAGCAGAGGAGATCCTCTGGGAGAAGATCCGGACTGGGAATTGTCCACAGGTGGGAGCAATTTGGTGAGCAAAGGAGAGCAGAAGTTTGGGTGTGCAGTAGGGCCCAATCCAAGCCATCCCATTACCTCTTACCACCTGTGCACACAAGGCTGAGCTGCTCCGTCTATGGCAGCCTGGAATTGTCACAGGGAAGAAGGGGAGCATATGGGCTAATTCTAAGTGTACATTTGGAGCAGTTCATGCCCCTGGAGCTCTCTGGAACAAAGGAGGGCTCCTTTCAGCACAAGGATCTCCTGTCAAAGGTGGAGACATTATCAGACACCTACTAGAAAGTGTTCAGGTACCAGCCAAAGTGGCTGTCGTGCATTGCACAGCTCTTCCATTTCGAAATACATCAATTAGTGTGGGAAACGGACTGGCAGATAAAGCTGCTCAAGGGGTGGCAGAGAAAAGCATCCTAATGTGTGGATGCCATGGAACAGAGAGAGAGAAACAGTGTTTCTCACAGTGGCTTGTGAGAAGTTTTGGGGATTTGGAAAGATGTGATAACTCGCTGAGAATAAAAAATTTGCAGGTGTGTTTTTCTACTTTATTTTTCTGTTCCTCTCAAGGACTGTGTGTGAGATAGATTTTCTGTTAGTTAGCCAATAGAATAGAACCTGTTGTACCACTCTATAAAAAACGTGTGGTTCTTTTGAATAAAGCCTTCTTTGCCTTTGCTACAATCCTGCGTCTGTCTTGCCTCAGCCTTGGTGCAAGAGTGACACTAATAGTTGCTGCACCAAAATGTGTGACCTTTCAAATGTAACCCAGAATAACAAGCCCAAGAAAAAATGCTGGCAAAATTGAATGGCCCTAGATTTAAAATATGATAAGTTTTGCCAAAAAATTGTATTAAGTAGTATATTAGTAATTATTGCATTTTAGTGTCATATTGCTAAAGATATGTAGTGAAAAGTTTAGGATGTGGGTGTGCATTGTGTGAGGAGCTATTCCCATGCAGCCTGGTGCTGGGAATAAAGAAATGCCTGATTCCTAATAGTAAAATTAGTGTAAGACAGTTTGAGTTATCCCGGTATTTTCAGTGACAGTGGGAAAAGGCTCTGCCTCTCTTTCAGAACGTTTTTTATTAACCTCATAAAATGAAAAAGCTAATTCTCTAACAACAAATATCACAGACGTTTCTCTCTGCTGAAACAATGTCCCTGGTGGAGCACTGGCTTCCCAGTCCTGTCCAGCTGCTTGAGGGCTGCTGAAGTCTCACGGGGCTGGAGTGGTTGGAGGAGCCCTGGTGCCTTGCTGGGACACTGTGCCTGGCCGGTGATCCCGTGAGGTGGCCGGGACTGGGGGTGAGACAGGGACAAGGGTGAGCCCCCAGTCCCCGGGGCTGCCCCGCCTGGGTCAGCTCAGCCAGCTCAGCACGGGGCAGCAGGAGGGTCACCTGCTTGGCCAGAGACCCCCAGGGAGCAGGTGCAGACCCAGCAGACAAGCAGGCTCATCTGCCCCTGATCCCCCTGCCCTGACAGGGCCACACCTGGCTCATCCAGAGTCCTGATCACTATGGGAAGCTGGTCCCTCGGGATGTGTCCACCCCTGCCCAGCAGCTGGGCCACTCTGGGCTGGGAAGGAAAGAGCAGCAGGGTGAAATGCAGGGCCCACTCCAGCATTCCCTAGCAACCCTCCCAAACCAGCTCTCCCCAAGGAAACTGAAGGCACAAATTCACCCCGGATCTGCAGCATCGCCCTGCCAGCCCCCACTGCACATGCCACGTCCCCACCTTCATCACCCTACCTTGTTGGGGAGGGTCACAAGTCCCTGCAGATATGACTTGTTCCGGAAAGAGTCATGAATTGGTGGCAGTTTGCAAGTGCTGCTCTGATAGTTCCCAGAGTTCTGATGCACATAAGAGCCACCGCCACGCACCAGTGGCCTCCTGTGGGATGGGGCAGAGGACACTCAGTGCCCAGCCCTGTGGCATGCAGGGCATCACCCTGCTGTGCCAGGGAGGGGACTGGCAGTGCTGCCTGCAGAGGCACGTCCCTGCCAGCTCCTGTCACCTGCTGCAGGAGCCCCAAGCAGAAAGCAAAAGCCCCTCGCACACAGGGAAAAGCCCTCCTTACTGTGTCAGGGCTACCCTGCACCCCAGGCGCTGGGGATGTGTCCTCAGGGCCCTTACCTTTGGCTGGGTGGTGGCTCCCTGTTGGGGGGCATTGGCTGCAAATACGGGAGTGTCTTGGGGTACCTGAGGAGGGCAGGAGTCACAGGTGTGTGACAGGGGACAAAGAACCTGTTCCTGTTGGAGGCAGCGCCCCAAAGCCATGGGATTGTAGCCCACGGCACCCCGCTGCCTGCAGCCCTTGGGATGAGCCCCCACAGGCCCTGGTGATGGGCAGGGCTGCAGAGGGGGCTCCCCACATCAGCCCCTCCCAAGCCGACACTGTCATCCCTGTGCCCAGCACCGCGGGTCACTGCTGGCACCCATCTCCCCCCATGGCAGCCCCGCTGCCCCCGAGGCACTGGTGCTACTCACTGGCCAGGAACCTGGACGCTGAGCATGCGGTCACACGACAGGCACGAGAAAGGCACTGGCAGCTGCCTAAGGAGGGTGAGGCAAGAGGGCTGGCTGAGCTCCTGGGCCCACAGCCCTGCAGCACACAGGCAGCAGCTCCCTGCAGCAGCCAGCTGCTGGCCAGCTCACTGCACAGGCTCACGGCCATTGCAGGCTGAACCGTGGGCTCTTGAGCCTGTTCCTGCCCATCCCCAAGGTGCTGGCTGGTGCCAGGTGAAGGGCACAGGCACCCATGCCACCATCCCAAGCAGCCCCTGCAGCGCTTTCAGCCCCTCTCTGGAACCAAAGTGCCCCCGTGTGCACAGCCAGGAGGGCAGGGCACGGCCCAGCTCTGGGGCACTGCGTGTCACAGCCCTGCCTGGGAGGAGCAGTTGCCATCGCTGTCCCCAAAGCCATCAGAATGTCCATGGCACTCACTTCTTCAGCCCAGCACCACTGTCACCCTCCTTCATCTCATTCCTGAGCTCGTCAATGCTTCTCTTCCAGGTGTCCACCATTTGGTTACGGAAAGTTTTCAGCTCCAGGCGATCCAGCTGTGAACAGGTGCAGAGCCTCAGCCAGCTGCTCCAGGATGTGACATGGAGCTCTCCAGGGAAAAGCCTGGACGGGGATCCTCAGATGGATGCTGCCTCAGGCTGCCAAGTCCCAAAGTGGTGGGGACGAGGAAGCCCTCACCTTCTCCTCCTCCACAACGCTGAGCTGCTGCTGCGTATTGTTCCAGTGCTTCTCTTGGCCTGAAATCTGGCTCTGCAACTCCTTCATCCTCTCATCCAGACGCTCCATATTTGCCTCAAACTGGCTGCGATTGACTTTGCTGCCCAAGGCAGCTTTGTCCGCCTTCTAGCAGAGGGGAAGGGCAGGAGAGCAGTGGGGACAGGGATGAGGAACGGCAGGCAGGGCCAGCGTGTGAGGGGCAGAGGGAGGAGTGCTTCCTGCAGGCCATCATGCCCCTCTCAGGCTGCTGTGGCACCATTTGCCCCAGCACCCTGGTGAGCTTGGTGCCACCATGTGAAGGGTGAGGGACCCCTGAGCTCAGGAAATTGTCCCTCCCCAGGCCAGTTCAGCCACCCAGCCCCCAAGGGACAAGGGGCATTTGTCACCCTGCCCAAGAAGTCCTGGACTGGCACAGAGGGCCCTCTAGACTGTACCATGTCCATTGCAGCCATCATGTCCAGTTGATCTACTTTCTCCTTCTGCAGCTTCTCCAGAGACTGGAACAGCATCTGTCAGCACAGAAAGGAACACACATGATGACACCACAGTAAGGTTGGAGCTGCATCCTGGCCAGGAGAACAGAACCCGCTCCCCCTGCCCAAAAACCTCAAGGAAAGGCACTTGGGACCAGCTCAGGGCTGAAAAGGCCGGCAGGAGATTTCTTGGGATTCCTGCCTGGAGTCTGCCTGGGGGAATACTCTGGCCTCAAATGGGTTTCAGCCACACACCTCAATTTCTTTCTGCTTTTGTTCAGAGTCCTTCTGCAGGTTCCCAGAAACAATGCTGAGCTTCTCATAGTCCCTTTGCAGCTGTTCAACTATTGCATCATTGGACTGTATCTGCTCTGGGTCCTGCTCCAAGGAGGAAAAGCATTTGTTGCTGACCAAAGAGGGTCTGGCTGCTCCACAGGGGTAAACTCGCATTACTCAGCCAGTGGCCATGAGCTCTCAGTGCCAGCAGGACTTTTACATCAAGGCTTTAATTTCTGTCCATGCTGTTGACTGATCCAGGCCACTTTGGGGCAGTTTGGGTCTACCCCAAGGGATGTCCTCAGTCTCCCATGCTGCCTGCTGCCTACCTGGCCCCAGTTCCTCATCATCTCCTCAAACTTGCCCACAGCCATCTGCCGGGACTCCAGGGATTCCATCTGCTCCTCGAGTTTCTCGCAGCGCTTGAGGAGCTCCCCCAAATGCTCGTTGAGGTCGAAGGTGCAGTTGGAGCACTCTGCCTTTACCCTCTCCGCCTCCTCCTGCACACTCTCCACCATCTCCTCTATCTCAGCCAGCTGCAGGAAGGGCAGAGAGAATTGGCTCCAGAGATGGTATGAATGAATGGAACCATGAGTCCTGCGTGCTGTGGGCCTCAGTGGCCCCAGCCAGTTGGGGAATATGGCTGGGAACCCCACCAGGACTACTGCACCAAGCCAGGAGTGGTGGGAGTGCTCCCCCAGGACCTCATCTGCTCATTCACCTTGTTGGCTGTCTCAGCCACCAGCTGCTCCAGCATGGCCTTCCTCATCTCCTGCTCCTCTTCCATCTTCTGCAGCTCACGCCTTGTCTCCTCCAGCAAAGCCCTGGCCAGAGAGATGGGGGCAAGGGCAGGGTTACCCCTGCAGGGTTGCTGGGCATCCCATGCCCACAAACCAGGATGCTGCCAGACCCCCTGGGCTCCCTTGCAGCCCCCCGGGGTATGAAACCCCCTCCTGTCCCCTTACGCGAGTTGCTGAGAGATTTCGTTGCTGCTCTCTTCTTTCCAATTGGCTATATCCTGCCTCAGCTTTTTCATGTCCTCCTCCATCTTCTTCATCTGGGAAGGCCAGTGACGGCAGAGTCAGGGCACACAGGCATGTTGTCTCAGCATGGAGGCTCTTCAGCTGCACAGAAAGCCCCAGGGCCACCACCCTTTCCCCAGCCCCTCACTCCAAACCTCAGGGAGCCACACTGAAGTTCCCCATGAGAGCCCAAAGCTGATGTCACCCCATAGCTTACTGCGGCAGCCAGCTCCTTAATCTTCTGTGCATTTTGGTTCTGTGTTGTCTTTATGATGTCAATCTCCTCAAGGACATCCACGGAGGAAGCCGTGTCCTAGTAGAGAGGGGTGGTGGGAGTCAGTCTCTGGGGAGGGCCTGTGGGGACTGGCAGGGTGGTGGGGGCAGGCAGCACACTCCATGCATCCAGCCAGCAGAGCAGAGGGTATGGGCTGCTGTCTCAGACCCAAAACCTGCTCCCAGCAGCAGTTCACCTCATCCGCCGCCTCCTCGGCCTTCTTCCTCTTCTCTGCCCTCTGGAACTGTAAGAGAGGCAACTCCTTGAAAAGTGTCAGGAGGGAAACAACTTCACCACCACAGTGGTCTGCACAGACCTGGGCCTTCTGGTGGTTGAGTCTTTTGGCACAACACCCCAAAGAGCCCCACCCTGGCACGGGCAGCCCTTGGCACAGCCAGGTGAGCAGGGAGAGTCCCGGTGCCACCTGCCCCAGCGGGGCTCAGTGCCAGAGCACTGAAGCCCCTCCAGAGAGCAAAGAGCCCCTGCCAGCGGCTCTGCCAGGGCAGTGAGGGCAGAGCCAAGCACTGCTGTCTGAGGAAGTGGGGAGGGGCTGTGTGCTGGGGGAGTGCCCGGGGGCTGGGGAGAGCCTCTACCTTGGACATCTGTTTCTTGCACTCCTCCATCTCACTCTTAACTTCTCTGACTTCAGCAACCACATCAGCAAGTGAGGGGCCACTGAGCTGGCCTGGCCATGGCTCCTGGCTGCTCAGGTACTGCACGTCCAAGTGCTGCAGCACGGCCTGCAGCAGTTTTCTCATGGCTGCAAAGTGAACAGTCCCCTCCTGGGGCATCCCAATGGCAACATCAAGCATCTGGGAGAGGCTGAGTGTGTCCAGGAATGGTTCCATATCTCCACACTCTCTGTCCCTGATGTGTCACAAGCCTTCTGCCCAGTTGGGTCTGTCAGGGATAATAAAAGTATAATGAAAGGGCTGACAAAAGCAATGATAAAAATGACGAGTAGCCAGCAGGCTCCTTCCTCATCGCTTGTCCAACAAAGGACTGGAGCCTGCTCTGCTCCTGCCCCTTTTCATCACAATTCCTGTTGCCAGGCAGCACACGTCATCCCTGCCAGACATTGGGTCACAGACTCATGGAGTCAAGGAATGGCTTGGGCTGGAAGGGACCTCAGAGATCCTCTCATTCCAATCCCCTGCCATAGGCAGGAACACCTTCCACTAGACCAGGTTGCTCCAAGTCCCATCCAGCCTGGCCCCGGACACTTCCAGGAATGGGCTGACACAATTTCTTTGGGCAACCTGTGCCAAGGCATCACAACCCTCTCAGGAAGATTTTCTTCCCAATACCCAGTCTAACCCTGCTGTCTCACAGTGGGAAGCCATTGCCTCTTGTCCTGTCATTCAAGGCCCCTGTGCCAAGTCCCTCTCCAGCCCATTTGGAGCCCTTTCATGACTGAAAGGTGCTTGAAAGTCTCGCAGGACAGGAGAGGCCTCACTACTTTTCTTTTAATCCGTTTAAGACTTGAGTTAGAGCTAAACCACTTGTCCAGCTGCTGTGTCAGAGTCCTGTTCTGTGGCATTTCATGTTCTCAGTTTCTTCTTGCATTGTGGAGCGGGCAGCAAGCCTGGCTTTGCTGTGCAGTGAACTGTCAGTGTGAGTCACCACGGGCAGGGCCCTGCAACAACCACAAAGGCCCCGATGAAGGCCAAGGGTACCTTTGTGTTTGTTTCCTCACCAAGAGAGGGATCCCCCAAGCAGCTCCTGGGCAGAGGCTGCAGGTGGGGCCAGCAGCCCCACAAGAGCTCAGTCCCTGGGAGAGAATCACCAACCTGCTGCTTTCCCCGGGGTTTGAGACATGGCTACTTGGTGGTTTGGCACAGCAAACCCAAGGCCTGGTTTGGAGCATCCATTGGGATCAGCCTTTGGCAGGGAAGCAGTGGGGTGCTGTGCATGAGCCCCTGGCTGAGCTATGGGGTTGTTGGGGCACAGACTCCTTTGTCCTCAGCAGTTCAGGGCAAAAAGTCTCTGTGGGTGAAGCCCTTGGACATTTTCCTCCAAGTCAGGTTTTATGTCAGCTCGACAGTCCATAAAGAGGACAATGAAATATTTTCTCCTGCCAATATCCCCAAGACTTTTGGGGAAGACAAACCAAGTTCTTCCCTTCAATAACTGCCTTTTACTATATGTTGTACTTAATTTGTCCACAGAGCCACATAATTACCTTGGGCCTCCTTGATTTGTTACTGATCTCTCACAGTAGCACTGACTGTTCCATTAACTGCCAATTTTGCAAAATTTGCTGCGCTTTCAGGGAGGTTTTATTGCCACACACCACTGTGAGAAGCATCCTTGCAGTGTCCTTTGTCCGGTGAGAGCACAGACATTCCTCTGTGCCCGGGTGCCGCACACGGCGCTGCTCTGTGGCAATGGGGACACGGGGAAGCGGTGCCCGCCGTGTGTTCCCCGTGTGTTGCCCTGTGTCCCCCCATGTCCCCCCGTGTTCCCCCGGCCAGGGAGCTGCTCTGGCCCGGCATGGCCGGGCCCAGCCGCCGGGGCTCGCCGGCAGCGGGCAGGAGCCGGCCCGGGCTGCGGGACACGGCGGGGCTGCCCGGCTGGAAAGCAGCTCTGGCTGCCGCCAGGGAGCTGTGGGCGAGGGGCTGCCGCCTGTGCGGGAGGAAAGCCGCTGGGCCGGCCCCTAACGCTGCCCCGCAGAAAGGAAGGGCAGGAGGAAGCTGACAAATGAGCCGGGAATGTGGCAGTGCCAGAGATGAAGGGACAAGTGCCCTTGGGGGCCGGGGCCAGCCCTCGGGCACGGCTCCGAGCGGCTCCTGAGGCGGCGTCAGGGCTGCCTGTGAGGATTGCAGGCGGCAGCCGAGAGCAGCAGCGCCGGCAGTGCCAGCCGGGCCCCATGGCCATGTGGCCGTGCCTTCGCAGCCCGTGAGGGCCGCGGGCTCTGCAGCGCGGCTCCTGCTCCCACAGCCGGCCCCGAGCCTCAGGGCTGCCCCGCAGGCGCCGCGGGAGCAGCAGCGGCCTCAGGGCCTGGCCCGGGGCTCGATCTGCTCAGCCCGGGGGCAGAGCCAGAGCAGGGGGGAAGGAGCACCAGGGAGCCCGGGGAGAGAGATGCTGTGAGACAAGGCTCTGTCTGTAATTTCAACAGTTTTTATTCACTTAATTACTATATACAACTAAATAACTATATACAACTAACATAATAACTATATACAAGTAAATAGTCAGTTTTCAGGTGACAATTGTCCCAGGTGCTTCTCGATTCTGGCCAGATGTCCCAGGTCTTGCACTGGGCGCGGAGTCCTCTCCAGCTGGCCGGGGGCTGTTGATGTCTGCCGCGGCTGGAGAGGCTGCTCGACACCTGGGGCCTTTTGAGGAGCTGTGCCTGGCCGGTGCTCTCCTGAGGTGGCAAGGGTAGTGAAGGGCAAGGGTGAGACGCCACAGATGCTGGCCCCACCACACCAGGACTCAGGCTCCTGTCCCGCACTGGGCATGGCCGTTCTCCCACCTTACTCCAGCTCCAAGCTCAGTTGCCCCATGAGCTCCTCCTATTCCAATCTGCCCCTTTCTTCTTACCCCAGATGCAAAATAGCCAAGCCACATTACCCAGCTCTGTACACAGAGCCCTACTCCTCCCCCAGCCGGTACCTAGCAGACAATCAGCCCCCTGTCCGCGTTAACTCCCATGCCCTAACAGGGCCATACATGACGCATCCTGGGTCCTGATCGCTGCACGATGCTGGTCATTACAGCCCCTCCAGATGTGTCCATCACCACGCTGCAGCAGCGTCACACTGGGCTGAGGTGGAGAGAGCAGCTGGCTGCAATGCAGGGCCCAATCCAGCATCCCCCAATAATGCTCCCAACCCAGGTCTCCCTGTGGAATGAAGGCTCAGATTTCTCCTGCACAGTCAGCAATGCCATCAAGCCTCAGTCACCATTCTGTGTCCCCACCTACATCACACCTACCTTGTTGTAGTGTACCAGAAGACGCTGCAGCTGTGCACTACTCTTTGGGGAAGCCTTGATGTTTGGCACCCTGGAGCTGCTGCTCTGATGGTTCCCAGAGCTCTGTGGCACACGGGGGACACTGGCACGGACCGGCGGCCTCCTGTGGGATGGGGCAGAGGACACTCAGTGCCCAGCCCTGTGGCATGCAGGGCATCACCCTGCTGTGCCAGGGAGGGGACTGGCAGTGCTGCCTGCAGGGGCATGTCCCTGCCAGCTCCTGTCACCTGCTGCAGGAGCCCCAAGCAGAAAGGAAAAAGCCCCTCCCACACAGGGAAAAGCTCTCCTTGCTGTGTCAGGGCTACCCTGCACCCCAGGCGCTGGGGATGTGTCCTCAGGGCCCTTACCTTTGGCTGGGAGGGGGCTCCTTGCTGGGGGGCATCGGCTGAAAATACGGGAGTGTCTCGGGGTACCTGAGGAGGGCAGGAGTCACAGGTGTGTGACAGGGGACAAAGAACCTGTTCCTGTTGGAGGCAGCACCCCAAAGCCATGGGATTGTAGCCCACGGCACCCCGCTGCCTGCAGCCCTTGGGATGAGCCCCCACAGGCCCTGGTGATGGGCAGGGCTGCAGAGGGGGCTCCCCACATCAGCCCCTCCCAAGCAGACACTGTCACCCCTGTGCCCAGCACAGCGGGTCACTGCTGGCACCCATCTCCCCCCATGGCAGCCCCGCTGCCCCCAAGGCACTGGTGCTACTCACTGGCCAGGAACCTGCACGCTGAGCATGCGGTCACACGACAGGCACGAGAAAGGCACTGGCAGCTGCCTAAGGAGGGTGAGGCAAGAGGGCTGGCTGAGCTCCTGGGCCCACAGCCCTGCAGCACACAGGCAGCAGCTCCCTGCAGCAGCCAGCTGCTGGGCAGCTCACTGCACAGGCTCACGGCCATTGCAGGCTGAACCGTGGGCTCTTGAGCCTGTTCCTGCCCATCCCCAAGGTGCTGGCTGGTGCCAGGTGAAGGGCACAGGCACCCATGCCACCATCCCAAGCAGCCCCTGCAGCGCTTTCAGCCCCTCTCTGGCACCAAAGTGCCCCCGTGTGCACAGCCAGGAGGGCAGGGCACGGCCCAGCTCTGGGGCACTGCGTGTCACAGCCCTGCCTGGGAGGAGCAGTTGCCATCGCTGTCCCCAAAGCCATCAGAATGTCCATGGCACTCACTTCTTATACCCAGCAGCATTTTCACGCAACATCCTATTCTCGAGTTCCTCCAGGTTCCTGATCCAGGAGTCCTCCAGGTGTTTACGGAAAGTTCTCAGCTCCAGGCGATCCAGCTGTGAACAGGTGCAGAGCCTCAGCCAGCTGCTCCAGGATGTGACATGGAGCTCTCCAGGAAAAAAACTGGAGGGGGATCCTCAGAGGGATGCTGCCTCAGGCTGCCAAGTCCCAAAGTGGTGGGGACGAGGAACCCCTCACCTTCTTCTCCTCCACAACGCTGAACTGCTGCTGCGTATTGTTCCAGTGCTTCTCCTGTCCTGAAATCTGGCTCTGCAACTCCTTCATCTTCTCATCCAGCTCCTCCATGTTCTCTTCAAAATGGCTGCGATTGACTTTGCTGTCCAAGGCAGCTTTGTCCGCCTTCTAGCAGAGGGGAAGGGCAGGAGAGCGGTGGGGACAGGGATGAGGAACGGCAGGCAGGGCCAGCGTGTGAGGGGCAGAGGGAGGAGTGCTTCCTGCAGGCCATCATGCCCCTCTCAGGCTGCTGTGGCACCATTTGCCCCAGCACCCTGGTGAGCTTGGTGCCACCATGTGAAGGGTGAGGGACTCCTGAGCTTGGAAAATTGTCCCTCCCCAGACCAGTTCAGCCACCCAGCCCCCAAGGGACAAGGGGCATTTGTCACCCTGCCTGGCAGGCTGGCCTGGCACAGAGGCCCCCAAGGGACTCTACCATGTCCATTGCAGCCATGACATCCTTCTGTTCTGCTTTCTCCTTCTGCAGCTTCTCCAGAGACTGCATCAGCACCTTTCAGCACAGAAAGGAACACACATGATGACAGCAGAGCAAGGTTGGGGCACACCACAGGATGTAGGGGCACACCACAGGATGTAGGAGCCCTTTCCCCCTACCCAAAAATCTTAGGGGAAGGCACTTGGAACCAGCACAGGACTGTGAGAAGGGCAGTAGGAAATTCCTTGTGATCCCTGCCTGGAGTCATCTTGGGGGATGCTCTGACCCAAAGTGGATTTAAGCCACACACCGTGATATCTTTCTGCTTTTGTTCAGAGTCCTGTTGGATGCTCTTGGCGGCAAAGCGGAGTTTCTCATAGTCTCTCTGAATGTCCAAAATCTTGGCTTCCATGTCCTGTCTCAGTTCCTGATCCTGCTCCCGGGATGAAAGAACATACAGTGCTGACCAAAGGGAGTCTGGCTGCTCCACAGGGGCAGACCACATTACTCAGCCATTGGCCATGAGCCCACCATGTCAAGAGGACGTTTGCATCAAAGCTTTAATTTCCCTCCATGCTGCTGGCGGATCCAGGCCAATTTGGGCAGTTTGGGTCTCCCGTAGGATTACAGCAAGGCACAAGACAGCATGAGGATGTGGCATGGACCTCCAACAGGACTGAGCCAGGAGTGTCAGGAGTGCTCCCCCAGGACCTCACCTGCTCGCTCAGCTGGTCAGCTGTCTCAGTCACCAGATCCTCCAGCATGGCATACTTCTTCTCCTGATACTCTCCCATCTTCTTCAGCTGTAACTTTGTCTCCTGCCGCAAAGCCCTGGCCAGAGAGATGGGGACAAGGGCAGGGTTACCCCTGCAGGGCTGCTGGGCATCCCATGCCCACAAACCAGGATGCTGCCAGACCCCCTGGGCTCCCTTGCAGCCCCCCGGGGTATGAAACCCACTCCTGTCCCCTTACTCAATTTGATGAGAGATCTCCTTCCTGTTCTCTTCTTTCCACTTGGCGAAATCCTCCTTCAGCTTTTTAAGCTCTGCCTCCAGTTTCTTCATCTGGAAAGGCCAGTGATGGTAGAGTCAGTGCACAGACATCATGTTGTCCCAGCGTGGGGGCCCTTCAGCTGCATGGACAGCCCCAGAGTCCTCCACCCGGTCCTGAGAGCCTGATCCCAAAACCCGCTCTTGCAGTCACATTGAAGTTCCCCATGAGAGCCCAAAGATTACAGAACCAAACAACTCACTAAAGGAAGAGACTCTTTAAGCTTCTTTATGTCGTCTTCCATGAGGACCTGGTTTGTCTTTAACTGCTCAACCTCTTCACGGAGATGCTGGGTGAGAATCATGTCCTAGGAGAGAGCAGTGGTGGCAGTGAGCCTCTGGCAGGGTCAGTGGGGACCCACAAGCCCTTGGCCCCTGCTGTGGTTTGTGGAGCACCGGGCACAGGGCAGGGCCGGGCTCAGCCAGGCTGGCAGGGCTCTGCAGGCAGCACGGTCCCTGCATCGAGCAGGGCCAAGGGTGCTGAGCCTCCAGCCAGCAGAGCAGAGGGCACGGGCTGCGCTCTCAGACCCAGAACTCGCTCCCAGCAGCAGCTCACCTGGTCCCGCGACATCTGGACATTGTTCATTTCCCCTGTTAAATTGCGCTGGCTAGCCTTTAACTTTTCAATCTCATCAAGATGCTGGGAACTCTCCGCAGTCTAGGAGAAAGATGTGTCAGACAGAAGTGTCTGGTGAGGGTGTTTAGGAAACATGACCTTAGAACCACAGTGGTCTGCACACACCTGGGCCTCCTGGAACTTCCTAAAGTCCTCTGACATGCGGGAAGCTTCTGCCTTTATGGCACCAATCTCCTCGCGAATAAGCTGTGAAACAGTCCCAGAAGCAGGGATGTCAGAGGTGATGGCCAGGGCAGCAACACCCCAAAGAGCCCCACCCTGGCACGGGCAGCCCTTGGCACAGCCAGGTGAGCAGGGAGAGTCCCGGTGCCACCTGCCCCAGCGGGGCTCAGTGCCAGAGCACTGAAGCCCCTCCAGACAGCAAGGAGCCCCTGCCAGCGGCTCTGCCAGGGCAGTGAGGGCAGAGCCAAGCACTGCTGTCTGAGGAAGTGGGGAGGGGCTGTGTGCTGGGGGAGTGCCCGGGGGCTGGCGAGAGCCTCTACCTTGGACATGTGCTTCTTGTAGTTTTCCATCTCTTTCTTAAAATCTTTCACTTCTGAAGAAACCTCAGCAAGGGAGGAGCCACTGAGCTGGCCTGGCCACGGCTCCTGGCTGCTCAGGTACTGCACGTCCAGGTGCTGCAGCATGGCCAGCAGCAGTTTTCTCATGGCTGCAAAGTGAATGGCTCCCTTCTCTGGTGTCCCAATGGCAACATCCAGCATCTGGGAGAGGCTGAGTGTGTCCAGAGCTGTTGCCATATCTGCACACTCTCTGTCCCTGATTTGTCACAAGCCTTCTGCCCAGTTGGCCCTGACAAGGATGAGCAAAATGGATGACAAACAGGGTGCACAAAAGGGTTGATAGAAGCAACGAGCAAAGCAATAATAAAAAGGACGAGTAGCCAGCAGGCTCCTTCTCCTTCCGAATCCCTTGCAGGACTGAGGCCCCTTCTCAACACAACTCCTGTTGCCAGGCAATGCACCCCACTCCACTCCTGGGAGCCAGTGGGTCCCATGAAGTCATAGATTAATGGAGTCTTGGAATGGCATGGGCTCGAAGGGACCTAAAGGATCATCTTGTCAGGGACAGGTAAAGGAACCTTTTCCACTAGAGCAGGTTGCTGCTAGACCCCATCTGACCTGGTCTTGGACACTTCCAGGAATGGGGCAGACTCTGTCAAGGCATCATCATGCTCAGGGAAAGAATTTCTTCCCAATATCCCACCGATCTCTCCCCTCTCTCATTGTGAAGCCATTCCCATGCCAGGCCCTTGTGCAAATTTCACCTCCAACCCTTTTATAGTCCTTTTATTTCCCAAAAAGTGCTCCAAGTTCTGCCAGGAGAGTCCAGCCTCCTTGTTTTTCTTTGGATCAGTTTTAGATTTGTGTTACATCTGATCCAGTTCCTCCACTGCTGCAAAGCCACGGCCTGGTTTGGAGCATCCATTGGGATCAGCCTTTGGCAGGGAAGCAGTGGGGTGCTGTGCATGAGCCCCTGGCTGAGCTATGGGGTTGTTGGGGCACAGACTCCTTTCTCCTTAGCAGTTCAGGGCAAAAAGTCTCTGTGGGTGAAGCCCTTGGACATTTTCCTCCAAGTCAGGTTTTATGTCAGCTTGAAAGTCCATAAAGAACATAGTGAAATAATTTCTTCTGCCAATATCCCCAAGACTGTTGGGGAAGACAAACCATGTTCTTCCCTTCAACAGCAGCCATCCACCTCCACCCTCCCTTTTCCAAACTCTGCTCTTTTCACCCCTAGTCCTTCTTGCTTCAAAGCTCATCAGCGGGTTTTGGGGATTTCAATATAAACTTATAATTGATTTTTAAAATTAGTCTTTAGCAGTCTGTCTTCAATTCGTAGTCAGCAGGTAGCTATACGTCTTTTCAGAGGGTGTTATTATTAAATTTTCATTGGGAAAATCAGGGAAACTTTTGATTCTGCTAAACTAACCCTTGATCGCTTCAGTGAACAAAGCTGAAAACTGAGTCATTTAGTGGTCCTGGATGGTTGGTGAACCCATAGTCATATCTGACCCCCTGGTGAAATGGTGCTTCTTGGCAAACAAGGAGAAAAGTTGGTATAGCTGGCCAGTTATTTAATTTGTGGAACCATTGATCAATGGGTTGTAGGTTTACTCCCTTCTTTGGTAAGTGTTTATCCTGCTTTTGATGGTGTGGTTCCATGGACTTGGCAAAATGAGCACAGTATGGAGCCCACCAGGAGCAAGCAATTCTTCATCAGGCAACAGCATGAGAATTGAGAAATCAAAAAGAAGTGGAAGAGAGAATATAGATTAATGAAGAGAAATCTGAAATTTATAGGCAATGAACATTAATTTCTTTGCTAAAAATATGTAGTGAAAAGTTTAGGGAGTGGGTGTGCATTGTGAGTGGAGCTATTCCCATGCAGCCCGGTGCTGGGAAAAAAGAAATTCCTGAGTCCGAATAGTAAAATTAGTGTAAGACAGTTTGAGTTATCGCGGTATCGTCAGTGACAGTGGGAAAAGGTGCTGCCTCTCTTTTTTATTCTTTGAATAAAAAAGTTTTTTTATTCACCAAACAGAATGAAAATAGTATTTTTCTGACAGCAGTTGTCACAGAGTTTTCTCTCTGCTGACAAAGCAACCCTGGTGGAGCACTGGGTTCCCAGTCCTGTCCAGCTGCTTGAGGGCTGCTGAAGTCTCACGGGGCTGGAGTGGTTGGTGGAGTCCTGGTGTCCTGGTGTCTTGCTGGGACACTGTGCCTGGCCGGTGATCCCATGAGGTGGCCGGGACTGGGGGTGAGACAGGGACAAGGGTGAGCCCCCAGTCCCCGGGGCTGCCCCGCCTGGGTCAGCTCAGCCAGCTCAGCACGGGGCAGCAGGAGGGTCACCTGCTTGGCCAGAGACCCCCAGGGAGCAGGTGCAGACCCAGCAGACAAGCAGGCTCATCTGCCCCTGATCCCCCTGCCCTGACAGGGCCACACCTGGCTCATCCAGAGTCCTGATCACTATGGGAAGCTGGTCCCTCGGGATGTGTCCACCCCTGCCCAGCAGCTGGGCCACTCTGGGCTGGGAAGGAAAGAGCAGCAGGGTGAAATGCAGGGCCCACTCCAGCATTCCCTAGCAACCCTCCCAAACCAGCTCTCCCCAAGGAAACTGAAGGCACAAATTCACCCCGGATCTGCAGCATCGCCCTGCCAGCCCCCACTGCACATGCCACGTCCCCACCTTCATCACCCTACCTTGTTGGGGAGGGTCACAAGTCCCTGCAGATATGCACTGGTCCGGGGAGAATCCTGAATGGCTGGCAGTTTGCAAGTGCTGCTCTGATGGTCCCCAGAGCTCTGTGGCACATAAAAGCCACCGCCACGGACCAGTGGCCTCCTGTGGGATGGGGCAGAGGACACTCAGTGCCCAGCCCTGTGGCACGCAGGGCATCACCCTGCTGTGCCAGGGAGGGGACTGGCAGTGCTGCCTGCAGAGGCACGTCCCTGCCAGCTCCTGTCACCTGCTGCAGGAGCCCCAAGCAGAAAGGAAAAGCCCCTCGCACACAGGGAAAAGCCCTCCTTGCTGTGTCAGGGCTACCCTGCACCCCAGGCGCTGGGGATGTGTCCTCAGGGCCCTTACCTTTGGCTGGGAGAGGGCGCCCTGCCGGGGGGCATTGGCTGCAAATACGGGAGTGTCTTGGGGTACCTGAGGAGGGCAGGAGTCACAGGTGTGTGACAGGGGACAAAGAACCTGTTCCTGTTGGAGGCAGCGCCCCAAAGCCATGGGATTGTAGCCCACGGCACCCCGCTGCCTGCAGCCCTTGGGATGAGCCCCCACAGGCCCTGGTGATGGGCAGGGCTGCAGAGGGGGCTCCCCACATCAGCCCCTCCCAAGCCGACACTGTCACCCCTGTGCCCAGCACAGCGGGTCACTGCTGGCACCCATCTCCCCCCATGGCAGCCCCGCTGCCCCCGAGGCACTGGTGCTACTCACTGGCCAGGAACCTGCACGCTGAGCATGCGGTCACACGACAGGCACGAGAAAGGCACTGGCAGCTGCCTAAGGAGGGTGAGGCAAGAGGGCTGGCTGAGCTCCTGGGCCCACAGCCCTGCAGCACACAGGCAGCAGCTCCCTGCAGCAGCCAGCTGCTGGGCAGCTCACTGCACAGGCTCACGGCCATTGCAGGCTGAACCGTGGGCTCTTGAGCCTGTTCCTGCCCATCCCCAAGGTGCTGGCTGGTGCCAGGTGAAGGGCACAGGCACCCATGCCACCATCCCAAGCAGCCCCTGCAGCGCTTTCAGCCCCTCTCTGGCACCAAAGTGCCCCCGTGTGCACAGCCAGGAGGGCAGGGCACGGCCCAGCTCTGGGGCACTGCGTGTCACAGCCCTGCCTGGGAGGAGCAGTTGCCATCGCTGTCCCCAAAGCCATCAGAATGTCCATGGCACTCACTTCTTCAGCCCAGCGGCGCTTTCTCGCAACAGTCTACTCTCAAGCTCCTCCAGGTTCCTGATCCAGGAGTCCTCCAGGTGTTTACGGAATGTTCTCAGCTCCAGGCGATCCAGCTGTGAACAGGTGCAGAGCCTCAGCCAGCTGCTCCAGGATGTGACATGGAGCTCTCCAGGGAAAAGCCTGGACGGGGATCCTCAGAGGGATGCTGCCTCAGGCTGCCAAGTCCCAAAAATGCCAGTTCCTTGTGGTGGGGACAAGGTAGCCCCTCACCTTCTCATCCATTGCATCGCTGAACTGTTGCTGCATCTTATTCCAGTGCTGCTCCTGTCCAGAAATCTGGCTCTGCAAGTCCTCCATCCTCTCATCCAGCTCCTCCATGTTCTCTTCCAACTGGCTGCGATTGACTTTGCTGTCCAAGGCAGCTTTGTCCGCTTTCTAGCAGAGGGGAAGGGCAGGAGAGCAGTGGGGACAGGGATGAGGAACGGCAGGCAGGGCCAGCGTGTGAGGGGCAGAGGGAGGAGTGCTTCCTGCAGGCCATCATGCCCCTCTCAGGCTGCTGTGGCCCCATTTACCCCAGCACCCTGGTGAGCTTGGTGCCACCATGTGAAGGGTGAGGGACCCCTGAGCTCAGGAAATTGTCCCTCCCCAGACCAGTTCAGCCACCCAGCCGCCAAGGGACAAGGGGCATTTGGCACCCTGCCCGGGAGGCAGGCCTGGCACAAAGGCCCCCAAGGGACTCTACCATGTCCATTGCAGCCATGACATCCTTCTGTTCTGCTTTCTCCTTCTGCAGCTTCTCCAGAGACTGCATCAGCACCTTTCAGCACAGAAAGGAACACACATGATGACACCAGAGCAAGGTTGGGGCACACCCCAGGAGCTGGTAGCACACCCTTCTCCCCCTACGCAAAAAACTTTGGGCAAATGCACTTGGAACAAGCACGCCGCTGTGAGAAGGGCAGTAGGAGATTCCTTGGATCCCTTGGCTGGATTCATCTTGGGGGATGGTTTGACACCAAACGGGATGGGTTCCAGCCACACACCTCCATGTCTCTTTGCTTGTGTTGAGAGTCCTTTTGGAGGCTCTTTGAGGCAAAGCTGAGTTTCTCATAGTCTCTTTGAATGTCCGAAAACTTGGCTTCCATAGCCTGTCTCAGCTGCTGATCCTGCCCCAGGGATGAAAGAACATAAGGGGGAGGGTCAGACCAAAGAGGACCTGGCTGCTCCACAGGGGCAGACCCACATTACTCAGCCATTGGCCACGAGCCCACCGTGTCAAGAGGACGTTTGCATCAAGGCTTTAATTTCCCTCCATGCTGCTGGCGGATCCAGGCCAATTTGGGCAGTTTGGATCTCCCATAGGATTACAGCAAAGCACAAGACAGCATGGGGATGTGGCATGGACCTCCAACAGGACTGAGCCAGGAGTGTCAGGAGTGCTCCCCCAGGACCTCACCTGCTCGCTCAGCTGGTCAGCAGTCTCATTCACCAGCTCCTCCACCATGGCATACTTCTTCTCCTGATACTCTCCCATCTTCTTCAGCTGTAACTTTGTCTCCTGCCGCAAAGCCCTGGCCAGAGAGATGGGGGCAAGGGCAGGGTTACCCCTGCAGGGCTGCTGGGCATCCCATGCCCACAAACCAGGATGCTGCCAGACCCCCTGGGCTCCCTTGCAGCCCTGTAGAAGTCCATCCGAAAATCCTTCATTTTTTGCCTCACAATTGTCATGAGAAAAGACTACCGAAGGGTTAAAATTGCTCAGCCCGTTGGGAAAGAAAGTCTCCTGCTTATCTAGTGTGTTCACAATTGATGTTTGCAGAACTCGAAGGGGGCATGCTGCCCTTTTCTGGACAATTGAACTGGACTTTCTTCCAAAATCCTGAGCTGGCTGGACTGAGCTCTGGGGTGGTTCCCCTCCGCTCCATAAGAAGACCCCTCTTGCCTGTCTCCAACCACCGTGACGGACCAACAGAGATGCGAATCCCCTCATCAAGGAACCAAGAACCCCTCTGGCACCCTATTGACACCCCCATGGCACCCCCATGGCACCCCCATGGCAACCTCCTTCCAGAGACTGGGACTGTACTCCCTCCCAGCTCAGGGAGGGGGAAAACTTAACGTACATGTGAGCATTTGGCCATGAAAACAATGGACTTCTCTCCTCCATGGAAACCTAATTCCAGTTACCTTCCCCCAACCAAGAACAGTATATATATTGGGGTTCGGCCCGACTGTCATTTGAGATCTCCCCAAGACGTGTACCAGCGAGTTTCGGCGGCGGGACCCCGAAGACATCACGTTTTGGTAGCTATACCCCATTCCCTGACCTCTTTCCTCCCTTTTTCCTTTTCTTACCCTTCTCTTCCCCGGATCCCTTAACCAAACGCATATTTAGCTGTGGTTATAATCAATAAATTGCACCTTGTTGATTTGTTACTGCAAAACCCCTGTGCCTTGTGTTGGTTATTTTTGCACCCAAAAATCATTCTTCACCCGTTTATTTCGGGCAGACCTTCACAAGCCCCCCAGTGTATGAAACCCACTCCTGTCCCCTTACTCAATTTGCTGAGACATCTCCTTCCTGTTCTCTTCTTTCCACATGGCTAAATCCTCTTTCAGCTTTTTAAGCTCTGCCTCCAGCTTCTTCATCTAGAAAGGCCAGTGATGGTAGAGTCAGGGCACAGACATCATGTTGTCCCAGCGTGGGGGCCCTTCAGCTGCATGGACAGCCCCAGAGTCCTCCACCCGGATCTGAGAGCCTGATCCCAAAACCCGCTCTTGCAGTCACATTGAAGTTCCCCATGAGAGCCCAAAGATTATACAACCCAACAACTCACTAAAGCAAGGGAGTCCTTAAGCTTCTTTATGTCGTCTTCCATGATGATCTGTGCTGTCTTTAGCCTTTCAACCTCTTCACGGAGGTCCTTGACGAGAGCCATGTCCTAGGAGAGAGCAGTGGTGGCAGTGAGCCTCTGGCAGGGTCAGTGGGGACCCACAAGCCCTTGGCCCCTGCTGTGGTTTGTGGAGCACCGGGCACAGGGCAGGGCCGGGCTCAGCCAGGCTGGCAGGGCTCTGCAGGCAGCACGGTCCCTGCATCGAGCAGGGCCAAGGGTGCTGAGCCTCCAGCCAGCAGAGCAGAGGGCACGGGCTGCGCTCTCAGACCCAGAACTCGCTCCCAGCAGCAATTCACCTCGTCCCGTGACATCAGGACCTTCTTCATTTCCTCTGTCACATAACGCTGACTAGCCTTTATCATTTCAATCTCCTCGAGATGCTGGGAACTCTCAGTGGTCTAGGAGAAAGAATTGTCAGACAGAAGTGTCTGGTGAGGGTGTTTAGGAAACATAACCTTAGAACCACAGTGGTCTGCACACACCTGGGCCTCCTGGAACTTCTTAAAGTCCTCTGACATGCGGGAAGCTTCTGCCTTTATGGCACCAATCTCCTCACGAATAAGCTGTGAAACAGTCCCAGAAGCAGGGATGTCAGAGGTGATGGCCAGGGCAGCAACACCCCAAAGAGCCCCACCCTGGCACGGGCAGCCCTTGGCACAGCCAGGTGAGCAGGGAGAGTCCCGGTGCCACCTGCCCCAGCGGGGCTCAGTGCCAGAGCACTGAAGCCCCTCCAGAGAGCAAAGAGCCCCTGCCAGCGGCTCTGCCAGGGCAGTGAGGGCAGAGCCAAGCACTGCTGTCTGAGGAAGTGGGGAGGGGCTGTGTGCTGGGGGAGTGCCCGGGGGCTGGGGAGAACCTCTACCTTGGACATGTGCTTCTTGAACTCGTCATTGTCTTTCTTCATCTTTTTCATGTTGGCGGCCACATCAGCAAGTGAGGGGCCACTGTGCTGGCCTGGCCACGGCTCCTGGCTGCTCAGGTACTGCACGTCCAGGTGCTCCAGCACGGCCTGCAGCAGTTTTCTCATGGCTGCAAAATGGACGGCGCCATTGTTGGGCATCCCGATGGCGAGATCCAGCATCTGGGAGAGGCTGAGTGTGTCCAGGGATGCTGCCATGTCTGCACACTCTCTGTCCCCGATTTGTCACAAGCCTCCTGTCCAGTTGGCCCTGACAGGGATGAGCAAAATGGATGACAAAAGGGATGAACAAAAGGGTTGATGGAAGCAATGAACAAATTCGATATTTAAAAGGACGAGTAGCCAGCAGGCTCCTTCCTCATCCCTTGCAGGACTGGAGACTGCCCTGCTGATGCCCCTCCTCAACACAACTCCCATTGCCAGGCAACGCTTCCTAATCCACACCTGGGAACCAGTGGTTCCCAGACTCATGAAGTCATAGATAAATGGAGTCTTGGAATTATGTGGTTTAGAATGGAGGATTGTTGATTCCTTTGTTTGCTAACAACAGACAACTAAGTCAAAAGTTTTGTGTGTGTGTGGCTGGAACTATCCCCTGCACACGCCCTGACCAGAATAAAATAATGCCTAACTCGCTAATACTAAAATGACAGTGCCTGAGGATTTCATTTATCCTAGTTTTGGTGACAGTTTCTAATGACCCAGATGGAACTTTCCTCCTTCTTTTGCTCCATGGATTCACAGGATCGAGAGGACTCCAGTGCCCTCCAGAGATTTTTCAGGGAGATCCTCTGATGCTCCCATCCAGTGAGCCCATGGCAAAGAGCCCTGGGATTTTAGTCAGGGAGTTTCAGACACACTGCTATCTCCAGGTGGAGGAATTGTGGAAATGGCAAAAGTGGGGGAAGAGGCTCAGAGAGGGCAATGTCAGCAGGGAATGCTGCATCAATCTTTCCCTCCTGCACATCCCTGGTGGGAGGAGGTGGAAAACACTGTCACTGTCTTGGTGTGGATCAATGGAATTCCAGGGAAATCAAAAGCAGTGAAACCAGTAAGGATTCAGTTGGAGCCTGACGGAGGACTGGTTAGGCAGAAAAAATATTTGTTGAAGTTAGAAGCTAGAAGAGGGTTAGAAGAATGATTTGCTAAAGTTTGCAAGAGGGATCACTAAGGGAATATGAGTCACAATATAGGACTCCTCTCCTGCTGGTAAAGGAAGCACATACTAAGGAACACAGGCCAGTACAAGATGTCAGAGCTGTCAATGAAATAGAGTGAGACTCAGACCCAGCAAGTCCTTGATTTATCCTAATCAAGGAATCTGATGAGTGAGTCCTGATGAGCCCACTGTTGTGGATGTTAAGGATCCTTTTGTCTGCATTGCCCTTGAAACTGAAAGTCAGCTCTTGCTTCTAGAATGGAAAGTTCCTTGATAGGCCATGAAACCCAACTGAAGCGGCATGTACTTCATCCAGGGTCCAACAATCTCAAACATTG
Organism: Melospiza melodia melodia; assembly: GCF_035770615.1. Taxonomy (NCBI): domain Eukaryota; kingdom Metazoa; phylum Chordata; class Aves; order Passeriformes; family Passerellidae; genus Melospiza; species Melospiza melodia. Next base: position 6,562,502 of record NC_086214.1, read on the forward strand.
TTTGAGAAATGTCTGGATTGGAGACAAGTTAGGAGGAAACATCCCCTCTAAAGAAAACAGGTTTGGGCACTCCCTGCCTCCCACAGCAAGGAATTTTTTGGAGGAAAGTGAAAAAAGCTGTTTATTTAACACACAGAGTGCAGGCAGGCATGGGAAAAAGAACGAATCATGTTAGATCTTCAAACCTTCTGCAGACAAAGCTGGAGGATTCAGAGTTCTTTCTGTCGGTGTGGCTCGGCTCCACCAGCCCAGGGCCGGGATGGGCATCCCAGGGCCTCCCCTGCGGCCGTGGCACAGGGCCCTCGGAGATGTTCTGCTGTTTTGGGCCGGGACAAAGCCAAACAGTTCCAGGAGAAGGTGCCACAGTGCTGGAAAACCTTCTTGCATTATCAAAGAACAAGAAGCCAGCTAAAAGCCAAGATGTCCTCCCTCTGTCTGTGCTGCACAACACAGCTGAGCGAGCCTGGGGAGGATGGGTGAACACCACACCAAAAGAATTCCACACCGGCTTTCCACCCCTCTCTCAGACCCAGCTTAAAGTTACAGGACCCATGTCTGGGCATAAAGCACACAACAGGGGACACAGTCTCATACAGTCACCCCAAGACAAGAACCAATTGGCAAAAGATTTGGAGTTATGGTGTTGCAGTTCAAATTTATTTTACTGATTCCTTGTTACATGGTCCGTCCTTTTTTACGCCCATGTTCTCCCCGAGCTGGTTTACCCCTGGGTTTTACCCTCCCTCAAAGCTGTCCCTCATGCCATTCCCCACCCCTTGTTCCAGCTCTTTCCCTGCCTGTCAAGGTAACCCATTCCTTGATTCCTGAACCTTCTCTGCCACTCAGCCCTCGGGCCAATCCCAGTCTGCAACACCCCTTTGGAATTCCCCTACTCCTCCAAGCCCCATTGGCCCCTGTGGCCCATCCTCCCCACCCTCCCGCCCCAATTGGCCCCAGACTCTTGGTGGAATCCCCTCGCTCCTCCCCTGAGGATTCCCCGTTGGTTAGCTGTTTGTATCCCCCTCCTGATCTGTATCTGTAGAAAAACCCTTACTCAGGACTGCCCAGTGCTCTTTGCTTCAGCTCTTTTCGCCTGGAATAAACTGTTCCTTATGGAACATCAAGACAGAAAGTTCTGCTGTCTTCTCTGCCTGGTCCCTGTTGTGCCTTGTATCTGGCACCTTAGAGCCAGGGGCTGTAAAGGATCTGCCTCTTGTAAATCCCCATACTGGGGCAGCTCCCCAGTCCTGGAGAGGCTCTGGAGTTCAAAGAGCTGGCCAGGGCTGCAGCAGCCAATTCAGTATGGGAAAAGGGGAATGAGGATCTGGCTTTGCTAGAGTATGGATGTGATCTTTTACTTGATACAGGAACTCAAGCTGGATGCATGGAAATAATTCTGAGCTTACTGACCTTTTTGGGGCAAGCCAGTTACAGAGGGTGTCCAAGAAGAGGGCCCAGAGTGCAAAAGAGCATGTTACCTATCTAAGGTTCACCATTTCCCAGGGACAGCCAAACCCTGGAACCGAAAGGACAGAGCCAAACTCCAGAGCCAAGGTCTGTTTGCAAGTCAAGAACATTTCTAGGAATGGGTGGTCTGGGCTCTGATTCCTAATTCTGGCCTATGGGTAAGACCTCTATATGAAGCCCTGAGAATTGCCCAAGGAGGTGCTACACCAAGGAGGTGCTAGAGTGGACTCCAGAATGGCAGAGGCTTTCAGAGAGCCCAGGAGAGCTCTAATGTCAGCCCTGCAGGGGCATTGCCAGACTTGACCAAGCCTCTTGAGCAGTTTGTTCAGGAACACTGACGTGTTGCGCTACGGGTGTTAGCTCAGAGGTTATGGACCTGGAAAAGGGCCATAGGATATTCTTCCAAACAAGTGGGCAGTGTGAGTTAAGAGATGTCCCTTAACTGCCTTTGACTTGTAGCAGCAACTGCCTTTTAATACAAAAGCCCAGAATGGACCATGGGCCAAAAGACGACTGTTGATGTTCCACCCTTGGTCCTCTCAGCTCTAGGACAAAAAGGAGGCCACTGGTTACCCCCAGGTCAAATGCTTAAGCATCAAGTTGTCCTGTGGGACCAGGATGATGTGGAACTGCAGACACCTCTGCCTTGCAGCCAGCCACGTTCCTGGGATCTGTACCAGAAAGAAGCCTCACAACATGACTGTGTTCATCAGCTTCACTGCAGCAGAGGAGATCCTCTGGGAGAAGATCCGGACTGGGAATTGTCCACAGGTGGGAGCAATTTTGTGAGCAAAGGAGAGCAGAAGTTTGGGTGTGCAGTAGGGCCCAATCCAAGCCATCCCATTACCTCTTACCACCTGTGCACACAAGGCTGAGCTGCTCAGTCTATGGCAGCCTGGAATTGTCACAGGGAAGAAGGGGAGCATATGGGCTAATTCTAAGTGTGCATTTGGAGCAGTTCATGCCCCTGGAGCTCTCTGGAACCAAGGAGGGCTCCTTTCAGCACAAGGATCTCCTGTCAAAGGTGGAGACATTATCAGACACCTACTAGAAAGTGTTCAGGTACCAGCCAAAGTGGCTGTCGTGCATTGCACAGCTCTTCCATTTGGAAATACATCAATTAGTGTGGGAAACGGACTGGCAGATAAAGCTGCTAAAGGGGTGGCAGAGAAAAGCATCCTAATAGTTGCTGCACCAAAATGTGTGACCTTTCAAATGTAACCCAGAATAACAAGCCCAAGATAAAATGCTGGCAAAATCGAATGGCCCTAGATTTCAAATATGATAAGTTTAGCCAAAAAGTTTTATTAAGTAGTTTAATAGCAATTATTTCATTTTAGTGTCTTAAGTCTTTCTGAACATTCAATGATAAGTAGACAATGATAAGTAAACATTCAATGGTAAATAGAAGTAATCCTAAAAGAAATAGATAAGAAATAGATAAGAAAAGAAATAGATAATAGATAATAGAAGGGGGGATTGTTAGAAATCATATAACTTTCTAATTGGCTGTTCCAATTATTTGTTTTGATTAAGTCTGTTAATAATAGATTTACTTAATTAGAAGCAGTGTAGTCTTTCCCTGGAGCATGCAGCATGGTTTTCCATAAACTATTAGTGGAACACCATTTGGAAAAATCCCTGAACTTTTAAGTTTTGCTAAACAACCTTGACAGTTTGAGTTCTCTCAATGTTTTCACTGACAGTGGGAACAGGCTCTGCCTCTCTTTCAGAAGGTTTTTATTCACCTAATGGAAGAAAAAAGGGACGAGGTGCCCCTCACATTCTCCTCCACAAGGCCGAGCTGCTGCTGGGTATTGTTCCAGTGCTGCTCCTGGCCTGAAATCTGGCTCTGCAACTCCTGCATCCTCTCGTCCAGACGCTCCATATTTACATCAAACTGGCTGCGATTGACTTTGCCAGCAGGACGTTTGCATCAAGGCTTGAATTTCTGTCCATGCTGCTGACTGGTCCAGGCCACTTTGGGGCAGTTTGGGTCTACCCCAAGGGATGTCCTCAGTCTCCCATGCTGCCTGCTGCCTACCTGGCCCCAGTTCCTCATCATCTTCTCAAACTTGCCCACAGCCATCTGCCGAGACTCCAGGGATTCCATCTGCTCCTCGAGTTTCTCGCAGCGCTTGAGGAGCTCCCCCAAATGCTCGTTGAGGTCGAAGGTGCAGTTGGAGCACTCTGCCTTTACCCTCTCCGCCTCCTCCTGCACACTCTCCACCATCTCCTCTATCTCAGCCAGCTGCAGGAAGGGCAGAGAGAATTGGCTCCAGAGATGGGATGAATGGAACCATGAGTCCTGCGTGCTGTGGGCCTCAGTGGCCCCAGCCAGTTGGGGAATATGGCTGGGAACCCCACCAGGACTACTGCACCAAGCCAGGAGTGGTGGGAGTGCTTCCCCAGGACCTCATCTGCTCGTTCACCTTGTTGGCTGTCTCAGCCACCAGCTGCTCCAGCATGGCCTTCCTCATCTCCTGCTCCTCTTCCATCTTCTGCAGCTCACGCCTTGTCTCCTCCAGCAAAGCCCTGGCCAGAGAGATGGGGGCAAGGGCAGGGTTACCCCTGCAGGGCTGCTGGGCATCCCATGCCCACAAACCAGGATGCTGCCAGACCCCCTGGGCTCCCTTGCAGGCCCCCAGGGTATGAGACCCCTTCCTGCCCCCTTACTCAATTTTCTGAGAGATCTCGTTGCTGCTCTCTTCTCTCCACCTGGCTGCATCCTCCCGCAGCTTGTTAAGGTCCTCTCCCATCTGCTTAATCTGGGAAGGCCAGTGACGGTAGAGTCAGGGCACAGACATCATGTTGTCTCAGCATGGGGGCCCTTCAGATACACAGAAAGCCCCAGGGCCCCCAACTCTGACCCCAAACCCTCCTCTTGGAGTCACATTGAAGTTCCCAAGAGAGCTCAAAGCTGACATCACCCCATAGATTACGAGGCAGCCAACTCCTTAATCTTCTGTGCCATGTGCATCTGTGTTGTCTTTATCCTGTCAATCTCCTCAGTGAGATTCTTGGAAAGAGATGTGAGCCAGGAGGGAGAGGTGGTGTCAGTCAGCCCCTGGGATGGGTCTGTGGGCACCAGCAGGACATTGAGCTCTGCCATGGTGTGCTCAGCATGGGGGGACAGCTCAGGGACCAGCGCAGCCAGCCTGGCAGGGCTCCTTCCTTGTCCAACAAAGGACTGGAGCCTGCTCTGCTCCTGCCCCTTTTCATCACAACTCCCCTTGCCAGGCAGCACACGTCATCCCTGCCAGACATTGGGTCACAGACTCATGGAGTCAAGGAATGGCTTGGGCTAGAAGGGACCTCAGAGATCCTCTCATTCCAATCCCCTGCCATAGGCAGGAACACCTTCCACTAGACCAGGTTGCTCCAAGTCCCATCCAGCCTGGCCCCGGACACTTTCAGGAATGGGCTGACACAATTTCTTTGGGCAACCTGTGCCAAGGCATCACAACCCTCTCAGGAAGATTTTCTTCCCAATACCCAGTCTAACCCTGCTGTCTCACAGTGGGAAGCCATTGCCTCTTGTCCTGTCATTCAAGGCCCCTGTGCCAAGTCCCTCTCCAGCCCATTTGGAGCCCTTTCATGACTGAAAGGTGCTTGAAAGTCTCGCAGGACAGGAGAGGCCTCACTACTTTTCTTTTAATCCGTTTAAGACTTGAGTTAGAGCTAAACCACTTGTCCAGCTGCTGTGTCAGAGTCCTGTTCTGTGGCATTTCATGTTCTCAGTTTCTTCTTGCATTGTGGAGCGGGCAGCAAGCCTGGCTTTGCTGTGCAGTGAACTGTCAGTGTGAGTCACCACGGGCAGGGCCCTGCAACAACCACAAAGGCCCCGATGAAGGCCAAGGGTACCTTTGTGTTTGTTTCCTCACCAAGAGAGGGATCCCCCAAGCAGCTCCTGGGCAGAGGCTGCAGGTGGGGCCAGCAGCCCCACAAGAGCTCAGTCCCTGGGAGAGAATCACCAACCTGCTGCTTTCCCCGGGGTTTGAGACATGGCTACTTGGTGGTTTGGCACAGCAAACCCAAGGCCTGGTTTGGAGCATCCATTGGGATCAGCCTTTGGCAGGGAAGCAGTGGGGTGCTGTGCATGAGCCCCTGGCTGAGCTATGGGGTTGTTGGGGCACAGACTCCTTTGTCCTCAGCAGTTCAGGGCAAAAAGTCTCTGTGGGTGAAGCCCTTGGACATTTTCCTCCAAGTCAGGTTTTATGTCAGCTCGACAGTCCATAAAGAGGACAATGAAATATTTTCTCCTGCCAATATCCCCAAGACTTTTGGGGAAGACAAACCAAGTTCTTCCCTTCAATAACTGCCTTTTACTATATGTTGTACTTAATTTGTCCACAGAGCCACATAATTACCTTGGGCCTCCTTGATTTGTTACTGATCTCTCACGGTAGCACTGACTGTTCCATTAACTGCCAATTTTGCACAATTTGCTGCGCTTTCAGGGAGGTTTTATTGCCACACACCATTGTGAGAAGCATCCTTGCAGTGTCCTTTGTCCGGTGAGAGCACAGACATTCCTCTGTGCCCGGGTGCCGCACACGGCGCTGCTCTGTGGCAATGGGGACACGGGGAAGCGGTGCCCGCCGTGTGTTCCCCGTGTGTTGCCCTGTGTCCCCCCATGTCCCCCCGTGTTCCCCCGGCCAGGGAGCTGCTCTTGCCCGGCATGGCCGGGCCCAGCCGCCGGGGCTCGCCGGCAGCGGGCAGGAGCCGGCCCGGGCTGCGGGACACGGCGGGGCTGCCCGGCTGGAAAGCAGCTCTGGCTGCCGCCAGGGAGCTGTGGGCGAGGGGCTGCCGCCTGTGCGGGAGGAAAGCCGCTGGGCCGGCCCCTAACGCTGCCCCGCAGAAAGGAAGGGCAGGAGGAAGCTGACAAATGAGCCGGGAATGTGGCAGTGCCAGAGATGAAGGGACAAGTGCCCTTGGGGGCCGGGGCCAGCCCTCGGGCACGGCTCCGAGCGGCTCCTGAGGCGGCGTCAGGGCTGCCTGTAAGGATTGCAGGCGGCAGCCGAGAGCAGCAGCGCCGGCAGTGCCAGCCGGGCCCCATGGCCATGTGGCCGTGCCTTCGCAGCCCGTGAGGGCCGCGGGCTCTGCAGCGCGGCTCCTGCTCCCACAGCCGGCCCCGAGCCTCAGGGCTGCCCCGCAGGCGCCGCGGGAGCAGCAGCGGCCTCAGGGCCTGGCCCGGGGCTCGATCTGCTCAGCCCGGGGGCAGAGCCAGAGCAGGGGGAAAGGAGCACCAGGGAGCCCGGGGAGAGAGAGGCTGTGAGACAAGGCTCTGTCTGTAATTTCAACAGTTTTTATTCACTTAATTACTATATACAACTAAATAACTATATATAACTAACATAATAACTATATACAGGTAAATAGTCAGTTTTCAGGTGACAATTGTCCCAGGTGCTTCTCGATTCTGGCCAGATGTCCCAGGTCTTGCACTGGGCGCGGAGTCCTCTCCAGCTGGCCGGGGGCTGTTGATGTCTGCCGCGGCTGGAGAGGCTGCTCGACACCTGGGGCCTTTTGAGGAGCTGTGCCTGGCCGGTGCTCTCCTGAGGTGGCAAGGGTAGTGAAGGGCAAGGGTCAGACGCCACAGATGCTGGCCCCACCACACCAGGACTCAGGCTCCTGTCCCGCACTGGGCATGGCCGTTCTCCCACCTTACTCCAGCTCCAAGCTCAGTTGCCCTATGAGCTCCTCCTATTCCAATCTGCCCCTTTCTTCTTACCCCAGATGCAAAATAGCCAAGCCACATTACCCAGCTCTGTACACAGAGCCCTACTCCTCCCCCAGCCGGTACCTAGCAGACAATCAGCCCCCTGTCCGCGTTAACTCCCATGCCCTAACAGGGCCATACATGACGCATCCTGGGTCCTGATCGCTGCACGATGCTGGTCATTACAGCCCCTCCAGATGTGTCCATCACCACGCTGCAGCAGCGTCACACTGGGCTGAGGTGGAGAGAGCAGCTGGCTGCAATGCAGGGCCCAATCCAGCATCCCCCAATAATGCTCCCAACCCAGGTCTCCCTGTGGAATGAAGGCTCAGATTTCCCCTGCACAGTCAGCAATGCCATCAAGCCTCAGTCACCATTCTGTGTCCCCACCTACATCACACCTACCTTGTTGTAGTGTACCAGAAGACGCTGCAGCTGTGCACTACTCTTTGGGGAAGCCTTGATGTTTGGCACCCTGGAGCTGCTGCTCTGATGGTTCCCAGAGCTCTGCGGCATACGGGGGACACTGGCACGGACCGGCGGCCTCCTGTGGGATGGGGCAGAGGACACTCAGTGCCCAGCCCTGTGGCATGCAGGGCGTCACCCTGCTGTGCCAGGGAGGGGACTGCCAGTGCTGCCTGCAGGGGCACGTCCCTGCCAGCTCCTGTCACCTGCTGCAGGAGCCCCAAGCAGAAAGCAAAAGCCCCTCGCACACAGGGAAAAGCCCTCCTTGCTGTGTCAGGGCTACCCTGCACCCCAGGCGCTGGGGATGTGTCCTCAGGGCCCTTACCTTTGGCTGGGAGGGGGCTCCTTGCTGGGGGGCATTGGCTGAAAATATGGGAGTGTCTCAGGGTACCTGGGGAGGGCAGGAGTCACAGGTGTGTGACAGGGGACAAAGAACCTGTTCCTGTTGGAGGCAGCGCCCCAAAGCCGTGGGATTGTAGCCCACGGCACCCCGCTGCCTGCAGCCCTTGGGATGAGCCCCCACAGGCCCTGGTGATGGGCAGGGCTGCAGAGGGGGCTCCCCACATCAGCCCCTCCCAAGCCGACACTGTCACCCCTGTGCCCAGCACAGCGGGTCACTGCTGGCACCCATCTCCCCCCATGGCAGCCCCGCTGCCCCCGAGGCACTGGTGCTACTCACTGGCCAGGAACCTGCACGCTGAGCATGCGGTCACACGACAGGCACGAGAAAGGCACTGGCAGCTGCCTAAGGAGGGTGAGGCAAGAGGGCTGGCTGAGCTCCTGGGCCCACAGCCCTGCAGCACACAGGCAGCAGCTCCCTGCAGCAGCCAGCTGCTGGCCAGCTCACTGCACAGGCTCACGGCCATTGCAGGCTGAACCGTGGGCTCTTGAGCCTGTTCCTGCCCATCCCCAAGGTGCTGGCTGGTGCCAGGTGAAGGGCACAGGCACCCATGCCACCATCCCAAGCAGCCCCTGCAGCGCTTTCAGCCCCTCTCTGGCACCAAAGTGCCCCCGTGTGCACAGCCAGGAGGGCAGGGCACGGCCCAGCTCTGGGGCACTGCGTGTCACAGCCCTGCCTGGGAGGAGCAGTTGCCATCGCTGTCCCCAAAGCCATCAGAATGTCCATGGCACTCACTTCTTATACCCAGCAGCATTTTCACGCAACATCCTATTCTCAAGCTCCTCCAGGTTCCTGATCCAGGAGTCCTCCAGGTGTTTACGGAAAGTTCTCAGCTCCAGGCGATCCAGCTGTGAACAGGTGCAGAGCCTCAGCCAGCTGCTCCAGGATGTGACATGGAGCTCTCCAGGGAAAAGCCTGGAGGGGGATCCTCAGATGGATGCTGCCTCAGGCTGCCAAGTCCCAAAGTGGTGGGGACGAGGAACCCCTCACCTTCTTCTCCTCCACAACGCTGAACTGCTGCTGCGTATTGTTCCAGTGCTTCTCCTGTCCTGAAATCTGGCTCTGCAACTCCTTCATCTTCTCATCCAGCTCCTCCATGTTCTCTTCAAACTGGCTGTGATTGACTTTGCTGTCCAAGGCAGCTTTGTCCGCTTTCTAGCAGAGGGGAAGGGCAGGAGAGCGGTGGGGACAGGGATGAGGAACGGCAGGCAGGGCCAGCGTGTGAGGGGCAGAGGGAGGAGTGCTTCCTGCAGGCCATCATGCCCCTCTCAGGCTGCTGTGGCACCATTTGCCCCAGCACCCTGGTGAGCTTGGTGCCACCATGTGAAGGGTGAGGGACCCCTGAGCTCAGGAAATTGTCCCTCCCCAGACCAGTTCTGCCACCCAGCCCCCAAGGGACAAGGGGCATTTGGCACCCTGCCTGGCAGGCTGGCCTGGCACAGAGGCCCCCAAGGGACTCTACCATGTCCATTGCAGCCATGACGTCCTTCTGTTCTGCTTTCTCCTTCTGCAGCTTCTCCAGAGACTGGATCAGCACCTTTCAGCACAGAAAGGAACACACATGATGACACCAGAGCAAGGTTGGGGCACACCACAGGATGTAGGGGCACACCACAGGATGTAGGAGCCCTCTCCCCCTACCCAAAAATCTTGGGGGAAGGCACTTGGAACCAGCACAGGACTGTGAGAAGGGCAGTAGGAGATTCCTTGTGATCCCTGCCTGGAGTCATCTTGGGGGATGCTCTGACCCAAAGTGGATTTAAGCCACACACCGTGATATCTTTCTGCTTTTGTTCAGAGTCCTGTTGGATGCTCTTGGCGGCAAAGCGGAGTTTCTCATAGTCTCTCTGAATGTCCAAAATCTTGGCTTCCATGTCCTGTCTCAGTTCCTGATCCTGCTCCCGGGATGAAAGAACATACGGTGCTGACCAAAGGGAGTCTGGCTGCTCCACAGGGGCAGACCCACATTACTCAGCCATTGGCCACGAGCCCACCATGTCAAGAGGACATTTGCATCAAGGCTTTAATTTCCCTCCATGCTGCTGGCGGATCCAGGCCAATTTGGGCAGTTTGGGTCTCCCGTAGGATTACAGCAAGGCACAAGACAGCATGAGGATGTGGCATGGACCTCCAACAGGACTGAGCCAGGAGTGTCAGGAGTGCTCCCCCAGGACCTCACCTGCTCGCTCAGCTGGTCAGCTGTCTCAGTCACCAGATCCTCCAGCATGGCATACTTCTTCTCCTGATACTCTCCCATCTTCTTCAGCTGTAACTTTGTCTCCTGCCGCAAAGCCCTGGCCAGAGAGATGGGGACAAGGGCAGGGTTACCCCTGCAGGGCTGCTGGGCATCCCATGCCCACAAACCAGGATGCTGCCAGACCCCCTGGGCTCCCTTGCAGCCCCCCGGGGTATGAAACCCCCTCCTGTCCCCTTACTCAATTTGCTGAGAGATCTCCTTCCTGTTCTCTTCTTTCCACTTGGCGAAATCCTCCTTCAGCTTTTTAAGCTCTGCCTCCAGTTTTTTCATCTGGAAAGGCCAGTGATGGTAGAGTCAGGGCACAGACATCATGTTGTCCCAGCGTGGGGGCCCTTCAGCTGCATGGACAGCCCCAGAGTCCTCCACCCGGATCTGAGAGCCTGATCCCAAAACCCGCTCTTGTAGTCACATTGAAGTTCCCCATGAGAGCCCAAAGATTACAGAACCAAACAACTCACTAAAGCAAGAGACTCTTTAAGCTTCTTTATGTCGTCTTCCATGAGGACCTGGTTTGTCTTTAACTGCTCAACCTCTTCACGGAGATGCTGGGTGAGAATCATGTCCTAGGAGAGGGCAGTGGTGGCAGTGAGCCTCTGGCAGGGTCAGTGGGGACCCACAAGCCCTTGGCCCCTGCTGTGGTTTGTGGAGCACCGGGCACAGGGCAGGGCCGGGCTCAGCCAGGCTGGCAGGGCTCTGCAGGCAGCACGGTCCCTGCATCGAGCAGGGCCAAGGGTGCTGAGCCTCCAGCCAGCAGAGCAGAGGGCACGGGCTGCGCTCTCAGACCCAGAACTCGCTCCCAGCAGCAGCTCACCTGGTCCCGCGACATCTGGACATTGTTCATTTCCCCTGTTAAATTGCGCTGGCTAGCCTTTAACTTTTCAATCTCATCAAGATGCTGGGAACTCTCCGCAGTCTAGGAGAAAGATGTGTCAGACAGAAGTGTCTGGTGAGGGTGTTTAGGAAACGTGACCTTAGAACCACAGTGGTCTGCACACACCTGGGCCTCCTGGAACTTCCTAAAGTCCTCTGACATGCGGGAAGCTTCTGCCTTTATGGCACCAAACTCATCGCGAAGAACCTATGAAACAGTCCCAGAAGCAGGGATGTCAGAGGTGATGGCCAGGGCAGCAACACCCCAAAGAGCCCCACCCTGGCACGGGCAGCCCTTGGCACAGCCAGGTGAGCAGGGAGAGTCCCGGTGCCACCTGCCCCAGCGGGGCTCAGTGCCAGAGCACTGAAGCCCCTCCAGAGAGCAAGGAGCCCCTGCCAGCGGCTCTGCCAGGGCAGTGAGGGCAGAGCCAAGCACTGCTGTCTGAGGAAGTGGGGAGGGGCTGTGTGCTGGGGGAGTGCCCGGGGGCTGGCGAGAGCCTCTACCTTGGACATGTGCTTCTTGTAGTTTTCCATCTCTTTCTTAAAATCTTTCACTTCTGAAGAAACCTCAGCAAGGGAGGGGCCACTGAGCTGGCCTGGCCACGGCTCCTGGCTGCTCAGGTACTGCACGTCCAGGTGCTGCAGCATGGCCAGCAGCAGTTTTCTCATGGCTGCAAAGTGAATGGCTCCCTTCTCTGGTGTCCCAATGGCAACATCCAGCATCTGGGAGAGGCTGAGTGTGTCCAGAGCTGTTGCCATATCTGCACACTCTCTGTCCCTGATTTGTCACAAGCCTTCTGCCCAGTTGGCCCTGACAGGGATGAGCAAAATGGATGACAAACAGGGTGCACAAAAGGGTTGATAGAAGCAACGAGCAAAGCAATAATAAAAAGGACGAGTAGCCAGCAGGCTCCTTCTCCTTCCGAATCCCTTGCAGGACTGAGGCCCCTTCCCAACACAACTCCTGTTGCCAGGCAATGCACACCACTCCACTCCTGGGAGCCAGTGGGTCCCATGAAGTCATAGATTAATGGAGTCTTGGAATGGCATGGGCTGGAATGGACCTAAAGGATCATCCTGTCAGGGACAGGTAAAGGAACCTTTTCCACTAGAGCAGGTTGCTGCTAGACCCCATCTGACCTGGTCTTGGACACTTCCAGGAAGGGGCAGACTCTGTCAAGGCATCATCATGCTCACCGGAAAAAATTTCTTCTGCAATATCCCACCGATCTCTCCCCTCTCTCATTGTGAAGCCATTCCCATGCCAGGCCCTTGTGCAAAGTCCACCTCCAACCCTTTTATAGTCGTTTTATTTCCCAAAAAGTGCTCCAACTTCTGCCAGGAGAGTCCAGCCTGCTTGTTTTTCTTTGGATCAGTTTAAGATTTGTGTTACATCTGAGCCAGTTCCTCCACTGCTGCAAAGCCACGGCCTGGTTTGGAGCATCCATTGGGATCAGCCTTTGGCAGGGAAGCAGTGGGGTGCTGTGCATGAGCCCCTGGCTGAGCTATGGCGTTGTTGGGGCACAGACTCCTTTGTCCTCAGCAGTTCAGGGCAAAAAGTCTCTGTGGGTGAAGCACTTGGACATTTTCCTCCAAGTCAGGTTTTATGTCAGCTTGAAAGTCCATAAAGAACACAGTGAAATAATTTCTTCTGCCAATATCCCCAAGACTGTTGGGGAAGACAAACCATGTTCTTCCCTTCAACAGCAGCCATCCACCTCCACCCTCCCTTTTCCAAACTCTGCTCTTTTCACCCCTAGTCCTTCTTGCTTCAAAGCTCATCAGCAGGTTTTGGGGATTTCAATATAAACTTATAATTGATTTTTAAAATTAGTCTTTAGCAGTTTGTCTTCAATTTCGTAGTCAGCAGGTAGCTATACGTCTTTTCAGAGGGTGTTATTATTAAATTTTCATTGGGAAAATCAGGGAAACTTTTGATTCTGCTGAACTAACCCTTGATAGCTTCAGTGAACAAAGCTGAAAACTGAGTCATTTAGTGGTCCTGGATGGTTGGTGAACCCATAGTCATATCTGACCCCCTGGTGAAATGGTGCTTCTTGGCAAACAAGGAGAAAAGTTGGTATAGCTGGCCAGTTATTTAATTTGTGGAACCATTGATCAATGGGTTGTAGGTTTACTCCCTTCTTTGGTAAGTGTTTATCCTGCTTTTGATGGTGTGGTTCCATGGACTTGGCAAAATGAGCATAGTATGGAGCCCACCAGGAGCAAGCAATTCTTCATCAGGCAACAGCATGAGAATTGAGAAATCAAAAAGAAGTGGAAGAGAGAATATAAATTAATGAAGAGAAATCTGAAATTTATAGGCAATGAACATTAATTTCTTTGCTAAAAATATGTAGTGAAAAGTTTAGGGAGTGGGTGTGCATTGTGAGTGGAGCTATTCCCATGCAGCCCGGTGCTGGGAAAAAAGAAATTCCTGAGTCCGAATAGTAAAATTAGCGTAAGACAGTTTGAGTTATCCCGGTATCGTCAGTGACAGTGGGAAAAGGTGCTGCCTCTCTTTTTTATTCTTTGAATAAAAAAGTTTTTTTATTCACCAAACAGAATTAAAATAGTATTTTTCTGACAGCAGTTGTCACAGAGTTTTCTCTCTGCTGACAAAGCAACCCTGGTGGAGCACTGGCTTCCCAGTCCTGTCCAGCTGCTTGAGGGCTGCTCAAGTCTCACGGGGCTGGAGTGGCTGGCGGAGTCCTGGTGTCCTGGTGCCTTGCTGGGACACTGTGCCTGGCCGGTGATCCCGTGAGGTGGCCGGGACTGGGGGTGAGACAGGGACAAGGGTGAGCCCCCAGTCCCCGGGGCTGCCCCGCCTGGGTCAGCTCAGCCAGCTCAGCACGGGGCAGCAGGAGGGTCACCTGCTTGGCCAGAGACCCCCAGGGAGCAGGTGCAGACCCAGCAGACAAGCAGGCTCATCTGCCCCTGATCCCCCTGCCCTGACAGGGCCACACCTGGCTCATCCAGAGTCCTGATCACTATGGGAAGCTGGTCCCTCGGGATGTGTCCACCCCTGCCCAGCAGCTGGGCCACTCTGGGCTGGGAAGGAAAGAGCAGCAGGGTGAAATGCAGGGCCCACTCCAGCATTCCCTAGCAACCCTCCCAAACCAGCTCTCCCCAAGGAAACTGAAGGCACAAATTCACCCCGGATCCGCAGCATCGCCCTGCCAGCCCCCACTGCACATGCCACGTCCCCACCTTCATCACCCTACCTTGTTGGGGAGGGTCACAAGTCCCTGCAGATATGCACTGGTCCGGGGAGAATCCTGAATGGCTGGCAGTTTGCAAGTGCTGCTCTGATGGTCCCCAGAGCTCTGTGGCACATAAAAGCCACCGCCACGCACCAGTGGCCTCCTGTGGGATGGGGCAGAGGACACTCAGTGCCCAGCCCTGTGGCATGCAGGGCATCACCCTGCTGTGCCAGGGAGGGCACTGGCAGTGCTGCCTGCAGGGGCATGTCCCTGCCAGCTCCTGTCACCTGCTGCAGGAGCCCCAAGCAGAAAGCAAAAGCCCCTCGCACACAGGGAAAAGCCCTCCTTGCTGTGTCAGGGCTACCCTGCACCCCAGGCGCTGGGGATGTGTCCTCAGGGCCCTTACCTTTGGCTGGGTGGTGGCTCCTTGCTGGGGGGCATTGGCTGCAAATACGGGAGTGTCTCGGGGTACCTGGGGAGGGCAGGAGTCACAGGTGTGTGACAGGGGACAAAGAACCTGTTCCTGTTGGAGGCAGCACCCCAAAGCCATGGGATTGTAGCCCACGGCACCCCGCTGCCTGCAGCCCTTGGGATGAGCCCCCACAGGCCCTGGTGATGGGCAGGGCTGCAGAGGGGGCTCCCCACATCAGCCCCTCCCAAGCCGACACTGTCACCCCTGTGCCCAGCACAGCGGGTCACTGCTGGCACCCATCTCCCCCCATGGCAGCCCCGCTGCCCCCGAGGCACTGGTGCTACTCACTGGCCAGGAACCTGCACGCTGAGCATGCGGTCACACGACAGGCACGAGAAAGGCACTGGCAGCTGCCTAAGGAGGGTGAGGCAAGAGGGCTGGCTGAGCTCCTGGGCCCACAGCCCTGCAGCACACAGGCAGCAGCTCCCTGCAGCAGCCAGCTGCTGGGCAGCTCACTGCACAGGCTCACGGCCATTGCAGGCTGAACCGTGGGCTCTTGAGCCTGTTCCTGCCCATCCCCAAGGTGCTGGCTGGTGCCAGGTGAAGGGCACAGGCACCCATGCCACCATCCCAAGCAGCCCCTGCAGCGCTTTCAGCCCCTCTCTGGCACCAAAGTGCCCCCGTGTGCACAGCCAGGAGGGCAAGGCACGGCCCAGCTCTGGGGCACTGCGTGTCACAGCCCTGCCTGGGAGGAGCAGTTGCCATCGCTGTCCCCAAAGCCATCAGAATGTCCATGGCACTCACTTCTTCAGCCCAGCGGCGCTTTCTCGCAACAGTCGACTCTCAAGCTCCTCCAGGTTCCTGATCCAGGAGTCCTCCAGGTGTTTACGGAAAGTTCTCAGCTCCAGGCGATCCAGCTGTGAACAGGTGCAGAGCCTCAGCCAGCTGCTCCAGGATGTGACATGGAGCTCTCCAGGGAAAAGCCTGGACGGGGATCCTCAGAGGGATGCTGCCTCAGGCTGCCAAGTCCCAAAAATGCCAGTTCCTTGTGGTGGGGACAAGGTACCCTTCACCTTCTCATCCATCGCATCGCTGAACTGTTGCTGCATCTTATTCCAGTGCTGCTCCTGTCCTGAAATCTGGCTCTGCAAGTCCTCCATCCTCTCATCCAGCTCCTCCATGTTCTCTTCCAACTGGCTGCGATTGACTTTGCTGTCCAAGGCAGCTTTGTCCGCCTTCTAGCAGAGGGGAAGGGCAGGAGAGCGGTGGGGACAGGGATGAGGAACGGCAGGCAGGGCCAGCGTGTGAGGGGCAGAGGGAGGAGTGCTTCCTGCAGGCCATCATGCCCCTCTCAGGCTGCTGTGGCCCCATTTGCCCCATCACCCTGGTGAGCTTGGTGCCACCATGTGAAGGGTGAGGGACCCCTGAGCTCAGGAAATTGTCCCTCCCCAGACCAGTTCAGCCACCCAGCCCCCAAGGGACAAGGGGCATTTGTCACCCTGCCCGGGAGGCTGGCCTGGCACAGAGGCCCCCAAGGGACTCTACCATGTCCATTGCAGCCATCATGTCCTTCTGTTCTGCTTTCTCCTTCTGCAGCTTCTCCAGAGACTGCATCAGCACCTTTCAGCACAGAAAGGAACACACATGATGACACCAGAGCAAGGTTGGGGCACACCCCAGGAGCTGGTAGCACACCCTTCTCCCCCTACGCAAAAAACTTTGGGGAAATGCACTTGGAACAAGCACACGGCTGTAAGAAGGGCAGTAGGAGATTCCTTGGATCCCTCGGCTGGATTCATCTTGGGGGATGGTTTGACACCAAACGGGATGGGTTCCAGCCACACACCTCCATGTCTCTTTGCTTGTGTTGAGAGTCCTTTTGGAGGCTCTTTGAGGCAAAGCTGAGCTTTTCATAGTCTCTTTGAATGTCCGAAAACTTGGCTTCCATAGCCTGTCTCAGCTGCTGATCCTGCCCCAGGGATGAAAGAACATAAGGGGGAGGGTTAGACCAAAGAGGACCTGGCTGCTCCACAGGGGCAGACCCACATTACTCAGCCATTGGCCATGAGCCCACCATGTCAAGAGGACATTTGCATCAAGGCTTTAATTTCCCTCCATGCTGCTGGCGGATCCAGGCCAATTTGGGCAGTTTGGGTCTCCCATAGGATTACAGCAAAGCACAAGACAGCATGAGGATGTGGCATGGACCTCCAACAGGACTGAGCCAGGAGTGTCAGGAGTGCTCCCCCAGGACCTCACCTGCTCGCTCAGCTGGTCAGCAGTCTCATTCACCAGCTCCTCCAGCATGGCATCCTTCTTCTCCTGATACTCTCCCATCTTCTTCAGCTGTAACTTTGTCTCCTGCCGCAAAGCCCTGGCCAGAGAGATGGGGGCAAGGGCAGGGTTACCCCTGCAGGGCTGCTGGGCATCCCATGCCCACAAACCAGGATGCTGCCAGACCCCCTGGGCTCCCTTGCAGCCCTGTAGAAGTCCATCCGAAAATCCTTCATTTTTTGCCTCACAATTGTCATGAGAAAAGACTACCGAAGGGTTAAAATTGCTCAGCCCGTTGGGAAAGAAAGTCTCCTGCTTATCTAGTGTGTTCACAATTGATGTTTGCAGAACTCGAAGGGGGCATGCTGCCCTTTTCTGGACAATTGAACTGGACTTTCTTCCAAACTCCTGAGCTGGCTGGACGGAGCTCTGGGGTGGTTCCCCTCCGCTCCATAAGAAGACCCCTCTTGCCTGTCTCCAACCACCGTGACGGACCAACAGAGATGCGAATCCCCTCATCAAGGAACCAAGAACCCCTCTGGCACCCTATTGACACCCCCATGGCACCCCCATGGCACCCCCCTGGCAACCTCCTTCCAGAGACTGGGACTGTACTCTCTCCCAGCTCAGGGAGGGGGAAAACTTAACGTACATGTGAGCATTCGGCCATGAACACAATGGACTTCTCCCCTCCATGGAAACCTAATTCCAGTTACCTTCCCCCAACCAAGAACAGTATATATATTGGGGTTCGGCCCGACTGTCCTTTGAGATCTCCCCAAGACGTGTACCAGCGAGTTTCGGCGGCGGGACCCCGAAGACATCACGTTTTGGTAGCTATACCCCATTCCCTGACCTCTTTCCTCCCTTTTTCCTTGTCTTACCCTTCTCTTCCCCGGATCCCTTAACCAAACGCATATTTAGCTGTGGTTATAATCAATAAATTGCACCTTGTTGATTTGTTACTGCAAAACCCCTGTGCCTTGTGTTGGTTATTTTTGCACCCAAAAATCATTCTTCACCCGTTTATTTCGGATGGACCTTCACAAGCCCCCCAATGTATGAAACCCACTCCTGTCCCCTTACTCAATTTGCTGAGACATCTCCTTCCTGTTCTCTTCTTTCCACATGGCTAAATCCTCTTTCAGCTTTTTAACCTCTGCCTCCAGCTTCTTCATCTGGAAAGGCCAGTGACGGTAGAGTCAGGGCACAGACATCATGTTGTCCCAGCGTGGGGGCCCTTCAGCTGCATGGACAGCCCCAGAGTCCTCCACCCGGATCTGAGAGCCTGATCCCAAAACCCGCTCTTGCAGTCACATTGAAGTTCCCCATGAGAGCCCAAAGATTATACAACCCAACAACTCACTAAAGCAAGGGAGTCCTTAAGCTTCTTTATGTCGTCTTCCATGATGATCTGTGCTGTCTTTAGCCTTTCAACCTCTTCACGGAGGTCCTTGATGAGAGCCATGTCCTAGGAGAGAGCAGTGGTGGCAGTGAGCCTCTGGCAGGGTCAGTGGGGACCCACAAGCCCTTGGCCCCTGCTGTGGTTTGTGGAGCACCGGGCACAGGGCAGGGCCGGGCTCAGCCAGGCTGGCAGGGCTCTGCAGGCAGCACGGTCCCTGCATCGAGCAGGGCCAAGGGTGCTGAGCCTCCAGCCAGCAGAGCAGAGGGCACGGGCTGCGCTCTCAGACCCAGAACTCGCTCCCAGCAGCAATTCACCTCGTCCCGTGACATCAGGACCTTCTTCATTTCCTCTGTCACATAACGCTGACTAGCCTTTATCATTTCAATCTCCTCGAGATGCTGGGAACTCTCAGTGGTCTAGGAGAAAGATGTGTCAGACAGAAGTGTCTGGTGAGGGTGTTTAGGAAACGTGACCTTAGAACCACAGTGGTCTGCACACACCTGGGCCTCCTGGAACTTCTTAAAGTCTTCTGACATGCGGGAAGCTTCTGCCTTTATGGCACCAATCTCCTCACGAATAAGCTGTGAAACAGTCCCAGAAGCAGGGATGTCAGAGGTGATGGCCAGGGCAGCAACACCCCAAAGAGCCCCACCCTGGCACGGGCAGCCCTTGGCACAGCCAGGTGAGCAGGGAGAGTCCCGGTGCCACCTGCCCCAGCGGGGCTCAGTGCCAGAGCACTGAAGCCCCTCCAGAGAGCAAAGAGCCCCTGCCAGTGGCTCTGCCAGGGCAGTGAGGGCAGAGCCAAGCACTGCTGTCTGAGGAAGTGGGGAGGGGCTGTGTGCTGGGGGAGTGCCCGGGGGCTGGCGAGAGCCTCTACCTTGGACATGTGCTTCTTGAACTCGTCATTGTCTTTCTTCATCTTTTTCATGTTAGCGGCCACATCAGCAAGTGAGGGGCCACTGAGCTGGCCTGGCCACGGCTCCTCACTGCTCAGGTACTGCACGTCCAGGTGCTCCAGCACGGCCTGCAGCAGTTTTCTCATGGCTGCAAAATGGACGGCGCCATTGTTGGGCATCCCGATGGCGAGATCCAGCATCTGGGAGAGGCTGAGTGTGTCCAGGGATGCTGCCATGTCTGCACACTCTCTGTCCCCGATTTGTCACAAGCCTCCTGCCAAATTGGGTCTGTCAGGGATGAGCAAAATGGATGACAAAAGGGATGAACAAAAGGGTTGATGGAAGCAATGAACAAATTCGATATTTAAAAGGACGAGTAGCCAGCAGGCTCCTTCCTCATCCCTTGCAGGACTGGAGACTGCCCTGCTGATGCCCCTCCTCAACACAACTCCCATTGCCAGGCAACACTTCCTAATCCACACCTGAGAACCAGTGGGTCCCAGACTCATGAAGTCATAGATAAATGGAGTCTTGGAATTATGTGGTTTAGAATGGATGACTGTTGATTCCTTTGTTTGCTAACAACAGACAACTAAGTCAAAAGTTTTGTGTGTGTGTGTGGCTGGAACTATCCCCTGCACACGCCCTGACCAGAATAAAATAATGCCTAACTCGCTAATACTAAAATGACAGTGCCTGAGGATTTCATTTATCCTAGTTTTGGTGACAGTTTCTAATGACCCAGATGGAACTTTCCTCCTTCTTTTGCTCCATGGATTCACAGGATCAAGAGGACTCCAGTGCCCTCCAGAGATTTTTCAGGGAGATCCTCTGATGCTCCCATCCAGTGAGCCCATGGCAAAGAGCCCTGGGATTTTAGTCAGGGAGTTTCAGACACACTGCTATCTCCAGGTGGAGGAATTGTGGAAATGGCAAAAGTGGGGGAAGAGGCTCAGAGAGGGCAATGTCAGCAGGGAATGCTGGATCAATCTTTCCCTCCTGCACATCCCTGGTGGGAGGAGGTGGAAAACACTGTCACTGTCTTGGTGTGGATCAATGGAATTCCAGGGAAATCAAAAGCAGTGAAACCAGTAAGGATTCAGTTGGAGCCTGACGGAGGACTGGTTAGGCAGAAAAAATATTTGTTGAAGTTAGAAGCTAGAAGAGGGTTAGAAGAATGATTTGCTAAAGTTTGCAAGAGGGATCACTAAGGGAATGTGAGTCACAATATAGGACTCCTCTCCTGCTGGTAAAGGAAGCACATACTAAGGAACACAGGCCAGTACAAGATGTCAGCTGTCAATGAAATAGCGTGAGACTCAGACCCAGCAAGTCCTTGATTTATCCTAATCAAGGAATCTGATGAGTGAGTCCTGATGAGCCCACTGTTGTGGATGTTAAGGATCCTTTTGTCTGCATTGCCCTTGAAACTGAAAGTCAGCTCTTGCTTCTTGAATGGAAAGTTCCTTGATAGGCCATGAAACCCAATTGAAGCGCAATGTTCTTCATCCAGGGTCCAACAATCACCCCACAATGTTTGAGAAATGTCTGGATTGGAGACAAGTTAGGAGGAAACATCCCCTCTAAAGAAAACAGGTTTGGGCACTCCCTGCCTCCCACAGCAAGGAATTTTTTGGAGGAAAGTGAAAAAAGCTGTTTATTTAACACACAGAGTGCAGGCAGGCATGGGAAAAAGAACGAATAATGTTAGATCTTCAAACCTTCTGCAGACAAAGCTGGAGGATTCAGAGCTCTTTCTGTCGGTGTGGCTCGGCTCCACCAGCCCAGGGCCGGGATGGGCATCCCAGGGCCTCCCCTGCGGCCGTGGCACAGGGCCCTCGGAGATGTTCTGCTGTTTTGGGCCGGGACAAAGCCAAACAGTTCCAGGAGAAGGTGCCACAGTGCTGGAAAACCTTCTTGCATTATCAAAGAACAAGAAGCCAGCGAAAAGCCAAGATGTCCTCCGTCTGTCTGTGCTGCACAACACAGCTGAGCGAGCCTGGGGAGGATGGGTGAACACCACACCAAAAGAATTCCACACCGGCTTTCCACCCCTCTCTCAGACCTGGCTTAAATTTACAGGACCCATGCCTGGGCATAAAGCACACAACAGGGGACACAGTCTCATACAGTCACCCCAAGACAAGAACCAATTGGCAAAAGATTTGGAGTTATGGTGTTGCAGTTCAAATTTATTTTACTGATTCCTTGTTACATGGTTTGTCCTTTTTTACGCCCATGTTCTCCCCGAGCTGGTTTACCCCTGGGTTTTACCCTCCCTCAAAGCTGTCCCTCATGCCATTCCCCACCCCTTGTTCCAGCTCTTTCCCTGCCTGTCAAGGTAACCCATTCCTTGATTCCTGAACCTTCTCTGCCACTCAGCCCTCGGGCCAATCCCAGTCTGCAACACCCCTTTGGAATTCCCCTACTCCTCCAAGCCCCATTGGCCCCTGTGGCCCATCCTCCCCACCCTCCCGCCCCAATTGGCCCCAGACTCTTGGTGGAATCCCCTCGCTCCTCCCCTGAGGATTCCCTGTTGGTTAGCTGTTTGTATCCCCCTCCTGATCTGTATCTGTAGAAAAACCCTTACTCAGGACTGCCCAGTGCTCTTTGCTTCAGCTCTTTTCGCCTGGAATAAACTGTTCCTTATGGAACATCAAGACAGAAAGTTCTGCTGTCTTCTCTGCCTGGTCCCTGTTGTGCCTTGTATCTGGCACCTTAGAGCAAGGGGCTGTAAAGGATCTGCCTCTTGTAAATCCCCACACTGGGGCAGCTCCCCAGTCCTGGAGAGGCTCTGGAGTTCAAAGAGCTGGCCAGGGCTGCAGCAGCCAATTCAGTATGGGAAAAGGGGAATGAGGATATGGCTTTGCTAGAGTATGTAGGTGATCTTTTACTTGATACAGGAACTCAAGCAGGATGCATGGAAATAATTCTAAGCTTACTGACATTTTTGGGGCAAGCCAGTTACAGAGGGTGTCCAAGAAGAGGGCCCAGAGTGCAAAAGAGCATGTTACCTATCTAAGGTTCACCATTTCCCAGGGACAGCCAAACCCTGGAACCAAAAGGACAGAGCCAAACTCCAGAGCCAAGGTCTGTTTGCAAGTCAAGAACATTTCTAGGAATGGGTGGTCTGGGCTCTGATTCCTAATTCTGGCCTATGGGTAAGACCTTTCTATGAAGCCCTGAGAATTGCCCAAGGAGGTGCTACACCAAGGAGGTGCTAGAGTGGACTCCAGAATGGCAGAGGCTTTCAGAGAGCCCAGGAGAGCTCTAATGTCAGCCCTGCAGGGGCATTGCCAGACTTGACCAAGCCTCTTGAGCAGTTTGTTCAGGAACACTGACGTGTTGCGCTACGGGTGTTAGCTCAGAGGTTATGGACATGGAAAAGGGCCATAGGATATTTTTCCAAACAAGTGGGCAGTGTCAGTTAAGGGATGTCCCTTACCTGCCTTTGACTTGCAGCAGCAACTGCCTTGTAATACAAAAGTCCAGAATGGACCATGGGCCAAAAGATGACTGTTGATGTTCCACCCTTGGTCCTCTCAGCTCTAGGACAAAAAGGAGGCCACTGGTTACCCCCAGGTCGAATGCTTAAGCATCAAGTTGTCCTGTGGGACCAGGATGATGTGGAACTGCAGACACCTCTGCCTTGCAGCCAGCCACGTTCCTGGGATCTGTACCAGAAAGAAGCCTCACAACATGACTGTGTTCATCAGCTTCACTGCAGCAGAGGAGATCCTCTGGGAGAAGATCCGGACTGGGAATTGTCCACAGGTGGGAGCAATTTGGTGAGCAAAGGAGAGCAGAAGTTTGGGTGTGCAGTAGGGCCCAATCCAAGCCATCCCATTACCTCTTACCACCTGTGCACACAAGGCTGAGCTGCTCCGTCTATGGCAGCCTGGAATTGTCACAGGGAAGAAGGGGAGCATATGGGCTAATTCTAAGTGTGCATTTGGAGCAGTTCATGCCCCTGGAGCTCTCTGGAACCAAGGAGGGCTCCTTTCAGCACAAGGATCTCCTGTCAAAGGTGGAGACATTATCAGACACCTACTAGAAAGTGTTCAGGTACCAGCCAAAGTGGCTGTCGTGCATTGCACAGCTCTTCCATTTGGAAATACATCAATTAGTGTGGGAAACGGACTGGCAGATAAAGCTGCTCAAGGGGTGGCAGAGTACAGCATCCTAATAGTTGCTGCACCAAAATGTGTGACCTTTCAAATGTAACCCAGAATAACAAGCCCAAGATAAAATGCTGGCAAAATCAAATGGCCCTAGATTTCAAATATGATAAGTTTAGCCAAAAAGTTTTATTAAGTAGTTTACTAGCAATTATTTCATTTTAGTGTCTTAAGTCTTTCTGAACATTCAATGAGAAGTAGACAATGATAAGTAAACATTCAATGGTAAGTTGAAGTAATCCTCAAAGAAATAGATAAGATCACTTTTAAAAGGGGGATTGTTAGAAATCATATAACTTTCTAATTGGCTCTTCCAATTATTTGTTTTGATTAAGTCTGTTAATAATAGATTTACTTAATTAGAAGCAGTGTAGTCTTTCCTTGGAGCATGCAGCATGGTTTTCCATAAACTATTAGTGGAACACCATTTGGAAAAATCCCTGAACTTTTAAGTTTTGCTAAACAACCTTGACAGTTTGAGTTATCTCAATGTTTTCACTGACAGTGGGAACAGGCTCTGCCTCTCTTTCAGAAGGTTTTTATTCATCTAATGGAAGAAAAAAGGGACGAGGTACCCCTCACATTCTCCTCCACAAGGCCGAGCTGCTGCTGCGTATTGTTCCAGTGCTGCTCCTGGCCTGAAATCTGGCTCTGCAACTCCTGCATCCTCTCGTCCAGACGCTCCATATTTACATCAAACTGGCTGTGATTGACTTTGCCAGCAGGACGTTTGCATCAAGGCTTTAATTTCTGTCCATGCTGTTGACTGATCCAGGCCACTTTGGGGCAGTTTGGGTCTACCCCAAGGGATGTCCTCAGTCTCCCATGCTGCCTGCTGCCTACCTGGCCCCAGTTCCTCATCATCTTCTCAAACTTGCCCACAGCCATCTGCCGAGACTCCAGGGATTCCATCTGCTCCTCGAGTTTCTCGCAGCGCTTGAGGAGCTCCCCCAAATGCTCGTTGAGGTCGAAGGTGCAGTTGGAGCACTCTGCCTTTACCCTCTCCGCCTCCTCCTGCACACTCTCCACCATCTCCTCTATCTCAGCCAGCTGCAGGAAGGGCAGAGAGAATTGGCTCCAGAGATGGGATGAATGGAACCATGAGTCCTGCGTGCTGTGGGCCTCAGTGGCCCCAGCCAGTTGGGGAAAATGGCTGGGAACCCCACCAGGACTACTGCACCAAGCCAGGAGTGGTGGGAGTGCTTCCCCAGGACCTCATCTGCTCGTTCACCTTGTTGGCTGTCTCAGCCACCAGCTGCTCCAGCATGGCCTTCCTCATCTCCTGCTCCTCTTCCATCTTCTGCAGCTCACGCCTTGTCTCCTCCAGCAAAGCCCTGGCCAGAGAGATGGGGGCAAGGGCAGGGTTACCCCTGCAGGGCTGCTGGGCATCCCATGCCCACAAACCAGGATGCTGCCAGACCCCCTGGGCTCCCTTGCAGCCCCCCGGGGTATGAAACCCCCTCCTGTCCCCTTACGCGAGTTGCTGAGAGATTTCGTTGCTGCTCTCTTCTCTCCACCTGGCTGCATCCTCCCGCAGCTTGTTAAGGTCCTCTCCCATCTGCTTAATCTGGGAAGGTCAGTGACGGTAGAGTCAGGGCACAGACATCATGTTGTCTCAGCATGGGGGCCCTTCAGATACACAGAAAGCCCCAGGGCCCCCAACTCTGACCCCAAACCCTGCTCTTTGAGTCACATTGAAGTTCCCCATGAGAGCCCAAAGCTGATGTCACCCCATAGCTTACTGCGGCAGCCAGCTCCTTAATCTTCTGTGCCATGTGCATCTGTGTTGTCTTTATCCTGTCAATCTCCTCAGTGAGATTCTTGGAAAGAGATGTGAGCCAGGAGGGAGAGGTGGTGTCAGTCAGCCCCTGGGATGGGTCTGTGGGCACCAGCAGGACATTGAGCTCTGCCATGGTGTGCTCAGCATGGGGGGACAGCTCAGGGACCAGCGCAGCCAGCCTGGCAGGGCTCCTTCCTTGTCCAACAAAGGACTGGACCCTGCTCTGCTCCTGCCCCTTTTCATCACAACTCCCCTTGCCAGGCAGCACACGTCATCCCTGCCAGACATTGGGTCACAGACTCATGGAGTCAAGGAATGGCTTGGGCTGGAAGGGACCTCAGAGATCCTCTCATTCCAATCCCCTGCCATAGGCAGGAACACCTTCCACTAGACCAGGTTGCTCCAAGTCCCATCCAGCCTGGCCCCGGACACTTCCAGGAATGGGCTGACACAATTTCTTTGGGCAACCTGTGCCAAGGCATCACAACCCTCTCAGGAAGATTTTCTTCCCAATACCCAGTCTAACCCTGCTGTCTCACAGTGGGAAGCCATTGCCTCTTGTCCTGTCATTCAAGGCCCCTGTGCCAAGTCCCTCTCCAGCCCATTTGGAGCCCTTTCATGACTGAAAGGTGCTTGAAAGTCTCGCAGGACAGGAGACGCCTCACTACTTTTCTTTTAATCCGTTTAAGACTTGAGTTAGAGCTAAACCACTTGTCCAGCTGCTGTGTCAGAGTCCTGTTCTGTGGCATTTCATGTTCTCAGTTTCTTCTTGCATTGTGGAGCGGGCAGCAAGCCTGGCTTTGCTGTGCAGTGAACTGTCAGTGTGAGTCACCACGGGCAGGGCCCTGCAACAACCACAAAGGCCCCGATGAAGGCCAAGGGTACCTTTGTGTTTGTTTCCTCACCAAGAGAGGGATCCCCCAAGCAGCTCCTGGGCAGAGGCTGCAGGTGGGGCCAGCAGCCCCACAAGAGCTCAGTCCCTGGGAGAGAATCACCAACCTGCTGCTTTCCCCGGGGTTTGAGACATGGCTACTTGGTGGTTTGGCACAGCAAACCCAAGGCCTGGTTTGGAGCATCCATTGGGATCAGCCTTTGCCAGGGAAGCAGTGGGGTGCTGTGCATGAGCCCCTGGCTGAGCTATGGGGTTGTTGGGGCACAGACTCCTTTGTCCTCAGCAGTTCAGGGCAAAAAGTCTCTGTGGGTGAAGCCCTTGGACATTTTCCTCCAAGTCAGGTTTTATGTCAGCTCGACAGTCCATAAAGAGGACAATGAAATATTTTCTCCTGCCAATATCCCCAAGACTTTTGGGGAAGACAAACCAAGTTCTTCCCTTCAACAGCAGCCATCCACCCCCACCTGCCCCTTTCCAAAGCCTGCTCTGTTCACCCCTAATCCTTCCTGCTTCAAAGCTTTTACTGCAGCAACGTTTGGGTGAGGGGATACAGAGCTGACTTATGAGCCAGAGGAGGAAATAAACCATTGAGGACTCTCAAATCTGCTTTCAAGCATTGGGAAACCAGACAACATGGATAGGGAATATATTTCCTGCACCCTCACGTTGTCAGCCACCTTCTGCTGTTTCTTTGTCAGACATGTGAATATGGGAGACTCCAGCAAATCCTCTCTGGAACATCTTCTTAGCTTTAATATCTCTAATCATTATTGCCTTGGTTCGTTTTTTTTTTTCACCTTTCAAGGTCTTTTCTTATCCCTATTTTCTTGAGTTTTTTATTGCATACAGTATGAGAAAGAAAACCAGCATCAAAGGCAGCTGTCTGCAGTACTGACCCATCAAGTTACTTTCCAGTGACATGAAAAGGCGTGTAATAAGAAGCACATCTAGGGAAAAGTATAGCAAAGTAAGTTCCTTTCAATGCTATTCTCTTTATTGTCCAAATATGTATTGCAAGAGACAAAGAGAGATGAAATAAGAACAGTGAAGAATTACAAGAACAATGAATGAGCAATGAATTACGAACATGAAATAAGAACAGTGAATAAAGAACAATGAAATAAGAATAGGAAGTTAGAACAAGAAACTATTTAGAACATTAATACAGAACATGAATGAAGTATGAAGAACATTAATTAAACTGTCTTGTCTGACTTCTTGAATTTTTTCATTGGAGGCTCCATTCCAGCTGGAGACCTTGGCTGTGTTCTGTATGGGTGAAAGAAGAACATGATGAAGTTAATTCAAAACAGTTCCTCTCCCCACTTGTTTTCCTGTGAAATTTGCTTTATGTGTTTTCTTTCCTCTCCATATGCTCATGTGAAAGCATCTCTCAGCTGCTGCCCATGGAAGAACTTGGTGCCATGGAGAAGTTCCTGCTGCCAGGGCAGAAGAGCAGCTGCTGTGTGAGTGCAAAAGCATCCAGGAGGGTCCATCTCTCTCCACTCTCCTGTGCCCAATGAACTCCCAGAGCTATGGATGGATTTTGGAGACCCTGCATTGCTGCCTCAGGACTTTGGATTTGTGCTGTTATTGTCCTGCAGTTGTTATTTCCTTGCTTACATAATCTGGGGTTTTTGGGTGACCTCTGGGATGGATCAGCTACAGAGGCAACACTCCCTGCCCCAAAGGACAAGTGGTGGCCAGAGTGGTGGCTTTGCCACTCAGACATTTCCCCAGGGCTTCTCTTGGTCACTTTTGGTGGGTGCAATTAAATCCATACTTACAAATTAATAATTGGGATGGCATATTTCCCAGTGGGAGTAAGCATTGCTCCCTTTGTGTTGGGGTCCTTCACCTCCACCATAAAACTCATGGGAATTCCTGAGCTCCTTTTAAGCCTGGGAACAGGGCTGGTAGATGATGATGGAACAGGACCCAAGGGTGGCTTCAGGTCACTGCAAGGTTTTGGGGGTAAAAAAAGAGGAAGGTAGGAATGTGTGTCCCTTGTCAGAACAGATCCCTTGTCAGAGATAAATGTGATTATTCCATGTTCTTCCAAGACCAGCTCTGACCTTGCCAACACTTACTTGAGGGGCTCATAGTAACGGCAGGACTGGATCATCATGGCTTTGATCTTGTCCTCCTCTGCAGCATTGGCCTCAGCCAGATTTGGGGTCTGTGTGACAGGGGAGGGTTGGACACACACGTGAAGAACACGTTTGAGCCTCCACAGCCAAACAGCCTACACGCAGCCTAGGAGAGATCAGCCTCTGGAGGTTTTGCTTTCACAGATACTCCTTCACAAAAGCCAGTTCAGAGATTTAATAAATGGGTGTTCCATTGGCACAGTGTTTTTCTGTGCAGGAACATGATCCAGATCCACCTCTCTGGAATCATTTCCATCAACATTTACAGAGAAATTTACAGACACTTCACCAATGTGTTTGAACCCAAATGGTTTACAAAACACAACCAAACCCCACCAAAACATGCCTGGGAATAGACCCAGATTCAAATATGGCACTTTTTACAAAAAGTAATGATGATACCAAAATCATTTACACTGTCTGCAATCAAACAAAGGAGATTGTGTTATCCACTGTCCCCAGACCCCAATTTGTGAACAAGTGCAGCAATCAAAGAATAGACCTATAGCTCTCATGGCCAAAAATTCAAAACTCAAGTCTCACAAGTGTTCTTGTTCCAGAAATGTTTGTTTTGGCTGCTGCAAGCCTCCCTGAAATGTCCATAACTTACAGCCAGTTCAGTTCTTCTGTACACATTTGTACAACACAAACTGTTAGTTTCCAGTGCAAAACTGATGATAAAAATGGGAAACAGGTGCTGAAGTGCTGCTGCTTTGGCTCTTGAAAAGAAATAATGCTGCAAGATTATTTTGGGGCTGATAAGGTGCTCTCCTTTTCTCTTCCCAACCTGGGAACTTCTCTTTCTGGGATAGCATCACAACATACATGCATTTTAAACTTACAATAAACACCTTAAGTTACTACAAATACAGTTTTGATCACATTACCACAATTATCCAGCTGTAGGTCACAGTATAAGATTATAAATCCTAAGCAAATTATTTTTTGTCAAGTATTTGACAAACAATATCTCTATACCTTAATGAGCTGGGCCAGAGTAAGAGGGGCAGAAGAGTCAGAAATCTGTTCACAAAATAATTAAACTATGTTCAGGTTCAATCTCCAGAAAATTAATGCAAGGCTGCACTGTTTAGCATGGAGTGCAGTGTGTAGGAAGAAGTGTGAGGCTGGGGTTTTTACGTACTGCCTTGGATGTTCCCCTCACTGGCTCCTTTTGGTTCCTGGCAGAAGAAACAGAGGTGATCAGAACTTAAAGTGAAGCATTTGGACCCAGCATCAAGCAGTGAAAACCAACAAGAACACCTGAACCTCAAACCATTATGTTCTCATAGTTGAGTGAATGTGGGAGTTTATTTGTCTTCATAAACTCTTCTCTCTTGGCACCTCCAGTGCAACTAAAGCCCCCAAAATCTCATTTCTGTTGCCACCAGTTACACAGGAGTGTAGTTTCTTAGCCAGAACAGTGACAGTGTCAATGCTCAGGAGTGCAGGTTCCTTTTAGTGAAAAATGATCCCTCCTGTGCCAAAGCAATACCAGAACTGCCAGCAGCTCCATCTCCAGATTGGTGTTTCTCTGTGGGAGCCCTGCTCACATCTCTGCCATCCTTAAGGGCCAAAGTGCCCAGTGTGTTACAGATGCTACAGTGCCTACAAATGCTGGTAGAAAGGTCACCTGGAAGCCTTTCCTAAGGGTTGGTGCAATTTAGGAGCTCTGTAGGGGGAAAAAAAAGAGTCTTAATTGGCAGAATTTCCTTTCGGGTGATCTTGAAAATGCAACAATATTTTGGGAGCTGTTTATTACACTTGCAGACTTGCTGGGATTCCACACACTCAGTGATGTGTGTCTGATTCAGGTGCTGAGGAATCAGACACACAACCCCTGTGAGAGCAGATCCTCATCCCTCCCACTCATCAGCCTCTCTGCCAGCTATTTCTGCCGTGTTTCCAGCTGCAGGGACAGAAAGCTCCTCTGCCTGGGAGCTGCCATCCCTGCAGCTGCACAGGCACTGCCCTCTCACTCAGGAGCCGATGGGATCTGAGCACTGCCAGCATCCACCCTCCCCCTGCAGGCAGCACCACACCAGGGGAGAGCCGTGCAGCCCAAAGGGAGGATGATGTGACAGGCCAGCATGAACCATCCATATTTGCATTAACCCCAAAGCAAAGCCAACACTGAGGCATCCAGAATTCTTCATCTCTCCTCTACAGACATTGTGTAAAAGCCCCAAATTTGGGGTGCAAGATACCTGCCAGATATCCCACAGTCCCCAAACCCACCTTCCCCAGTGCAAGAAATATTTGAGTACTGACAACCAGACTCTTCTCTGATGGGAGCACATTAAAAGTTTATTTCTAATAATATGTAATTGTTACAGTGTGTAGCTGTCATTACTACAAAGCCACTAAAAGCAAACACATAAAATCTGAACTCTCCTCATGCAGAGGAAACAGGATCTGTGACTTGGCTCTCAGCCCAATCATCCCAAGAACAAAACCAAGAATCACCATAGGATTTACCAGTGTTGGAGTCTGAACCCCACATCCCCACAAACCTAACAGTGGGAGTCTGCTTTGGAGCAGATAAATTTAAATCTACCCCATGAAAAAGGAAATTAACAGTAGCTTTGACCAGATGCAGTCCAAGTGCCTCTGCAAACCCATATCCAGAAAAGAAAAGAAGTTCACACCCTGACATCCCTCCCAGGGAATCCAGAGCTTCATGGATACTCACGTGGCTCGAGCTGGGACCCTCTTCACAATCACTGAGATGTTCTTTGGGATCTGTGCATCATCAGAGTATTCTGAGAACAGCACAAATGCAGAACAAGTGTGAGTCAGTTGGGAGGAATGGATATGGACATGGAATTAGATGGCACATCACAGAATCCCTTCAGAGCTGTAAAAGCCAGTTTTATAAGCACCACTGTGCTTTCCCAGCCTGGCTTTTGTCCCCAGGGCAGAGCAGGGCTCCCACAGCCTGAGGCACTGCTGATCTGTGCCACTGCCCCTGGGTGTGGCGGTGTTTGAGGGTCCCCAGGGTGAGGGAACAGATGGGAATCTTGACTCCATGCTTCAGAAGGGTGATTTATTATTGTATGATCTATATTATATTAAAATAAAATTATATACTAAAACTATACTAAAGAATAGAAAGTATTTCACCAGAAGGCTAGAAAAGGAATGAATAATAAAATCTTGTGACTGACCAGAGTCCCAGCACAGCTGGACCTGTGATTGGCCATCAAGCAGAAACAATTCACATGGAACCAATCAATGATGCACCTGTTGGTAAGCAACCTCCAAACCACATTCCAAGCAATCAGATAATCAGTGTTTACATTTCATTTCTGAGGCCCCTCAGCTTCTCAGGAGAACAATCCTAGCCGAAAGGATTTTCATAGAATATGTCAGTGACACCTGGGTGGCCCCGGGCCCCACTCACCCTCACTGGTCTCAGCTTTGAGGATCTGCAGGTCACAGTTGGCCACCTTGAGCCTCTCTCGGGCCATGATCTGGCGCTTGAGGTCAGCCAGGGAGATGCTGTGGCCATGAAACGTGACCACATCGTAGCCCAGCTTGGAGGAGAACTTGTAGTGCACGCCCGACATGGCCCCGCGCCCGCCCCGGCTCAGCACCCGCTGCTCCCAGCCTGCGCTGCCCAGGGTGGCCCGGGCACCTCTGCTGGGCACTGCCAGGGCAGCCAGCACACACCCACAGAGCTGGGCACCACCCAGAGCATTGTGACCTCGTGGCGTGGTGCTGAGGGGCCACGGAACGCCAGAGCTCTGCTCAAAGGACGCTCATTGTCCTCAGCACACACAGAGCACCAGGGTGGGGGCACTGAGGAAGGCTCCACATCTTCCTCTGTCACCCTGTCCTTCTGAAGTTCTGCTAAGCCTTCTGATGTTTACATTTTTGTAATGGTATTTTGTGATGGTGTTTGAGGGTCCCCAGGATGAGGGAAGAGATGGGAATCTTGCCCCCATGTTTCAGAAAGCTGATTTATTATTTTATGATCTATATTATATTGAAAGAAAATTATATACTAAAACTATACTAAAGAAAGAGAAAGGACATATCAGAAAGCTAGAAAAGAATGAATAATAAAATCCTGTGACTGGACCATGATTGGTCATCAAGTAAAAACAATCCACGTGAGACCAATCAAAGATACACCTGTTGGGAAACCATCTCCAGACCACATTCCACAGCCATCAGATAATTATTGTTTACATTTATTTTCTGAGGTGTCTCAGCTTCTCAGGAGAAAAATCCTAGCAAAAGGATTTTCATAAAATATGTCAGTGACAGTGTTTCTCACACACATTTCATGTAAATAATGATTGTTTTACATTCCTTTCTGGAGGAGGAGAGAATTGACAAACTGTTAGTTTAACTAGTGTGGTTGGAGAGGTGGCAATTTCATCCTCCAATCCATGGTCACTTTTAGAATTCTATAAATATCAAAATCCAGAAATAAACGCACCTTTTTTGCCTTGGACGTCTCAATGTGTATCGTTCATTTTCTGTTTTACTGTGACATTCCTCAAAGGTTCTGTCTGATGAAGGCTGGACGTCTTCATCACTGTGCCCTTTTCACCTCTCTCCTCCAGGCATGTACAGCCTCTTGTTGGCTCTTTCAGTGATTTTCTCACTGGTTTCAGCAAGCTTTGTTCTTCATTTCTGCAAGTTCTGCTCCTTATTTCTTGCCAAGTTTCATCCTGGGTCTCTGGCTTGTGACTGAAATTTGGTTGCTCCTGTATTGGTTACCAGGTATTTAATGCTTTCCTAAGTATGCTTTGTGCTAAAGTTTGGTAGCTCTTGTATTGGTTACCAGGGATTTAATGCTTTCCCCAGTATGCCTAGGCACAGTGCTTTTAACCCTTTCGGTGCCAAGACCCTGCACAGGGTCAGGGAGCTGCTGGAGACACAAGAGTGTCTTACCCACCTTGAAAAGAAAAATAAAAATTGGGGATATCAGGGATATCTGCACAGCCTCTGTGACAGCTCTGGGATAAGGCTGCATGGACAGGTTTCACGGTGTTGTCATCAGGCACCTCTAATTTTCTTGGGGCTTTGCTCTGGAATAAAACCAGCCCTGCAAACTTCAGCTGCTCTTGAAAATAATTTAAAACTTTCAGGTAATCTTATTAGGGGAGAATTTTAAATCCAGGGAAAGCAGGAGGCAGGGAGCAAGGGGAAAATCATTCCAGTTTTCCCCTATATCTTAAGCACTTTTCTATAAAGGAACTACAGCTCCCGCATGCAGGAAAACATGGCAGGAGGAGATGGATGTTCCCTTGCTGTATGGGCAGTGCTGAGCCAGGGCCACAGGCAGTTAAGGAAATTCCTAATTGAGATGTTCTACCATGAAAAAAACACCTGGCATAAATCCACCCAGTCCCACCTCAGGGGGACAGCATCACTCTGTGATGCTCAGAGCATCCATGAGGACATGGTGGGAACAAGGGACAAGAGAGGCACAGGGGCTGGGGGCTGGCAGTTCCTCCTGGAGTGATTCAGTGCCATCCCCATCTCCATGTGCTCTGGAGGGCTGTGGGGCATGGCCTGGAAGGAATGAGGATGACCCAGTCACAGTCTGTGCTCAAACACTCATGGGTCAGTGCTGGGGTGCAGGGAGCTGGGTCTGGCACAGCACCCTGCAACAGCCCTCACCCCAGGGCATTGTGGAAATGTCAGTGAGGGGCTGGGGAGACAACCAGATGGAAAATAGCCATGGATTGATAAACAGCACAACCACTCTGAGGCTTGGGAGACACTCGATGGCAGGAGCTCCCAGCCAGGAGATGGTGCTGGGCCTCCTGTCCCCACCTCAGGCACGAGCAAACACTGCTCTGCTCCAGCTCAGCTCCTCCCCGCACAGCTCTGCAGCCTCCCAGCCACTGCAGAGCCCAAACACAGACGGCTCCAGGTCACTGCTGGGGCCCAGGGCAGGGGGAGCAGCCCCACAGCCCCGTGGCCCCAGCCCCTTCCAGCTCAGGACCCTTTGTGCCCTGCAGAACACCCTCAACACGCCCCAGGATGCCCAAATTCAGCCACAGAGTTTATTGTTCAGTAGGAGCTCACCACACCAGCAAGCCAGGACAAGGGGGATGGTACATGAATACAGATGTGGAGGAGTTACACAGACAGATTTGTACAGCTTTTGTACAGAGGAAGAAAATGAATCAAATAACAAAATAGACATTAGCTGTCAAACATTTTTTTTGTCTTTTTTTTTTGTATCATACTAACAAAATCTGATAGCCAAAAAATGACTAAGCTACAAAATTGTAATACATACTGTATGGGTAAAAGGTTATCATCCATTTATACATCTAGTATCATCTTTTTTCTGGTAACTTACAGGAGGCCTATAGGATCTTAGTGTATTAATAACTCCCTACAGATAGTGCTGAGCTGCTAAAGCTGCTGAATAACGGAGTATTGGAATTTTCATTAAGACTTTTACAGTGCCATTTGCATTGTTCTGTTTAATGAAACCCTTATGCATCTCTACTGCAAGTCAGAGGAGCTGCTGGTGGCTGGGGGGGAGGCAGGAGCTGTAAGGCCTTGGCTGGCAGCTTGGCACCTGGCACTGCAGAGCTGTGACACCCAGCTGGCAGCTTGGGACCATCACTGCAGAGCTGTGACACCCAGCTGGCAGCTTGGCACGTGGCACTGCAGAGCTGTGACACCCAGCTGGCACTTTGGTACCATCATTCCACAGGGCACAGCACGGTGCTGCCCTTGCTCCAGCTCTCTGGATGCTGCAGGGGGGATAAAGCTGACATTCCCAAGCAAGACTCATTCTTTTCCCCTTTGGTCTTGAGAAATAGAAAAGAAATCACTCCATATTAAGTAGTCTCCACCCAAAAGCTGTCTTTGCAGTGGATGAGGGCTCAGCTCCCAGCAGAACAGCATCACTGACTGTCAGGGCTGCTCCTTCCCTTGGAGCCCAGCTGTGTCACCCCCTGCTCCCCACCCTGCACCCCTGCTCAGGACCCACCTGCAGCTGGAGAACCAGCACGGCACTCTCAGGCTGGGAGAAAGGCTGGGGAGAGCACAGCCCTCCCTCAGCAGCTCCCAGGGAGCGAGGTAAGAGCAAGGCTGAAGCCAGAGGGGGAGTGAAGGCACAAACAGGAACCAGCCCGGATCAACAACAGGACAAGGGGACATCACCACTGCTCCAGGGCCCCAGACTCTCCCAAAGAACCAAGCCAGCAGGACCAAGGATTGTGAAGCACTTTATACACCACCACATAGGTAAAAATAGCACTTAAACTTACAAATAAATAGAGGGGATGGGGAACCTCCCCCTTGTCCTTTTCAAGTTTGTCCCCAGTGTGGTCTCTCACCACCTCAGGAGGGCAGCCAGAGGCTGGTGCCCTGGGGAAGCCTGTGCTAGTTTTGGAGAGGGAGGAAGTGAGTGAGTGCAATCCCTCCTTACACAGGGCTGAGCTGAAGCCCACATGAGCACACAAATATCTGTTGGCATTGTGGATGGTCCTGTCTGGGAGCAGCTCCCATGGACCTGCACCCCAGAGGGGCTTCAACCTTCAGCCCTGTCACACAGTGACCACAGAGCCTGCACAGAGAGCCCAGCAGTGCCAGCAGCTCCTGGCTGATCCTCAGGGAGCAGCACAGTCATCTACAGGCAGAGAACACCACCAGCACTAACTCTGAACCTGCCCTGAACCCTCTGCTCCTGTGCTGCGTTGTCTCCTGAGCTGAACAGGAAAAGCCCCAGGTCTGAGCTGCTCTCAGGGGATGGTCCCTGGGCAGAGGCAGGAACCAGAGACTCTTCCAGCCTGGCAACTTTGGATCTGATCAACAGAACCAAAAACATGGGGACTGACTCCCAGGGGATCCCACTCTGTGCAGAGCCAGAGGGAGGTGGAAACAGAGATGTCTCTGCTGCAGGTGAAGGCAGCTGGCCACGAGTCACTAGGAGACCCAAACAGGAAAATAATTTACAATCCAGAAGGGAGCCTCCCTCTTGCAGGTGCCCAGGGAAGGC
This sequence comes from Melospiza melodia melodia, assembly GCF_035770615.1. Classification (NCBI taxonomy): domain Eukaryota; kingdom Metazoa; phylum Chordata; class Aves; order Passeriformes; family Passerellidae; genus Melospiza; species Melospiza melodia. Next base: position 6,598,854 of record NC_086214.1, read on the forward strand.
CACGGGGTCTGCAGCCATGACTTCAGAGACCATCTAGCCAACAGGAGCATTTTGGGGAACATCAGCCCTAAATTCTTCAAACCAGCAGTGAGGTATTCACCATTGAGGGCTGTAACAAACAAAAACTCCCTCTGGGACTTTCCAAAATCACTTAGAAGATGAATACTCAGCCAGGAGGGTTTTGGAGACCACTCCTACAATCCCTTGGGAAACTCCCAGAGCTAGGCAGAGATGTGCCAATCTTCCTGGTGATTTGTAAGAGCTGAAAAAACACTTCTACGTGGCAGGATAGAATTCTACATGAATTACTTCCAGCCAGTTCCATACCATGCCCTGCCTCCTGCTACCATGAGCAGATTTCTGCTGTGATTTCTGACCTGTTTTACTTCTCCTTCCTCTCCCATCCTCCTTGAAGGACAAGAGATCACCAATTCTGCATCAGGTGAGAAGGGTCAGGTGTTCAATGTCACCTTCCTCATGGCAAAATCACAGTCCTGAAGCTCAGGTCTTTCCCAGGCTGCTTCTGTCTGCCCTTCCTTCAGAGAAGCAGGAGTCTGGCAACCCACTAAGAAAAAGTGACACAACTTTGTGGGAAATCAGGGCAAAAATCAACAGAGCTGATGTGCCCTCGTGTTCACCTGCTGGGGGTCTGGCTCAGATCTCCCCATCTTGTCCTGTCACAGATGTCCCATCATAGCAGAAGGCTGGAGGAGGTGGCACTAACTGGGAGAAGCCTGGAGAAATATTGCTGTGACTGTTCCCTGTGCTGCTGAAGAGTGACCCTGAGCTGGCTCTTTCACATCTTTAAGAGCATGTTGTCACCTTCCTCTGCCCTGTTATCACCTGGGAGCTGTGGTGCAAAGTTGGAATAAAGCCTTGGGAAGAAGGAACAAGATCCTCTGCTGGTACAGACACAGGAGCTGTGTGGGCTCTGCTCTTGGATTGCCTCTGCTCCAAACACAGCCAGGTCATGACAGAGGATTGCTGAAGCCATCAAAGGCTCACAGCAGCACCTCCACCTCGGGCAGCAGGGGATGGGCATCACACTGGAGAGCCCAGGACAGCTCTGGGAAGCTCCAGGCAATCACAGTGAGCTGTTCAATTGCACAGGCAAGGAGGGAACCCTTTGTTCAGGGTGTCTGTCCCACACTGAGTGCCCCCAGCATGGAGCTCCAAGGCCAGCAATGCTGAGATCCAGCACCTGTGGAGTCCTGAGCTCAAAACAGAGCCCAGGAACCCCCCAGGAGTGAGGGGGACCCAGCTGGACAGATGGCAATGGCACAGGGCTCCAGCAGCCTGCGCAGAGATCCCACTGCAGGAAAAAGGGCCAATACACCCAGGCAAGGTGTGCCTGACCCCAAACCCAGAGCAGCCACCACAGCCTCTTCCCCAAATGCCAGGAGAGAAGAAACAAAATAAATACCCCTCTGAAACCGGATTATTTCCCACGACATGCTATAATACAAGAACTAAGTGCAGGTTCTGCTCTAAAACAGTGATGTCTTCCAAAAGGGAGGAGGAGAACACATCCCCAAACCTCACATCATCAGCCCAGCAGGTCTCACTCACTTGTGCAGGTCCTCAGGACACCAGGGAGTGTGGGAGGGAAGGGCCAGATCCTGTGGGAAGGGTGCAGCCTTTGGGCACATGCTTTGAACACCACAGGCAAATCCCTCTGCAGCTCCTGTGGGGTCCCACTGACACTTGAGCCACAGGTCAGGGCAGCTGTCATCCAAACCACGTCAGCTGGTGGGACAAGGGCAGCTCAAACAATACAAATTCCACAGTCAAAACCAATACAAGTAAGAAACCAAACCCAGAGAGGTCCTTCTGCTCCCTCCTGGAACAATGGCTGTCTTGGAAAGATGGACTCTGGGATTGTCCTGATTACATCAGTCAGTACATTATAAACATTGTCCTGCTTTAAAGTGAAAATACTGTGTGTGTGGTCTTTTGGAGGTGCTAAAGCCAGATGTGGTGTTGCTTTTCCTGACTGTGCAGAGGAGCTGATACTGGCGTGAAATGATCCTTTCCACCTCTTCTCTATCAGAGCTTCTCCTGGAAAAAACCAGAACTTGTCAGGCAAAAGCACAGAGGCTTTATTTTGAAAGCACAGAGGGTTTTTTGGAAAGCACAGAGGCTTTATTTTGAAAGCACAGAGGTTTTTTTGAAAGAGGTGTGCAGTAGAATGCCCAGTGCTCTGCCCAGTATATGTGGATGAAGTCTGCTGTGGGAGGCCAGCACAGCATGTCCCACAAATGTCACCCATGCAAAGGGGACAGCAGAGAGCTGAGGCTCAGCAGGCTCCAGCAGGGGCTGCCAGGGGAAGTGTGACACAGCCCTGACCCAGGAGACTGTGGGGAAGGTCCCTTTGCCCTGCCCCTCTCTCTGTGTGCCCCTCACCACCACCCTGCCCATGGCTTCAGGGGGTTTCTAGTGAGGTTCCCATCACACCTGGGAACTGGAGTTGTGCGAAGTGCTGTCCCCACTACAGCAAGCAAGAAGCCACACAAAGCAGATATTGTTTTAAATAACATTCTGCTCAAAACTTACCTCTTGCTTGTGGGATTTATCCTGCTGGTGAATCCCATTAGCAGACCCAGAGTTTCCAACAGTCTGCAATGGAAAACAGACAACACTTACTGAAGACAACACAGATCCCGGTGTTTTTTGCTTACAAGCACTGAAATCTGGCAAGGCTGCCCTGTCCTTCCTTAGCTGCCCACTCCACACAAGGATAAGAGGGAATGATGAGGAGGACTAATTTATTACTTTATTATACTATATTATATTAAATAATACTATACTATACTATACTAAAGAATACTGAATTATTGAATGTTTAGAAGATAATAATGAAAACTTGTGACTCTCTCCAGAGTCCTGACACAGCTTGGCCCTGATTGGCCAAAGAGTGAAAACAACTCACAGCAGAACCCAATGGAACAATCACCTGTGGGTAAACAATCTCCAAACACATTCCAAAGGAACAAAACACAGGAGAAGCAAATGAGATAAGAATTGTTTTCCTTTTCTCTGAGGCTTCTCAACTTCCCAGGAGAAAAACCCTGGGTGAAGAGATTTTTCCAGAGAATGTGAATGCCACACACAGGCACAACCTGCTGGCTGCCTTCCTCAAAGCATTATTGATTTTAGCAGCATTAGCTGAACAAATCTGCATTCTGAGACGGGAGAACTTTCTGGACTCTCCATCCATCAGAGTTTTTGCATGCCTGCCAAAGGATGGGGAGTTCAGCAAGAGGCTCAAGCACTGGCACGGTGCAATGTGACACCTGATCCTGGCTTCTGGGTGAAGGAATCACGTTCAGAGGCTGTGAATGCCACAGATGAGGGCTAAGCTGCCCTGTTTGCTGAGGTACCTGTGTTTTCTCAGAGGAGAGCCTCATGGCTTCCATGAGCTTCTCCATCTGGTGTCCCTGCTCCAGGGCGTTGCGCAGCACGTCCTCGGTGCTGACGAGCCGGTGCTGCAGCCGGATCACCTCCGACTCCGAGGAGGGGTCGATCAGCGAGAAGCGCCGCTGCTCCGGCGCCGCCTTCTCCTTGTCCTGGGGCAGCACAGGGAAAATGGGACAGTGTAAGAGCCTGAGTGAGGGATGGGGGACTCCAGGCAGTCTCCAAAATGCAGTTTATTACATCCAAAACGTTACAGCAGTCCAGGTTGGTGGGTGACAGAGCTGTGCCCACAGCTGTCAGCTCCAGCTGCAGGCAGGCCTGGAGACCCTGAGTTTAGGTTACAGTGCATTATAGACTTTTCTTTTGGTTACAATGCATTATATACTTTGGTTTTGGTTACAATGCATTATATCATTTTCTTTTGGTTACAAATACATTATACACTTTTCTTTGCTGAGCATCTTAATACAGCAGAACCAATCTATACCTTAACTATTATCTACAGCCTATCATAACTACTATAATTACCATATTCATGTTACTGGTCTCCAATCACTAGAAGTCACTATATTATACTTTAAGCTAGAAGTTGGTTTTCAGTTTTCTTGCAGTGGAAAATTCTGAGACCTTTTTACTACTTGTAACTTTGCTGACTTGTTTGCCGGTGCTCTCTTTCTGATTGGTAAAAACATCTTGTTTGGGGTGGGTTTATCCTTTGCTCTAGGGCATAAAACCCTTTCTAACTAACACACCCTTTGCCTCCTTGGTTATCCAGTGAGACTGGCTCAGCAATTCTTTTTTTCTATATCAAAACTTGCTTCCATCTCTATTCCTTCATCAGACTCTACATTCAAAAATCTTTCGGCTAAGCATACATATCTGTGAGACTTTCTTGTCAAACTTTCATCCTTCCCAACAGGAGGTTTTACAGCAAAACCAAGTATTGCCAGCTGGGGGCTCTGTACAAATCACAAACGGGACGGGACTGCTGGGGAAGGCATCTCAAGCTGTTCTGTTTTCCAGCATCACTCTCACTACATGCTTATGACAATGGGAAGATGCCATCAGCTCACATCCCAGGCAGCAGACCAAGAGCTCAGTTTTACAACTCACTTTAAAAGTTTTTTGACCAACTGTGGAAACCTGGAGCACACAGGGTATGTTTCTTTTCTGCTCTGGGGTGCCCTACCCCAGGGGACCACTGACTTTGACCCCCATTCATGGAGAAAATTTCCTAGGCTTCAAGAGAGGCTGGAATCCCCAAAAGTGTGAAATAGATTATGGAGAGCAGTGTAGGTGCATCACTTGGTAAGAAATTGAGGTTTTGGGATTTTTTATATGTTGTAGATGGAAGCAAGATGGACGCCACAGGGTGTTGTCCTGGGCTTCTTCCTCATGCTTCTTCTTCCTCCTTCTTCATGGGTTTGGGTGCCATTTTGTAATTGGGCAGAAAACTCTGCATTGCAGCTCTGTGGGATCAGTTATTGGGTTAAAAGGGAAAATAATCCAGGTGTCAGTTCTTAATTGGATAGTTTAGTCTTAAAAGACCTTGTAACAAGAGATTGTTGGCCATTTTGTGCCTTCTAATGAAAAGCTGCTGAACTCACAGCAGTGAGACTGTTTTACTGATAAGAAATAATAAACACCTGAGTCGGAACATGAACTACTGTCTCAAGTGCCTTCAATCCAGACCAAGGGAAACCACAACTGGAACCATCACAACCAATCACACAAAGCAAAAGCACATTGACAGTAGTTCTATCCAACCACTATAAGCACAGGTACCTTTGGTTAAACAATGCTTGCTTATTTCAAATACAATACCTGCTTGTGAGCCTTAAACACAATGCACAGAGCTCCATTATTAAGCTTAGAACTTCCTAATATCTCACTAGATATTCTTTCTGTAGCTTAGTGAGTTATTCTAGACAAGCATTAATACACAAACCATTGTTCTATTTGTCTTTACTTTTCTACTTACATAATTTTTCTGCTGACCAATCTTATGGGTATTGCTTAGCTCTAATCACAGTTCTGCTGTGTCTGAGGCCTGCCTTTTGCAGCTTTCCCAAAACCCTCTGATTTTGAGGATTCTCACACCAAGAGCTGCAGAAAGTCAAGGTATAAATCCATATAATGCCTAGAACCACGCTGCAATTTCAGCAGCAGATGGGGCAGAACACAGCTCAGATCAAGTGACCAGGAGCAGCTCCAGTTTGTTCCCAGCACTTCAAATCAATTATTCACATCTCAGCCACTGGAGGACGTTGACGTACACGGGACTTTGAGGACACTGCTTATTCTTGGATCAGAGAATCTGTAAAACACGTGGGGTAGCTGAACTACCTTCAGTTCCTCCCACAAACTGCAGTCCTATTTAGCCATGGATCTAAAACCTGAACAGAAAAACGCTGGAGAAGGACACAGGAGACTACAGCTTCCTCATGAGGGGAAGCAGAGAGGCACACACTGACCTCTGTGACCATGGACAGGAGCCAGGGAATGGCCAGAGCTGTGCCAGGGAAGGTCCAGGCTGGAGATCAGGGAAAGGTTCTTTCCCCAGAGGGTGCTGGCACTGCCCAGGCTGGCCAGGGAACGGGCACAGCCCTGAGGCTGCCAGAGCTCCAGGAGCCTTTGGACAATGCTCCCAGGCACATGTGATTGTTGGGGTGTCCTGAGCAGAGCCAGGAGTTGGACCTGATGATCCTTGTGGCCTTCCCAACTGGGATATTCTGTGATAAATTACATGTGGGCATCTTTGCTGCATAATGAGGTGCTGCTAAGCTCAGTCACTGTCAAGAGAATCCCCATCAGATGCTCAGCAGGACAAAAGAAAACACAAAGACCTGGAGCAAGAGTGAAGGGCTCAGACTCCCCACTCCCCTCAGCAGTACAGAGCCCTCCAGCCCCTAGGCTGTGCCAGGATTGTAGGAAATAAATTTAGAAAAAGTTTTTAAAGTTTAACAGAAGGCTATATAAGGTTAAACATAAGCTATATCAAGTTACTTTATATACTTCATCATACGCAACAAATAATAAACAAAACAATCAAAAAAAGTTTTTTCTATCCAAGAGGGAGGGGGAAATGTAGGAAATAAATACTACAAATAAAACTAACAAAACAAAATATAAAACTAATAAAACACAATAAAAACTAATAAAACACAATAAAAACTAATAAAACACAATAAAAACTAATAAAACAAAAGAAAAAAATAATAAAACAAAAGAAAAAACTAACAAAACAATATAAAAACTAATAAAACAAACTACAATTAAAACTAAATACTTCAGAAAAATAGAACTATAAACATACATTGCAGTGGGACCCACGAAAGATAGTTTCAAATAATTAACTTTAAGACATCTGCAGCATGACGTAACAAAAAACTAATAAGCCAAGAAACACAGTGCATTGTAATTAAAAAATAGTTAACTTCTAATTATAATAGCATAAATAACACAATATATAGTGTATTGTAATTAAAAATTAGTTAACTTCTAATTATAATATAACATCTATATTATCTCACCCTTCTCATAAAACCAAAATATAATAAAACGTTTTTAAAAACCCCTCTCAGCTACCCCATCTCTGGCTCAGGAAAGGAGTATCATCCAACACAGGACGGGTTTCAGGGCCCTCACCAGCACAACCAGTTTCTCCCGCAGCCCCTTGATGTCATCCTTGAGCTTCTGCTCCTTCAGCCTCCACTCTGCCTTGTGCACCTCGCGGCTGAGGTCGCGCTCCGGCCCCGGCGAGTGCCGGTTCGCCTCCAGCAGCAGCGCCCGCAGCTCGTTCAGGCTCCTGACACCAGAGAAACAACAGTCACTCCTTGCTTTAAAATGTTAAAAGGTCAATATGGTTATGGAAATTGTAATACAGATTAGAGCAGTAAGAATTTGGGCAATCAGGGGTAGGATGGTAAAAGCAAAGAATTACGAATGTTCGGGTGCTTTCCTCTTGAAAACAAAGGATCCTCACTAACAAAGGACTAACCCTTAAAAGCAATAGCCTGTTGCATGTCATACATGATTCAAAAATTCTTTTCAAACAAAGGTGTTTTCTGGTTATTGGCAGCTTCCCTCCCTTCATCTTGTAAATAAATCATGGTTGGACTCCAATGGAGTCTATAAGGAGACTAGTTCTTCACCATAGGGAGGCAATAATTCTTCTCTTTGGGATCTCAGTGTCTTGTTGCTGTTATCTCTGTGCAAAGAATTTCTTGATTATCTCATCTCTTTCTTGAGCTAGTTAACAAGCATCTTACATTGCATAGTTCTATTTTACCATTATGTCATAACCTAAAACTATATTTAACACACTACTTAAGAGAATTAATACAGCATAACTTTCTAACATAATACATATAATATTCATTTTAATATTTGCAAACAGCCAATCATATAATACATATTTTTCACATGCAAGCAGCAGCAGGAAGAGATGAAGACATTCCCAGAGCCCACACACCACTGAAGCCCTGTTGTGCTCCCTCCCACCTTTGCTACAGATCCAAAGGAAGGCCAAAGTGAGCAAATCTGACCCAGCTCCCACCACTCTTTTCTTGTCCCAGTTTGCCAGCTCTGAGACTGGCACTGCACAGGCACTGCTTGAGCAGCCAGCCTGGCTGGCCTGTGGTGACTTCATTCAGCATCTCCTCTGAGCTGCTTTGCAGCTCCTGGCAAACAGTGAAAGGGCAGTGCCTTTTGAGAATTCACAGCCTCTAATTCCAACCAAATCCACACATCAGCATCTCTAAAGAAAGGGAAAGCTGTGGGCTGGATGAATATTCACAGAGCCCCCCTGTCTGCATCTCTGTCCTCCAGACCTGCACACTGACCTTTCCTTCTTGAGCAGCTCCTGGCTGATCAGGACCAGCTGCCCTGAGGCATCATGTGTTTTCTTGGTCAAGGCTTCCAGTTCTCCTTCCAACCTCTTCTTTTCTTTGAGCACCGAATCAGCCTTCTTTTCTGCTGTTTTGCATTTGTTTTCCAAAGCTATGAGAAGCAGAAGATTCAGGGGAAGAAAGGTCACTTAGTTCTTTACTTAATCCCTACTTTTTGCCTTTTCCCAATTCCTACTCCTAAAAGCACAGACATAATTAACTCTTGGCTGGCTGTAGCTAAGGGGACACATCCAGCTCAATTGACTTCTACTTCATTAACTTTACACATAAACAACCCCAAACCCTCCCTCACAGGACACTAATATCTGCTGCAGTTTGTGTTCAATTCCTGAATTAATTTCTACCAGCAATAGTCATTGAAAAACAATAGCATCATGTTTTACATCAACCTATTTCAGCTCTGGGCTTTTGTTCAACACCAGGCTGTGGGACAAGCAGGGAAACATTTAATTCCCCCCAACGCTGGATTAGGGAAACTTACCACTTACTTGGGCCCTTAGAGTTTCAGTCTGGGTCACCAGGGATGACACCTCTTTGTCTCTTTTACTCAGCTTGTCCTGAAGGTCTGTGGGGGAATGAAAAGACAAGGATGAGAGGGCTGGACAATGCTTTGTGCAAATTGGGAAGGTGTCAGGAGCACAGCATGGGCCAGGGTGCAGTGGGCACCATGGTGGTTCACTGCTGTTGGCAGAGGGACACTCATCCCACCACACTGGGAGGTTGTACCAGACAGGGTTAGGAAAGCAACCTCAAAGGAGGAGGAGAAAAGGCAATAAAACATTACTAAAAAAAAAAAAAAAAAAAAAAAAAAGTAATAAAACATTAATAAAATTAAACCAAAATGAACTTTCAGCACATTTCTTTGTGTCACCTCCTACAGTGGAAGGCAGACACTCTTTCAAAAGACATGTTTTCTGGAACTGATGCATTTCCATGCTCAGAGCTGCAGATCTGAAGTGTGATGCTTTTGTGGCTCAAATCTGACCTGGTTGTTTTCTGAACATCTTTCTGGGGTTTATTCAGTGTGGAAACAATGCACATATGGACTGAGTGGCCATTCAGAGCAGTAGCTGCTGGTTCTAATTAAAGGCAGGAATTACCTGTCAATCAGCAAACAATTTGGTGTAGAAACATAGAATAGTTTGGTTTGGAAAGGAACTTAAAGATCATCTTGTTCCACACCCCACCTTCCACCATCCCAGGCTGCTCCAAGACCTGTCCAACCTGTCCCTGGGCACTTGGAGGGATGGGGTATAACCTGAATGAGTTCTACAGAATCCCATATCTGCAAAAACAGACAAGGATTGAGGGCAATGGAAATAGGACAAAAATACCTCTGAATCCAGCTCTGCTATTGCTCAGACTCAGTGTTACAGCTCACCCTCTGTGAGGGGGCTGAGTGCAGTTCAGGTTGAAATACACTTTATGCAAGTTTCCTGAGTGTGTAAGTCTCACATTTTCTTAAAAGGAATGACTTGATTTATAGTGAGCTTAATAAAAAGTAACTATCATTATTTGAAGCCATTCACATTAATATCTAATAACTCCTCCCCTGAGAGCAAATAACATTTAATTAAGGTCTCAATTTTACCTGCTGTGAAAATCAGTGAAGCAATGGAATTGCACCTATTTCCCCAGATCTGTCTCCAGCCTGCACCATCTGCATGGAGAGTATCTAACACAGGTAAAAACATCCACCCTTGCATATGCTCAGCTTGATTAGAAGGAAAAAACAAATCCAGACAACAAAAGCCATTGGGCAAATTTTGATAGAAGAAATGTCCTCCTAAACCCCTGCCATGCAGTCATCCCTGCAAGAGCAGAAAGCTGGAAGAAGAGAAAGTGTACAAGTCGCTAGAACATGGTAAATATCATAGTTTCATACCTTCCATAGTCTCCTTCATCTTTATCTTTTCTTCTGAAATATCATTAGTCTCAATCATCTGGAATAAATGTAAAATGTAAGATATAAACTAACCCTTTACCCAAAGATAAGCAGAAGTTAACAACCACAAAGCCCCATCCAAAGCAGAAGGCATCCCATGTCCAAGTTAGGATGTTTTACATCCTTCCCAAGAGGGAAATAAAGGCTTTTTAGAGGAGCCACTTGTCCAGCTGGGCACTCCTGAGGCTGCCCAGAGTGCCCAGACACAGCTCCCAGGTGAGCTCACTTGCAGGATTCACCCAGGAGGGAGCAGAGCTCGAGTTCTCCCCCAGGTTCTGGTTCAGCCCTGCACACACACAGGGATGCAGGAGCTGCTGTACCCCTGACCAGGCACCTCTGGGCAATCTCAGCAAACACCCAACTGCAAATGCCCTCAGCATGCAGCTTGACACCTGCCAGTCAGCAAGCTCCTCAACTTCTGCAGAACCTAGCTGTGCCCAAAGTTATAAAAAGGTTGGTAAAATAGTAATTTATTAAAGAACTAATGCATTCATAAAAATAATAACAAAGCAAATGCTGTGTCCATACATGGGATTCTGCTTTTCCCCATCCTCTTTTCTATATTGCAATGAAAAGCCAGAGACTACAGAGCTTCCAGTGCCAAGCTTTCTGTGGCAGAGGCCACACCTGAGCCCTTCACACCTCTCTCCATCCAGCAGCCTTTGCTGGGACCTCAGCACAGGCCCAGAGCCAGCAGCTGCTGTGGCCACCAAGAGCCCCAAGGCCACTTCTCTGAACTCTGGGCTGTGGGACAAGGCAAACAGAAGCAGGAGAACCCTCAGAGCAGAAATATGTTTTCTGATGTACTTTTGGTATGGAAAAAACTATTTAACTGCTCCAGGGAAGCAGTTGTGGCTCTCCCTTGAAGGTGTAGGAAAGGCTGTCACAAGAAACCTTTGCTTGTTTAAAATAACTTGGACAGTGAATACTGCAGTTACTTTAAATTAACTAAGACAATTTTAAATAGAACTTGCTCCATGATACTCAAAGGCTTTCACCCATGCATTTCTTCCCATATTCTCCTGATTTTAATTGACACATAGCTGAAATAATTACTTTAAGACTTCCCTGGTTCTAATCCAGTATTGATATCCCCCAGAGCCCTTCCATTTATCTAAAGGGCTCAGGAACAAGACTTCAGCTCCTTCTTTTCCATTCATTCCTGTTTGAATATTGGCTGTAATGTGTTACATGTTGTAATAGCAACTCCTTTTTCCCAGAGTCCTGGCTGTACTTATTGTTCCCAACTGTCCTTATTGGCTGAAACATCCTGGAGCAACCCTTCAAACACCATTAATGCTGGAGATTCCTCCTTGGCCTTTGCCTCTGTTGTCCTCTGTGTGCCTATTTCCAAGGTGTGCAGTTCTGACTTGGACAACATGGAATTCATGGCTTGACTTTGCTCCCTGGAGGTGCAACTGCTTTCAATGGGGCTGCTCATGTTGGGAAATTAAACACAGGCATTGAATTCATTTCATTGGCATCTCTCTCTGGAACAGAAACTACATCACCACTGAAATTTCAACGCAGTATTCTTCAAATATGCACATTCTACAGCTTATTTTAATTTTCTGCATCCTCATAGGATGTAAATTGGGTTTTTCCTCATTTCTCATGCAAAATCCAAACACAAATAGGGGCCCAGCCCCCCATGAGTAGCAATCTCCCTGCTCACTACAGTGCAGAACCAGCCACGATCCCTTGTGCCACACACAAGGGCAGGATAATGCATCCTGTGGCATATACTCAAACAAAAAAAAACCAAAAACAACAAGGTGACTTAGACACAAAGGCCACAGTAAATTGACCCCTTCATATGACTGCTCTTATTTCAGCCCTCCCTGGTCTCATATTCAATCAGGCATTTTATTTCCCCAGCCTGGTGCCATTCTGACCCTTTCTGGCATCTTTTCCACTCTAACCCTCATCAGCAGCATTTCCCTGTCTCCCACATGTGCTGTGGAGCCCCTGCCCTCCTGCTGACACAGCCTCACCCATCCCACAGTGCAGCCACTCACTGCACCTCTCTTGCTCCAGGTGCTGAGCAAGGCTGACTCTTTTTCCACCCTGTCCTCCTGGCATCCCCAAAGAGCCTTGCCCAACAGCACACCAAGGCTGCTGCAGCTCCTTGCAGGAATTCATTAGAGAATAAATTCAACTGCATTGCAGGAATGATGGCTTTCCAGCTCAGAACATGCTTGCTCAGCATGAGAGCCCACCCTGACAAACCATGACAGTGCTGGTCTGCTCCTACAGCAGCCTCCAAACCCAGGTGTGGCCCCACTTGCTCCTTTTCCTAATTGTCCCACTGTCCCATTGGCTTTCTAGAGTGGACTGACACCTTCAGCCTGGAGATGCAGTGCAGAAAGAACACTGTTAGTGGAAGAAAAAACCATCCAGATATTTGAAGCCTCAGAGAACTGCACAAGGCAGTGGCTGAGGAGTTACCAACAGTGATAATAAACAGCAAAATGACCCCCAAGTCATACATTTGCATGCTGAGAAGGATGCAGGGCCTCCATGGACTGCAGCTTGTTCTCTAAGACAAGCACTTTTTCCTGCAATCTTTGGATTTCCTGTTTGCTGTGGGCTTCTGTTTTCTGTAATGTTTCATAGTCCAACATCTTCTTTTCAGCCAAAGATATCTGCTCTTTCAAGAAAGCTATTGCTTCTGTCTGATCTGTGTATTCACCATGAAGTTTCTCCAGTTCATGCACCCTCAGCTCAGCATCTCGACACTTGTCCTTCACATCCTGGAGCTCAAGAAGGTGCTGACTGCTTTTGGTTTCCAGTTGCATTTTCCAGTTGCTGTTGCTTTTTTCCACTTCTTCCAAAGCCTCCTGCAGCTTCAGCTTGAGACTCTCTTTCTCCTTTATATGGACAGCTGTCTCGATGTCGTGCTTTGCTTTCAGGTTCTCCAACTCAAGCTGGTGCTCCAGCTTTATACTCTCCACCACTGCCTTCAGCTCCACAATCTCCTTGTGCTGGGTGTCAGGGCCTGAGTTGAGCGTGGCTTTCAGGTCCTCCAGAGACTTCTGGTGGTCAGAAGCTAACGTGTCCAACTTGGACTTCCAGTTGTCCATGAGCCCCATGTTCTCATTAGTGGCCTGCTGAACTTTATGCTTTAAGTCCACAATCTCCTGCGAGTACTTCTCATTGACAGACTTCAGCTTCTCCATCTCCTGCTGGTACTTCTTTAGCGTCTTCTCATACTTCTCCTTCAGCTGGCTGCTCTCCTTCTGGTGCTCCTTGTTGGCAGAGAGCAGCTGATCCCTCAGCCTCAGTGCCTCTGAGTGCAGGCCCAGGCTGTGCTCGGGGCTCTCTGCCTGCTGCGAGCTCTGCAGGCACTGCCGGAGCTCGTCCACCTCGCTGCGCCTCAGGCTCAGCTCCTCCTCCAGCTGCAGGATCCTGGACTGCTCCGCCACCGTGGTCAGCTGCAACACCACAAACACAAGGTCAGTGCACCCCTCATCGCCACACCTTCCCCCCAGCAAGAGTTCTCCAGTGGAAATAAATCCAAAATGCATCAAAGTTCAAAGGAAGAGGTGGAGAGCACCTGGTGCCCTCCAACCTGTCACCCTGGTTTTTAAAGATTTTATAAGCCTTCTGATGTTGACATTCTTGTAGCGTACTTTCTCACACACTTTCTGTAAATAACTCATTGTTTTGCATTCCTTTATGGAGGAGGAGAAATTTGATGGACTGTTGGTTTGTCCAGTGTCATTGGAGAGGTGGCACTGTCACCCTCCAATCCACTGTCACTCTTGGAAAACTATAAATGTTGGAGTCAGAAAACAAACTTCCCTTTTTTCTTCACCTTGAGAACAGCGGTGTGAGCTTGTGTTCTTTTGTGTCCTATAACGACATCAACCTGAGCACAGTTTTGCACCAGCATAACTGTCGCCCTGATTTTTTAAGATTCTCTAAAATCATAGATTCTGATGTTTATATTCTTGCAACAAACTTTCTCACACACTTTCTGTAAATAACTTATTGTCTTGCATTCTTTTATGGAGGAGGATTGTCATTATAGGACACGAAACAACATGAGCACACACACTGCTGCTTTCAAGGTGAAGAAAAAGGGAAGTTTATTTTCTGACTCTAACATTTATAGTTTTTCAAAAGTGACAGTGCATTGGAGGGTAAAAGTGCCACCTCTCCAATGACACTGGGCAAACCAACAGTCTATCAAATTTCTTCTATGAAAGAATGCAAAACAATATGTTATTTACAGAAAGTGTGTGAGACAGTTCATTACAAGAATATAAACATTAGAAGCCTTAGAAAATCTTAAAAAATCAGGGCAAGAGAGGAGAAATTTGATAGACTGTTGGTTTGTCTAGTGTCATTGGAGAGGTGGCAGTTTCACCCTCCAATCCACTGTCACTTTTAGAAATCTATAAATGTAGAGGCAGAAAATGAACTTCCCTTTTTTCACCCTGAGAGCAGCGGTGTGCACGTTGTGTTTCATGCCCTATAGTGACAGGCAACCAGCACTGACAACTCACAGTTATGTCTGTGCCAATTACAATTTATTTTTCCTAATACAAACCTCTTGCTTTCCACAGAAAAACACCTTGGAAATAACCCTTGAAATTCACTAGGGAGCAACAGTGGTTTATGAAAAATAATGTCCTGGATGGGCATTATGTTTCCAGACCAGGCATCTTGCCAGATGATGCACAGAGGAGATGTGACTGCACATGCAGGAATTTCACAAGCATCAAAACCAGCATTAAGCATATCATGTTTCCTTTATTGCTCAGCAATCCTCAGCCTGCAAACCTCTCTTCTGTAACAGAATTTGTTTACCCTGGTGTAAAAAGGAAAAGGGATTTTTACATATGAGTGCTTGTTAGAGTTTATTAGCAAAGTCAAAATAACAAAGGAGGCTAGAGGATGCAAGACAATAAATCTGGCCATGGTACACATTGAGCTTAAGGGCTGTGGGTCCATGTTTTGCCATCTGAATGTAACCTGGCAGAGCTGAACTCCCTGTGAGTCACAGGGAGTACAGGGTGCTGCCACTATGGATGGAGAAGAGGATGAAACATTAGAAAAAGGCAAAAGAAAGAAGGAAACCAAGCCAAACTCCAAGAGATGAATTTCACTACATTTCAATTGCCATTTGCCCAGCAGCCATCAGCCCAGGAGGCTGCTGGTCATTATTTCAGATGGGCACAGGGGGCTTCAGACCATCCAGACCTTTTGGAGACCCTCCCATTTATGTTTTCTACAGCTCTCAAACCCATTACTGCTCACTGCAGCAAGTTTGCTGCTTCCCACATCACACCAGCATGAAAAAGCCCTCTCCACATCTGGCTGCTTTTAGGATTCCTCTGGGCAATCTGTCCTATTGTCCATGGCCAAGGATCAGAGTGGGCCCAGCTGCATCCACCAGCACCTTCCCCTTCAGATGGCAGCTCCCACAACGGGCAGGGGAGACTGGAATGTTGATTGCAATGTTATTTCCTCTTACAGCCTGGGGGGAGCTCAAGGCAGAATGAATTGTGCAGGATATTATTGGGATATGTTAATTGAAAAATGAATTGTAGGAGCTCATGTGTCAGATGGTGGCGTGGGGCAGAGAAGCAAGCTCAATCTGAGAAACAAGCTCCCCACAAGAGAAGCAAAGCTAGAAATCATATCATACTACTATTTCTGGGAAAGAGAGCAAACAAAAAACCAAACAAAATCAAGGAAGCTTAAGTTCAAGCCAAAATCAATCAACCCCACAAAAACCAAAAGAAAGAAACCCAAAGCAAGGCATGATGAGCACCAGGGCAGTGCAAGCGCTGTCTGCAGGCAGGGCAGGTGAGGGTGCATTACCCTGGTGTCCTCTAATTCTCTGAGGAGTTTTTCAGCCTGTGCCTTCTCAAACAGCAGGCTCTGCTCGAGCTCCCGAATTCGGGCATGCTCCAACTGCGTCTGAGTCTGCTCACACAGAGAGAGAAAAGAACAGTGGAGAGGGGAGCAGGGAAGGGAGAGAGAGAGAGAGAGGGGGACAGAGAAGGCTGCAACATCATCTCCAGAGAACAAGACAAGGAAAGGCTGTTCACAACAGGAAGAGAATAAACACCCAGACAGGGAGGAAAAATCCAACCCAACAGGAAACGGTCCCTGTGGGATTTTACATGGTACTGGTAGTGGCTCTTCACAAGAAAAGTGAAACTGTGATGGGAAAACATCCTTCTGCTCCAGTGTCTTCCTGCATCAACTGGAGACACTTCCTAAAAAGCAAAGCTCCCCCACCAGTACAAGGCCCTTGTACAAACAGATAATGCAAGGATGTTGCAATGATTCTCCACATCTTTCCTCAAGAAGAGTCACAAGGCAGACTGAAAAGAGCTGGAAGCTCCCATCCTCTTTTTCCTCTGGAGATTCTGTGAATCCTACACTAAATGGGAAAAAAACCCCAGGTCATACTGTACATGGCATGTTGTTAAACAAAAAACACATTGCACTGGAGAGATCAGGGAATTGGGATCCCACCCTGTTCTGTAAATCAGTGCTTTCAGTTTGAGCAGGCCAGACATGAATTTCAAAGTGACTTCTGTACGGTACGACTCTACTAATTTTGGCACAAGAAAACAGAACTTTTTTGGTTGGTTGGTTGGTGATTTGTTTTCAGAGTTGCTGGTGTTTTTTTGGGTTTTTTTGTTTTTGTTTTTGGTTTTTTTTTTTTTTGGACAAATGATTCATCTAAGCACAAAAAGCTCATGTTATCTACCCAAATCCAGGAGCACTGGCTCTGGGCATTGCTTCAGTGCCCTTCACTTTAAAGCTGAAATACCATAAAGCTGCACTTGGTAGCAAAGCTCAGCAATCCACAATCACCACTGTAAAATCATGTAAAATTCCCTATAAATGAAAGAGAGGAGACACAGGAAGGTGCATGCACACTCTGGCCTTCACTTTTTTTTTAGCTGACAAAACCCACATTTTCCTTAGAACTAAACTTAATTAACCTATCAAGTTAAAAAATTAATCTAGCAAAAAGCAAACAAACCTGCTCAGAACCATTTTTATCCCCATTTTTTGCCCTTCAATTTCCATATGATTATTTGCTTCCTCCCTCTTTCTACTGGAGCCAGTTTTAAGGATTTTCTGCCCTTCCCTGCAATAAGTCAAGCCTTGCAAGTTTTGTACAAATTCTAGAAACAGAAGTTTTTTAAAAAATCCATGTTTTAGGCTTGCAAAATACCATTGTACATGTGTATTCATAGATGGTGACATAACTGCCATTTATATTCAGATGGCTCTGTATTTTATATGCCTTATTTAACCCCTGAAGGAGGGGAGAAAAAGATGTGGATTCAAAAACCCAAATATTATCAAAACTCTGAATTATATAACAGCACATCAGATATTTGCTGACCTATTACAAAACTTATCTCTGGACTTCTCACAGAGATTCTCTCCAGGTTAACACAAGTGCCCAGTCAAGCTCTCAGTCCCACCCGATATTCTTGCTCAGTATCTATTAATCCTGTTATTTTCCAACTCTGAAATAACAGCTGATAATAGAGGGGAAAAAACCAAACAAAAAACCATAGAAAAAATTAGATTAACTGTTTTACAGTCCTTAAATCTTAGGTTTACATTCAATCCTGTGTTATTTTATGTAAATTTGTTTGCTAGTACTAGCCAGTATGAGTCACAACCTCACATCCAAAGTTTCCCTGCACTTTGAGGAAGCCCAGATATGAATTTCAGATTTATTTGTAGCTATTAGCCTCAAATTACTGTTCACAAACTATAAACTGACTTCCCACTGGCACTCAAGGCATGCTGCAGGATGCAGGAGATGAGCCTGAGAGAGTTCCTTGATGAGGATAATACTTCCTGTAAACTATGGTTTTCCACCACAAAAAGTCTTTCCTGAAAGCTTTTCCTACATTAGCTTTTTAACTTTCAAAGCTCTTGAAAGCTTTTCCTGCATTTGTTTTTCATCTCCCAAATCACTACAGCATCAGCTGCCAAGCAGGATCAAAACTGGGTTGAAATCATAACTACATTTCAGGGCTGAATCCACAGCTGCTCTATCAGAGGTCCAAAACCTTGATCTCTCTTTACCTTCACATTTTTTCTCTCAAGTTAATTACTTGCTTCTGGAAAGCTTAACTGTCTCCACAAAAAAAGCAGGAAGGTGAGAATTAACTCTGGTGGGTCAATCATTCAGTCTGCAAATCAGGCAGACAAGATGTGAAATGTGGCCCCAGCCAAGCCTGTGCTGGGACTGATGCTTGGCTCATGGAGAGCATGCCAGTTCCCTGGGTCAGGGGAAATCAAGCATTCCTAAATTATCTGTCCTTTTGTACAGACCAGCATGGAAGTGAGGACAGGACCATAATGTCCTGCTGAAAGCTTGGCCATATCCCCATTGCAAAACAATTCCTTCCCAGCCCAAAGGAAAATTAAATTCAAGACTGAGTCCCAAACTGAGAATGGGAGCCCTTACCCATAGCAGCTTATCATCATGGTGGCTTAAAAAAAAAAATAAAAATCCAAATATACCAAGCCTGGTCCCACTGCCATAATTACACAGCCAGGCTGAAACACTTGGAGCTTACAAAGGGACAATTCACTGCTCCCAAAGGGAATGATGCCTGCACCAACCACCCTTCCCTAGGGCACTGTGGGAAAGCTGTCAGCTCAGGGATGAACTGAAATCTGATTTTGCTCCACACAACAGGCAGAAATTGCACTTGCTGTGCTCCCACAAAGGTCTGCTAGCAGTGCACTGCTGATTTACACCCTGTCAAACATCTACTTCAGCTTCTGGATGAAGAAGAGAGGTTTGTGCCAACAGGATCACAGCCACAGCAATATGTCCATTTCCCAGTTTTCCCATTTTCCTGGGCTTTTGTTGGTGTGAGTGACAGTGAAGCACAGGAGCAGGGCCCTTGACATTTCTGGCTGTTACTAACCTGGCACTCCTAAAGCTAAACAGACAAAAAACTCCCTTGATTTACATTTGGAGAGCAGAGCCTTGCTTCCACAGAAAGATTTTCTGTTCCCTTTTCCCCATGGAAAAGCCTCCCACTCAAGGGCCAACATCACTTCATCCCAGCATCCCTTCCAGCCTGCACAATGTTCACTGCAACAGCATCTCCAAACAACAGCCCTTCCCAGGGGCAGGGTTTAAGGATTTTCTGCCCTTCTGTACAATAAAGCAAGGCTTGCAAGTTTTGTACAAATTATAGAAACAGAAGTTTTTTAAAAAATCCATGTTTTATGCTTGCAAAATATCACTGTACATGTATTCACAGATGGTGACATAAATGCCATTCATATTCAGATGGCTCTGTATTTTATGTGCCTTATTTAACCCCTGAAGGGGGGGGGCGGAGAAAAAGATGTGGATTCAAAAACCCAAATATTATCAAAACCTAGTGCCAAACCCACACTCCAGGCAGTGAATTCCACATGAGGATACCTCAGCATAAACAGCATTTTGTCTGGAATTAAACAGCATCCATTCAGGAGACTCCATGTGCCCATGAGCTGCTGAGAGCAGGACACCTCAGGGACAGGAACTGAACTGTCAATTCATTTCTAGGGTGGAAAAATGTAAGTTCAACACATTCAGACACAGATTTTCACATGGTTTGGCGACTCAGAGTGACAGATGAACTCCAGGCAGCCCCAGGTGTGAGCAGCCATTGGGCACCACACCAAAGAACAACCCTCACAGCTCACAGCAGTAAACCACACAGCACATCAGGAAAGTATTGTTAGAGGGGACCAAAAGGTGGCAGAAATTACTCAAGTGAGTAATTTCTACCACATCCAGAGTAATTTTTGCAACTCTGGATCCCACATTTTGGCAAGATCATAAGGAATTACCTCCAGATCCCCTTTTGTAATGGATTCTTCCTCCACACGGAACTGCAAGTCCTCCACTTTCCTGGGGAAGGAAAGGGACACACAGAGCAATCAGAAGGACAGGGACACACAGAGCAATCAGAAGGGACAACAGAGCAATCAGAAGGGACAATAGAGCAATCAGAACTCTCAGCTCAGCACCTCTGTCTCAGCAGCCAATCCACATCACTGTTAACCAACTTCTGTGGATCACTGCAACCATCAATGGAGAGGCCATTCCCAACAAATGGAAAAGCTGCCCAAAAAATTACTGATACGTTTTTATCCAGCCAATTAAATTTATAAATGTATTATATATACATTTATAAATTGAATTGGGTGGATAAAATTATGGGCAGTGGGACCAACCCTGGTCCCACTGCCATAATTACACAGCCAGGCTGAAACACTTGGAGCTTACAAAGGGACAATTCACTGCTCTCAAAGGGGAAGATGCATGCACCAACCACCCTTCCCTATTTATTTTATTATAAAATAAATAAAATTAAATTAAAACCACCCACCCAATATTTAAAAAAAATCACATCATGGCCTGCAGAATCAAAGTCTGAAAGGGATTCAGATCACCTTTGAATACAAAAGCTCAGCAGAAACTGAGCAGCAAGTCCCATAGAGCAGGACAGCTACAAGCAGCTTTCCACACACAAAGGTGGCCTTTTTGTAAAGTGCATCCCCTCAGACACACAATTACTGTTCTCTGACACAGGAGCCTAAAAACAAGCAAAGCAAGGTTTCGGATTATTTAAACCTTGTTATGCAAGCACCGGGCAATTCCTGTGCCAAATCCATACAAAATATCCCAAGGGAATGGAATGGGATCCTCTGCCTCCTTGGCAGAGGGTGGGGAACTGTGAGTTACCCTGGCAGACAGAAGAGCCTTCCCCACAGAGTTTACAGGCCAGTCATGCATAAATGCAATAAAACCACACACATTAACACAGACATGCCAAGGAAACTCTTCTCTTTTGGAAGGCAGAAGCCAGCAACAGTAGAAAATAATTCCATTTTCTGCTGGATTCATCCCTCTTTTTCTCTTTACTGATTATAAAGAAAAAGGCTGAGGATGTTTAGTTTGCATCCAGATGTAAGGACTATGAGTCTGTTACAGATAAAAATAGCTGGGAGTGTACATAACTCTCTTCATAAACAAGCTTCCTTGTCTAAACCTCCTCTAATTAGAGGAGGGAGGCATCTGTTGATATTTAGATGAAAACTCAGCTGTCTGGGGTTAAAGGGCCTCCTAGAGCTGGGAAAGTCAGCTGCCTACCAGGACTATGGGGAGACATGCATGAAAGAACATTTCATCCTCAGGAGGAGCATCAATAATTGAAATCGACACTGTTTTCAGTTATTTAATACACATCAATGTTTTCCTATTCCCACTGAAGAGTTTAATTATACACACGGAGTACCTGGACTCCAAGAATGACATGCAGATCACTCTGATCCAGAGAGGAAATGTGTGCACCAGGAGATTTGCATGGATGGGGGCCTCTGGCATGTGAATCACACTGCAGTGAGGCTGCACTCAGTTTGGCTTCCCTTCCTCACAAAGAACATCCTCAAGATCAGTCCATCATAAATGGAAGAGAGGAAGGGGACCTCAGCAAATCCAGGTTGTACAGGAGGGTCTGTGATGGCCCAAGGTGCACGTGCCTGTTTATGACCCAATTTTTATTTCACAAATGTATGTGTATACATAAGGCAAAACCATCCAAAGCACTGTCCACACATGACTTCACCTCCCTCACACCCCTCCACTCCTGCTTTACCTCTTCTCCTCCTCCAGCTGGTTCAGCAGCTCAATCTTCTCTTTCTGCATCCCATCCACCAAGGCTCGTGCTCGCTGCAGGTTTCCTTCTGCCTCTGTGACATACTGGAGCAAAAAACGAGCCCAAGACACAAAAATTAGCCACGCCTGAAGTAGTTCAAGGCTGTTCAGAACGAGGGAACAGAAAGTTTTGATGATCTGTTTCAGAGGATGCTGTGCTAACAGCACATTTTCCAAAGAGCTCAGGATGTAGGGATCAAGACAACAAAAACAGCTCCGTCTCCAGCAGCTGGAAAGGATCCATCCTTCAGTGCCTC
Organism: Melospiza melodia melodia; assembly: GCF_035770615.1. Lineage (NCBI taxonomy): Eukaryota > Metazoa > Chordata > Aves > Passeriformes > Passerellidae > Melospiza > Melospiza melodia. The sequence continues at coordinate 6,621,102 of NC_086214.1, forward strand.
TCTGACCTGACCCTTTTGGAGACTCCAGCTCTGATTAGAGTTAAGAACTCGAAGCCTGAAAAGTTCTGAAAATCTGGTCAGAGGTTGCCAGTGCAACTCAGCCTAGTCACGAAGCAAAAGAGGTATTTCAGACTTCTGTTAATTCATTTGTTACTGATAATTACTGGAAAACACAATACACAAGAAGAATGTCAGCTTGCAGCTGATTTCCCAATTTCTCCTGCATATCTGACAGGCAGGTGTGACCCACCACACAAAAATACAGTGCCATCCCTGCTCCCAGGTAGCTCACTTGGCTTTAAAAGCATGAGTAAAGAATTTCGGACAGCAGCAGACAATGAAGAACCACATACTGACAAATAGCACAGACACAACTCACTTTAAGCATTTTAATATATAAAATATCCTCTGTACAAATGCTTGTGCAACAAACAAACACCAACCTAATATGATCAGCCTGTTTTCCTTCCAGATTTCCTGCCTTTAGTAATGTTATAAAAGCATCCTCTCTGGTGGGAAAGCAGTGGCATATGAGCTGGGCTGATGCCCTCAGCACCATAAAATCACTGCAATGCAGTCCCAGCCACAGCCAGATTCAGTGGCTGAGGGGAACAAATTTGCATTTCAGCATTGGAATTTATTGATCCAGCAGACAGAAACTGCCTGCTGCCTCTGATCTGGCACAGCCCTTTCCCTGCTCCTGGCTCAGGGCAGGGACAGCACATGTGACACTGGGAGGGAGGAGAAAGAGCCTCTATAGGAATGTGGGTTTTGTTGATGCAGTGACAAAATTACTTTTTGTCCTTTCAAAAAGGAAAGAAGCTCAGAAGTTTCTGGCTTTGATTAAGTGAAAAAGTCACTTTATAGGCCTAGGGGACTTCAAACTTAAGGACAGCTAATTGGACAGAAGCTGAAAAGTCCAGCTTGGGCAATTTATTAGAAAAATAATTTAACAAAGAAACTAATTGCTTTTGGGACGTGTTTTATCAGGAGCAAGAATCTTTAGCACTTGGCTCGGGTTTTTTTTTTGTTTGTTTGGTTGGTTTTTGTTTGTCTGTTTGTCATTTTGTCTTTTATTAAACTTTTTTGTTTCTAACACTGCAACAAAAGCCATCTTGCTGATTTTTATGCTTCTAAGGGTAGCTAAGCTATCTTGGTGTGTTACAGACCTCTGAGAGCTTATAAGACCTGGCTCAAAGAGGCAACTATAACACACCTCAGCTTAACTCACCACAACAGAGGCAGAAATTCAGAGCCCCAGTTTCACACACAGTGGTAATGAGACACAAACTTTAAGGAATTTAGAGATTTTAGAGGAGCTAAGATTTTAGTTAGAGATAAGCTTTACAGGAGTTAATTAAAGTAAATGGGTAAGCCTTGATGAAGTTAAGAGTTAGTAGTTAACTAATAACTGATTGCTTGTCAACATAATGTTTGGTTAGCTGGGTTTATAATGAAGAATATAGAAACTTATAAATAGCTTTTAGGAACATAAGACAATTGTAGGCCTCCTGTGCTCTGAAACCAGTTGAGGATGGGAATAGGAGTTCTACCAAGGGGTCATTTGTCATATTTGCATTGAGAAGGTAAAAAGGTCAGAATGAGGAAGATTTCCTTTACTTCTTCATTTTGGGACCCTTTCCCATGAAAGGGACCACCAACCCATTTCAAGGAACAAACTAGTCATGCTTAATGGCCTTTGAACTAATTACCATATGGGGCAGGGAATGGGATGTACCAAAGTGATGAATATGTAGTTGTATTTTGGGTATTCAATACTTGTATAGATAAAAAGACTCTGTAATCACCTGTAAATGGCAGTGTGTATTTGGGAGTTATCCCACAATGAACACACACTTTCTAACTTTAAACGGTTAAAGAGGTTTTGTCCGTCACAGTTGGATATCAGTACTAAATCAATATCTGTATTTTTTAAATGAATCAGTAACATTAAGATCTGACACATCCAGGGGATATCAAATATTCAGATATTTAACAGCTGTCACCTCCTACCTGCTCGTGCTGGGCCTTCATGATGGCAATCTCCTTCTCCACCTCACAGATGTGGCTGGTGGCCTTGGCCACCTCTGCCCTCTCCAGATCCCTCTCTGCCAGCAGCTGCTCAATGTGCTGCTGCTTCTCCTTCAGGGCCTCCTGCAGGGCTGTGGTGCCAGAGATCTTCCTGGCATAGCGAGACGAGGTCTCTGTCAGCTGGGAAAGAGGTAAAAAGAGATGGGGTAATGTGGAGGTGTTTGTGGGTCCCCAGGACGAGGGAGGAGATGAGAATGTTGACTCCATGTTTCATGGTTTATTATTTTATGATCTATATTATATTAAAAGAAAATGATATATTAAAACTATACTAAAGAAAGAGAAAGGAGACATCAGAAAGCTAGAAAAGAATGAATAATAAAATCTCATTACAGACTCAGAGAGTCCGACACAGTGGCTGTCATTGGCCATTAATTAAAAATAATCCACATGAGACCAATCAAAGATGCACCTATTGATAAACCATCTCCAGACCACATTCCAAGCAATCAGATAATTATTGTTTACATTTCTTTTCTGAGGCTTCTCAGCTTCTCAGGAGAAAAATCTGAGTGAAAGGATTTTCATAAAATATGTCAGTGACAGGGTAAAGCTGTGTCCTTTCCAGCCCAGAACAGCTGAAGTCCCCTGTTAAACCTGGGATTTGCTCACCTAATTATCATTTGTTCAGCTGAGGAGAGCTGCTGCTCCAGCTCTGGGCCCTACAGGGGACGTGAAGTCTGAGAAACATCTGGACAATGCTCACAAGCTCAATTTCTCTTCTGCACTGCAGTGAACACAGCATCTCCCAAAGGACACAACATGGGGTGGGAACTGGGTCAGGGAAAATTATCATGCATTCTATCATCTGCCTTCTTAGGTACATTTTAGTGATGGCCTGCACTGATGAAATCCCAAAGATGAGCTCAGCTGGGTAGGCTGATCTCAAGTGGAGACCAGTGTGGGGTTATTGGATCCACTCCCAGGAATGACACTGCACCCTTGTCCCAGCCAAGAGGAATGTGGGTGTTCTGCAGCAGCACCACAGCAGAGCCAGAATTTTTAATAGGATCACTGCCTGCTCTGCTTTCTGCCTGCTTGAGCACCTGCCAAAACCCAGGCATGTGACCCAGGACATTGCCACCTCCACAGTGAGACAGTCACAGCAGGAGCTTTGCACAGCTGCTCAGTGGAGTGGCATGACCATGTGAGACTGGAAAGAGTGTCCTTTTTCTGCAGGGATCCCTTATAAACCTGCTCTTGACAGCAGAACTGAGATTCATCCCACCACAAATTGCACTCCAGGCTCTTCAGTGGTCTCAGCTGCTTGGTGTCCCTTACTAGGAGGGAGACTGTGTCTCAGAGTCTCTGTGGTCAGGACAACCCAGAGGTGTTAAAAAGTCTCATTTTCCAGTCTGGCAGCCAGAGAAGGAGTTAGGATTCTTCTGTTCTGGTTCTCAAGGTTGTTTATTTTCTCTTATCTATAACATTCTTTCTCTGACCTCCTGAGATCTGTCCAGCAGGTCAGGTTGAGGCACACTGACACCCTTGGGGTGGTGTTATCTTTTTATACTAAAAACTACCTGTACTTTATTTACAATAATTTTCCAATACCTATCACCGATGTTAGACAGTTTGTCTCTACTCTAAACCAATCCAAAAGTGCCACCATCACAGCAGAAAATGGAGGACAAGAAAAAGAAGGAGAAAGACAGGACACGCCCAGATTCCTCCATCTTGCCTCCTGAACCCCCATTCTAAAAACCCCAAAATTCTACATTTTCACCCTGTGATAAATTCACTAACATTCTCCTCAAACCCTTGTGGCTTGTAAATCTTCCCACAAAGTTGTTAATTGTTTTTTCCATGGGCTAAAATCAAAGGCACAGGTGTTTTTGACTCTGTGCCAGGGTCTCTGAGCCCCCCTGCCAGGGTCTCGAGTCAGAGTAATGTCCTGGGTTTTGACAACTGTGAGGTGGGTGACAGCCCCACCCTCCATTCCCCTCACCCCATGAATGGTGAAGGAGCAGCTGAACTAAGAAGAAAGAAGGAAAGCCCCAACCCTCCTGTGTTGTGAAGCTGGGTCACAGAGGCAGAGTGAGGAGCAGAGACCCCCAGCAGGTACTCACCAGCCCACTGCGGCTGGGCCTGCCCCCGACCGAGGAGGCCACGGAGCTGACGGAGCTGATGGAGGAGCTGCTGGGGCTGTGGGTCAGGGCTGACACCCCCATGGCCATCCTCTTGCTCTTCTTTGCCTTGGCAGGGCTGGTTGATGGGAACCCAATCCTGATCACCTTGTGGATGGGAGCAAAGAGGCCAAACTTGGGTGGGCACTGGAAATACCTGGAACACAGGAGTTGCACCAAGTGAGGAGTGGCAGGGCAGCCGACTCACACAAGCCTTGCAGAATGGAACAGCCAAGCAGTACAAAACCCACAGCTCATCTCTAGGTGCTTTGCTGTGGAATTGTTTCACAGAATTCACAGAATGACCGGGTTGGAAGAGACCTTAAAGATCATGGAGTCCAACCCAGCCCCAACACCTCAACCCAACCCTGGCACCCAGTGCCACATCCAAGCTTTGTTAAACACACCCAGGGATGGGGACTCCAGCATCTCCCTGGGCAGCCATTCCAGAACTTTATCACTCTTTCTGTAAAAAACTTTTTCCTGATATCCAACCTGTATTTCCCTTGCTGCAGCTTGAGGCTGTGTGCTCTGGTTCTGTCAGAGGTGCCTGGAGAAAGAGCCCAACCCCAGCTGAGCACAGGCACCTTTCAGGGAGCTGTAGAGAATGATAAGGTCACCTCTGAGTCTCCTTTTTTCCTGGCTGAACAACTGCTTTCCTGTGTACAAGCAGCTGGATTCTTCTCCTTTCCTGCTTGTAGCACTGGCAATCTCCCTGTTTGCATTTGTGGTGCTTTAGCAGGGGGACCTGAGGTAATTGCCAAGCACCAGCTGCTGTGCACTTTGGGGAGATGCCAGGAAAGACACAGCTGGGAGCCTGGAGAGCACAAATCCCAGAACATAAACACAGCACAAGCACTCCTTCCTCACAACCAAAACTTGGGTGTGCTCTTTACCCTGCTTTGAGGATAGTGATGTAGTAAAGTGTGTCTGCAGGAGATGTCAGAAGGTGGACAAGGCTCTACTCTGTGAGCTCAGCAATGAGACAAGAGGCCACAGGCAGGAAGTTCCAGCTAAAAATGAGGAAGAACTTCCCTGTACAGTGACCAAGGCCTGAACAGGCTGCCCAGAGAAGGTGTGGGGATATTCCAGAACCTTCTGGACACAATACTAGGCCATGTGCCCTGGGATGACCCTTCCTGAGCAGGAAGGTTGGACTTAGATTACCAACTGTGGTCCCTTCCAACCTGACCCACCCTGTGACTCTGTCAAATAAAAAGATCTGAATCACACAGCTCTGTACAAATGTTCCACAGGGTAAAAATCTTTCCTACCAAAACAGCAGCTCAAACCGTTGAAGCTAAAAATGCAATTACAGCAAATCCAGAGTGTGCCACCTCCTTTGGGTGGCAGAAAAACTATGTCCTATGCCATCAAACTTGGAAAGATGAAAGCATGGAAAAGGGAGGACCAGATAATTACAGTGCATGGTCTCTTCCACAACTGAGCCCAACGATTCTGTGTCTCCAGAGCCCTCTTCCAGAATAAAAATGAGCCACAATTCAGTGTCAAACCCTGGGAACTCCCTCAGTGACCAGCATAAACCAAGGTTCATTTGCTGCTGCCCAGCTGCACTGCAGCAAGAAAAACCAGATCAGCTCCAGCATGATGTCCCCTCATTCCAGGGGAGCAGCCAACACAAAAAGCTCCTCCAAGAGTATCCTCACAGGCCTCCCAGCAAGAACAGGACTAAATGCAGGCTCATAAAACAATCTGCCCTATGTTAATATAAAAAAGCAGGTTCTAATGACTAAATTACACAAATCCAGTTTTACTAGCACAAGTTTTCTCTCTCTCCAGATGTCAGCAGCTGTTTCCCCAACTCCCTTTTATTTTTAAGAGCTGGCAGCCATACAGCTGTGTCACAGGCAGACCCCTGTGTGCTTGGGAGGCCAGGGAACAGCCTGATCTCCAGCCAGATGAGAATAAAATTAAACTTTAAACATCAGCTCAGATCCATGTTTTTTCTATAATAAACTTTAAACAACTCCTCTACAACCCCAAATCTCTCAGCCTCATTGACTTCCTGCCAACACAGGCCCTTGGGTTTTAAAAACCATCCACACCACAGGCTGACCTCTTGAAAACCTGCCAAGGCCCTGCTCAGCATCATTTTCCCAAATTCCAGTAGGCACAGGCAGGCCAACAGCCCCTTCCACAGCTCTGCCTGCTGTAAGCACAGCCTGGTAGTGTGGCTGCACAACAATCCCAAATGTTAATTCCCTTAAAAGCCTCTGACAGCTCTTAGCAAGTTCAAACTTGCATCACTAAGTCTGCCCATTTTCTTTCAGTACAGATTGAAAGTGGTTGCAATTAACTTTTATAATTCAGAAGCAGGAATTGGGTCCAAACCACTTGGCAGAAAAAAAAAAAAAAAATCTACATGAAAAGCAAAAGCTGCTCTCAGTGAGTGTGGAGGAGCTCAGAACTCACATTACAGAGAGGAAACAGGGCAGAAAAGTGATGGCAATGCAAACTGCAGGTGGAAAACAGCACAGGAAACGTTGAAATAGATGGAAAAATCCTCAGTGTCCAAGGCTGACAAAGAGTGCAAAAGTAAAAGGTCTGGGCAGTTTAGTGAGCAAAGACTGTGACTGGAGCAGAGAGAGAAGGGAGAACAGTAAAATAAGGGAACAAGGGAGAACAAGGGAGAAGTTGAGTAAAATAAGCAGATAACATTTAAATTGCTAGAGATGAGTCCATGGAACTTGCTTGGCTTTGTGGAACTGACACCACACCACACCAGCACCTCTGCAGTCTCCTGTGCAGACCAGCAGATGCAGCAAAGCTCAGTGCAGATCAGCACCATCTGATGCGAATCTCACCATCTGATGTACACAGGGGCTCCCCACAGTGACACCCTGTCCCCTGGGCCACTGCTACTGACCCCCAGCCTGCAGCAGCCTCCACTGGAGAGCCACAGCTGCTGGGAAAGCCCAGCCCCAGGGCCTGCCCTTGGTGCATATCCACACCTGAACCTGCAGGAAAATCACTGACCCACTGTGGGAAATGGATTTATAGAGAATTCTCCAGGCCTGAGAGAATTCCCACGTAGTGTGCATCTGTGTGCAAACCTTGAGATGAGAAATGCTGACTTAGAAGTGCCATGGAACAAGACAGATGTTGTTGAGAGAGAAATGGAACTAGAACCAAGTTTCAAATGATGGCCTTACAAATAAGACTGGATACTTTGGAGAAATAGAACTATGAAAGATGCATTGTAGTAAGACCCACAAGGAGTAATTTTGGATTATTTTCTTTAAGGCATTTACAGCATGGTGTGGCAAAAGCTGATAAGCCAAGAAACACTTACAGTGTATTGTAATTAGGAAATAGCTGGCTTCTGATTGTGATGGTGTGAATTATAACATCTGTATTGTCTTATCCTTCACATGAGACTGAAAATGGAATAAAAGTTTTTAAAACACCTCTCAGTTACCCCATCTCTGGGCCAGAAAAAGACATAATCCAACAAGCCACCCCAAATTTCAGCCAGTTTACCATCAACTCAGGTGGAGCTGCCTATGGCAGCAAAGATGAACAATGTCACCAAAGGCTCTGTGCTACCTCTGCTGCCTTGAGCTGCAGTTTTGGGTTTATTCTCCTGCTGCAGCTGCAGCAGGCAGTGCTGGCCTTGCTGGCCAATGCTCACTAGATGGCAACCATCACCAAAGCACAGCCTGCAGACTCTGGACAGCTCTGCCCAGGCAGATCCTGGCAGGACAAGATCAGCACATCCTCAAGAATTCCAGGCTGCCAGAGCACACAGGGAAGGCACTCAGGGGTGCCAACATGCACCAAGGGACTTCTTCAAACCACTGCTTCTCCAAACCACTGCTGCTAAATGGGCACCTGCTACAAGAAAATCAAAGGCTGGATGGAGGCTCACAAGGACACACATGGACAGTGCTGCAGCCTTGCTCGGAACAGTGTGAACCAAAGAAGGAGCCTCTGCAGACAGAGCACACAGCAGAACTGCCTCAGCCAAGATGCAGCAGTTTCAGAAGACAGATAACTTCCAAAAGCTGGATTTTCAAACCACAGCAACAGAGGTATGAGGATGAGAGGCAGACAGCACTACACCCACATCTGCTTTTCACACCTTCCACATGCACAGAGACAATAAATACTTCCTGAGCACCATGAAGATTAATCTTCCAGATAGTTTGAACTGTATGATAAAGAAAGCAGAGCCTTGCATTCACTCCATGATTTATTCTCTGCCACCCTGCTTCTTTTATTTTGAGAACAGGCTGAAACTCAGCCATCTGCTGCCAATCATTTACTGCTTTCTTGCCCTGACATTGAACAAGACAGCTTTTCTCTTCATTTAAATGAAAGCACATGCCTGCTGGACAAAAAAAAAAAAAAAAAAAGGCTGACCCAACATAAGAAACCTTTATTACAGAACCTGAGATCTAACAAGAGGCCATGGGCAGGAAGTTCCAGCTAAACTAAGTTCCTCAGTTTCAAAGTTATAGGTTGGACTTGATGATATCAAAGGTCTTTCCCAACCTAGTTAATTCTGTGAAAGATAAATCTCACCTCTAAAGCCAGACTGCCTTCAGAAGCTCCAAGAAACCAACAATATTTCCCACTTGGAGAACTTGTATAGGACAAGGAATCAGTTGCCCCTGTATTTGAAGCATGGTCAGAGCTGCTGTATAATTCAGATTCGAACACCACCAAACTCAAGATCCAAGGCCTGGGTCATTCTGTTCCCTAAATTCCACAAGAACAGAAGGAGCTTCCCAGCAAGCCTGTGAGATGTCTCTGCCTCATTTTATAGATACTAACAAGGGCTTTTTTGGAAAATAAAAGAGTGGAGGTGCATAGGGAGTCAGAGGTGGTAAGATCAATCAGCAGACACCTATCCCACTACAGAATGAGTACAGGGACAGAACCACCAACTGTTCTTTCAGTTCTCTGGAAATTTGAAGGGAACAGAATAAAACATTAAGTGAGGAGAAAAGAATGTAAAATCTTTGTCTTTTGCAGTTCTGACAGGATGACATAGCACAAGAAGAAAGTTTATGAGAGGAATGTGTGGAAGGAAGCAGAGCTAATATAATCAACAGAATCAGTTTCTAGCAAAAATTAAATCCCACTGTAAGTTATCTTCTCTCCCTACTTTCTCCTGTTTCCTGAAGCCATTCAGGTTCCTTCACAGAAGTTATCTGATCCTGCTTTAAAATGGCCCAGTGATGAGGTTTGTATTGATCTCCCTGCAAGGCTATCCAAAAACCTAAAAGACTCAAAATTAGACTCTTCCTCCCAGCCCACAACGTCCAACCAAGTACAGCCCTAACTCTCTGTATGAATGTTGACAGAGTGACCAAATTATCCTTTGTCTCCTTAAAAAAAGAAAAAAAGGCCAGAAGTTTCTCTGCTCAATTTGGTAAAAAAGACACCTAATAAGACCTTTGAGACTTCACCTCAAACCTAAGGCTACCTAATTAGACAGAAGCCAAAAATCCCCCCTAAGAAGAAAAAGAACAGAACAAAAGAAATAATTGCTTTTGTAGAGTGTTTTTAGCAAGAGCAAGAAACTCTTGCCCCTAGCTCACTTTTTCTCTGTGAGAGCTTGGTTATTTTACCTTCTATTAAAACTTTTCTGTTTCCAGCACTATGTCAGAAGCCATCCTGCTAATTTTATGCCATTCCAAGTAGCTGAGCCATCTCAAGTCTGATAGGTTCCTCTAAGAGCTCATAAGACCTAACTTGAAGAAAAAACCCAACTCTCCTCCTGGGGCTGATGGAATTTGCCCCCCAGGCACCCCAGGAGGTGTGCAGGGGTTCAGGGCACCCAGTACCTTGTGCCAGCAACTGCCCCATCGTTCTTGCCCAGGGGCTCATCCAGCTCCACTCCACACCACTCTCCTTTGGCAAAGTCTGTCTCTCCCACGTAGCGCACCACTCCTGTCTTCGTGCCACCGACCTGCAGAGAGAGGTGTTCAGACAGAAGGGTTTAGAGAAGATGTTTAGAGATAAGAGGTTTAGATAAGAGGATTAGGGATGGCAGCACTTGTAGCATCCCATGAACTGTCCCCCCTTGGTCAATCCCCAAGCCCTCAGCCCTGGAAACATGAACTACTCACCACAGAGTCATCCCTCCCAAAGGGAAAAACAGTCTCCCCCATGGACTTGGTGTCACAACTTCCTTGGGTTTCTCCTGTCACTGGCTTGGTACCCCTGGTGGCCACCCCCCTTCCCCTGGAGACCAGGCCCCTCTGCCCCCCACCCCTTCCCTTTTATAAGCTGCCTGCTCCACGTGGGTTTTCTCTTTTCCTGGGTTTCTCCTTCAGTGACAGTGTCACTCTGCTGGAATAAAACCTTGCAAAAGAGCCTTTCCTGCCTCTATCACTGAGCCAGTGAGTGTTTAGTAGAGGTTTGACTGCATTGCCTGAATGTTAACTCAACCTGCCTTTTAGCAGGAGAAGCTTGCTGGGGACAAGGGACAGGCAGCAGCACCGACCACTGTAACACCACATTTTTAATTTTTTAATTGGCGCCCAACGTGGGGCGCACAACTCCTATCTGTACCATCGGCCTGCCAGAGAGAGAATGCTCAGAGAGAAAAGGTTTAGAGAAGAGGATTAGAGATGGCAGCACTGTGTAGTAACAGGCCCCTGGCCAGGTAATAATTATTATAGACTCTATAATTCACAGAAGGCTGATCAATCTCTGTTTTTATTAAGAAACCCATTGTTTTTATAGACAGTTATGATACAAATGGGCTTGATTGGTCCTTTAATTAAAACACTATCACTAATTAAGAAACCACCTTTTGGTAAACAAATCTCTGTAACACATTCCATGTGTTCACAACAACAGGGGCAGCAAGTTAAGAATTGTTTCTCATTCTTTTCTCTGATCTTTTCACAGCCTTTTTCCAGCATGATGACTGGGAAACGTGTGTTGGTCAGAGAGCTGCTGCCACACTTCCACTGACACAAGGGGACTGAAGCTGGGACAGGTATTTAAGAGGGAGACAGACATCTGTATTTTCTGTTTCAGATCTGATAAAATCAGCAGATAGTTCTCACACTGAGTTCTATCTAACTGTTATAAAAGCAATAACATCTTATATTTTACCAAACATAAAATGTCATTGCTTTTGTAGTTGTTTTGGGAAAAACAACAACAACCAAGCCTAAAGCAGCTAAGAAGAGCTCTTTCTGGAAGTTACAAAAAATGGAAACAATATTGAATAGTTCTCACACCAAGTTCTCCCAGCACTTAAGGTGTCTTTCCAATAACTGCAAAGTGATTTTGGGACTGCCTGCCTACAAGATATTAGAGTAAATATAATCAAAATATATTTCAAGGTGTCAACTAATTGCACCAAGTTGCTTGTGAGGCCACAAAGGAGTTTAAGCCCTACAGGCACAGCTCATACCTGCCCTGCCTGAAGAACCATGACCTGCACTGACAGGTTTTCCAATAGTTCTGGGCAATACTGGGACATGACAGCAAGAGCACAGCTGAGCCAGGAAAGCATTCCCTGCTCCTCAGCTTGCTCCCAGGATGTAGAAACTGCTCAAAATAGAGGTGTTCCACTTTTATCTTCACTTCCTACAGCACCAGTGCTGACAAACTGCATGGGAGTGGGGCTCAGCTCGCTGCCAGGCATCCTCCAGCACAGCTTTCTTCCCCCACCATGCAGAAATAAGAATAAATAACACCTTTTTCTCCTGAATTTACACTTTAAGTTCTTAAAGTTTGCAGCTTACTGAGGAGACTCGAGGAGGGCAAGTCAGGGAGCTGTGTTTTGATCATTGCTCTGAGAGTGTGTGGCACTGAGCAGCAGCTGCCTCTGCTCTAAACACTCCCACTTGGACACTTGGGCTGAGAAAAGGAAGATAGAAAAGGAGGAGGGTGGTTCTAAAGGTTCATACTTCGAGTAAATTAGCATATGATCTAAACCTTTCTAGCCCATCTCTGCTAACGCCTAAATTCAAGGAAGAAAGCTTAAAAATAAATTTAAAATTAAATATGCAGATTCATCCTGAATGACTTGCAATTATTCATTTTCTTAATATTAAAATGATCATTAAAAGGCATCAACACATTATTATTTTCCTACAGAAAACAGAGCCAGAAAACTCTGGGTTTGTGTATTTTAGAGTAGCAATGTTAGATTTACCAATTCTAAATCCCAAAAAAATTGCTTATGTAAAGGAAAAAGAAGAGTTTTCCTAGACTAAAAATAACTGCACCTCTATGGACTGAACAGCACAGCTCTGAAGTCTGGGTCCAACCTCAAGTCCTGGGAGGCTGCAGCACACAGCTTGAGTTAGTGCATCCCTTCCCCAGTGAAGCATCCCCAGTAGCTTCAAGGGACAGTCTAGGGCTTGACCTTCACAACAAAATGAAGCCAAGGATATTCAGAGGATATTCAGCAGGTCTGTGTGTACTGGTGAGTCAGAGCAGCACCATGGAGTCATGGAAGGATATCCACACACCTTCCCTGCTAATTGTAGTATCATTGACATCACATTTTACTGTTCTTATCCCATCAAATGGACCAAAATGGGATGCAGATCAGTATCCCAGGGCTGAAAAGACAATGATGCTAATCCTTCCTGACACTGCCTTCAACAGAGCTAAATAATCATTTAAACTATTTACCAGATGAGCAGCAGGACAGATCTCAGTGTGACTGCTGAGAGTGACACCCCTCCAGCCTGTGTCTGCTCTCTGCTCATCCCACAGCACTTTCCTGCTCCAAGCAAGAACCTCTCAGGAGCTGCCCTCACCCTATGGCCTCTGGGCATTGCTCTGATTGCAATACTGCACAGGAAGAAGAGAAAAATAAAATTCTCTGTGCCTTTCAGGCCATCAGGGACTGTCCCCAGCCATGTCACACACATTCAGGGGTCAGCAATGGCTGAGGCACCTGCTTGATCATATTCCCATGAAGAAATCCAGAGATAACACCGTCCTTTCTGTTTAGCATCCCAATTTACCCATTTAAATTGATTTTCAAAGCATTTCCACAAGACAGGGCTGCTGAGCAGAGGGTGAGGTGGGAACACAAAGTGCCCAGCACAGGGACGAACCTCTGCAGAGCTCCCGTGTCCTGTGTGGAGACAGGCTCAGCAGAGCCCTGAGACTCCTGCTGCTCTCCTCTGGGAAGAACAAGGAAGGGGTGGGGGAAAAGAGCCCACACAGGACACTTGCTTCACTCTGAGGACCTGCAAGTACTTTCTGTGTGCAGCACATCAGCTTATTCCACTCTGCTACTGGGTGATGCCAACCAGAACTTGGTAATCACCTTATACTGGACAAATGAGGCTTGCTCTGGTTAGAGCTGAGCCTGCAGGCTCTACCCAGCCTCTAAACTGGAGCAACCATCCTTTCCTTTGGGATGAATGGCTGGGTTAATTTCCTCCCCCCCATACTCATCCACCCACTCAAGGATCATATTTCCACCCAAGCTGAGAGAGGCAGGAGCTGTGATTTCCCATCAAACACAGTTTAGCTCTTCTAGCATTGAAAATCACTGTACAATAATACTTGATTTACAGAGGGTGCTTTTGGCAAAGGCACAGCTACTACAGATCACCTGAAATAATGCAAGGGGGTAAAAGTGGCCATCACATACTTGGGGCTGTGTCCCAGCCACAGCCAGGGCCAGCATTCAGCAGCTGGTGAAAGGTGGAGAACTGGCTTGTGGTCAGGTTTATCTATAAATACAACTTTACATCCATGTGCAATCTGGCTATCAGCAGCTTTATCTGATTGAATAAACACCATGTCATCTGAGAATGCCAGAGCTGGCTTTTAAGGTAAGGGGAGAAACAGACAGCCAGGAATTACAGGCCAGCCCTCCCTGTGTGATGCTACAGGAATTTTTATAGTTTCTTTTCATCCAACCACTGATCTTTGTGCCTACCCATCCCCACAGCACAAGTCAGCATTGCACAGCAATGAGTCTGACAGCAGTGCTGATGCAAGACATTTCTGTGCATTTATCTGTCAGGCACCAGAGAGAAAATAATATCCTAGGGAGGTGGTGTAAGAGGAAAGCCTGGAATTACAGCATCTCCTCCTGGGGCTGGCTCCAATGCCAAGTCTGCCCCTGTTATTAACACAGTTTGTTCCACCACACTCCACTCACAGCTCCCATTTAACTACAGATACTGCACAAGCAGACAAGGGCCAGGCAGTGGCTCAGCCCAAATGAATGGTTAGGAGGCTGTGCACAAAGAGCCTCTAAGGGTTAATGTGGCAGCAGGGCAGGGCAGTTGCCTTGGGCTATTTATTTCCCTCTTTGTTTCACTGCAGAGAAACAGGATGGTATAGGTTAGAAAGGACCTTAAAGTTCATCTTGTTCCACCCCTGCCATGGGCAGGGACACCTTCCACTGTCCCAGGTTGCTCCAAGCCCTGTCCAGCCTTGCCCTGAACATTTCCAGGGATGGGGCAACCACAGCTTCCCTGGACAGCCTGGGCCAGGGTCTCACCACCCACACCAGGAAGAATATTTCCTAATATCAAAGCCAACCCTACTCTGTCTGAAGCCATTCCCCCTTATCCTGACACTACACACTCCTGCAAAAAGCCTCTTTCCAGCAGCAATCCCATACAGTGAGCAAAGAGCCCTGAACAGGAGCCCCAGATGTTTTCTTATCTCCTGAATCCTGCAAACAGCTGGAACACTGCCCTTCCCATTGCCTGTCACAAACTTCCACAGGGACAGGGATCCATCATCCCACACTGCCATTCTGCTGCACTCCCTAGCCATGACACAGCAACGCTGGAGCTCTAAGCAGGCACTGGAACACTGAGAATCCTGCCTTGGTACAACTACAGAATGGGATCCTTCCTCCTTTTCTGCCTGGTTAGCAGTAAGGGAATATGCCTGGTGATTGGCTGAGAAAGGAGCATTGCTGCACCTGTAGGGCTTCACAAGCTGGGAGAGCTTAACCAGGAGAACAAAAAGCAGGAATCCTTCCTTCATGT
Organism: Melospiza melodia melodia; assembly: GCF_035770615.1. NCBI lineage: Eukaryota > Metazoa > Chordata > Aves > Passeriformes > Passerellidae > Melospiza > Melospiza melodia. The sequence goes on from NC_086214.1 coordinate 6,636,286, forward strand.
AAAAAAAAGTGTATTTTATGATTGTCCTTTCACAAATATTAAAATGAATGTTATATGTGTTATGTTAGAAAGTGATGCTGTATTAATTTTCTTAAGTAGTGTGTTAAATATAGTTTTAGGTTATAACATGAGGTTAAAATAGAAACTATGCTATGTAAGATACTTTTTTTAACAGAAGACTTGCACCGAGGTAGCAGCCACAGGACACCTAAATCTTTCAGAGAAAAAGAATTTATTGCTCCCTTATCAAGTTCTTCCTGCCTTGCTCAGCCATGAAGACTCTGTCAGGATTCAGAGGGAGAAGCTGACACTGACCAGACAGAATCCTGTGTTTGAATGGAATTTATGCATCATGTATAAGATGTATGAATATGCAACAGGCTGTTGATTTTAAGGGTTAATCCTCTGTTAACGTGGGTCCTTTTTCGGGCTGTTTTGCCCAGGAATAGGTACCCAGACTGTCCATAACTCTTTATTTTTATTGTCTCATATTGTCCTAATCCTAATTATGCAAATTTTTATTACTCTAATTAAATTACTATTCTTATAGCCATTTTATTACTATTAAACTTCTAAAATTTTAAAACCAAGTGATTGGTGTTTTTTCACACTTCATGCCACCTTGAACGCCTTTCCAGCAGCAAGGCTTCAGTCTCAGGCACTGAAACAGCTCAGGGATTTTGGCAGCAGAGCAGTGAGCTGTCTCTGCCCAAGGAGAAGGGCTTAGGCTGCAATTCTCCTGCCCAGGGAGCTTCTCAGGAAATTATTTCTCACTCAGGAGGTTCAATTTCTCACTCAGGAGGTTCAATGCTTTCTGCAGCCCCAGGCTGGCTGAGCAGGGCTGTGGCAGGGACAGGTGGGGGGGTGAACACTGAAGAAAGAACCTAATTTGTTTATTCATGAGTGCTTCCCATCATTTGCCAGCAGCTTCACCACACTGCAGGCAAAAGCAGTTTGCAGCAGACAGACAAGATGATTAAAACCCCACGCCCAGGGGAAGGCCAGGATCCATTTCAGCAGCCCAGGCTCCACACAGCCCTGTCCAGGCTCAGCTGCCTCACTGACTCTCCCTGTAAATGTTGCTGTCCCAGCATTTGCACTGGCTTTGAAGCCCTGCAAGTTCCAGCAAAATCACAAACCTGGCATCCATCCAGAAGGTATCTGGGCAATACCCCTCAGCAACTGAACCAGCCACTGGCCCTTAAACAGCCTTACTTATCACTCCATTTCAATGCTGAACTGCACAATTCCAGTTAGGAAGTACAAGCATGGCTGAAGGGCAGAATACCTATTCTAAGAAGAATCTTTTAATTTAAATTATTTTTTATTTAGGCTGACATATAATAAAACCACCTACTTCCCCCACTCCTTCAGAGTAATGACATCTAAAGGGGAATGATTTCAGCTGCTAAGAAGGCCTCTCCACAAAGAATGCAAAATACATTTTCTTAGGCAAAAAACCAAGCAGAAATTCCTCCCAGGCAGAAAATGCTCCACTGCTCTGTTTCCAGCCCTTCCTTCCCTGCAGAAAGGCAAAAAGCCAACCTCACATTAACAGAACTTCAGCAATTATCCCACTTCAGGAAGCTCAGCTGTCACTAAAGCAAAGGTTAATTGTCCCACATTTATTTGCCAGACTTCAAGAGATGAGTTCTATAACATTAGGGTGGATTTTTCATCTCTTTAATGCAATTTTTACATCTCTGGGAAAAAGTCTGAGTGCCAAAGGCAAATATTATCTAACTCTTCTAATGGAAAGCTTCTAATGGAAAGCTGAAAGTCACTGCTGGAGAGTCAGAGAGGGTCTTGGAACAAAGTAACTGAATAGCAAAAATGTCTTCAAGCTATAATGGACTTTAATGAAGTTGAAGAAAGGCACCATCAGGAAATAGCCTGACTGCAGAGAGCCAGGTGTCCATCTGGCTGACCTGGAAGGGTCCCCTGCAACCTTGTGCTCCATCACAAGCACTCACTGAAAACACATTCTCCCTTTGAAAAGCCTTTGGTGGATTCCATACATCTAAAAGCCACTCTCAGATATAAATACACTCTTTCAGAAAAGGAAACACTAGGAGTAATAAAGACAGCTAAAACTGTACCCATCCATAGAGGATGAGCAAAGATTGGCTCAAGGAATTTGAGGCAAGTCAGGTTAATTCAGAATTATTGTTTATGTATTCCAATACTCAACATGATTAACTGACTCCTCCCATAAGTAAAATAAAAGCTGCCAAGCCAAGCAGATGTGAATGAACCATAACAGCAAATTATTTCTTCCTGTTATTATCTGTTCTTTTCCTGGATCTCTATGGCTGTGTGCAAACAATTCCTCAGATTTCTGTATGCTGAGCATTCCTGCTAGAACCAGAGACAGACTAAGCTTATTCCAGGCTCACTCTTTTGTAGCTATTTATTACACTAACAAGTCACAGCACAAACTTTATCTAGTAACATCTGAGGGGGATAAATTAGCAGGCAGGGAGGGCAGGCTTTTAAGGATGCACCCTCATTTTAAAAAAATTGAAAACCCAAACCATTCCCAAAACACAACTCAACAGAAGCCCAAGGGGAGAGATGCTCCCAGGTTGTATCCTGTGGCTATGCCAAAATTCACTCTGGGTGGGCTCCACTGAGGTGAGCAGTGTTCAGGGAACAGGTCCTGTCTCAGAGAACTTATGGTCAGGAGAAGAAAGGGGTAAAACAAGTCTGGAGAACATCATTCCATTGCTTGCCTGCTTCAGAAAGAACAGAGCCAGGTCTACCGTAGATTTTATAGTTTGCAGTGTGCCTTCTATGGCTGCTGCTTGTAAAATCATAAGTTCTCACCTGAACACTCTCCCCACGAGGTAAAGGAGAAAATGGGAGCAAAAAAACTCATTAAAAGAGGGCAGATCCTCAGGTTCACTTTCCCCCATGTGTGGCTGCTGCACCACACCCAACCTAAATTTCCCACCTAAGTCATACACCTACACTACTCTCTACAATCTACCTCGCACCCTAGTGGATTCTAGCATATTCTGGAATTTAGGGAACTTTCTTCATGAATGAGGGTCAAAGTCTGTCACAGACACATTTTATGAAAAATCCTTTTGTTAGGATTTTTTCTCCTGAGAAGTTGAGAGGCCTCAGGAACAAAATATAAACATTGATTATGTGCTGCTGTGGAATACAACAAGTGGATCTGTGATTGGTCTCATGTGGTTGTTTCTAATTAATGGCCAATCACAGTCCAGCTGTGTCTCTCTCTGGTCAGTCACAGGATTTTGTTATCATTCCTTTCTATTCTGCTCAAGCCTTCTGATGAAATCCTTTCTTCTATTCTTTTAGTATAGTTTTAATATAATATATATATATAATAAAATAATAAATCAGCCTTCTGAAACACGGAGTCAGATCCTCATCTCTTCCCTCTTCCTGGTGCCCCTGTGAACACCACCACAAAGTCAGTGCTCCCCTGGGGGTCAGAGCACCCTAGAGCAGACAGGGAAACATACCCAGTGCCCTGGGTTTCCACAATTGGTCAAAAAACTTTTAAAGTGAGTAGTAAAATTGAGGACTGCTGTAAAATTCTTGGTGAGCTGATGCCCTGTGTTTCCCCACCAATACCCCCCAGCCTGTCGGTTTCTCAGCTGTTTAGGTGGCCTGGAAAGGCCCGGGGTGGCCTTGGACAGCCCACACTTCAAAGGACGAGAAGAGACTTCTGATCTTTTCTCAGTCTCCGTGTTTATTAATTGTTTATCTAAAAGATTTTCTCTTGGCCCGACAGAGGTCTGCACAGCAGCCAGCCATGAGCACACTGAGAACCCCCGGGGCGGTCACTTATCTTTATACTCGAAGTTACGTATACAATATTTATCATTTTTCCCCAATACCTTTTGCCCTTATTAACCAGTGCACTTTTAGTAATAACCAATCCCAAAGTGCCAACATCACCACAGAAGATGGAGGCCAAGAAGAAGAAGAAGGACAGGACACGCCCCAATTCCTCCATCTTACTTCTTTAGACCCCCCTGTACAGAAACCTTAAACCCCGTGTTTCACTCTAACTAACTTATCCCTTCACCATTCACCCCAGTGAAATCCCCCCATCCTCATACAGGGGTCATCTCCCGTGCAGGATCAAAGTCCAGCCACCAGACACTTCTGGCAACATTCCAGGACTCCCGAGCCCCCCAAGGGTGGTCTCGGTCACTCTGCACCTCAGTCCTGAGGTGCTGAGATCCCACACCAGCCAACTCACCAGCACACGGTCCCCGAGGCGCAGATCCTTCTCCCCCTTTTTCACCGAGCCGCTGTCCGACAGGTTGGACCCGGACTCGTTGCCCGTTTTCATGGCGCTGTTGAGGACGCTCTCCCTCAGCGGGATCACGCGCGTGGACAGGGGCGGCGTGGCCGTCCCCGAGTGCAGGGACAAGTTCTGAGCCGTCAGGGAGTCCACGGAGGGCGCGTCGCTGCCCTCGGCCACCGGCTGCCGCGTCAGCTTGGACGGTCGCGTGAAGATGCCCTGCAGCGGCTGGCACTCGAAGTAGCGCACTCCTCCCACGGAGCCGTCATTCTTACCCACAGGGTCATCCAGAACAACCCCTGCCCACTGGCCCGGAGCAAACTGCGTTTCCCCGAGGTACTGGATCACTCCTGGCTTCACTCCGTTCACCCAGACGCGTTCGCCCACCACGAAGTCTCCCAGGAAATCATCGCCCACCTCGGCAACCTTTGAAGCCGACTTCTCGGTGCTGGCGGTGGATGTGGTGCCCTGCTTGTGTAAAGGGGAGCCTGTGGATCAAGGAAAAGAGATTTTGGTACAAGGAGAAGTCCTAGAAGGAAGCCAAAACACCAGGAAAAGGCATTTACGGAAAGAAAACATCTGTTACAACAACTTAGATTGTAGGTGTACGCCCTGTGAGGATTAAACCTGAGTGATGCCATTACTTACACACCTTCTTCAGTGTAAATCTGCACAGATATTCCATCTGCTGCCCAGTTTCTGCCGGTCTCACACAGAATACAAAGAAATGACCCCATGTCTTCATCCCCTTTACAGTACCTCAGCCCCCTCACAGCCCCAGGGTGTGGATAAGCTCAGAAGCACAGGAGTGGTGGTACATGCTTAAGGACCAAAGGGAGCCCAATGAACTGCTGCTTTGCAGGAAGAAGCCAAGGTCATCCTTTTACTCCAAAAAATAAATCAAAATAAATATATTAAAAAAAAAAAAAGTGTGAGGCACTGATGTTTCAGTACTTGGCACTATGAGAACCTCATAGTGTGTCCCACTAACTGCTCCTGTGGGACCACAGAGTGGCCTCCACAAATTCCCCATTTTTCCCAGCTCCTGCTGTGCCCTTTGCTGGAGCAAATGCAGCAGCAAGCAGACACCTGGGGTGTGTTCAATATAAACAGCATCTCTCTAAACAGGAAGCATCTATAAACCTTCATGCACAGCCCTGCAGGGTCACACAATGTGCATGGAACTCAATAAACTGGTAATAATGAGTGCCCTTTTTCCAGCACCAGCCTTCCAGCAATCCTCTGCTGCCTGGGGAAGGAGAAGTGCAGGTGATGCTGGTATGCAGTGTTCTGCTCACACTCTCCAGCAGAATCTTGACAAGCCAAACTCTCCATAATACAAAAGGGGACCCTTAAATACATGGCAGGTGCCTGAATGGGAACAGAGTCAACCCAAGCAAATGAGACTGCAGTGACCCAACTCTTGCTGACCCCATTGTCAAACCCTCCTATCACAAACTTTGGGCTTTCAGCCTGGGCCCCAGGCAACAAATGACAAGGACATGAGAACTTCATTAAAACTCTCTGAGGGTTAAAGGGGGAGTGTGAGTAAAGCCCTAGAAGAAACCACAACAGAAAGTGAGGAAATAAGTTTGTAAAATAAGATCCAGTAAGTCACATACCATGGACCTTCAGCCATCCTCAGCTCCCAACAGCCCTGAGGTTCCAGGTGTGGTTCTCCCACACAGCTGGCATAGGGGGTGTTTGCAGGAGGCTTGGTCCCACATATCCTGTGCTCAGTGAAACCTCCCTGGACTCTTCAGCCCAACTTTCAACTGAAGTTTCTGGGTGCCACCAAACAGAAAACTCTAAAGCACAGCCAGGAGAAAATTTTTATTTGCTACCAGAGAAGGCTGGCAGAGGACACCCTTCGCAGCTGCAGAGACAAACCAAACTTGAGTGCATATGTGTAATGAACTGTGAAACTTGTTCAGCCTCAGCCATCACTGTGGCTCAGTCCACAACACTTCTACAGCTCTTCCACAAGTAATGGGCCTGACAGATCAGGCTCAGCTCCTAGAAAGAATGAAAAACATAAAAGCTCTCAAAGCAAGATACTTGAAAGCTTGGCTAGAGGTCTAGGAAAGAGGAAAGAAAAGAGCACCAGGGCAATAGCATGAAGAACTTAGTTCCTGCTAAATCATGTGTGTTGTGAGGGATCAATTTTGACACTTGGGTTCTTATTGGACTCCAGAGTCAACACTTGACAAATTTCTATGGCCACCAGTCTGGGGGCCCTGGAAGCAGCACTTCTGCTTGGTCTGAACCTTGTCTGGACAAGAAGAGAGCAGCAGTTAAGGGGTGATTGTACAAACTCCTCTCACAAACAGAACTATCTCCAACAGCTCACTGGGCTCAGTGGGCTGGGGCTGGAACAGCTCTTGAGAAGATCAGCCAAAAGGGACATCACACATGGGGAATGTTCAGGAAAATCCCATTATGGGCACAGGAAGGACAGTAAACAGTGTCCCCAGCTGTGTGAATACTTTTCCCAGCTGAAAATGTTGGTGGCAACAGAGACCATGGAGCTCCCAGCAGAGCTCCCCGGGAGAGCCTCCTCCTGGATTCTGGACCCTGCCTTGGAAGTTTCCTCAACCTCATGTGTTCATCAAGAAGTTTTGGGGGCTTTTGGGCAAGTTTCTGGCATTTAAGCTTGTGCCACTCTCAGTTTTGTAGGACAGTACACCAAGATGAGCTCCATCAGATGGACAGAATTACATCCAAGAACCAGTTTCACCTTAAAAAAAATTAAACCCAAAGACTGTAAGGGTGCTTAGAGCTTTTGATCTTTACAAAAGACTTTAATAAAAAGAAGTGTGAAGGAAATAGGGCTCCATCCATCTGAACTATAAAAACAATCATAGGCAGAAAATAAGGCCACTATTGTGATTTCAATGCTTAATAACACAAGATAGTAAAGCAGTCAGCTTAGCAAGTTACATTTTAAGAAGCTTCAAGTTAAATAACCAAAGCTGGCTACAGGGGTTTATCACCAGCAAGGTCTGCGATGGGTACAAGAATAAATTAAATTAGAAATGCAACTTACACCTGGGTTTTGTGCTTGGCAGAGCACCCTAACACACAAAGATTGTGCCACTGACATGTCTGTGCACACATACCCACCATGCCAAGGACAGCCAAACTCAACCTCCTGTACGGGGAACTATGAGCACATAAAATCTGGGGGGCTCTGCTACTCTACTGAGAAGAGATCAAAACTGTTTTTCTTGACTTACTGAGTATGAATTTCAGCACAGCTCTTGATTTCAGGTGTTAGCTAATGGTCAAGGTACAGGTCACATTTGACTCTCACAAGCACCTCTGCAATGTGGCCGGGATAAGCAAACCCTTCAGCTGCAAAGCTCAAGCAAAGAAAGGCAGGAAGGCTGCCCAAGGCTGAACAAACAATGCAGCAGGATTTAAAATCGCATTTAGACTCACTGTATTTCACTGCAAGAGCAAACACCTTCAAAACTGACTCGGACCAGCAAAAAAAATAAAGAACAGTTCATTGGATTCCTGGTGCAACACTGTCCTCCCCCAAAAGCCAAAATTTTAGTGGAACTTTACACACTCTTGTTCATTTTAGGTGCCTGTCTGATAAGCAGGTATGCTGAACTACAGTAATTACATCTCAAGGAAACAATCTCATCCCAGGCTCCTGAGCAGTGCAGGCAGAAACATCATTATTCCTGAGCATGAGGTGAATTATTCAAAAGCACAGGATGTAAATAAGGAACTGCCTGAAGGTTCACCTTGTTTATTATGGCCACAGTGTAGAAACTTGTGTTTTTCATGGCTTTCATTACCCACATATGAAATAATAACCACAGAGCAGCTAATGGGCTTTGGTGCAGGAGGTTTTCAGGGAAACCAAGAGCAACCATGATCAAGCTGAATTCTTTTCTCTTGGCTTTTACAAACCCACCAGCTAGATGGCAGACAGCATCCCAAGTAGTCCAAGCAGACTAAGCTCTGATCCTCCCAGGTAGGTATCTGGTCACCAGCCTTTCAGAAGGCAAATGGAGCAATGAGTAACTTGACTTCAATCCCATGAGTACCTTAGGAAAGCCCAAAAGTGAGAGCAGCTGGTGGCACTGCTCCCAGAGAGCTGACATTGGCACTGCCACTGTCCTGGTACCTCTTACAGCTGAAGGGAAACCCACCCAAGAGGATTGCCATGAAAGAGTCCTGAGATTTTCCAGCCTAAAAAGGAGTTGGTCTATTGGTCTGTGTCACTTGGATTTGCTGTTCTGAAGAAGAAAAGCCTTCCTGTTCTAGGCAGACTCCCCAGAGAAATGCCAACAAGTTCCAAAAAATTCGCTAAGAAAAAAGTTCTAAGAAACAGCAAACCAAGGGTACAGATCTCAGGTATGAAATAGAGAAGAGTTGCACAAGAGAAACCCACCCAACAGAACAAACTGGGTTCTTTCTACTCCAGCCCTGGTAGTTCCTGCTGATGCCAACCAAGAAGCCACAGGAGCTCTCTGAAGGTCACTACTGGGCTCCAGCTCAGCAGCTCACCTGGAAGCCAGAGATGGGGAAGGCTCTTCCTGCTCCAAGAGGATCTCCCTGTGCTGCTCTGTCCAGAGCAGACCTCACCTGCTAGCCAGGACCTCCCCAGCAGCAGCTGCCCTCCTCCTCTCACTGGGACCAGGCTCCAAGACACAACAAGCAGGATCTCCTCCACTCAGGCTTTCCAGCTTTACAGCCCCATTGTGTTCATTAGCTGGCTCATTCTTTTCAGATTAAGTGGGTTTCCTGTAGGTCACAGCTTCCAGGGCTGAGCAACAATATGTAAATCAGTCACACATAGCATCCACTGCATGCACACCTTATCCAGCTCCAAATCTCTGCTTTCCCTTTCACATCAGCCACCACTGTGGCAAACCTGGTGCTTAGAGCTCTTCCTGCATCCCACCAGTTTTAGGGACCCACACTGACAGGGCACCAGTACTTCAGGAGCCAAATTCCCACCAGCCAAGAGCTGGAGAGGTTAAAAGTTTAACTGAAGTCTCAGCCTGTTCTCAGGGCTCTTGTTACCGTGTCAATGAAAGCCATGTGTCCAAAATCCCTTGAAGCACAAGGGCTTCTGCAAAAAGGGCATGGATTCTTCCAGCTCTTGGAAACTGCTGTAGGAAGGAGTGAACAGAAGCTTTGTACAGTACAGAAGCAAGAACCCCCCCTCAGGAAAGCCCTGGAAACTGAAGTGGGAGGAAGAGAGCACAGGAGTAGCAGGAATCCTTTCCCTGCAGGATCCCTGGAATCTCAGCCTCGTGCTGTGTTTCAGTCACATCCACTGAACCCATCCATCCCCTCACTCCCTGCACATCCTTTAACCTCCCACAGCACTCCAGTTGCTCATTTCTTCACACCAGGCAACTGAAACAAAGGGGAGAGGAAACTTGTATGTAAAGGGGAGGAGGGAGAGGAAGGGGAGAGCAGTTCAGTGTGAGAGGCAGTGCTCAGGGAGTGCTGCCCATGGATTTCCTACTCCCTGCAGAACCCTTTTGTGGCCTGGCTGCTCCCAAGACACATGCCAGGCACCACAACTGCCAAAGGGCTCAGAAATGCAACAGCCTGTTGTGTTGCCATGGGAATCAGGAGACAAGCAGTTAATTGATGAAATGGAGGCACACTAGATTTAAAAGAAAGAGGAAAGAAAAAACTGCAACAAAAAACCCCAAAAACTCAACCAAAAAACCCCACAAAACCACACGCTCAAAAAAAAAAAAAAAAAAAAAAAAACCCCAAAAAAAACCAAAAAAAAAAAACCACAACAAAACAACAACAACAAAAAACTAAAACCACAACCAAGGAAAAGAAAGAAGAGAGATTCCAGAGTAGTGTCTCATGTCAGGAAGGAGGGAGAAATAAGCACAAACATTATGTTCACAGAAGAACTTTACAGTGCTCCTAAAAGAGGTCTTTTTTTCTTTTGTATTTTAATTTTCAGAGGTTTTTACCTTCAAACATCACAAGACATGCAGCACAGAGCTGCCCACTCAATCCCAGCTGTGTTCCCTCTCCATGGTAAATCAATAAACTTCTCATCCACCACCCAGCACCAAAAGTGCCCCAGCCTGGCAGAGCTGCCACTGGCACCAGACTGAAGACATTTCACCCTCCTGTCACTGTCCCCTGCTCTAGATGCCACTGACCTGGGATGGGGCAGCAAGTTGTGCAGTCTGTCAGCATCTCAAAGTGCAGCCTTGCAACCAGACTGGTCAAAAAAAAAAAACCTTTTGGTACCAGCTCTGCTCCTCCCAGCCCGGGCAGGGCTTCAGGACAGTCCTGAGACCAGGGGACTGTAATGCCCATTTGAAGCCAAGATTTTGTCACTTGGAAAACCCTACTGCTGGCCACAGGGGTGCCAGCTCAAAGGAATAAGGGCTGGTTTTACTGCCACAGAGATTATTCAAGAGCCTTGGAGCACTGGAACAGCTTGGCTCACTGCTCAGATGATGAGGTGGGGATGACAGTCAGACACTGTCCCTGCTCAGAGCACCAAAGATCTGTGGTGGATGATAATACCCCATCCAACAGCCCACCACCTGTGGAAACCCAGAGCACACAAGGGATATTTTTCTGTCGGCTCTGGGGTGCCCTGACCCCCAGGGGAGCACTGACTTTGACCCTCATTCATGGAGAAAATTTCCCAGACTTCAAAAAAAAAATAGAATCCACAAAAGTGTGAAATAGATTACAGAGAGCAGTGTAGGTGTATCAAGTGCTGAGAAATTGAGGTTTTGGGATTTTTAGTATGGTGTGCATGGAAGCAAGATGGAGGGCACAGGGTGTCATCCTGGGTTTCTTCTTCATGCTCCTTCTTCCTTCTTCTCCATGGGTTTGGGTGGCATTTTGTAATTGGGCAGAAAAGCCCCCATTGCAGCTCATTGGGATCAGTTATTGGGTTAAAAGGGAAAATAATCTAGGTGTCAGTTCTTAATTGGATAGTTTAGTCTTAAAAGACCTTGTAACAAGAGATTGTTGGCCATTTTGTGCCTTCTAATGGAAAGCTGCCAAACTCACAGTAGTGAGACTGTTTTACTGATAAGAAATAATAAACACCTGAGTGCAAACATAAACTACTGTCTCAAGTGCCTTCAATGCAGGCCCAGAGAAACCACAACTGGAACCCCCACAACCACCCTCCACTGTGGGCTGGAGGACAGCCTGGTTTTGTCCCTACAGCCACAAAGCTCTCAGTTCCTGGTGCAGTGGGTTTTACTCACCCTTTACACTGCAGTTACTGTGAGCTTCTCTGGCTCTGCAGTTCCATTTCATCTGCAAGCACAACTCTGCAGAACTTCACTGAGGGAGAACAGAGCTCATCAGAGCTCCCCCTTGCAGGAGGACAGTGCAGAGCTCTGCTCCCCACCACCTACAGCAGCTTGGCTGCTGGGCAAGAGAGGAGGATGCACAACTGCTGCACCTCCAGTGCAGGGGTCAGGGATTCTCCCCTTGGCAGCAGCAGCAGCAGCCACACAGGCACAGATTCCTGTGGGAGAAGGGCTGGTGCCTGCTGCCTCCACAGCTCTCACTGATGGTGAGCCCTTGCCACAAGGAATTTCTAGGTTACCACATGGGGATTTGAGCTTCTCAAAGCAACCTGGATTACATAAACATGATGCTGTTGGCAGTCAGGTGAAAGCCAGCCCACTGCCACATGGAAATTCAAATTATGGAGCACAGCAAGGAAGCAGCTGTTTTCTGCAGGATTTATCACAGCCCTTTCACACTGCAGGGTGAGGCAGAAACAGAGAGGGAAGAGGTACCTGTAAGAAAAAGCAGCACTGTGCAGACAATAGCCAACTGCCTGGCAGCACACTGTGGGAGGAAGGAGCCCCAGAGATTTATGGCTGACTGGAAACAAGAGCTGAAAGCTCTGCAAGTTCAAAGCTGAAAGGTTGGGGCCAAGATCTGGCACAGAGGCAAGCTCTGCATCTGGCACCCTGGAAATCTATTGCCCTGCTGCTCCCAGGAATAACCCCAATGGATATTAAAATCTGATACAACTTCAGCATCCCTGTGTTCAGCTTCTCTGAAGGGAGGAGGCACATCCAGAAATAAAACTGCAATGAGGAGGAAGAGAGTAAGAATGAGCATTATGAATGAGAAGCAAGACCCAGTAAGGAGCACTGCAGAGATGTCTTGCACTGAATGGAAGGAGATGCCCATTGAGACAAATATTTGCCTCCCAAGAGGCAGCTGGGAGGGCAGTGAGCCTGACACAGACACCCCTAACAAAGGCTTTCTTATAAAGTCTCATTCAAGATGCTGACTGGTATAAAATCTGCCCTGCCCCTGGCAGGAGGCACATTCCTGGTGCCTGCTAGAGATGGAGGAGGTGGGGAGTTACCAGCTATGCTAGATCAAATCCACTGAATTCTGAAAAGAAACAAACAGCAAAGCTATATATTTATGTGTGAGGATTTAAAGTTGTTTTTTTTTTTTTAAATAAACAACAGTATTCAACAAAATACGCAAAGCAGATTGGTTTTGGCAGTACAAGGGAGGCCAGTGACTAGTAGAAAATGCACAAGGTTTCTTTCACTGAGGGATAATTACCTTGCAGCATATGGCTGGATCTATTAATCTCAAAATTGCAGTCTTAATTTTTACATAATTATTATTTTTAAAACCATATCCTTTCAACATTCACTTTTCAACACTCTAGCTTAACATTTTTCAGCCTTAAAACAGGGTCTATATATCACACGTCTGAAGAAGCACCCTGTTTTCACCAGAAACAATGAAAACAAGAATCCCACAACTTTAACAGCTTTGCAAGTTTAACAAAGACTGGAGCACCCATATCTTCTTCCTCAGCATGTGCCACCCCTCATCTCTAGAAATAACATACAAAACTAGAATTTAATATGCAAAACTAGAATTTAATGAACACCGGTTAGTATGTTAAAGTAACCCAGGGTGTATTACAAAATAATATTCTCCATTCTTCCTTAAACAATAAAATCACTCCAACTAGAGAATATTCCACATAGAAGCATTACTCACTTTATTCACCATAACTTGTTCTGACAAGAAAATACATTTTTCTATTCAGCAAGCCCTTAGCTCTAAAGCCTCGCTCAGTTTTGTCCCAGTAGCCCCACAGCCAAACTGGGTTTCCTCCCACTGACCACTGCAAGCAATGAAAGACTTAGGGGCAGAAAGGAGAATCAGAAAGCAGCCCAGGGTAACCTCTGAGAACAAAAACAGGAGCAGGGGAGGGGATACTCACAGGAAAGGCTCCTGCCATGCACAGGGAGCCTCCTTCCAGGGAATGCCCAGCTCACACTCACCCTCAGCTGCAGTCTCACAATGTGTTCACTTCTCCACACAAAACTAGCACAAGGCTGATTTCTTGGAGTCTTTTCTTTTCAAAGAAGCATGGAGAAGGTCGAGGAGGAGCTCAGCCTGAACCCCCATGCCCACAAAGCCCAGCACACACACGTGCACAGCTGTCTGCTGTTCTTTGGCTGTGGGAATCTGCAAGGCACAAGTGTGGCTTGGGGCTGCTGTGATGGAAGTGAGGACAGCTGCTCTCACTGAGCTGATCCAATGACAGAAAGAAAGAAAAGGAGGCAGACACAGGTCTTTAATAAGACATTTATAAACCATTTCCCAGGCAGAACACTGGCACTAGCACAGAGGGAGAGCAGCAGTCTTGGGACTGTTCTGAACTGGAGAAATTTTTCTTGAGCACCAAACACTGTAAAGAGCAGCCAAGTAAAGCATAGTGCTTTCCCCCCACCAGAAGAACTAATTGAGCATCAGGGGTTTGATATTTCACAGCCTTTTTACATATTGGAATTTTTCTCAAGCATCATTCCCACACAAAACCCACTTGGATGGACCCTGGGAGCATTCCTGCAGCACCAACTGAGAGGAGCAGCCAAGCAGGGCATTGCTCAAGCAGGTGCACACAGAATGACACTGCCTTAGTCATTCAGGAATGATAGCATTAGCTCAGTCCCAATCAAAGGGAGAAGAGAAGGCACCAAAAAAAGAGCCTGGCTTCGGCTGGATGCCAATTATTACTTTCTGATCAGACTGGAGCCAGTTTAGGGGATCCCTGTACTGGGAACAAGATGCAGGAGGAGTTGCTGTGTGTGCCTAACTCAGGGTATTCACTCACAGGGCATAACCTGAGTAGCCAAGCACAAGCAGATTCACTGTACCTCTAACAATCCATGGGAAAGAAAAGCTAAATGCCAGGAGAGAGTCTAGTTTGACTCCAGCTTTGGCACACGCTGCCTGTGAGCACAGGACTCACTCCAGCCATGGAACAAGCATTTTAACCTCTGGTATATCCTCAGAGTGCTCAGGGATTCACTCCAGCCATGGAACAAGCATTTTAACCTCTGGAATATGCTCAGAGTGCTCAGTGACCTGGCTACCCCAGCCAGGTCAGATTAGCTCCAGAGCAGAGCAGGATTTTCCCTGGTGTGACAGGTGAGGAGCTGTGCCACTCACACCTGTGCTCCCACTGCATTCCCCCAGCTCAGGCTCAAAGCATCCTTTATTTGGCACATTTTTGCAGCACCTCAGGCAGGGAGTGCTCTGCTGGCTCCAGGCAATCTCCCCTGATAAGGGCCAGACCTGTAGAAATACAGCACAGCACTAAGATTTTCCTCACTCCCCTTCTCCTGACAGATAACCACTTCTCATTTCTACCTGCTGAATCTCAGAAATATTTCTTTGGTACAGCCACAAGCTTTTCTCTGACTTTCTGATTTTACTTTGCTCTGCTTCCCTCTGGCAGGAGTTGGGATAATCTTCACAGCTCTTTACAAGAGCTGCCAGCCTGCAGCCACATTTCCTCGGGCCCTGTCTGCAGCTACTCTTGAGGGGAGGAGCAGAAAAGCTTAACACCTGACATATAAGAGTGAGGGATGATGCTTTTTTAGCTCCTTTTCTCTATGCTGGTTTTCAGTGTTACCAGCTATGCTGAGAAACAGCAGAGTTTGAGCCACTGGGATGGCACCAGCAGACAGACAAGCACATTCTTTCTCCCTTGGATGGAGGTTTTTTCCCCTCCCCAGTAGAAACACGACATCAGTACAATTACACCATCTCTTTGAGTCATCCCCCTGAAACAGGGAGATTCCTGCAGCACCCCAGAATCCCAGAGGAACTGCAGCAGAGGTAAAAATGACCACTGCCAAGCAAACTTGGGCACAATCCTGGGGCTGCAGTGTGCTAAAGACAGCTTTGATTCATCACTCCTTCAGCCTTTATTCCTGCAGCCATACATCCATGCACAGAGCAGGCTGCCCAGCACACAAAGGGCTGATTGTACACAGCTCCACACAGTGCAGGGTGTGCTGGGCTGGCTTGGCTTTGCCTAATCTAATAAAAAGGATATTTGAGAGCAGATTAACACTGAGTCATCTACTTCATTCCAAATACCTGGCTTTAACAGCTAAGTATCCAGCTCAAAAGGCAATGAGCTGCACATGAACAGGCATCATTGGCAGAAAAGCCAAGTCACCTATTTGCAGTGGATGTCTTTTTTGTTTGTCTTTTTTTTTGAAAGTAAACATGACCATGACCCAAATCTAATCCTAAAATACATGAGCTATGACACAAACACAGCAAGTGTTCTCAAACCAAACGGGGCTAAGCCTCAGTGACCACCAGAAATTGCATCAAACACCACTCCATGAGTGGTGGTGGGGAAACTGATGATGTGAAGTGAGATATCACAGATAAAGCTTGGGAGGTGATGAGTTAGGCTGCACAAAGACTGAGCACAGGCCCCAGTGGGCACCCTGAGCACACACTCTGCTCCATTCCCAGTACATATTACTGGTATGAAAGACTCACATGTGGATTATGACTCTCTCTCAAGCCACTTCTTCATCACTTGATCAGATGATCAGTTTTAGACTTTTATCTTCTGAACACCCAGCCAGGACAGAGTCAGTCACTGAGGATGATACCCCCAAGCCCTTTTGAGAGTTCAGAATTTTCTCATCATACCATCTTCACCTGAAATTCTTCTGTTCAAATCTCCATCAAACCCTTCTAATTTCTGACAAGATTTTTTTTCTGAGCAAATACCTCCAAATAAAATATTCTGTAGGAAGTATTTCTGTGAAATTATACAGCAATGCAAAAGGCTCCTGAGGTCTTCAGGAACATGAATCCTAAAGAACTGTGCAGATTTAAGTGTGAAATAAGACAAGCATGAGCAGGACAGAAAGTTACCCTGTAGCTCAGTGACTGCACACCCTCAGCCAAATCCCAAAGGCAATGATGTTTACAGACACAACACTTCAGGCAGTGGAAAGGAAATGGCATCAGAGAGGGAAGCTGCTGCTCCTGTGCCAGAACTGGGAGGACAAAAGGTGAGAAAAATCTGCTGGCCAAGATAACTTCCACTTTCACCTCTGACTTACAGGATGACATGGACAAGAGCTACTTCTTTAGGTTGTCTTGGGTGTGTAACATGGGTAATACTTGTAATAATTTGTCACACCTTTCAAGCTTTACAGGAGGTGCTGAGGCAGTCAGGAAGATTTCATGTGTGCATAGGAGCTTATAATTACAGAGAGTGAGAGTGACCTACAGCTCCTGCTTGGCAGGAATTCCTCAATCAGGCTGGGAGCACTCCTGCAGCAGAGTTCTCCTGCTGCTCTACAACTGCACTACCTCACACAAACTAACTCCTGAACCTTGGGGCAGGTTCAGCTTTTAAGAGGAACTCATGGCTAAGTCCATCACTGCCTTCCTCTGAGACCATTTAAAAGTCCCCGTTCACAAACATTTCCTTTCTCACAAAGAATTCTGCAGACACATGCATGGAGTGAAGTGCTCTGCTGCATCCACAGTGCAGATGTAGCACACAGGACACATATTTACTGTGCTGGGAAACAGCATTGCCAAACATTTTGTAGCAGAGAGACCAACAACTGTATTTTGAATAGAGCTGCTGAAGTCACAGACAGCTCAGTTTTGACAACTCTTATAATTTTAGAATGAGTGTTGTGATAAAACAGTGTTTTCCTACAGCTCTCACTCCTGCAAAAAAACCAGTTTCTCTCTCTTATGGGAACAAGATATTAATTTACTTACTAGCATTTTCATTAAAAAGTAAATATCCTACTGAACTTAAAATAAATAGAGAATAATATTTGTATTCTAAATGTTTTAAGGCTTCTGTGGAGATCAAGTCACCTACCAGACTGCTTGCAAGGAGGATGCTCACATGCAGGGTCAGTGTGTGCTGGTTAATTCCAGCCTCTGGGAAATTTTATGTACCAACAGCCTGATGCCACTTTAATTCAGCAGACTCTCATCCCAAATCCATCTATGCCAAAGGGAATCTTTCCTTCAATTTCAATGAATATTGGCTCAGGGCTTTAATGATTAATCTGCTCTAGCTGGATTAGTGCAGTTTTTGGAGGCAGCACATGCAGGGGCTGATCCCACCCTGAAGCTGCATCCCCACTCTGATGGGCGTAAGCACAACCACAGTGATTCCACTGCAGACACCCCAGCCCAGCTGAACAGGATTCAGTTCATTATATTCCAACCTCCATAAGCTGAACATCTGTGGGAAGCAGATTTTCTGTCCCTGCTGTTCTGTGAAGAGCTACAGACAGAGGGAGCAGGAGGGTGTCTGACCTCCATATGTCTTTGCTGTGTGCTCATGCCTCACCCACAATGAATGAGCTGAATATCAAGGATTAACTACAACAAGTCCTTCTAAGAGTATCTAATCATTAAGACAATTAAAATCAGACTCACAGCTATCTCTATATGTTTCCTGTAAAGCTGATAAAACTAAGATTGATTCAATGCCCTTTTATACTGCTTGGAATGCTCTGGATCACTTCTTGGGAGAGGAACTCCACCAAAGGGGGTTCTTCCCTTCAGGAGGGGAACCAGAAAGGGTGGAGGAACCTCCACCTTCAAAAACCCCAGTACAAAAGGTATTGCAGAGTGCAGGATGGCAGGCAGAGCAGCTCAGGAAAGGCACGGGAGCTGAATACAAGCCCTGTGCAAACAGCCAAGCCAGAACACTTTGGCACATGAGGATGAGAACAAACATGAAGAGTCTCAGGACAGCATCTGTGTCCATGAGTGACTGGATTTGGATGGAGGGACATAACCCCCACTCAGGGCACTTCAGCCAAACCCCAGCAGTGATGAGGGGACACACTCAGGCTCTAATGATCCCTCAGCAGAGCTGCCCCCATGCCTGCTGCAGTTCTACTCCTCAGCTGCACCTCAGCCCTGGATCAGCAGAACAGCAACTCTCAGTTGCAGTTTTTCCTGTTCAGCCCCTGAAAACAATCTTCCTTTCTTTCAGATACCTGTTAACTCCTTCACCAGGTGACTGACTGCCTGCGCAGACCCAGATCCTGCAGCTCTGGCTGCTGATGGAGTGCTGATCTGCTGACACTGCAACAGAGGCATTTGATCCTCAAACACCTCCCTGGCACCTCATCCTAATTCCCCAAGGAACTGAGGACACTGTGTATACAGAGCCATTAACATAAATCACAAAATGACCGGGTTGGAAGAGACCTTCAAAATCATCACGTCCAACACAGCCCTAACACCTCAGCTAAACCCTGGCACCCAGTGTCACATCCAGATTTTGTTAAACACACCCGGGGATGGGGACTCCACCACCTCCCCAGGCAGCCATTCCAATATTTTAGTACTCTTTCTGTGAAAAAACTTCTTCCTAATATCCAACCTGTATTTCCCCTAGCACAGCTTAAGACTTTGACTTTTAAGACTGTGACCTCTGGTTCTGACAGTTGTCATCTGGAGAAAGAGCCCAACCCCACCTGAGCACAAACACCTTGCAGGGAATTGTGCAGAGAGCTCATCAAACTTCACCAATGACACATTTCCAGCAGGATCACTAATCCAGGCTTGCTGTGTGGATTTAATTGAGGACAGCACTCAGATGGGAGCTGACAACACCAATCACTCCATGAGGCCTGATGCAAAACAGCAAAACCAAATGTTTGCTAGCAATAATAGCAGCCTCTGGCCCTGTGATGTGGGGTCTCCTCTCTCACTTCACCAGCACACAACACCCCAAGTTAATATAAATCAAGAGGCACAAAGCCTTTGAACAGACAAGAATTAGCTCCCTATGTCTGTGCCAGTCAATCAGTTGCTCTGGACATTACAATCCTATTTCTTTTGTTGCAGACAAAACAGTGGTTTAGTCTTTAATATTATTTGGGAATTAGAATTACTAGATTGATACAAAATCAGAGAGCCTCAGCAGTTTCTTGCAGCTTTATAAAAAAAGCCTGTGTTAAGATGCCACCAAACCACCAATAATTACCTGAGGACAACCTACTCAAGTTCTTTCTTAATACTGAGGCATAAATTCCCCAGGAAGGACATCATCCCTCCCTCTGTATTTTACCACAGAAAATTCTAGAAGCAACAGAAATTCCTTCTTACTGCTATGCATCCAGCCAACTTAACTTAAAAAACATCCTGAGAAACTTGAGGTGTGAACAACTGATTTCCAAGTTAATTTACCAAGATGTTGCTGTTAACACTGTGGCAGATAAATAAAAAGGAATGAAGATTTTCCACTGAGAAAGAGCAAGGCAGTAAATGCACAAGAGAGCCAAGGTGGTGGTGAGATGGAGGATCCTCCAGCAGAACTGAGACAGGTACAGATCAAGAGAGACTTGGCCACAGAATGGCTGAGTGTCAAACTAGAAGCAGCCCTCAGAACATAATCACATTTCTAGAAAAGAAATTTAAAAGGAAAAGTTAACCCCCTCAAGCAAACTCAGCCCTGAGAGGCACAGCAGTGACTGTCCCCAGCAGGGACCAACCTCAGCCCCAAATGCACCCAAACCCCAAATGCAACCAACCAGGACCCAATACCCAACCCAGCCTTATCAAACCCTCATTACAGCATATTTTAGTTTAATTACCCTATGGAGGCAGTCATCCCATTCTCCTTAATGGCCCTGGGAACGTTCCAGTCTGCTTCACTCTTCTTTTCAGTGAACAAAAGCAACACACAGTGTTTGCAGAGCAGACACTATGCCAACATGATTAGCCTTGTGCATTTATTCTTCATGAAAAATAATGCATGTACACTTACATGAAAACAGGAAGGCATTGCCAGGCTCCCAGCAATATGCTGTACAGTTTAGCTCTCAAAGCAAAGTTTTTGGCAATAAAACTAGGTAACTGCTGAAAAACAGTTTTGATATTGTTAGCCATGCCTAATATGAAATTCATGTGACAGATATTTGCACTTGCCCGTTCAGAAAGACAGGATCCATCTGTAAAACCCAAGGTCTCCTCTGGATTCTGACTGGATGCACATAAGTCTCACAGAAAACTCAATCAGTTTGGGCTTTCTTGCCTCCAGCACTGAAGTCTCAGTGTTGCCCAGCCCCATCTGCAAATACAAGTATTTCTGTTGTCCTCTGTCTTTTGCTAGATTTTTTAAATTGAACAAGAGATTTAAGAACCATAAACAAACACTAGAGCCAGCTGACAGCCAAATCAAGTATGAAAGGCAAATTTCTGCTCCAACCACATCACTCTAACACTGCTCTGAGCAGACAAAACCCACTCTGAAATGTGAATGCTTCTCTTCCCAGCAGCTTTCACCTGTTCCACCAGCTGGGAGGGCTCTGTGGGCCCATTCATCACAGCTTCCATTCTCTTTCCATCTTTTTCCAGGCTTTTCCAGGAGGAGGGTGGGAAAGGAACTGAGACATATGAGAAATCCAAATATTATACTGAGCTCTTTACCCATGACCCACACCTTTAGCACAGAAACCTCTCCTGAATGTGGGGTCAAGAGCAGTGACTTTACTTGAAACATGGGAAATAAGCCAACACATTTGTGGGAAATGCTCTCCTAAGGCAGCTAGAGATGAATTTTCAGGCTGGTTAAGGAAAATAGTTACTGCAAAGCAGCAGAACTTATTTTTTCCATTGTTTCAGCTTTACAGGAGAGAAGGGAGGGGGATAGCCAGCATGGACATTACTCAAGGCTAATTTCTTCCAGGAGTCCATGTCAGCTGCCAGTTCCCCACTGACTTTCAGAAGAAATGGCAATTTCTGTTCTTTTAAAAAAAGCCTACAACCACAGCAAGCCAATGCACCTAACCCAGACAAAAGCTCTTATTCCTAAAGGCTCTGTGAAAGCACCAGCTCAGGTAAGGAGACACAAAAACTCTCCACTCAGGATATTCCATGAGCAGAGCTGACTCTGAATGTGTTTTCAGGAGAAATAACTCAGATACAGCATGTGTGACAAGTTGGCTCAGTGTGACTACAGCACATTTGGTCTCTGTAGAAACCTCCAGCCATGAACTGTGAAATTCTATAGAATTCACAGCATCTCCCATCTGCATTGACCCTTTTTCTGGTACATTAGATGTGAGCTGTCAAGAGTACATGGAAATGTTGAAGAGGAATCTCCCTGCCTGGGAAAGGAAGAGAGAAATAAAAGACAGATAAGAGACACTTGAGTTTCTACAAAAGAATATGAACAGGACACTGGGGAAAAGAGAAAGGAGAAATCAAAGCAATTTGTGTATTCCAGAGTAAGAATAAAGGGAAGTGCCTCCACTTGCACCTGTGCAGACAAGGTTGATAAACTTTTGGGAGGGGGAGAGGATCAAAGTGTGGAGCTTTTAAAAATTCATTTGCTAATGGCTCTGACACACCTTAGGTACAACTGGAGAACAGGCATCTTCTCTTATCATGCAATCTGAAAGATATAATCCCCTTTTGGGTTCTTTCCCCAAGCTCCCAGAGCCAATGAACATCTCAGAGGCAACAGACTGGGCACTGCTGCAGTTTAATTCTGTGCTTTGTTAGATTTGTGGTTCTCTTCTGCAACTACATTTCAGGATTTTGAGATTTCTATCCTCCACCCAGGTAGCAAATTCATATAGATGAGTGTTGCAGCTCTGAATTTTGTAACACAAACCACTCTGGTTTTCTTCCATCAAGCTCCAGAAAATACAGACTTCTCCTTTGGCTGGCAAAGAGGAGGGTAAGTGCAGAGGCAAGGAGTAAGGCAGCAGTTCAGGGGCATGTAATGAATTTTCGTGGAGTCAGGAAAAGCTTGTCAGCCTCCCAGGAAGCACCTTCAGTGCAGACACAGGTCATGGAGCTCATGGTGTCTGCAGGGCTTCTCAAACACCTCACACACAGACTCCTCCTTACAACTTTTTAAGACCTCATATAAAATCTAGTGGCCCAGATCTGACTAATCCCAGGAAATGTAATTAAATTAAATCCAGCTTCCACAGCCATCTACCACCAGCTTCTTTGGCTGCAGGCATTCCCAAAATTAACATCAGTGCCTGCTATGGTTAAGGTTTCAGTGATGTGGACTGGCTCTGGAATAGATTTAAACCACTTTAACACAAAATAAGAATATTTTCTATTGTAGTTTTCCCCTACCAAAGGCTGAATCCCTTGACTGTGCTGGGGCTGGGCCCCACATCCAGCAGAGATCTGCTGCTCTCAGAGAAGGGCACACAGGCAGGGCAGCAGGATTTTGGGATGCACACTTTGCTCACAGAGAGCAGCAAGAGGCAGCTGGCCAGAGTTTTGTGAGCTCTGCAGGAGGAAGAACATGTGTGGGCCATGCAGGGACACAGCTCCTGAGCAGGGCACTGAGAGAAGGGCCACAGGTAACACCACAGCCCAACCCTGCTGTACACCCAGCCCACATTGTTTAAATAACCCCACTGTGCTCTGTTCTCACCCTCCAGGTAGGAATGGCTCAGGAATGGCTCAGGAATGGCTCAGGAATGGCTCCACAATTTCCAAAAGTCCCCTGGACTATCCTGACAGGCAGAGGAGCAGCAGTACATCTGTCACACAGCACCAACCCACCATCACAAGACTTCTCCCCTTCTCCATGCCCACCTTTTTCCAGGAATAAGCCTCAGAACTCCTCAAGCAAAGGTCAGAATCCATTTGGAGCCTCCCAGGGCACTTGGCTGCACATCCCCTGGTGGCAGATGGCTGGAGCTGAACAAGGCACAAAGGAACTCCAGCAAACAGGAGCTGCATTCAGCCCAGAGGTTGCCTTGACCCTGCCACTGCCTGACCCTTTCATACCACAAGACACACACCAACTGTGCCTGCTGAGATGCCACTACAAAGCCTCTGGGGTGAAGAGAGGCCTCAGATCCTTTGCCTCATTTTGGTGTTTTTCATGTGATTAAAATCAACTGAAAGCAACTCCACAACATGCTGCAGTTGTAAATCCAGACCAAGCACCTTGAGAGAGTCACAACAGGGCAGAGACAGCCTTTTTAACAAAGTGAAATGAAAAACATGAAATACAAAACTCCCATCTGGAATAATAGATGCACACACTGGAGTTCAGGTTCATTTCTCAATCACAGTGTGGATCTAGTCCAAGATACAAATCCTATAGCATTTCCATACAGCCTATAAGAATCATTACATTACCATACTGTGTTACATTTTAAACCCTAAAAACTCCTCTTTGGGCCCCTTCTGCCAAGCTGTAGGGTCTGCTCTGACCCTTGGGCCTGTCTGCAGGCAGAGGGTGTTGTTCCATCAAAAGGGGATCACCTTCAGCTGGCCACACCATTGTTTTCCAGTTGTTCAGTAACAGGGATCTCAAAGCTTGCTTTCATTTCAATCTCACTTACAGTTTCCATATCCTCAAAATCTTTTGCCAGACAATCATATTTATAAGGCTTTCCTGCTTCATCTTCCCCAACACCACCCACTCCACAACTTGCCAGTTCTGTGCATCACCTGGGAGAGGGAGCCCATTTATTCACCCTGGTACACTTGTTTTGATCCCTTAACCCACACACAGATGGGAATTTCACATCCCACAGAACATTGGCTCCACCAGCCCAGTGCCTCCAGGCCAGGCAGTCCCTGGGGCAGCTGATGCCCTGCATGGAGCCCTCACCTTCCTTGGAGCCAGTGGTGGCAGCAGCTGTGCTGGTCCCTGATGCCCGTCCCACAGGGCTGGAGTGCTTCCCAGCCCTGCCTGGGATTTTAAGTCCACTTGGTTTCAGCATGATTCCTCTCTCCTGTAGCTCAGGCTCCTGCTGCCAGTGTCTCCAGAGCTGTCCTGGGGTCACTGCTCAGGATTCTTGATGGTGCACCTCTTCTTCCATGGTCACACACCTGGGGGAGAAGAGCACAAAGAAATCAGATTCAGAATGAGCAGGAGAGCGTGGACCAGGCTCCCAAAAAGCAGTGCCCAGCTCTGTTCTCACAGCCCTAGGGGAGCAGAATCTTTCATTTCTTCTCCTATAAAACAAGGGTGATCATTTCCCTCATCTCCATGATACTCTTTTTTAAATCAGTCTCAAAGTTGTGGGCCAAAGGTGAAACTTCCCAGAGCCATTAAACAAGTATTTAAAACAGTTTGGGATTTGAGTAACTGAAATGGTTTTGACTGGTTTTAAATCCTAAAGCCTCAGTTCAGCACCTGCCAAGTCTCTGTGGTGCTGTCAGAGCCCTGACAAAAGGCACCACCCTTCATGCACAGCCCTGGGTCTCATGGAAAGGAAGAGGAAAAGCTAAAGGAAATTTTTGACCAATATTAACCCCCTTGACTAAAAACACTGTTTTTAGTAAAAAACTTTCCTGATTCTGCTGAATGCTCAGAGCAGCCTCTCCAAATTGGCAGAGGAAGGAAGGACAATGCCAGTGTCTGGGGTTTTCAGCTCTATTCCTTAAAAACAAATCCAAAAACTTATCACAGAAAAAAAAAAAGGAATTTGACCCTATGGATTTACAAGAAAATTTGAAAAAAAAAAAAAACAACCAAACCCCCAAATTTCCTGAAACTTAAGCATAACTCTACCGACTATTTATTAGTGAAGTCACAACCCTTCCTTATTTAATTCCCTTCCCTGAAGGCAAATGGAATAAAAACTCCAAATTCCTTGCAAGGATGTTGCATCAGCAAGCACATTTTATGACAAGAAAGGAGAAATAAAGGAAATTACTAAGTTGTTAAAAGAAAAAAAAAAAAAAAGGCAGTAACATTCCTAATGGATAAAGAAAAATAATAAAAAATTGAGCCTATCAGCCAAAAGGAATCTTGAGGCAGGGAGTCAGCAGGCTAGAATGTGGAGGAAAAAAAGGTGGCAGCAGAGTAAACCAGGGACAATGCCAACCTAACAGCAAGGAGAGCAATCCAAGGAGCAGCCAGACACTGGGGACACTTTCCTGGGCAAAGGAAAAGAGGCAGCACCCCTGAGAATCAAAGATTTACAGATGCTGCAAGGAGGAATTGCAATAATGGGATGGGAAATGATTGAGGCATGAGTAAGGACTTGAACAGAGGCTGGGTCAGAGCGAGCAGAGGGCTGGCAGGGCTCCAGGAAAAGCTGCAGGCAGACACAGAGGAGGGAAAACCACAAGGAAAATTCCAAAGCTGTATTCCTGAGGGCTCACAAATATCTAAAACACCAAAGTGCAGCAAGTCAGTCATCCTACATCAGCTTAAAGGGACAGAGAAAGGAGGGATCAGCAGAGACATCCTGGGAGGGAGCCTGAGCAAAAACCTGAGGGATCAAAGCCTTTTCCCCATGTGCCCACCAAGGTGTTCAACAGCTGGGCTGGGTTCAGACACCTGCAGATATTCAGGGCTGGATGCTCCAATCACATCACCCACAGCAGGAATAACAGACAAGACAAGAAACTCTTCCTAAGGAAGAGAAAAACCCAACCTTTCTGCAGCAGAGCTGGTGGGAACAGCTCTGAGCTGGACAGGAGGCTGCAGCTTCCAGCTCTGTTTAGCATAAAACAGGGAGACAAGGAGCTCAATCTGGAGGTGAGAAACACTGATCAGCCAGGTTCCTGTTATCTGCCAAGCCATCAGATGTGGCATCTCCCACCCACTCCCTCTCACAGTGCACATTTTGCCCAGGGCTGGCTTTGATTTTACAGACAAACTTGATTTCTAACTCTCCTGCTGGCAGGTGATGTGCTCTACCTACAGATCTCCATCCATCCCCTCCAGCCTGAGAGCCTGCTCTCTCCACAACATGACTTACTCCTGAATTCACTCATTTCTTGATCCTACTTTTTGGTTACGAGGTTGGATGGTGTACTCAGGATTATGCAACCTGGAGCTGCTGGTGCTTCCACAAAGCTGGCTGAATTAACCAGGAAGATAAAAAGACACAGGGAAGGAAAAAACAGCAATAGAGAAGAATTTAAGTAGGAAAAAGTGCCAGAAGAATAAAAGGATTTTACAGTTTTTCAATATTCTGTTAGAGAGCATCTCTGGATCCTTAACTTTGCAGCCAGAACCACATAAACTTTGGGGAACAGTGAATTTAGTGTGTTCCTCTATATTTAGTGTGTTCCTCTGTTTCGCTGCTCATCTTTGAGCAAACAGGAACTTCAGTTCATCCTCTCTCCACATCTCACTATCCCTAAAGATCAGCTGTCCCCTCCCATCACAGGATATTGTGATTTTTCTGCTTTTTCTCAGGACAACTGGATATTTTTACACTGGGGAGAGAAACAACAGGAAGTGTATTCCCACCACATAAATATTTCTGCCAGGAATCTTTACACAAACACATTTGCTTTCAACACACTGATGTTAGAACCAAATGAACTCCACAGGCTGCTAATCATGCTCCCCTTGGAACAGACAGATGCTTTTATCCTGAAACACAGCCAGTTTGTGAAAAACACCAATCACTTGGTTTTAAAATTTTAAAAGTTTAATAGTAATAAAATGGTTATAAAAAGAGTAATAAAATTAGAGTAATAAAAATTTGGACAATTTGGATTAGGACAATATGAGACAATAAAAACAAAGAGTTATGGACAGTCTGGGTACCTGTTTCTGGGCAAAATAAGCCCAAAAAAGGACCCACATTAACAGAGGATTAACCCTTAAAATCAACAGCCTGTTGCATATTCATACTCATACAAGATGCATAAATTCCATTCAAAGAAAAGATTCTGTCTGGTCAGTGTCAGCTTCTTCCTATGAATCCTGGCTGCATCTTCAGGGCTGAGCAGGGTGGGAAGAGGTTGGCTTCTTCTGATATTGAAGCAATAAATTCTCTTTCTCTGAAAGATTGAGGTGTCCTGTGGCTGCTATCTCAATGAGAATACCTCATTCTTCTCTTTAAAAAGTATCTTACACAGCATAGTTTCTATTTTACCATTAAGTTATAACCTAAAACTATATTTAACACATTACTTAAGACAATTAATACAGCATCACTTTCTAACATAACACATATAATATTCATTTTAATATTTGCCAAAAGCCAATCATAAAATAGGCATTTTTCACACAGTTCATGGCCACACTCCCTGGGGTCAGAGATTCAAAACCTTCTCAAATGCCACTGGGAGTCAGAGCAGATGCCCTGCCTGGCTGTGCCACAGCCAGGGCCAGCTGCCTCAGCACACCCTGCACATTCATCACCACACAGGGAAATGAGGATGAAATGGAGTAAATTTTACTCTAAATGCAGTTTGTCAGTGCTACACAGATAAAAATAAATGTCTGGGATGCTTTTAAAGAAGTCTGAGTGTGCTGCTAGGGACAGATACTCCTTCTCTGTCACCAGCTTCTCCCCCACTTCAACACAAATATACATGAGCTGATTTTTAGGAAGCTCTGAACACTCAGCTATTCCAAATGACACCATTAGGTCATCTTTACCACCCAGAGCTCTGCTGCCTGAGCCATCCTAGTCCCACATTAGTTCCTGGCTGAGTGATGCAGCTTTTATGCTGCAGAAATATCCTTGGCCTGGGACACAGGCCAGCATCTCCACAGGGCACTGCCCTGCTCCATTAGAGATAACAACATGCTCTGAGCTCCCATACAGAACCCTCAGCTTCCCAACAGGCTCTATTAGAGCCTTCCTGAAAAACCTACTTCCAGCTCTTCCAAAAAATCTCCTTCCAGCAGCAGAGGTTGAACACAGGCAGATATGTGATGTAAGAAACACATGAACCATCCCTCTTCCCTGGTACTGAAATCAGCCAGAATAGTCTTTAAGCTCTATCCAGAAACTTCAGGGGAACAGAAAATTTCTATTCTCTATATGATTTATCATTCCTGTATTCCAATCCATATTACCTGCACAAGCTGCACACTTTGCCTTCCTGCAAAACTTCATGGAAATGTGACTTTCTCCTGATACACTGTACAGAAAACCCCATCTGCTCCTATTCTCTGTGTTATTTATCATTCCCACTCCCCATATTACCTGCACAAACTGTACACTTTGTCTTCCTGCAAAACCTCATGGAAATGTGACTTTCTCCTGATAAACTGTAAAGAAAACTCCATCTGCTCCTCTGGATACTCCAGTGCCACCAGCTCTGCTTATTTTGTTTTTATTTCCTTTACAAGATATGACAGACAACAAGCATTTTCTAGATCTCTGCTAGATTCTTCCAGCAGTGTTTCCATACCAGGATGAATGGTTCTGTCTGTTCCCACAACCAAGAAAAGCATCCCAGGAATGCACAACACAAAAACCAGCATCAAACAACCAAAATATTCCCTTCCCCATCTTTCTACCAGAAAGGGGGACAGCTGAATGTCAGTCACATCAACTCAGACTCAGAAAGGGGAATTGTCTGGGGGTGATTTTATGATGATATTTTATTTACTCATCTGCTTTATGGCCAGAATATTTGGGGTATCTTTAAGAGGAGCCAGGGCAGGGTCACAGCCTGGGATCGCTCCAGTGTGCTCTGGGGATGTGAGCCTCATAGGCTCAGATTAAAAAAGGGGAACTCTCTGGGGCTGATTTTATCATGATATTTTATGTACTCATTTGCTTTATGCCCAGAATGTTGGGGATATCTTTAAGAGGAGCCAGGGCAGGGTCACAGCCTGGGACCACTCCATTCAGTCGCTCTCTCCAGTGTGCTCTGGGTGGTGTGGGCTGGGGAACTGTCTTGGGGTGACTTTATGATGATATTTCATATACTTGTTAAAAATAGGTTAGAAACTGTTGTCAAATAGTTGATAATTGTTAAGCATGTACTGTTAGTTTGGTTGTTATATTGTAAAAGGGGTTTAAAGGGCAGGTATAAGAAATCCGGTACCCAAGGTACCATAACACACCTAAGGAAAGTGTAATGGGCCAATCAAGCACCTTAAACCTTCATGCAAATGAACAGAACAGAAACCAATCCAAAGGGACAAAAAAACAGGATTAAAAGGGGCATCTGACCCAGGGAACCTGTCCAGCTCCACCTGGGACATCAGGGCCATCATCGGTGCTGCAGCATCCTCAGCAGGAACGCTCCTACTCAGCCCAGGCCCCCTTGCTTTAGCCCTTTCTTTTATTAGAATAAATGCTGAAATCACTTTAGTACTGGGACTCTGGTCTCATTTTTAACATACTCATCTGCTTTACGTCCAGAATTTTGGTGGCATCGTTAAGAGGAGCTGGGGCGGGCTCACAGCCTGGGACCCACTCTGTTCAATCTTATTCCAGTGAGCTCCAGGGATGCTGCCTTGTTCTTCTTGTTGGATTGGGTTTTTTGCTAGCTTGAAACAAGAATTTTCTTCTCTTTCCTTCCCCTAGCCTGCAGGCTGTACCAGGAATTCTCCTTTTGGGTTTTTTGTTCCCTTGAACTGTTTCTGCCTTGGCTTGTGGGAGCAGTGGGGCTGCCCTGAAACAGAGAGCTCAGAGGAGCTGAACCACCAAAAGAAAGGGCATGAAACCCACCAAGAGGGCACTGAACCCACCAACAGGGCATTAAACCCACCAACAGGGCACTGAACCCACCAACAGGGCATTAAACCCACCAACAGGGCACCAAACCCACAGCTTCAGCTGCTGTGAGGAAATTCAGCAGCTTTCCCATCTGCTCTGCTCTGGGCTGAGCTCCTCTTCCCTGCCACAGACAAAGGGACCTGTCACCATTATCCAGGCCATGTGGTCAGCCCCGTCCTTTTCTTCCCTGGGCATTTTTGCTTTTTTTGTTCTTTTTTTGAGGTTTTTTTCCCCACTAGTATCAATTTCTCTCAGTGGCAGAAGGATGTTGCTGAAGCCCTTTTCTCTACAGAGGAAATGCTCATTCCAGAGCATAATCCTCTGAAATTTGTCCCCAAAACTGAGACAGGAACTGTTCTCAACTAAGTACAGATGTACAGCCAAGAGACAGCTTTCACCAGGAGCAATATATCTGGATATACCTGGCCAGCACCATGGATAATTACATGAGAGCAGCACACATTAAAAACAAACAACTGGAGGTGCTCAGAGTAAATTATTTCATATTTGATGTAATAAATAATTATATTCTTTATTATATCAATTTATTAATTGATATAATAGATAATATATAATTGACATAATATAGAATTGATATAATATATTTATATAGTATATTTAGCACACTCCCCAGAGGAAAGCCCTCATGGGTATACACAAAATAAGGATCTCCTCATGTCAACTCACAACAACTGCAAGACAGAGGAACATGTTTCCAGACACCAGACTGAGCTGGCCTGAGTCCCATCCTGTGCCTGGTGCTTCCTTCTGGCTGGATCAGGGTGGAAGAAGTGTTTACCCAGCATGACACCCTGGGCAAGGCCTGGGGATTTCACTGCAAGAGCAGATCCATGTGGAATTCCAGCCAGCTGGATCTGAATATTGCTATAACAGTTTGGTCCAGATTGAGGTTTCTAATTTTCTGAATTTGAAAATTCACACGTAAGAAATTAAATCTGAATTTTTCAGTCAGAGATGAACAGATCTTTTTAGGGATGGGGCCCATAGGGAAAAAAAAGGTAAAGAAAAGCATTTAATTATCAGACTGAGGGAAATCAACATTATCATGTTGTCTGAAAGATTAATGATAACAATGCAGAGAAGCAGGACAACACATTTTAAAAATAATTTCGACTTCAGCAAATAATCAGTGAATTCAAAGACAACTATTTGGATAGGAAAAGGTTAGCACAAGAAAGTATCTAAGACAACTTTTTGAGAATCAGTTCCTTGTGCCATTATTTAAACACTATTCCATCTTTCCTCATGTTCATGCTACAGATGAGGAACCAGGGTTTGGGATGCAGCACATTTGCAAGTGGAATTTCAGCCCTTTTCAGGGCTATCATGGCTCAATCTAAGCAAAGGCTCTGGCATCAGCCTCCAAGAGATTTCAGGGTTCCATCCCCTGATCTCTGATTCTCTCACGATCACTGGGTTTCATCCCCTGACTTCTGTCAGAGACTGTTCTAAGGTGATTTAGAAAAACCACCCACCTTAGAACAGCCCTGGAGCCACCTCTGCTGCCCCTCTGAACCAAACACCACCACTGAGGGCAGAAACCTTCAGCATCAGGCACTAAAAATGTTCAAAACAGGAGGTGAAGCTCAGCATCTCCCTGAAAATAAAATGCTAGAGAAGAATGTGATCCCCTGATCACTGGAGGAGCTCTGCACCCACCTCAGTAAGCACACAGAATAAAGGCAAAAAGCTTTCAGAGCCAAATCTGGTGCTCTTTTATTAGGCCTTATATAAAACCTTTACTGGCCTAAAGATACTGATTTTTTTTAAGTTATTTTATGTCTTGTTTCTGAGCATTTGGTTGCATCCACTCCATATTTCCAAGCCTCTCTGCACCTTCCCCACTCCCAGAAAAATGAGATTTTCAGGCAGGAAAGCCCCAACTCCTTGAGTTCTTACTTCTGGATATTTTACACCAGGAACAAGAGCAAATAAAGATTTGGTGCTCCAAGCTCCCCACCTCACAACACTGACCATGCTGCAAGGGTGGGGTACGGATTTCAAGAACAGAATTTTGCCTTGAAATCCAAATCCAAGGGCCAGACTTGTGTGAAAGGGCCAGGAAATGAATCCCATCAGGGACAGGATATGATAACGCCAAACTGCAGCTTTGCTGATAGAGACAGAGATTATGCTGAGAAGAAAAGGCCATTTTATCTCTTAATTCCTTAAGATGCTCCATCCCATCCAAGGTAATTGTGCCATTCCCTTCTCACTTCTCTGATTAGTTACCCCTGACAAGCCAGCAGAAACCCATTTCTGAAGCACGTGGAAGATTAGGAGTAAATCCTTGCACTTAAGTATAGAGGAAATTATAGAGGAAATTAGAGACTCATTTTTAATTAAGGTCAGATTCCTCTCCCAAGAAAACCTTTCCTTCTCCCATAGAGGGAATGGAGACAGAGCACTGCAGGAATGAAAAGTGTGAAAAATACATATTTTATGATTGGCTTTTTGCAAATATTAAAATGAATATATGAGTTATTTTAGAAAGTTGTGCTGTATTAATTTTCTTAAGTAGTTAAATATAGTTTTAGGTTATAACATAATGTTAAAATAGAAAATATGTAAGATACTTTTTTAAAGAGAGAACTTGCTCCAAGGTGGCAGCCACAGGACACCTGAATCTTTCAGAGAAAAAGAACTTATTGCTCCCTTATCAGAAGAAACGAACTTCTTCCCACCTTGCTCAGCTCAAGAGGAAGAAGCTGACACTGACCAGACAGAATCCTGTGTTTGAATGGAATTTATGCATCATCTATGAGGTGTATGATTATGCAACAGGCTTTGCTTTTAAGAGTTAATCCTCTGTTCACCTGTGTCCTTTTTTTGGGCTTATTTTGCCCAGAAAGAGGTACCCAGACTGTCCCTAACTCTGTGTTTTTATTGTCTCATATTGTCCTAATCCAAATTGTCCAAATTTTTATTACTCTAACTACTATTTTATAACCATTTTATTACTATTAAACTTTTAAAATTTTAAAACAAGTGATTGGCATTTTTCACAAAAGGAGCATACTGCTCACAGTTATATGTAGTGAAAATCAGGGAATTCTGACAGCCATCAGGTTTTTTCTCTCCTGCAGTTGGAGAATTCAAATAGATTTTCAGCCATAAAGCTCAGTTGTCACTACATAATTTCCCTGACAAGTGTGAAGTGCTGTTAACCTCCAGAGAAGGTGTGTTTAGTCTTCTTGCTCACTCAAATTTTGTAAAAATTAGCACAGAATGCCAAGAGAAAGCCTAGAGGAGTTTTAAATAAAAGCTCAGGTATTTTTAAAACTAATTCTAACCTCTGTGATAGACCAAACATCCTGTGATTTACTTCTAAAACAAGATTTTTTTTAAAGGAACAATATGCAAAACGCTCCTATTGCACTCTAAAAACCACAATGCAAGTCCTGAGGCAAAGTGCAGAGAGAAGAAGCCAAAGTACATTGAAGGAAGTCATGACATAACCTGTGGAGCAATTTATGGGCTGGATGAGCCTGTGCTCCTCACACTGGCAGAATGCCTCCTGAGGACTGATACAGCAGATAGCAGCAGCTCTGTACTAATTGCAGAGCACAACTATCTCTAATTTGTGGGGAAATTCCTGGACATGCTGTTGGTTCTGCATGAGCTTCTGCTCCCTGGAGTTCATCCCTGGGGTCAGGGGACAGTGTCCCTGCAGAGATTCATTAGGGCACGACACCAAAGCTGCAGGAAGGGAACAGAATGTGCACAGAGGTTTCACAACTGCTGTCCTGCAGGTCAGCTCTGACTTGATTTATCACCACTCTGTTCCATTAGAGAAGGAGGCTTTGATAAAATCCAAGTTTTCTGTTCACAGAAAATCTTATTTTTCAAAAACAGCATCTGGAAGAGAAACATGAGGACAGCGAGCCAAGTGCAGGAAACACAATGATACATGACATATATATTCCATTATAATGGCTTGGCATTTGTCTGCTGGAGAAACAATTTCTGTAATTAAAAATGAGCTATACAACAACCCAGCCATGCTGTGCAGAGCTGCAGAAGGATCTGAACTTTGGGAATTTCCTCACTTTTGACTGCTGATTTAGCACAGCACTAAAGTTCACTCTGGCACTTTATCTGTTACTGACTGGAGTTCAGATGAATACATGTATTTTAATTTGTGCACTTCTATAAACTAACCTCTGTCCTGAACTTTGATTATGAAACAAAATCAGGACCTGGGTGCCTTCTGCCCTTATTTCCCCCCTTTTACAAGGCAGGCTCTGCAGGCCAGCCTGTCTGATGGCACTGCAGTTGCACCACTTTAAACTTGCAGATGATTTGGTTAATAAAACTAGGATGCAACAAGCTCCTGGTGTACCTTGGGACACACTGGGCTTGCCCCTACAGTCCTCAGTGTGCTCCACTAATGCTGCCCAGTGTCCACACACACCCTCAAGTGCACCAGGAAAAGGCACCATGCTAATGCAATCCTTTTGTAATGGTCATCCCAGGATGAAACAGAAGCCTTGTCCTGGGCCCTGCAGGTGTAACATCTACTGCAGAACCTCCTCAGAACAACCCCAGTGCAAACACCAAGGGAAACCTGGCCCTGCCTCTCCACAAGCTGCCAAAAGCTCAGGCAAGGGATGCAGGATAGGAATACACAACCCTGCCCCTGCTGCAGCCTCTTTCCATGAGTTCTGAAACCTCTGTATGAGATATTTCATTCCAAACAATTTCAGCCTTTGCTGCCCAGGAGAGCCCCCAGCAGTTGCCAGTCCCAGTTTATCCAAGCCAACCTTCTGCCCACCTGTGCCCTTTGCACAGCTCTGGCCCCCTCCCACCGTGCCCAGCTGCCAGGAGAGCTCTGCCCTTGCTCTGCCTTCTCTGTGCCCTGTGAGCAGGCAGTGCTCTCCTTTGAGGAGTCCTGGGGTATGACACTCACCAGTTCTGGGTCATCTCAGCTGACTTCTCCAAGCCTCCTCACTTGAGCTCAGTCTGTTCTAGACATGGGCAACCCAAAGTGCAGGCTGCATCCCAGGCAACCTCACCAGGCCAGGGACAAACTTTATACCAAACATCATGAGCTGACAGAATCTCATTCCTTCAAACAAAGCAACTGCTTCCAAAAGGTTAAAGAATAATTAACCCCTCTTCACACTCTGGGTGTTAAGATACAACAGCAGAGAAGCTAACAAGTAAATATAGACTATGGTAGAAGCAGTTGGGTTGGAAGGGACCTCTAAATATCCAATCTCTAGTGACCCATAGCTAAGATCCAGCACTGACAGCCAGGACTCCTGCTTCCCTCTGCCACAGGGGCCACTGATGTCCTGGCTGCACACAGAGGGATGGTGACAGTGCCACTCTGAGGGGGCAGAGCAGGGGGTTACACCACTGGTACCTCTGGAAAGAGCTGATGTCACCAAACCAAAGACACTGAGCAGCGGCAAACCCCCTCGCCTTTTGGGACACCAAGGGCAAAGCCCATCCCCTGTCCCCACACAAACATCCTGCTTGTTCTTTTCCTCATGGAACAGAGCAGTGCTGGACACTCTTGTTCCCAGCACCCTCCTCCTCCTCCCTGCTGATTCACCAGCCCAAACTCAGCCTTCCATTTCAGCAATGACCTCTGGGCTGTGGGCATTAATTGCTGCCTTCTCTACAAACACTGCTAACCCTCACTGACACTGCCATATCCACACAGCTCCCACCACAACCAGGGGTGCAGACAGGGAGAACAGTAATCTGGAGAGTTTGCTTTCAGTCATTTTGTGTTAATCATGGAGTTTCTTAATTTACCACCTGCAACCTCACTCATGTCACACACTCCTCACACAACAGGAGTTTGGACAGCTCATGGACCTTAAAGTACAAGAAGGAACACATCTTATTCAAATTATACCCTATCATATATCACATCCCTATCAATGGCCAAAACCACAGTTTTGGCAAGTTATAATACTGACAGATAGAATCTGGGTGGCAAGAGGAGATAAGATATCAAATTGGATCCTTTTTCCTCACACCCTGCCTTGCAAAAGCCAGTGTTTACTGTGGATTGCACCTCATGGAGAGAGGCAAGATCCCAGCTCAGCCTCTGGGCACTGAGCAGCACAGGATGGCTCCCTAGGATGAAATGCATGGGAGTTGGGATTGCAGTTTCTAGGGAGGGAGAAGATAAATCCCCACCCTGTGCAGTCAGATTGCACAGGAGGTGTGCAGACCCACATGCCCACCCCACAGGACCTGCTGGGGTGGCAGGAACAGGAGATGTTGCCACATCTGGGCCAGGCTGTCAGTGCCAGCCTCCTCCCACAGCAGCAGAGAGGCAGCAGGAGCTGGGGTAAGGCTCAGCCTGGTTTCTGTCAGCAGCGCTGTCCAGACACTGCCATGCCACTGAGGAGCACACACAACAGTCTGTGATGTGTAGATGCCAACAGCCAAAAGGAAAGGGTCTGCACAGACAGATCAGTGCTAAAAATGAGTAGGCAGGACAGATGGAGCAGCCCACCCTACTCCTGGAGTACCACAGCACTACCTGTTCCAGCTGGAGCTTCAGAGTCACAGGCTGCTTCTGTTCCCCTAGTGCAGGCAAAGCCACAATCATGATTTGTACAGAGATCAGATACAATCTCACCTAGCCAAGCAAGCACAGTGCCCTTACAACAGCAGCCTCCCTACATCACAATGCAGAGCAGTGGCACAACATCTCTAACTCAAACTGGTCGTGTTTCAGCCAAAAAGCAAGAGCAAAAACTGAGCTGTCACTCCTAACAATGGCAATCAAAGCTGCTGGCACCCTAAGGCACAGTGCATCACAGCACTCCATAAACCTGAATCATATGATCACCAAAAAGCACCACCTGACTTTGACATTTCCATGTCAGTGTGCTGGGAGTGTTCCTACACCTTCCCAGCACCCAGCCAATGTGCTTTGGGGAGATTCAGAATTTAAAAAGGAATAGTGCTTGCAGATGCTTCACAGACATCAAGATTAAACATGCAGGAGGCGTTGATATTGCCAGTATTTACTAGAAATATACATAAATATAAACAAAGTTTTCCTATGGATGAGACACAGCAAGTTCAAAAAGCTACTACAGGGGCCCCAGTAAAAGCTCACATAAACAGACAGAAAAAAGAGTGAAAGGCAAAACATCCTTCCTCCAACAGGCATCCTCTGTCTCAGCAGCATTTCCATACAAACCTGCATTTTTGTGCCATACTCTTCATCATTAAATCTCCATTAGGGATGGTTGGTGAATCAGCTCAACATGCCAAACTTACCAGCTGGGAAACAAAAGTCCAGAGGGGAAAAAAAAAAAATAAAAGAAAAAAGAAAAAGGCACTTATGCAAGGTTGCAGACTGACCTGCTCCAATTTGCATAGTAAGGATTTCAGTTATAAAACAAATAGCTAAATGTTAAATCTAGCCAAGGAGGAGGCTTGATTCAGCAGGGCCAGCTTCATACTGATGGGAACCACAGAGGCAGCACAGGGCACAATATAAACAACAAATATGAGGCTACAAAGCTCATTAAACACAACTGGAGAAGCCTCTTCTTGTAGGGAGGTTTGTTCTGCAGCCAGGACAGCCCCTGCATCCAGGGGAGGCACTTGCAGGTCATCAATGTGAGCGTCCACCAAGGATGGGAAATGCTGTTGGTTCCAACAGGCAGCTGCTGTTTGTGCCTGCCAGGCTGCTGAAGAGTTCCCAGTACCAATTACAGGACACAGAAGTGTCAGAGCATGGTGCAACAGGGAAACAGGGGAGGGATATGCCAAAGGAAGAAAAAGAACAGACCAGCCAGAGAAATCCTTTGTCAGGGACTGTGTCAGGAGTGGTGCCTCAGGCTGGAAACCTCCCCTGCCCCAGCAGAGGATGTGCTGCAAAAGAAGTTCGTGCTGCAAAAGAGATTGTGTTGCTTTTTGTCAGTGAAACACTTTGTCTTTTGTACAGAAACAGGCAGATAGGCAAAGTGACAATGACAACAACAAAACAAAGGGGAAAACACGACAGAAAACACTTTACACTGAGCCAGGCTGCCCAGAGAGGCTGTGCAAATTCCTGCATTGCTACGTTATTCCTTGAAAAACAAAAATCTTCCAACCCCTGCCTTGAATGACAGGTGAAGACAGATCCAATCTGGAACAGACAGATGGATCAGATGATTTCTTGAAGTTTCTGTGGAATCTTCCCAGTGTAACCAATATCCACGTGGTCTTTACTACACTATGCAAGTTATTCAGTAAAATAAAATAGAATTAATTTCGACCAAGAGCTCTGGAAAAGGCAATACAATTTAATTTGCATTACCTTTTTAAAAGAAGCACGTGTGAAAGCACAGGAAAGGGATTTATAAGGAGCAGAAAGGGATTTAAAAGTTCCAAGATCCACATACCCAACATCCCCAGAGCATTTCATTCACAAACCTCAAAGGAGGTCAGAATTACAACAGCCTTTTTGGACCTGGGAGAAACAGATGGAAAAAAAATATTTCTCTCAAGACTTCTGAAAAAACAGTGGCAGAAATGGCACCACTATCTCCCTGAATATCTAACCCATCAAAGCACTTGGGAAGTCCTTCTGAAGTGTTTACTTTGCAGACACAAAGTATAAATATTTTCCAAAATAATAATTTGCCTTTCACAGGCACAAATGGAATTATCAAGGGAATCAACAGCAGAACTCAGAGCATAAACTCTCAAAATAAACCAAAGTTTAGATTCCCTTTGTGCTTCAGCAGACTGGGATGAGGAGATGGAGACTCCATGACAGGCTCAGAAACTGCAACATGGAATTTTGCCAGTTTGTGCCACACTCCTCTGCAACTACGCAGGTGATTAAACATTAGCTCAATAAAAATTAATAATGGAAATGAAAATATCACTTCATTTCAGTGCCAGTTCAAGTCAGCATCACATTTAATTCCATCATTCTGAAGCAAAAAAAAAAAAAAAAAAGGCAACAAAAATATGAAAAAATTGGCTTTATTTCTTCACACATCTTTCTTTGCTTATGCTGCATCTGGGCCAGCCATGGCTGTTTTATAGACACAGTTTCACTTATTTAGAATGGGATAATAAAAACTGTACCAGTGTATGGGAATGATTTCCAGAAAGCCTGATGCAGAAACATTGTAGCTTGCTGTAGGTTTTGTTTAAAAGGGATTTCTGTAGGATCTTTTTTTTCTGGAATAGCAGAAAGTATCAGCCACATGCACAGAAGTCATTTTTCCACAACAAGAGCTACTGCACAATCACATAGCAGCAAGAAATGAAATGCAGCAATGAGGGAAGTGCATTTGCTTTGTGCTGCTCAGAGCACACAGGCTGCTCTCAGCAGAGCAGGGAAAGGCTCCAAGAGCACGGGGGTGCTGCAGAAAGAGACTTTGTGCAGTGGCACACTGAGAATTCTGTGTCCCCATCAGTGTCAGCCACGTGGGGTGAGACAGGGAGGACCCACATGGAGAAAACAGGGCACAAAAAAAAGACCAAGCCCAGTTCCTTACTCTAACCTGGGATTCTGGAGTGAGCATGGACTGTTCATCTTTATTCAACAACTTAAAGTGGTTGTTTTATAAAACTGACCAGTAAAACAAAGGCCAAGTCATGCTGGAGTTTGACATTACCAGGACTATCACCGAGGTGCTCTCCCTGGCCAACAACACCTGAAATTCTACCATAAACACCACAAGAACAGTGATAAAGGAATAACAGCCAGAGACTGATTACTGGGGGCATTAAGTCAAAAAATAGTGCTCTCAACCCATGTCAGCAACTTCCTTGATCATTCTTGAGCCCTTGGGAGATGGGGAGGAAAAGAGCCACAAGGTATTTATAAAAGGCATCTATGAAAAACAGATCTCTCCATAAATATCTGTAGATATCTCTATAGATAAGTGCACACCAGTGTCTAACACAGGCTGGCAACAAGTCACATCCAGGTCTAGCTACCCAAACCTGGCCTTTCCCAGAGCTTTAAAAGTATCTAATCTTGCCATGCATTGTACTCTGTGCAAAGTGGTACCAACACCAGGTACCTGGGGTATGGAACTTGCTTTATATACTGTCTCCTGTCCTCACCAGAATGATAAAACACCCTCTGAAAAAAAGAAAAAAGAATTCATTTCCCCATGTTTCATGGACAGAGGCAGCATTTTGATAAATAAACCCAACAGCATCAATCAGGAGGTGGAACACACACCTTGACCCATTTTAACCACCCAATAACACAACAAAGAATCAACCTGGATGTCCTTACAGAGCCACATCCCTTGGTACCAGAACCCCCACTCTGGGTTCTCCATCACTTCTTGTGCTAAACCAAAAAGTACAAGTGGGATAAAGAGGAAACACACCAAGAACTGCTCCTTGCTTGTAGATTCTGGCAGCCTGCAAGGCTAGAGGAGCCCATACCAACCTTGGCCTCAGCAGATATCCCATCTATACTGATCCTAAGAGCATCTCCTTAAAAAACCCCAGGTTTTTTGAGGTTTCCCTTAAGTGAAGGCAGCCCCACATCTCTGCTCCTGAGATGACAGACAGGCTCCAGCACAGCTTCTCCCTGCTGTGCTGCAGGGGCTGGTGCTAATGTTGTCACTTGTGCCGTGTCTCAGAGCTGAGCCTTTGAAGTCCTGCACTCCCAGAGATTTCTGGTAGGCAGTGACAACTTTCCTGAGAACACAGCTGTTTGATGCAGACTCCCTCCTTCCTAATCCCTGGCAGGCTCTAACAGCAGGCAGGTAATTTCTTAAAATGCTGTATCTCAGACCTAAATGTAAAATCAGGAGCTGCACGATGTTCAAAAGCATCACCACACCAGCAATGACAGACCTGTGCTGATTAATGGGGCTCTCTTGGAGCACTGATGGGGACAGGAATGCTCTTACCAGGCAGCTGGGCAGAGGCCAACCAGCCTGGCCAGGCAGATATATCTCTGTCCACATGCAGACCAGCTCTTGAGTTGCAAGTCACCCTCAAGGAAACACTTCTAGCCAGCAGGAATGGATGGACGGGTAAAAGCTGACACCCATTCCAGCAGGATGAGTTTCTGAGACAAGGTTTGTAGGCCTGTGAGACTGATGCTCAGCAGAGCAGCAAATAACACTCGGTGCTGACACAGTGCTTTGTCTCCCAGCGCTTCCAAAACGCCGCTGCAGCCTCTGTGGGTACTGTGCAGATAACAACTCCTGCCTCGCCTCTGTCTCATCCCTGGATGCTGCCCCAAACATCCTTTGCTGTTTGTGAAAGGGGCAGATCCCTCCTTCACCTGCCTGGCTGCTCCTGCCAATGTCAGCAGCTCAACCCGGGCCTTCCTCAGAGGCACATCTCGCACCAGACAAAAACCCACATCAGATCCTGCAGGATGTGCTTAATGTCATATCTGGATCGTTAAACAAGAAAACCCGAGCGTGGACACTGAGCCCAGCAAGCAGCCAAGCCTCCCAGAGACAAAAGACAAATTTCCTCCCGTTCCAAACCCAAAACTTGCTCGGCCACGGATGCTGACACCCCCTCCCACGTCGGTCTCCATGGCACCAGGCCGCTCCAAGGCGCCGTTCCCGTGCCCCAGGAGCGGGGAGCGCGCCCGCGGCGGGCCCGGGGCTCTGAGGGAGCGCGCCCCCGGCGGGCCCGGGGCTCTGAGGGTGCGCGCCCCCGGCGGGCCCGCACCCCTCCCGCAGCACCGAGGGAGCCAGCCGGGCTGCCGGCGATGCTCGGTGCCTTCCCCAGCCCAAGGACAATGCCGCCCATCGGTACCGAGCGGCGCATCCCCGCTGCCCGGGCTCCTCCCGTACCCTCTCCATCCATCCATCCCTCCATCCATCCCTTTGTTGTGCCGTCCCTCCCGCTGTCCCCCTTACCCTGTGCCGCCCTGCTGCGGGGCAGGGGGCTCGGAGCCGCCGCAGGATGCGAGCCCGGCCGGCAGCCGCCCTGCCACTCCCTGCGCGGCCGAGCCCGGAGCCGGGAGCCGGGAGGAGGAGGAGGAGGAGGAGGAGGAGGGAGCTGGGCGGCGGCTCGGGCAGCGGGGGCGGAGGAGGATGCGGGGCCGGCACCGCCGCCGCTGCTGCCGGGCCCACACGAACAAAGGGGCCGGTCCGGGGCCGCCCCGCGCCGAAATCCTCCTGGTTGCCGGGCCCTGGCGCCTCCCGGAATGGGGTGGGAGGGTGGAAAGGCAGCGCCGAGGCTCCTCCTGGCTGCCCGCAACTCCGAGCGCTCCTGCTCTAAAATCAGAAATAATCGTAAAATCGCATTTTGCTCGCTGGAGCCGCCGCCGCCGCCTCCCTCCCCGCGGCACTGGGATGGGGCTCTGGGAAGGAGGAGCTCTCCCGACGCACCTGAATTTAGGTGGTAGCGATTTTGATTGATAAAAGAAGGGAAGGGCAGGAGGTGCTTCCCATAAAAAAAAGGAGAGACCTCCCCCAATTAGCCGGGATTTAACGGGGAAAGCAGCAAAGAGAACACACCTGCAGCTTGGAAACTCGTTGATTGAAAGCAAGGATGGCCGGGCTGAGGTGGTGACCATCACTTGGCCTTGACCACCTCCTGCTGCTCCCTCCCAGAGCCATGCCTGGGCAGAAATTGCACAGGGATACAACGGAGCAGGGACATACAATCATTTAGGATAGGAAACCCCTAAAAGCTCACGGAGTGCAGCCACTCCCCCAGCACTGACAAGGCCACCACTGCTCCCTGTCCCCAGGTGCTAATTCTGCACATCTGTAAAATCCCTCCAGGGATTGTGGCTCCACCACTGCCCTGGGCAGTTGTGCCAGGGCTGGACAACCGTTTTGATCAGGAAATTTTCCAATCTCCTCTGGTGCTACTTGGGGCTGTTTTCTCTTGTCGTGTCTCTTGTTCCCTGTGAGCAGAGTCTGACCCCACCTGGCTGCACTTTCCTGTCAGGGAGTTGTGGGGAGTGAGAAGGTCCCCCCTGAGCCTCCTTTTCTCCATGAAAAGGAGCATCCCCAGCTCCCTCAGCCACTCCTCATTACACTTATGTGTCAGACCCTTTGCAGCTCTGCTGCCTTTCTCTGTACATGTTCCAGCGCCTGTCTGGTGCCTGTGCCCTCAAACTGCATCCCTAATTTAGACAGGAGTGAAAGTGCTTGGCACAAAGGCCATAACTCTGTACTTTATTACCTCTGCAGACACCCACATCACCCAAGGGGCAGCCCAGGATATTTTGTACATCAGATGCTGTGGTGGGAGGCCCCAGGGTATGCAGAAAGAGAGGAGGCTCCTACCCAGCAGCAATCCCCAGATCTGTGGCTGTGACGCTGCTCTGATTTGCCCGTGGGAGCCCAAAAAAGCAGAGATAGAAATGAAGGAGGTGCAGGCAGCAAAGCAGAGAAGAATAGAGCTGAGGTCAACTGAGCATCACCCAGAATATGAGATTTGACAGTCCTGGCTTTAGCAAGATGACCCAGTCCCAGGAGGCAGCTGTAGGCATCCTCATTTCTCATCTTGCAGGGAGGAAGCCAAAGTCAGAAGTGAAATGGTTGGTCCAAGCCAAAAATAGAACCTGAAGCACCTGACTTCAACGCCTCTGCTTCAACTGCTACTTACTGTATTTCCCTGACATTTTCCTACATCCAGGCTCAAGTCATTGCTTTGCAGTCTGTATACAAGAATTTTTGTCTCCTCTCCAATCTGTAGTTGCCTAGGGAGACAGTATGGCACCAGGAGAAGAGTGAGATGAGAAGGTGCCTATTGAATCAGGCTTGGGCTCCAACAGACCTTCTCACTTCTCCATCCAGCTCCACCCCTGCTATGCCAGCTCAGTCAGTCCCCATCCTTAGGTCCAAGTCTCTTTCCTTACCCAAAAGGTGGCAGAGCAATGACGGTGACCTCCCTTTGTGAGACTAACAAGAAGCATTATATGCAGACATGCATTTGATAAGGAGGAGTATAAATTTAAAGAAGTTCTGAAAAAAAATATCCTTTTTAATATTTTCAGGTGCTTCAGGGTAGGATTTCAAATCAGGAATTGCTTAGAAGTTAAACCTCATTTTTGATCAATTGGACAATTTTATGCTCAATTTTATATGCACTAATTTGTTATCAGTACAAATAACTTCAACATAAATGTTTAAAGGACAGCCCTGTTCTGCATGACAAAGAAGGTCAGCAGGTCTGGGGTTATATTTTGCCTGCAAAAAGTATGTGGCTCTGAGAGGAGAATCAAACCCACTGGCTTCAATGTGATGAAGCTAGAAAAAAGTTCCCAGCTCTTGCAGTCATTTCCTTGAATCATTTTGACAAATCTGCCTCTCTGCTAAACTTCTCTGGGGAATTCCCAGGGAGAGCAGGAAGGATCATCCAGGGGCAGAGCTCTGGCAGTGATGTGGCTGAAGTGCCTGTAGATTTGAATTTGTGTCTTCTATCAAGTGCTCTCCCACAAAGCTGTCCCTCAGCTTTTGTTGTTCCTGCTTGTCACAAAGCTTCAGGATGACTATAAATGTTGAAATGCCATCATCCCACAGACACTACTATTTCCCAATAACCATTTCTTTATTCACAGGAGCTTATGTGCAGGCAAAGAGCCCCTAACTGATGTCCCAGACAAGGGAGAGCACAGGAGACACGTAATTGTTAATTTTACACAGGTGAGCAGAATAATGACTTTAATTAAACCATTATATGTAGAGAACTGGTATGTAATCTCTGACATCTCTGGGCTATCACATTTGCCTGATAATACTCTCTACTACTCTCTTGTTTTCTCTGATATGATATATATCTTGTTTTGAAAGGCGGCTTCTCACACATAGGCAAAACTGTCTCCACTTGAGTGATCCATTGCTGGGATTTGACAAGTATTTGCATTAGCTGTTGGGATCTCTAAAAAACTTTACTGCTGTTTTCTTTTAAATTACTCTGA
Source organism: Melospiza melodia melodia (assembly GCF_035770615.1). Taxonomy (NCBI): domain Eukaryota; kingdom Metazoa; phylum Chordata; class Aves; order Passeriformes; family Passerellidae; genus Melospiza; species Melospiza melodia. The sequence goes on from NC_086214.1 coordinate 6,681,206, forward strand.
CAAACAGAAGCATCACACAGACAATGTAGCATAAAAACCAAGGGAATACTCATGCCTGCATCTAGGGAAACAAAAAGAGCAAACATTTTGTGTTTTGCTGTTATCTATATTTTTTAAATAAAGACAGCCAAAGTGTTGAAGTACCTTTCCATTTTATTCACCAGCATCAGAGATAAAGCACCTCTCTGGAAAGAGCTGATGAGACACTCAGCTTGTCACATAGCAGTAAGTCACCCATCCTAATGCCCCAATCCTTCACTTGTTCCCCAAAGACAGCAACTTTTAAAGATGCCACTTCACATGAAGGGGTGGCATCAAGACCTCAGGTGCCAGTAAGGGCTTGAGTTGAATCCCTTCATTCTTTTCTCTATCATAGGCCTATAAATCCCTGCCTCTGTACTGTGGGAATTGAGTGGTGGCAGAAACTACATTTGAAAATATTGCACAACTTCATTACTGTCAACTTTCAGTTCTGTGATTTCCAGCACCTCAAAGGTGCAGCTGCAATGACAGCCTAAGCTCCTACTGTTCAGTCAGGCTGACACTATAAAGAGCCTTCTGCATCTGGGGGCAGAACACAAAATTCCAGCACTGGTGGGAGGAACAAGATTAAAGCAGTGATCTGAAAAAAAAGCTGTTTTTTTCCTTTGATTACAGAGCTGCTGAAAGACCTTCTTATCTTGAGGATCAGTGGCTGCTTTAGGCCTTACTCATTCTAGGCCAAGACTAAAGTTCAGAAACTTCTTATAAACAGTCTTTAAATGAAAATTAAGGTCTTGCATGGTTGCAATGACTCAGCCAAGTGGCAACGTGTTTTCAGGCATTTGTTATCTGACCCAGAGCCACCACAAGGCCTCTAATATCCAGCAGATTCTGTTGTGTCTAGATAGGTGAGAGAAACCCCTCATCTTCAGACATTTATATCCAAGCCAACTCTCTAGGCTTTCTATATAATGAGTGCAGAGGAACAGACTCTGGGGTAGAATTCCCCTTATTGTACTGCAGGCACCTAAAAAGGATAAATTGCTCTCTAATGATGCTCTCCTCCATCCATGAATTAAAGAGATATTTGAGAACTAGCCAAATGAGATGTTTAAAGTTAAGTGATGAGAATCCCACTCATCTCCCTTCCAGGAACACTCAGCACAGCTGATGGAGCTTATTTGGGTACATACAGCTCAGAGGTGTGTGCTGGGTGCACTCCTGTCTGAAGGCATCACTTTGTTTTGTTTCACTGGAAGAAATGAGACTTTTGGCCAGGATAACATGGGCAAGGTCTGGCTCCAGGACCCTTTAGGGGAACACACATGGCTTGTGCAGTGTGCTGGAAAGAGCTTTGGGAAAGGTTTCTACAGTTGACTTCTGTGAGTTCCTGTCTATTTCTTAACATAAAAGGAAGTGTGGGCAGAAATATGTTGAAGGATCATGGCAGTTCTCATTAATTATGAAGATCAAGAGGAGCTCTTACTGCTTTTTTAGTGTGTTTCCTATACTGAAATTAGTGCATTAGCTGTAACTTAAATTTACTCCAACCATCAGTATAATTTAATCATTAACACAGCCTAGTTCCTGTTGTTCCACATTTTGAAAGTAAACTACCTTGCTGCAGTAGCAGTGATTGCAAGGAATGTGGGACAGTACTCCACAGAAAAATAAAACAATAAGATGGATCATGCTGCACGATTGAAAAAATAGTGCCATTTTCATGTTTCCTGCCCATGAGCCCAAAGGCAAGTGGATGTTCAGAGAAATTCAGCATCCTTTAAGTGAAGGCCTTCTGAAATTCTGTGTTTGTCCAAATGCCCTATGCAAGTTCACACTGGCAGTGGAGAATTTGCTCTTTTATTAAGTCAGTAGATTATTGTCAGTCTTTCATCTGAGGATGAAGCTCCTCTTTACAGATGAAGTAAATGAATCATAGAGAGAAGAAATAATATCTGTGAACATAGCTGTTCATTCAGCTGAAACAGAAATGTGTTGGTTGACATCTGCATTTCAGAGTCAAACATCTACAACTAAGCATGACTGAAAAAAAGCAATACAGGAGGATCAGAGCATGGAGAGACTGAAGGGAGATTTGGCAGTAATGAGCATAACATCTTATTCATGGGTGGCAGGGAACAACACAGCAAAAAACCAGAGGTTAAGTAGTGAACAAATCATTCCAGCACAGTACCACATATTTATTTTCCCTGTTATGTTTCTTTTCCCTATCCCCACATTGCAAAAAACCCATATTGCTATATTTAAAGACCATTTTTTGTCCCTGGTAGATCTAGAAGTACATAAGCAGATCAATCTGGGCAGCAGATGAAAAGAAAGTAGAATCTTGTTGGAACCACTCCATCATTGCCCTAAAGGCCCTAAACCTTGTTGCTTGTCTAAATCAAGACTAAAGAGCACACTGTCCTTTACTTAGTTCATTTTCAAAGATCAGGGCAACTGCCAATTGCACTTACCCATGCTGGCACAGAGATAAGAGAGACTTGTAAGCCTCCTGACATCAAAGGTGAGCAAAACCCACCTTATTTTGTAGACTTGGAATCCAATTTGAGAGGGATAAGTTTATTGTCCAAAGGCTCCTCTAACACACAGAATCCAGGTAACCAGATCCTGGCATTATCATGTTCTTCATCCAGTTCTTGCACTTCTCTTCATACACATTCAATCCAGCTGTAGGGCTCCCAGTGTAGTGTCCTATAGTCTATTGTTTAGGAGAAGCATAGCCTGTTTTATAAACCTCTGATAATTCCCTGTATAATTCCATGTGTCCTCCAAAAAACAGGGAGACAAAGATCCACCATAATGGGGCAACTCTGCATTTTTCCACTTGTCAAAACATCATGGGTATGCCTACAAACTCTCCAAGCTCAGTCTCAGTGCATTGCAAATCGAAATTCCTTCTAGATCAATATTTTTTATTGGATGTCAAAAAATTATTCCCGTCTATATAGCTCTTCTTGTTGTCACCAGGGGTGTCAAGATTTATTGTGTTCTCTGACCTCATTAAATAAGTTCTGTAACAAACTGGAGCCACCCTGTACTTTGTGAGAATAAAGAAAAAAGCTGTTTGTTTCCATGTTGTTTGGGCCTGGCCACAAAGACTGTTTTAGACCCAAAAGAAGCACCAGATGTTTTCTAGCAGAGCTACAGAATGTGCTGTGATAGGCAGGAGAATCCTGTTTCCTTTTCATGAACTGGAGCATGTTAGAGGATCAAAGCTGAGGGACAGGAGCCAGGATGAAAAATTTCCTATCTCTGTCCAAGACTTCAAAAAATATTTCAGTACCTACAACCAAAGCTGTGTTTAATGGGGAAGGGGAGGGAAATGAGGCTTCAGTTTGACACTTAAGCCAGGATTTTAAAATGTCATCAGTAGGCAGTGCCTGGACATGGCTTGGATTGCTGCTGTGGCTGTGGGCACTGAAACATCCAGTTCAGTTTCTCAACCTTTAATTCTCCAGAAAAGCAAAACCATCCTTAAAAAGGCTCTGACTCTGTAATTTAACATAGGGAATGCTTTCCCAGGAGATGCCAAGGCACACAAGGAACAATCTTTGTAGCAACTTGCCGATGAGAAAAATTGGAGCATGAAGGCCCACAGTCCCATGCAGGATCACCTCCAGTCCACTGATTCCCAGTCACTAAAGCAGCCAGCTGGTCCCAAACAGGTTTGTGTGGTGGGTGTGATGTAAATCTCACAATAATGAGCTCTGCCAGAGCTGTATGTGAGGTATGGAATAGCAGCAATTTTCCTGTGTGAGGTAGGAGTCTGTTAACAGTACAACTAACTGCCCCCTGCTTCCTGCCAAAAAATGATATTTTTAATTAAGGAGAGGTTTCAACCAAAGACCATGTCTGACCTAATTTAAATTCCACAGTATTGGGCAGAGCATTAAAAAATATATATATATATATATACATAAATAAATATACTGCCCAGAGTAATGGGCAGAGCATAAATACCCAAACCCTCAGCACATCATGTCTCAGGACTGATGGAACAGGCTGTTATCCTGTCACCAGGAGAGCACTGCAGAACCATCCACTGATCCCTGCTCTCAGTGCTCAGCAAGATGGTAAAAGGTTTAAAGAAAAGGTTTATAAAAAAAGAGGTTATTTTCTAATGCAAAAATATTATTAAAAGGTTTATAAAAGGAGGTTATTTCTTTATGCAGAAATAATATGTCCTGTGACAGGAGAGTTGCAAGATGCCCCAAATGACCTCACTCACCAACTGGATATTGCTGCAGGGATTGCCAGGAGCTAAGGGCAGCCTTGACTCCCAAAAATCCCAGCCTTACTAAAACAGATGTAGAAAGGCTGAGAAAGCTTGATCCTTTGCCAGGTGTTCATTTTCATTTTAGAATGTTTATTACAGAAAATCCTTTATAACATGGATTTTGGCTGTCAAATGCTGTGATATAACCCAGATCCAGGAACTTGCACACACTCCTTCAGTTTCCTGTCAATTTAATTGTATTAATTGCACTACATGAACTACATATGTTCCAGTAAGAAAGAATCACTGTGAAAATGCAGCCAGTGTGATGTTCTGTAGAGCACTGTACAGCAACACATGAGAATTGGATCCTAATCCAATTTTTGGTTTTACTGCTGGTGTAAAATGGAAACTCCCTCCATGTCAGCAACTGCTTTCCCAACAGCAAAAGAGAAACAATGATACTAACCTGATCTGTAAAGTGCTTTAACTCATCAGAATGAATATGGAAGGCACACATTCAAACAGCTAATGCTGCCTTCTCTGTTCCAGCCCTAAGTACTGACAGATGAGCTCAATGTTATATACAACAAATGTGAAGTTAATAAGTGAAAAAACCTCAAATATAAAGCTAACAAGTGGGAAAATACAATTAAGGTAAATTATCCTGTGGAATTCAATCCCAGAATATATTAGAGGTAATTAGCATAGTTATATTGCAGCAGTAACAATGGTAATTCTAATTAAAATTTAAAAGTATGAGACAACTCAACTCTTGAAGAAAAGTAAACCTCTCTGAACAGAGTCTATGATTGTTGTATATCACACTTGAGGTTTGTTTCTCTTTTCTTTGAGCCTGTGCTAACAGTGAGCTTCTCAAAGGGGGTGTTTGCCTGAACAGGCATCTGGCCTGTTCCAGTCAGTAATCCACCTGTACCTTCCATTTCACATCCTCTGCAATACTTCTAGGAATGTCTGTGGTAACAGAACAGAAATAGCAGGTTACTATCTAAGATATTTATTGAAGAAAGCAAATAAGAAATTAAAATAACCTTTTTTTTAATGCAAAACACAAATATAAATTAAGCCATATAATGCCCATTTAGCATGCTAAGAAAAGAGATGAACATACTTCCAAACTGGGCTTAAAATGTCATGGCAACAGCTGTCCTCCCAACAGACTGAAATTCATTTATTTGTTGTATCCAGGCAAGTTTGGCAGAGAAAGCCCCTGCATTCACACCTATGTATCACACCAAAAGCTGTGATTTTTAAGCAGACTACAAATACCAACCAAAAATCCAAACAAATGATTGCACCTTGTTGGGTTTTTTTTTTTTTTGTTTGCAAGTGGGGTAGATTTAAGAGATTATTAATGATTTGTGACATCAAGGTGGTAAAACAAAGCCATGTTGCACTTCCAGAGAGAATTGCCTTGCAAATGACACACTGCTGTGACTTTCAAGTCCCAATAGTCAAGGAGCTCAAGTCTAACAATTTCCCCACTTACAAAATCTGCTCATGCAGATCCTTCTTCACAGGGCTGATTGATGTGACTGAAGCCCTGAAGTTGTTTCATGGAACATAAAGAGGATATTAGAGATAACCCCTGTAAACAGCACTTCAAACTTGCAGAGCAGTTTCACTCTCCCTATGCCCACATTGCAAAAAACCCGATATTGCTCTATTTAAAGGCCAGTTTGTGTCCCTGGTAGATCTAGAAGTACATAAGCAGGTCAATCTGGGCAGCAGATGAAAAGAAAGTAGAACCTTGTTGGATTCACTCCATCATTGCTGCCTTGGGACTGTGCTGTTTTGAGAGGTGCCAAGTGTATGAAAAATCTTGTAAGCCTATATTCCAGAGCAGATAGAAGAGTGAAATACTTCTGTACCAGTGTGGACTTGCAGGAGGCAGGCATCATTCCCACACAAAACAAGACCTGTCCCACAACAGTTGTGCCATTTGTTTTCACAGGAAATGTGCCTGGGGACTGCCAAAGCCAAGGCCTCAGCAAGGACCTGCTGCCACCCATCTCTCCTGGAATCCCTGATCTTTGCAATCACTTCCCAGCTCCACAACCCACATTCCTGCCACCCCTCTCTCCTGGAATCCCTGATCTTTGCAATCACTTCCCAGCTCCACAAGCCACATTCCTGCCACCCATCTCTCCTGGAATCCCTGATCTTTGCAATCACTTCCCAGCTCCACAAGCCACATCCCACAGTTGGCCTGTATGAGCTTGTCTCAGTGAGAGATGATTTTGTCACCACTGCCATGAAACTTCATCCAAGCACCCACTGCTAGAAGCACATTGTGCTCCCAGCCTGCCGAGTTCAACAAGGAATAGCAGCCCCAATTTAGCAAAAGTCATAAATCCAGGTTAAACTCCACCTACAGGAAGTATCTCCAGAAAATCAATTAGATTAATCAGCTGCACAGCAAGTGCACAATTCCCTAATCAGGACTCCCTGTGCTGTATTTTTGAGGTGCAGTGGGATGTCATTAAAAGACAGCATAAGCTTTTATTTTCTAAACCCTTCATTTCTTCAACAAAGATCCACTTTGCTGCAGCATAGGATTTTTAAATTATACTCTTCCCTTCTACTCTCTTTTCCAGCTACATAAAGAGCTCAAATACCTTGCTTACACTGACTGATGTGTTGGGGAAATAAAGTCTACTTCATTTGCTATCTTCAATCATTCATTTCCATAAAATTCCAGTTCTAATAAATGGATTTATAATCTACAATCTAGACCAGGTGGGGTATATCAGGTTCCTCTGTACACCTTTCACTTGATGTGCATGAGTGCACACAGCATGCTGTAGCACTGTACCCTGAGGTTATTTTCTGTAAGTAATATTTCCATTCTGGGATGAGGTTTACTAAGCACAGTTGTGATTATTACACTGATACAAGGGAAGTTCATGAGGGGGATTTTGCTGTATTCTGCTTGTATTAGGTCAAACCATCCACTCACAGTTAAGCCCAGTGAAGCTTCTGGCAGATAATCTGTACAATCAATCCCATTTTTAAAGCTGCTGTAGATGCACTTTACAACAAAGATTGTGTTTGCAGCTCTGCATTTCTCTATTCCACTCCAGCAAGTCTCCTACAGTGGAAGAACTCAGTGCAGGTGGCATCAGTGTTTGTATCACCCATCAACAGATGAACCCTGCAAGGCAGAGAAAGCAACAGCACAAGCCCAGCTCATGTTCACCCTAATGACAAGATGTAACATTTTGTGATCTTTCAGCACCTTTATCACCTTATGCCATGGCATTTCAGGAGGTTTTAAAGTAGGAATTCACTGATCAGACAAAAAGGGATGTCTCTGAAGAACAGTATAATCACAGAGGACTTAAAGCACACAGTTTATACAGCCCTACTGCTTGGGAAGAATCCTCCTCTAGTGTAGCAATAAACCATATTTTACATGAACAACAACTGCAATATAGAGCAAATGCCTTGAACAACTTGGTTTAAGAAGTGGATGAAATAACCAAATAATATCCATTGTACAAGTGGAAGAATCTGCATTTCATGTCTAGAGATTGAAACTAATATTCTTCAAAATCTAAGACCTTTTTCTGAGCTATTGGTCAGCTTCTGTTTAACCAAACCTATACAGTGTCCTACACAAATACCCTGCATGTACAAATATGTAAATACATGCACAGAGACATGCTTATTAATATGCATAAATCCTGCACAAATGTAATTGTTTAAGTCATTAAAGAAGGAAGTCAAATGTGCTCAGTATAGGGAATAAAGGCCAAACCTCTCTCTTCTTGGGCAAGGCATTTCAAACTTTCCTGGTTTAGTTTTGCCACATGTGTGTTGGCAGCATCTTTTTTCCAGTAAACGTGCCAGCTGCATGAAAGGTTTTTAGCCATTCAGGTAAAGTTTCTATCAAAATGTCACTGACAAGCATACATGCAGAACTGGAAAGCTAAATCCCAGAATAGACTTGGAAATAATTATAAAAATATATCTATCAAACTGACCTGTTCTTAGCTGATGAGTACTGAATTTGGGGACTGTCTTAGGAGAATTATTAAGGAGGATCCAGAAATGGTGTGGGAATCAGTCTCAGATCTCAGCTCTGGTACCAGTACAAAAGTCAAAAGAAATACCTACACAAAAAGCTTTGCTTGGCAGCCTGGAAATCTCCAGGACAAATGATGTTTAGGGGATAATAGTTCCTAAAGCCCAGAAAAAAAAAAACCCATAGTAAATACTTTTGGTATTTACTCATAAGAAAGTAGTATTTGCCATCCCTTCACTTCATTTATCAAGTCTTCAAAGTAGCTCAAGCACAGTAACCACCAGGGTAAACATTATTATTTAATATTATTGTTTGCATATCCTGTCTATTAAATCTGAACAAAGGGCCAAGACAAGAGGAGCTGCAAGAAAACTTAAGCTAATGCAAAAGAATCTTGATAAACTCTTGAAACTCATGGAAAAATCAAAGTGTGATTCAGCTATGACAAGAGATTGTACAACTCTGCATTCATCTGGACAGATAATAAAATAAGAAGGGGGAAAAAAGGTGGGGAAGAGACTGAAAACCAAGCATTAGACATCAAAAATTTCAGTTCAAACTGCAATGTTTTAATTCCTTAGTTACAAACTGCTTAAAATAAGGTATTACAAAGTCAGCTGTTCCTCAGTGCTGGCTCCAGACAGCACAGCTCACACTGCAAACAGCCACTGGACTAAACTCTCAAGCCCTTTCCTCTCTCCTCTGTTCTCCTTGTCAGTGAGGCCAGAGGCATCAGCAACCACAGCAATAAAAAGCACTGGCAGTGGTTTCCTCCCTTCATGGCTCCAGGAGAACAGCTCATATTTTATTCATGAAAAACGAGGCCTCTGGAGGTCTAAGCAAAAAAAACAGGAAGCAAATATTTCTTGGGGACAGTTGGTCACAGGCTGGCGAGTGTCCAGGACACCAGGGAGGAGGGGCAGGGGTGCAGGGTGGAAGGATGAAAGCTGCTTTCCCTGCAGCCTTCCTGCCAGGGTAGGGAGGAGATCACAAAGGGCAAACTGCACCCAGAATGTCTGGAAATCTCCAGGACAAATGATGTTTAGGGGATAGGAAAGAGGATCCCAAAGGGCAAACTGCACCCAGAATGTCTGTGTGCTGACCCAGAGGGGAACACACTCAGCTGCTGTCCTGCAGTGGGGATCCTGCAGGGAGTCACTGCCTCAGAGGGGCAATCCAAGATGTGCAGTCAGCACAGATGCATTGAAGGATGGGATCCCCTCAAGGTTTAGTTGGGAGAGCTTAATATTTACCCCAGCCACTTGTACAAGTTTTTACTTTGAGTTATCCGGGTAATTCCTCTCCCCACTATGCCACTCTTCACTCATGTCCCAAAATCACATCACTCTGAAGATTGTTTTGCAAGTGCCTTTTAGAATAGGACCACTCCTGAGGCCAGAATAAGCACCTTCATGGGAAAAGAGATCTTTTCCCAGACAGACAGACAGCCCTCTTCCATTTCCTTGTGCCCCCAATAAGAGACCCCCCTTGTTACCAGCAGAGAAAACAATCCTCTGCAATCCTTTGCTTTCCTGAGATGATGTGAAGGTGCAGATGTCCTTTGTCATCTCCAGTTGTGTGCACAGGAACAGCCATCAGTCCCTCACAGCTCAAACCCAACACCCAGCACTGGCTGTGCCCCCCCTCAGGAGCCTTTCCATCACCACTGACTGGTTCTGACTTTAATTATTTCGCACAGGACATTAACAAAAACTTTCTGAGAAGCCTGAGCTTGAATTCTGGAATCTTAAGGGAAAGAAAGATGCTACTTGTTACTTTCTGACAGACTTCCTAAGAGATGACACATGGAGAAGAGTTATTTCTTGAAAACTACAGAAGAAATGTAAATGTTTTACATTGTTTTAATTACTCCATTGTTTTAATTACTCCATTGTTTTAATTACTGCCTAATGAATTTTAGCCCTCAGAATATCTCCCTTGTATGGATGAGCAAATGAGAAACAAGTCATAGCAGAGCAGTCAGAATGAAAGGAAGAGGAAAAACCAACACAAAAACCCACACACATGAGGAGAGGCAGAAAAATGCACACAGAGATCTGAAGATAATAACTCCTTTTTTATTTTTATTATTTTTCTCACATTTTCTATCATGAGCATTTTAAATCAAACCAGACTCGACCCTTACCTTGACCTTTTGCTAAATTTATCCTTTATGCTTTAGGAACTTGCTGCCTTGGAATACAGCAACTCTTCCTTCTGATACTTCTAAATCCATGCTCTGCAGACTTGAATGAATCCAGAGTTCCACAGCCTGGACTGGAAGTTAAATCCTGGACTGTTGATATTGATATTGCATTTCCATCTGTGCCATGAATAAGTGCAGATGAATGTTAAGATTTATTCTGTTGCATTCAGCCAGACAAGGTCTCTGTTGAAGTTTTGCCCAGCATTTAAGAGACTAGAGGAACTGAAATGGGTTGCATAATGCCATGCAGAACCAATTAGGGGCAGTCAGGGGAGAATGTTCCCAGACTGCTAATGCAAGGAATGAGCACAGAAAGTACAAATGCTGGATGCACTCTGGCAGCACTGTGCTGTACCATGGCTACATGGTGTCTGACCAAAAGTCAAGCAATACTTGACTTGAATAATACTTGAATAATGTTACTTTGTAACTTTAAAAAGTGCAATTCACTTTATGCCAGATTTGTTGCAAATTTCTTTTGAAGTTTCTGGTAAACATAAATCAAGCCACTCCACATTCCCATTTTTATGAGAAACAGAGACCAAGTGTTACATCTGAAAACACAAAGAGAGTGGCACACTGGTAAAAGAATGCATGAACCTATATTGCCTACCTCCATTTCAAACTCTTGGATTGTACCAATCAGAGCCCCCAAATCATTCCTCTGATTCTGCACCAGCTTGGGGCTGAGTCTTCAGGCAGAAAGCTCACAGATCCATCAGGTTCCTCCTTCTTCTTTAAGATCCTTCCCCTTACACAAGGGAGCCCCAGCAAGCACTTGCTCTGCAGGATGCTCATTGCAACATTGACATTTGGCAGTGAATCATGCACAGAGCCACTTTCTCAGCTTCCTCAGTGAGAAGGTGAAGGCTGTGTCCTCCCTGGAGGCAAACAGAGCCCTGCTGCAGTCACTAATGGTGACATGAGATCCTGACACAGAGGAGGAAAGGTGATGCTCCACACCAGCCCCAACTGCAGGTGCTCCCAGGGAAGCTGCACCAGAAGAAAAGCATGGCAAGCACAAAAGATCATTCCCCTCTCCTGCACTTTCAATTCATTGACTGTGTAAGGAGCCAACAGCTGCATTTTGGCATCTAGGAACAATGTATGTGTAGAGAATTCACCTGGTTTTGCAGACCAAAGAGGAATTCTAGGAGAAAGTCAATTCTCCTGGATGTCATGGGTGACCTGTGTGCCTTTAACCCAGGTTTCCATACTCCCTCTACTGACTAAAGCTGTAACCACGCAGCTGGACTTGGGCTGGACACTCGTTGCTCTCTGTTATGTGCTTAAAGGAGAAAAAGAAAGGAACTCTCAGTCCCATTTTCAGTCTTCAGCATCCAAAGGGCAGGAGAGTAGGACTGGCTGGTCACTGCTGCTGCATCCTTTTCTTGTAACCTAGTGTAAAGCTCTGGACAAATGCCTCAATGCATGCGGAAAAATCATAATAAAGCTTCTCTGGCTTAAAACAGCACTTAACACCAGTTCTTTTAAATATTTTCAGAAACCAATTGTAAATATGTGCAACTTTAGAGTCTCCCAGTAGCAATAAGCTGAACTTGATCTTCCAGCTGCTCTGTCACCATGACCTGTGCCCTGCCTCACTTCCAGCACTATGAATTTCCTAACTGCAGATGTTGGTGGCACGCTGCTTAAAATTTTGTGTGGCAGCATTAAAAAAAGATTTAAAGTAATTAATGAAAATGTAAAAAGCAATGAGATGCTGCAAATAAAAGTGCTCAGGTGTCACTTTGTATTTACCCAGAGTATGCTGGTGAGCTGCTGTTGCTCTGCTGCTCTTGGAGATGCACAAGAGGAAGGATGAGGCAGTGGATGGGGAAATAAAAAGGGAAATAAATGTGGGACCTCAGGCATTACACTTAGCAAGAGATTTTAAAGGGTACCCATAAAATTAGCTCAGCACAGCTGTACCCCAGGGCCACTGTATGGATAAACACATGAAGAATGGACATGATGCTACAAGTTTAATACCTTTATATGCTGACAGCATTGTCCCAGTTTGCTCTAGAGCTCAAGCACAGGAATCAGGGCCCCTGTCAGTCTTGGGTGCAGACACGTCAGGCCCAGCAAAGCTCCTAATGTGGTGATGCCCCAGTTCATGAAGCACCAGCCCAGTCTCCCTTCTAACAGCCCCACCATTACTTCCACTACTTGTTCTAGCTCTGCTCTCTGCTTTCAGCCTCAGTGAGCACAAGATGAAAAGGTTGGTAGCACGAGAATTTATTCCCCTGTCTCCAGCCTAGCTGTGTGAGAGAGGGCAGAGAGGGAACAGCCTGCAAGGGGACTGCAGAGTGCACAGGCCCTGGCAGTGAGGTGATCTGAGCTCTGTCACCCACCTGTGGCTGTCAAACTGCAGCAGCTGGAACTGCAGCTGTGGGACCAGCAATGCACAGCCCAAGAAACTCTGCACTTCTCTCAGTACTGCATCTCAAGGTCTCAGCCCCTGGCCTTGTATACCTGCAGGAAAACATGCATGAGTGTTAGCCCTAACAGTAACAGTCAGCTGAACTCACAGATTTAACCCAGAAGCAAAACAGCCTTGAATGGTAAATGGTTCTCCCCTCCCTCCCCAAACCACTGCACATAAGAAATTTTTATTACTGAATTTACAGATCCATACTTTTTGTTAACAATTGCCTGAAGTTAGTTTCCTCTCATGCTTTATTTCTATTGATTTCTGGGTTTTACACCTCACATCACCCTCACTCTTGCTTTTCACTGTCTTTAGCTACTGCCTCACTTTTAGTGTGTTCTAATTTCAATTTGTTGTTCAAACTCCAAACAAGCCACCCTCACTTTCACCAACCATAGCATGCAAAGCAGCAATTCTTTTGCCACAACTTCTGCATTTACTCAACTCTCTGACAAAACATGTTGTGCTGGGCTTCAGTTTCCCCATGGGGACTAGAGCTGGTCTGAGAGGAGCTTCCATATGATCTGTAGAAGTCCTATTCCAAACACCTCAAGAATCTGCAGCTGGGACTTCCTTGCTGCTGGGCCAAGATCATGATTTATTTCTCTGATGGGGATCTCCACTACTAGTAGTAGATGCTGTTTGAATAGACTGAATAGGATCACTCCCACTGATGAATAAACCATCAGCAGAAAGCCTTTCTCTGTACTCTGTGCTGATTATGAGTACTTAGTAAGCTGTTCTGTACATCTTTTGGGGTGTGAGGGAGAGAGCTCTGAAAGGATCATTTTAAATTCAGGAGTATTCTCCTTTCAGGATAACACAGTACATCTGCATGCACATGTATTTAGGCATTGCTGATGACACATCAAAAGTTCTGCTATTTCAGCACTGAATTTGGAATTCATTTCACTCTGGATGTATCCTGTGAACTCAGACTACAACAAGAAGTGTTTGGATTTTGGGATATGATGGGTTTTAAAGCTTTCAGCTCACATGTGCCTGTCCACATATCCCTAGCAATATTGTGTCTTCAATAAATACTTGTTCTGTGTTTGATAAACCACTGTGAGAGCTCCTGCCCACGCCAGGGCTGCAGCTCTTTAGGAGTCCATGCTCAAAACCACATTTCAGCTGTTAGCAGGAACATATCACACAATCTGTCATCAGGCTCTCTGCAACAATCCTTATCATTAGCCTTGCTTATTGTCCTGTGAGTGCTTATCAGCAGCAATTCCACACACACAGAGTGGTAGAATTAATGCTGGCCAGGAAAGTGATAGCTTATCTAGAAGCTGGAACTTCCTAAGAGCAGAACTCCTGTTTAATTTGGCAAGAAATCAAAGCAAACCCAGGGTGCTGCACTGACAGGCTGTTATGACCAGCAGTATTTCACTGCTTTGTGTTGGGTTCTGATGAGCACTGCAGAAAATGAAGTCTAAAGACAGAAGTAACAGAGTGAGATTGAGAATTACAGGAATGATCAGTCCAAATATAAAAAAAAAAAAAACAAAAAAAAAAAAAAAAACAAAAAAAAAAACCACCAAAAAACCCCAATTCTCCCCCTCTAATACCACATAATTGTGGTATAAACATATTTAATTATCTTTACCTCCAATCAAGGTGGTTAACCCACTGGTGATGTTAACCCAGCCAGGCACATGAAGGGTGCAGAATAATTCCAATTTTACCCTTAGATAACAGTTATCCCACAACCACTAGGAACTACTACAGCTATAAAAACAATGTGCAAAACAAGATTAAAGCACTTAGATATGAGACTGCACTTTGCAAAACAGAAACTTCACCCTCCAGAGTTTTAGAGTCTCAGGAGAAATTCATTAAACTCCATCACTGTCAGGCCATGGGCAGAACCAGTTTTACAGGCTGAAGGCAAATGCTCATATGTCAGCCTCAAAATACCAATAACAGGCACTGACAGAAACACAGGAATACAAATGTTGTGATGAGTAAGAGGAAGTTACTCCCTCAGAGGAGCATCACTGCTCACACTGAGCTGCAAATATGGTCAGGTCTGAGTTCCTGCCTCACACCAATCTTAAATTAGAAACACTTCCCAAGGAATCAGGGCCCAGACTGAAGGACAGATGCTCTGTGCACTGAGCTAACACAAATGTCATTAATTATGTGGAGCATAAACAGAGCTGAAAGATGTACCAAGGCCCCAGTAACTACTGAGGTTGAAAATCTGTACTGATTTCCAAATTTTAATGCTATGGAAACAACAATCCAGTTCTGTCAGGGGCTGGTAGCGTGTAGGGGCACCAATGAGCTTGGTACCCTAACACCTTATTAAAATTATAAATTAAGAAAAAAAAAAGTCTTGACTTAGCTGGATGAGCCACCTTGAGTTAACCTGGAAAAGAACATTTAGAATTACAGAATCTCAGAATGGTTTGGGTTGGAAAGGATCTTAAAGCCCATTTCATTCCACCCTCTGCCATGGGGACACTTTCCAGTAGACAGGATTGCTCCAAGCCCATCCAACCTGCCCTTGAACACTTCCAGGAACAGGGCAGCCACAGCTTCCCCAGGCAACCTGTTTACATTATAAGTGTTCAACAAATAGAGCCAGAATCATCTCCCAACTATAACATAGCTGCTTACAGTATTTTGCAATGTATCTTCTATTGTTTCCATTTGGAGAAAGGGGGGCATAAATAGACATAGAAAAAGGAAAGTTTTAGACCCCTGAAAAAATACAAACATGTTATTGATTAATTGTTGTTATTATCTTAACACTCAGTAGGGCAGGAAGCCCAGCGAATCCAAACGGACGAGTACAAGAACACCCAGCCGTGCTGCGAGCGGCCTCCCCTCACCTACAGGCCGGCACTATGGCACGGCACGGCCATCACGGGCTTGGGCTGCCGCCTCCCCGCCTCACTGGGCAGCCACAGAAGCGGGACACCGGCTGGGGAGCGCAGATCCCGGCTGCAGAGCGCAAAACCCGGCCGCGGAGCCACATCCCGGCTGCCTCCCCCAGCCCGCCCTGGAGGCGGGCCCGCCCGCGGCCCTCCCTCCCCTCACGGCGGCGGCAACAACAGGGAGACAGGCCGGGAGCACCAGCTGCGCCACCATGGAGGTGGATATGGCGGAGGAGGAGAAGGCCGGGCCGTCGGCAGGAGAGAAGCGGGGACCGACAGACCCCGCGGGAGCCGCGCCCGGCGGCAGCAGCAGCGGCCACTACGAGCTGCCCTGGTGAGCGGGGACAGCGGGTGAGGGAGTGCGGCCGCCCTGAGCCGCCATGATGGGGCAGCGGGCGGGGCGAAGGGTGGGCGCGGCGCGCGGTGATTGGTCCAGAGCGGGGAGGGGGCGGGACTCTGCGCGGCAGAGCCAATGGGGTGAGGGCGGGCCCTGGTGGCGGGAAGGCGGGGGGTGTGGCGGCTGAGGGGACCATGGCGGTCGGAGCCGGCCATGGCCACACCCGCGTGTCCAGCGCTGTCCCCCGGTGCCCGCCGGGCTGCAGGAGCTCAGTCTGGCTTGGAACCGGGACTCTGTCTGCGCCCTGTGACTTCCCCGTCTGTTGCCGGAGCTGGGAAGGCAGGAATCGCAGAATGGTTTGTGTTGGAAGGGACCTTAGAGGCCATCTCTTTCCAGCCTCCTGTCATGGACAGGGACACCTTCCACTAAACCAGGCTGCTCCAAGCCATGTCTAACCTGGTCTGGAACAGTTCCAGAAATCAATAGTGAAGAAAATACCATTATTTTCCTTTGGAAACAAATGGGAAGGAAAACAAACAAACAAACAAATGGAAGGAAATCCCATTTCCTTGTAACAAAGTCAGCCCTGCACTGTGCTGACCATGGGACAGCACACAGGGTGGCTTCTCCCCTCAGGCTGAGGCGCCGAATTCCTGTTCGAGTTGAGCATTTTTCCTTCCTTCTCCTTTTTTATACCAATGGAAGTAAAACCTTTGAGGATGGTGAGGCCCTGGATGGGTTGCCCAGAGCAGCTGTGGCTGCCCCATCCTTGGAAGTGCCCAAGGCCAGGTTGGACCTGGAGCAGCCTGGGACAGTGGAAGGTGTCCCTGCCCGTGGCAGGAGGTGGAACGAGATGGGCTTGTGAAAAACACCAATCACTTGTTTTTAAAAGTTTAATAGTAATAAAATGGTTATAAAAGTAGTAATATAATTAGAGTAATAAAAATTTGGACAATTAGGATTCAGGACAATATGAGACAATAGAAACAAAGAGTTACGGACGGTCCAGGTACCTCTTTCTGGGCAAAATAAGCCCCCAAAAAGGACCCACGTTAACAGAGGATTAACCCTTCAAATCAATAGCCTGTTGCATATTCATACATCTCATACATGATGCATAAATTCTTTTCAAACACAGGATTCTGTCAGGTCAGTGTCAACTTCTTCCTCCTAATCCTGACAGCATCTTCAGGGCTGAGCAAGGTGAGAAGAACTTGATAAGGGAGCAATAAATTCTTTTTCCCTGAAAGATTCAGGTGTGGCTGCTACCTTGGCATCTTGCATAGCATAGTTTCTATTTTAACATTATGTTATAAGCTAAAACTATATCTAACACACCACTTAATAAAATTAATGCAGCATAACTTTCTAACATAATACATATAATATTCATTTTAATATTTGCAAAAAGCCAATCATAAAATGCACATTTTTCACACTTGAAGGTCCTTTCCAACCCAAACCATTCTGGGGTTCTCTGAGTCAATGATTAGTGCCGTGCTTAGCAATGACAGACACCCTGCAACACTTGCACTGAACTCATGTCCAGCCATCTTTGTCCTGTGCTCTCTTAGCATAATCCTCTTTGTCCATCACTCTAAAGCTCAATTAAAATGCTACTAGATGTGGTGAAGTGTGTGGAATTTTGCAGGGTGGAAAAATACAGACCCATGAAACTGTCGGAAATAGTTGGAAATGAAGATACTGTGAGCAGGTTGGAGGTGTGTAGCTGTCCCTGTATCTTTTTACAGGTTATCTATAAAAACATATTTCTGTGTAGATCCACATTTGTACTGTATTTTTACATCTGTACTTGAGTATGTGGAAGAAAGCTTCCTGATTACCTAAAAAGTTACAAGTTTTACATTATATTTGAGTGGTGTGTAAGGAAATATGCCTTCTTCAATTGGGATGTTTGAAATAAAGCATTTATTTCAATGCTGCATCCCTGTTGATGCAGTTTAGAGAATTTGTAGCTGTTACAATAATACTGTTTCCATTAATAAATATAATTTGTATAACAACAGAAAGAAATAGAATAGGTTTTTTGGAAAAGAAATGTTTGCCATATCAATTCTTCCCTGAATGTCTCCAGCATGAAATTCTAACTGTTCCAGGATTCTATAATTATATGACAAATAATTCTGTGAACACAGTATTTGTTAACAGAAAGATTATACTATTAAGTATATAATTAAACAGGTGCAAAGGAAAGGCAAGAGTACTAAAGACCTGTGGCATTAAGTGCTTTTAAATACTTCTGTATTATTCTAGGGGCTGATTTCTAACAGTTCAATTAAAAAACCAAAATATGAAAGAGCAAGGTTCAAAAAATTAAAATAGGAAGGGGAAAAGTAATAGAATGGAAACTATTTGTTCATGTCATTTTCTTACATAATTTCTTTTTATCATTCTTTCTTAGGTCTTTGCAAAGGAGGGGAATGTACCAAACATTATAATTGCTGTGAGTATTGCTGTGTTGTGCTGTATTTCAGTGTTGGGCCTGGATTTGAAATCTAGCCAGGGTGGCCTCCCAGTACAGATGGGCTTTGTGCCTGAGTGTACTGGTGAGGGAGATGTTGGTTCTGGGCTTTTGGAGCAATGTTCTTGGCAGAATACAGAGGGAAACAAGTTTAAATCTACCTCAGGTACCTGCTGAA